>NC_064638.1:37375000-37975000 GCF_023864345.2 Schistocerca serialis cubense
CTGAAGGGACGCCGCATAAACCCGTACACTTGAGCTGTCCACGGTGTTTCCACACTGCTCCCCTTCTCGTTTACTGCGTTTGATTTCCGTAAGTACGATGTCGCTGCTCGTTTTCGTAGTGTCGTCATCGTAGTTTGTGCTGTTTTCTTGAATTTATTAGGCTATCGAAGTTTACTTCTCTTGCCGAATACAGATGTTGTTCAGTGTCTCGAATTTGTTTTGCATCTTAAGAACCTATTGATCGTTCCAGACACGTTGGCAAAATTGTGACACTTTTTATGTATCTAATAAGTATTCTTAAGTCATGACACAGCGTAAATAATTAATTCTATTGCTATGTTGTTTACTATAAATTCTTATCTTTTGATGTTTTACACCACCAAATACTTTTTTGCAACACGGTTACAAACTTAATGCAATAGATCTTTATACGCACCTTAGCATTAAGTATTTCTGCTTAATTTTGAATATTCTCCGAAACCTACACAGAAATTACACGTGTACTGTACGAGGTCTGTTCAAGAAATTTCCGAACAATGGTAATTTCGCGCCAATGGCGTGTTGGATAGAAATGCGGTTGGCATACCTGTTCACGCTTGTGTTTAATGTGTAAGTTCTGGAAGTTTCATTGTTGCATGTCTGTTATTGCTCAGTGCTTTACTGAGTAGAGCGTTGTGTCGCGCAGTTTGCCAATGTCGAGAGTAATGCGTCCGCATTAAGTTTTGCGTGAAACTCAAGAAAACCTTTACAGAGACACACCAAATGATGCGGTGATGAGTGCTTAAGGCGTACTCTGTGCTACGAATGGTTCACACGGTTTAAAAATGACCGGACGGTAGTTAAAGATGACACTCGTTCAGGACGGCCTTCGCTCACGTCAGGAATGTGAACGAAATTGTGCGTGTCATCGTGTCAGTCGAGGACTGACCGTCAGAACGATTGCAGAAGAATGTAACATTTCAGTTGCAGTATGTCATGAAATTCTGACACAGCATCTTCGAATGCATCGTGCTGCGCCAAGTTCGTCCCACGGTTCATGAGTCAAGACCAGAAAGACCTCTGCCTCGCAACATGTGGAAAGCTTTATGATTGCGCAAGTGTGTACGAGATGTTTCTTCCGGGAATCATAACTGGTTATGTCACGTGGGTCAACGGGCATCATGTTGAGATCGCGGTTCGATCTTCACAATGGGTCGGAAAAGTTTCTCCAAGATCAAAAAAAGCTCGTCAGGTCAGGTCAAATGTCAAAGCCATGCTTCTTTGTCTTTGAAGGATTAGTTCATCATGCATTAGTGCCACAAGGATAAACTGTTAATCGATGGCACTATCGGGACATGTTGTGACGGTTGCCAGAAAATGTGAGAAGGAAACGGCCCGAAATGTAGCAACTCATGGCTCTTTCACCACGATAACGCACCCGCAGACTCATCCCTGTTGGTGCGCGACTATTTCACAAGAAACGAAATCACTGTGCTGCCTCAGCCACCGTACTCCTCAGACCTGGGGATTTTCTTTATCCCCAAAGTTGAAAACCCCGTTGAAAGGACGAAGATTTGCAATGATAGACGAGGTAAAAGAAAATTCACAGACGGCGCTTTGTGCGATCCAGCAAGAGGCATATGAAGGCTGCTTCCTGAAGTAGAAATGGCGTTTGCAGTGATGTATCTCAATTGCTGAGGAGAGTATTTCGAAGGAGACCGTGCACAATAAGTAAAAGGGAAGCGCTGAAAGTTGATGTGGACAGGGGTGGCAGTATAATTATGTTGCGCGTAGTCCCTCCCGTGTTACTAGTGAGAGTGTATGATTTTGCTACGTGAAGAAGGAGTACTACTCTCCCGAATGGATCCTAAAACTTTTTCCTGAGTATTTTTGGAAGCTTGTAGCTCTAAAAGTTGCTGAAGCAGAAAATGTCCGTCGTCAAGTACTGTGAGTAAAAAACCTCCACTGACGACACCAAGTTATCTACCTGTATATACAAAGGGCGTCCAAAAAGTTTTACACAGTCGTCTCTCTCTCTATTATATATATATATATATAGGGTGAGTCACCTAACGTACCGCTGGATATATTTCATAAACCACATCAAATACTGACCAACCGATTCCACAGACCGAACGTGAGGAGAGGGGCTAGTCTAATTGTTTAATACAAACCATACAAAAATGCACGGAAGTATGTTTTTTAACACACACCTACGTTTTTTTAAATGGAACCACGTTAGTTTTGTTAGCATATCTGAACATATAAACAAATACGTAATCAGTGCCGTTTGTTGCATTGTAAAATGTTAATTACATCCGGAGATATTGTAACCTAAAGTTGATGCTTCAGTACCACTCCTCCGCTGTTCGACCGTGTGTATCGGAGAGCACTGCAACATACATCGCGTTTCTACAGAATGATCTGCCAACGTTGCTCGAAAATGTCCCACTGGAAACGCGTCGACGTATGTGGTATCAGCATGATGGTGCACCTGCACATTCCGCAATTAACACTAGGCTAACCTTTGACAGGATGTTCGACGGGCGCTTCATAGGACGTGGAGGACGCATAAATTGGCCAGCCCGTTCTCCTGATCTTACACCTCTGGACTTCTTTCTGTGGGGTACGTTAAAGGAGAATGTGTACCGTGATGTGCCTACAACCCCAGAGGATATGAAACAACGTGTTGTGGCAGCCTGCGGCGACATTACACCAGATGTACTGCGGCGTGTACGACATTCATTACGCCAGAGATTGCAATTGTGTGCAGCAAATGATTGCCACCACATTGAACATGTATTGGCCTGACATGTCGGGACACACTCTATTCCACTCCGTAATTGGAAACGGAAACCACGTGTGTACGTGTACCTCACCCCTCATGGTAATGTACATGTGCGTCAGTGAAAAAGACCAATAAAAAGGTGTTAGCATGTGGACGTAATGTGCTGTTCCAGTCTCTTCTGTACCTAAGGTCCATCACCGTTCCCTTTGGATCCCTACGTAATTCGATGCTCTCCGATACACACGATCTAACAGCGGAGGAGTGGTACTCAAGCGTCAACTTCAGGTTACAATATCTCCGGATATAATTAACATTTTACAATGCAACAAACGGCACTGATTACGTATTTGTTTATATGTTCAGATGTGCTAACAAAACTAACGGGGTTCCATTTAAAAAAACGTAGGTTTGTGTTAAAAAACATACTTCCGTGCATTTTTGTATGGTTTGTATTAAACAATTACACTAGCCCCTCTCCTCACGCTCAGTCTGTGGAATCGGTTGGTCAGTATTTGATGTGGTTTACGAAATATATCCAGCGGTAACGTTAGGTGACTCACCCCGTATGTTTTTTTTTTTTTGCAGGAGGAAAATGAAATTTTTTGTGAACATACTTGGAACATTTAGCTATAAGTTGGTATATTAAAAGTATTTTCTTTTATTTACAGGTGAGCCACCATGGACCGTGAAGTAGATGTCAGGTTGCGACAACAGTCGCTGTTGAAGTTCCTCTTCAAGACCGGCGATGACTCCGTCACATCGATTCACAGGAAGTTGCTCCCTGTTTATGGGGAGGGCACAGTAGATCACAACAGTATCCAGCAGTGGTTGCTGAGGTCTAAAGAAGGTGATTTCTCTCTACTGGACAATACATGACGAGGTAGACCATCGACAGCAGTGAGTGATGTGAATAAGGAGACCATTGATCAAATAATCCAAAATGACAGACGTGTGACGACACGACAGCTTGCTGAAATGACTCGTTTGTCACTGGGTAGTGCGGTATCACTGGTACAGTCACTAGAGTACATAAAAATCTGTTCACGTTGGGTGCCTACAATACTGACAAGAGAAATGAAATGATGAGGAAGAATGTGTGCGAGGGTCTCCTGAAGACCTTTACTGAAATGTGAAAACAGTGTTTTGACGGCGTCATCACCCAGTATGAAACATGGTTGTTTTTGTCCGAACCTGAGAGCAAAACCCAATCCATGGAGTCGCATCATCCTGGTTTCCCTTGGAAGAAGACACCAAGACTTTCACGAACAGCAGACCGAAAGGTGATGATGGCCTCCTCCTTCTGGGATCAGTGTGGTGTCATTTTCATTGACTTTTTGGAACCTGGCTCCAAAATGAACCGGGACCGTTACTGTTTGTCATTGGACAAGCTGCGACGTGACATCAAGACCCACAGACAACAGCTTCAGGGTCACCATGACAATGTCAAACCCCATACAGCCCTTATGACGCAGGAGAAAATCGGGAAAATGGGTTGGAAAATTGTTCCTCATCCTCCCTACAGTCAGGATTCGGCTCCGTCTGAGTTTTACCTCTTTGGTCATCTGAAGGCCCGCCTGCGCGGTAAAACATTTGATAGTGAGAAAGACCTTATTTCCTGTGTCAAGCTATTGTGTGAAAGTCAATCTCCAGAATTTTTACAAAGTGCATTTACATCATGGAAAGAACGTTTGGTCAGATGCGTCAGAGCGG
Organism: Schistocerca serialis cubense; assembly: GCF_023864345.2. Classification (NCBI taxonomy): domain Eukaryota; kingdom Metazoa; phylum Arthropoda; class Insecta; order Orthoptera; family Acrididae; genus Schistocerca; species Schistocerca serialis. The sequence continues at coordinate 37,379,478 of NC_064638.1, forward strand.
ATGCAGGTCACGTTGAGTAGGCTCAATGTATAGCTAAATGTTCCAAGTACGTTCACAAAAAGTTTTATCTCCTCCTGCAAAAAATAAAAGAATTAGAGACGACTGTGCAAATTTTTTTGAACGTCCTTTGTATTATATGCTCGCAATACACGGTACAGTGTATGGTGTATGGAGCATCGTACAAATATTATCGATTTTTCCCCCTTCTTCCAGTGCTCTCCGAATGCAGGTTCTTTAAATTTCCCCAACAGCGTATCGCGAGAAAAGCTTTGTATTTCTTCCAATAATTCCGATTTTTGTATGTGACACCGACCTGTTACGACTACAGTAACGCGCCGATGATTTGTTTCTGAATCTTATCACGCCCACCAAGCGCTGGAACAGTAGGGGCTGCTCAAGAATTGGTCGCATTTGTGTCCTGTATGAGTTTTCCTTTACAGACGCATTGCATTTTACGAGAGCTCTTAAAAAAAATTCTTTCATTCGCCTTCACTATTGGTGATTTTACGTGATCCTCCCACTCCATATAGCTCTTTAGTATTGACACTGTACTCTAGATTTTCACCACCAATTTTGTAATCAACTACTACACGGTTTTTTTCTGTTTGTTATAATTTCAACGATTAAAGTTAACTGTCATACATTGTAACAAGTGGACGATCTCCTAACGACTATACGCTTTTCTGCTTTGCTGTACACGGCAGCGTCGTCAGCGAACAACCTTTTAGTGCTGGTGTTTCCATCTGACAAACCGTTTACGTATTCAGAAACATCAAAGGTCCCATTGTGCTTCCTTGGGGGTATGTTTACCATTTTTCACTTCTGTGAATCATTGGCAGTCCACTATAGGGTACCGAGTTCTGATAGTCAAATGTATTCAACCAGCGAATCAGATATTTACGTAGATACCCCACACGTCATCTACTGCTTACAAGGGAACCTGCCCATCGCACCCCCCTCAGATTTAGTTATAAGTTGGTCTTGAAAAACTGAACACAGATCAATCGAGAAAACAGGAAGAAGTTGTGTGGAACTATGAAAAAAAAAAGCAAAGTATACTAACTGAATAGTCCATGCACGTCCGAAGCTCGTGGTCGTGCGGTAGCGTTCTCGCTTCCCACGCCCGGGTTCCCGGGTTCGATTCCCGGCGGGGTCAGGGATTTTCTCTGCCTCGTGATGACTGGGTGTTGTGTGATGTCCTTAGGTTAGTTAGTTCTAAGTTCTAGGGGACTGATGACCATAGATGTTAAGTCCCATACTGCTCAGAGCCATTTTAGTCCATGCGCAAGATAGGCAACATCAAGGACAGTGTGAGGTTAGGAGAGCCATAGTCCCGTGGTTAGCGTGAGCAGCTGAGGCACGAGAGGTCCTTGCTTCACGCCTTCCCTTGAGTGAAAAGTTTTTTTTCGCAAAATTATGATCTGTCCGTTCGTTCATTGACGTCTCTATTCAGTGTAATAAGTTTAGTGTCTTTGTTTTGCGACCGCACCGCAAAACCGTGCGATTAGTAGACGAAAGGACGTGCCTCTCCAAAGGTAACCGAAAACATTTGATCGCAAGGTCATAGGTCAACAGATTCCTCCACAGGAAAACACGTCCGATATATTCTATACGACACTGGTGACGGCATGTGCATCACATGACAGGAATATGTTGTCGACCCACCTAACTTGTACATTTGGTGAATGGGTAAAAAGATTCTTCTACGTTGCCCGATTTAGGTTTTCTTGTGGATGTGATAATCACTCCCAAAAAAGTGCTGAAAACATAAGAGTTTGTCACATAAACTGCAACAGTTTCACAGTTTTCCCTGTGCTCTGTCAAAACGTATATTTTTAACGTTCTCAAATTTTTCCGTGAACAGAGACGTCAATGAACAAACGGACAGATCATAACTTTGCGAAAATAAAGAAAGTAAACTTTTCACTCGAGGGAAGACTTGAACCAAGGACCTCTCGTTCCGCAGATGCTCACGCTAACCACGGGACCACGGCGCTCCTGACCTCAGACTGTCCTTGATGTTGCCTATCTTGCACATGGACTACTCAGTATACTTTGTTTATTTTTTTTTTTCATAGTTCCACACAACTTCTTCCTGTTTTCTCGATTGATCTGTGTTCAGTTTTTCAAGGCCTATCCACTGTGCCAACTTATAACTAAATCTGAGGGGGGTGCGATGGGGAGGTTCCCTTGTTAGCAGTCGACGATGTGCTTCAGTGCCGAGCGGCTTGAAGAGTAGGAAAATGGAATCTTCCAGTTAACCTGCATCTACTGTTTGCAAGCTGTGGATTACGAATAAAGCTCGCCGTTTTTTTCCCCCGAGTACGGGCTAGTCCTCTGTGAGGAGCTCGTTTTCCTCTAGGTGTGACAATAGTGTCACAGAGGAGAGTGGTGCCGTGCACACGCCTTTTTAGCCTGAGGAGTGCCCTGCGCAGCTCCATATTTCGACACACAGTAGGGTAGGGCTCCGCGCCCGCCACGCTGCACACCTACTCCGAGCAGCCCAGTGCAGGCCAGTGAAGGACGGCCCGCGCCGCCGCTGAGCCTCGTTTTGGAGGAGAGAGCGCCTGGGGGCCTTGACGCTCGCAGGATGTCACGTCGAGAGCCGGTACGCGCCTCGCATCCGCTACACGAGAGCACAGCACGGCACCGCACAGTACACAGCTACTGCCACTGGCCTGCCGAATTTCCGCCGGCCGGCTGTCGAGATCGGAATCCGATAGGACGGGTCGGCGCGCTCGTGGCTGCGAAATACTGCTGCCAGTCAGCAGCCCGAGGACAGAGAAATACATGAGCAGCTGCTCGCTCTGCTACCGAGAAGCAATTGCCGTGTCCTCCAACGCTCCACTCAATGCACACTGCCATATAAACACAAGACTTCGCATTACCTTGATACCAATACTCTCGCAAAGCAGTTGACCGATTTACTTCAAACCTTGTATATAATATGTCCTGAAAGTTATATAATATGTTTAATATTTTCGTGGAGTGTTTGGGAAGTCGCGAAACCGGAGTCGGTCCTCAGCCCTCTTTGGTTGGTTGGTTGATTTGGTGGAGGGGACAAACAGCTAGGTCACGGATCCCATCGGATTAGGGAAATCCGCGCGGTCTAAGGCGCTACAGTCATGGACTGTGCGGCTGGTCCCGGCGGAGGTTCGAGTCCTCCCTCGGGCATGTGTGTGTGTGTGTGTGTGTGTGTGTGTGTGTGTGTGTGTGTGTGTGTGTGTGTGTGTGTGTTTGTCCTTAGGATAATTTAGGGTAAGTAGTGTGTAAGCATAGGGACTGATGACCTTAGCAGTTAAGTCTCATAAGATTTCACACACATCTGAAAATTTTTTGGATTAGGGATAGACGAAGAAGGAAGTCGGCCGTGCCCCTTCAAAAGGAACCATCCCGGCATTTGCCTGAAGCGATTAAGGGAAATCATGCGGAACCCAAATCAGGATGGCCGGTGGCGGGTTTGAACCGTCGTCCTCCCGAATGCGAGTCCTGTGTGCCAGCCTCTGCGCCAACTCACTCGGTGCCCTCTTTGGTATGACGTGGCATGTCGTGTGTCTTCTGGGGCAGAGTTTCTCTTTCAAATTGGTTACTGTTTTTGTAGTCTTGAGTTAGTTGTCCTTCTGGACCAACGAGATTGCTTCCCCCGTGTGGAAGGCCTACAAAGAATTCGAAAGTGCCTTGCTGTGTGGGGGTGTCGAATTTTGCTTAGGCATTTTCTCGTTTTTCTCGGCTTACTAAGCGTTCACTCGTTCGGCGAAGAGAACCATCATATATAAATTTTTACACAGTAGTCTAATATGCATCTGACGGGCTGGCGTATATAGAGGGTGTCTCACGAAAGACGCCCGACTGTCCGAGACTGGTCTGCAGAGCTGGCTTCACGCGCGCCTTTACAGTAGGTGCTCAACATGATGTTTCTTGTGGCAAGACCAGCCTGCCATCTCCTGAACACACTGGCAAACACTCGACGAATTTCGGCTGCCAAAATCTGGGAAACGACTAGCCGACCCTGTCTTCCCAGTCTTCGAGCGTGTAGGGATTCGTTGCATACACTTTGCCTTGTAACATGCCCCAAAGACAAGAATCACACGGATTTAGATCTGGAGAACGAGTAAGCCAGTCAACTATGCTATCGCTAAAAACACTTCTAATTGCTCTCATAGAAACACTGGCGATGTGTGGTCTTGCATAAAATAACGGTATATCTTTCCGTTAGGTGTTAGTTCTCAGAAAAAAAAGGATGCAGTATGTTGTTCACTTGCCTGTCACAACGTATCGTTTCGTGGAAAAAGATTGGTCCAATAATTCGTCTTGCAGTAATTGCACACCATACTCCTGTTTTCATATGATGCAGAAGTTCTTGATGTAGTTCATGAGGGCTGCCGGAGCTCTAAACGTCAATTGTTCTGAGAATTTACGTACCCTGACAAATGCAGCCATGCGTCATCAGGCTGGAAAGCATCCCAGGATCAACTTCCCCATCGTGCACAGACTCTACTAGTCAGTTGCAATAACGACGTCGAGCTAGTTGACGCACTACCGTTATTTCGGATGGTGTCAGATTCAGTTTGTCCATAGCTCTGTGGACAGATGCTCTTGACGCACCAGTCTGAAGTGCCAAACGGCGCAGATATTTTCTCCGACTTCTTTCCAAGGCCTCCCCTATCTCGTCCAAATTATTTTCGGGTAAAACACTAGGTTATCTAGGCCTTCGTTTGTCCGACACAGATTCAGTCTCTTGAAGTTTCTTCACTAATGTGGGTATCATCGAATTGTTCGGAACATGCATACCGGCAAATTTTGTATGAATTCAAGACGACATTGCACAGACGATTTTGTTTTTGCATATTTCAACACAAAAAATGCGCTGATTCTTTGTGGATGCCGTACCGAATGGAACCTAGGCAGGAAATTCAAAACGAAACACCCGGATGTCGCACAGTATAGAGGATACGCGCAGGGCGTTCCCTGTCTTAAGGCCGGGCCCAGCGACATAGGGGCAGGGAATGTCCCGGACTCGGCGCACTTGCAATAATGACGACTAGCAAGAATATTTGAAGCGATAAACCATCACAAAAAACGTCAAAAGGAAACACCAGCGTACTCAGTCGCACAGTGTATGGGCCCGAGCGAAGTATTGGCGTCCGAGAACTACGCACAGCGACAACGGCAGGCGCAGAGGCAGCAGCAGCGGCCGGCAAACGTGCGGCGCGACCCGCTATCGTGTTTCGTGAGACACTTTTTTTTTTTTTTTTTTTTTTTTTTACACAACAGAGTGGCTACGCAAACTGGAAAAAATTGCCCCTCACACTTTTCTTTCCTCTCGGCTGAGAACACCGTAGTTTTTAAACACCGATAATTTATAAGGAATAATATTCATAAAATTAACACTCTTGAAATATTGAGTATCTTATAATTTGTGATTTATAAAACTCAATAAAATTAAATTCCAGAGCTAGCCTAAAAGTATCAAATTACCTGAGATTTTATGAAATTCCTGTAATTCCCGTGACTTTTCAGGTAAAGTGTAATTTCCTGAAAACTGCACGTTTGCCAGAAGAATCGCCACCCTGACAATGTCCAGGTTTTCCGTTACAAATGTCTGCGAGAGAGAAAACGGTGTGCCGTAAAGTGAACTTTCTTTTTCGTAGTCAGAAAACTGAGATAGCAGGGAATATAAACTATTAGGTTTTCTGTTTCTACCACATATGTTCTTCCTCCTTATAAACAACTTCACACAAAGATTGTATATACAACAATTTGCTGTTTTTTTTTCACTCACCATCGGTTTCACAAAAAATATTGAAGTGTATTATGAAGTTTTGTCTCATGATTGGAATACTATTACGGAACAAGAATCGTCAAAAGCTTTATGATCTTACCCATTCGCAGGCTAAACCTATGCGAAATATTGTGACTGGAGCTGCTACCTTTACAGATCAAGCAGCTGGAGAGGTCTCTCTCATAATCTGCCCGATATTACTGGTGATCCCAACCGATTTACCCATTCATTTCAAGCGACTTCAATTCCCAATCAAGGTTTTGTTTGCACTAGCAGTAAGCAAGGCTCTAGGACAGAGAGAGGGGAGGAGAAGGACAGAGAGAGGAGGGAAATGGGCAGACAGAGAGGGGAGGAGCAGATGAGCGGAGAGGGCGAGCAGGAGAAAGAGGAGGAGGAGGAGGAGGAGGAGAAGGAGGACACAGAAAGAGCAGAGAAAGAGATTACGACGTATATCCAATTCCCATACATATTTAGCAATTGGAAGCGTTGCTGGATTCCCCTGGCGAGAGAGTTCTCGTTCTACAATTGACACTGGAATCTAGTGTCCTCAATAAAGTCACAGCTGCATATGTCTACCCGCTAGCTGGATCATGTCTAAATTGCTTTAAACCAGAGAGCACGCAACAGCGTAGTGAATTCCCCCTTGAGAACGTGTTTCAAAGATTGTGAAACGTCTTCGATCGTTTGGAGCCAGTTTTTGGGGACCGGGTGGTTGGGGATTTTTTTTTCTTTGGGGAGGGGAGGTGGGTTACGGATGAAGCGATACTTATCCATTATCTGGAAAAGTTCTTGTCATGAGTGATACTGAATAAAAGTGAAGAGTAATCTGTCCAAAAAAACTATTAAAAACCACCTTCCCCAGGTGCGTGTGATTATGAGCATTTTCTATTCGAACACTCGCAAACTTCGCTACGAAATGCTACGTTATTTGTAACTTTCTTCCGGTTTGGCTCCTTAACTGCCTCTCTGCCGGTCCGAAAGATTTAATGCGATTAACGATATCAAACTCTGCTCTTCGTAGTAAAGTCTTGAAGTCGTACTTTTTGGGAGACTTTAAAAGGTCGACAAGGTGAATTCTGATGATTAGACGGGTAGTCTGTACAACTAAGGTTTGAATTCTGAATTGAATAGACGAGAAACGCAATTTACGGCACAACTTTACAAATTTAAAGTATCGTTTGGTACGATGCATCCTGAGGCATTCACAAATAGTTTATTTCACAGCAGAGGGAGGTGCGAGGAGTAAAAATTGTAAACGAGGGGGGGGGGGGGGGAAGGGAGTTTTAAGCTGATACAGGCTGCAGTAGCTGCGATTATCTGAAGAGTTATGCGCAGTACAGATTAGCACAGAGGGGTGCATCACAGCAGTATTCACACCGAAGAACATAAACGAACTGGACAAACGACTGCCAGACTGGCAGTACGTAGATTTGCCTTAAGCGAATCAGCGAAACCACGAATAACTATCTGGATGGCTGGGCGGGGATTTAACTGTCCTCCCCCCGAATGCTAGTACAGATGTGGTTGCTCCAGTTTCCAGAGCTGACACTGACAGGCGGCTGGCCGGTGTAGTAACCACATGCGCCTCCGTAAAGCCTTCTAACTACGCACATGGGCAAAGGATGCAGCTGTCGAGTAGTAGCTTCTGTCGGTTAGCAAAGTAGTTTAAAAGTTGGACGAGGCGGGCTCGCAACGGACAGAAGGTTTTTTGGGCGGAAATTGGATTTTAGAAAGTTTTTTTTGAATTGAAATTGAGCCGTGGCGGCTCATATCGATAGTGGCACTCTGGTGGTTTATCTTTCCTGCCACGGTCAGGGCGGTAAGCAGCGCCCTCTGGGGCCCACGCGAGGAGTAACGAGGCGAGGTCCTGTGAGGGTGTGCTCCGGCACGTGGTGGAAGACGGTTGTCAGGTTGACGCAGCGAGTGTGGGACCGGACCTGTCGCATGGAGATATACAAGTTGGCTCTGAACGGAAGGCGCCGTAGCAAGCAGCGGGAATTTGTGTGAAGGAGTAACGATTTTTGCATTGGATGTCCCAGTGGTTCACGAGAGTTGCGGTAGCTGCTCTCGGAGAAGAGAATTGGTAAGAGCTTGTGTCTACGCTCTTTTCCGTACGATGTTGCTGCCTGCCGTTATAAACGGGTGAAAATCAGGCGCTTGTATTGACTATACGGGAACTGGTGATGTAAAATTACATTTGTGATTGAGTCTCACTTGTACTGTGACAATTTAGAGGCGAAAACTGTGGTGGTTTCATTAGGTCTGGCCTATCACATTGGCTTTCTATGCAGTAACTGAAGGAATGTGTATGGTGGTTCAAGATTGTAGGCTGACTAGTATTTGAACTGGTGTTGAGGTTAAGTGCGAGATCAGCATCTCGCAAACCCGCACGCTGCGCGTGGTTAAATGTTCCGCTATTGGGGAGCCGGCTCTATGTTCTTGGATTTTGTAAGGATACGTGATGAGCGCATCGCTGTAGTTTTTCGCGTGCTAAATTGCGGGGTGTCGGTGCCGTCCTAGGCCTAGACTTGTGATGTATGTTACGTTGAAAGGGAATTAACTGTACCAAACTTAAGAGAGCTTTAGTTTGTTTTAGGTCTGTACATGGAATGATGTTGATATTTTGTCGATTGCGGCAACAACTTCCTGTATGGGGAGATTCTCTGAGGGACTTGTATTGTACTGTTGCAGTGCAGTCCATCTGAAACGTGCTGCTTAGAACTTGGGACTGCAGCTCTCTGATGTTATATATTACTGTTTAATCTTAATGTCTTGGATGTAATATGGTTGTTGAGGATTATGTAATTAATTTTGATCGCTGGTTCCTTAAATGAAAACATATGTGCTCGGTCAGAGCCTATTTAAATATGATTTTAACTCATGCAAATTTTCTAGTCTTGCTTTCTTAAAGGCTTTCAGTTAAATGATTGCTATTTGCCTGTTTAAATGCTTGAGTGACTTACAGGAAAAGAATATTATTTTGTAATTTGTACTGATTGTTCCTTTTGGGTAATACCTGACTGATGTGTTCAATAAATGAGTGTCTAGTCAATGGTGATGCACTGTTGTATTGCTAGCCTACCGCTTCCACTCCACAGCCTATTGAGCTGCTTTGTGTCGAAATTGTGTTCAGAACACCCCTCTGACATGACACCTCAGAAATGTCACTGACTTTCCGGGTCAGCCCTTGCACGTTTGCAGTAGACGGTAAGAGCGAGAAACGTGTGCTAGGTGGGGGTAATGTGACGACGTGCAGCTTTTCGGCGGACAGAAGAGACAAAGGAGGCAGCCGGCGCGGCGCGGCACGCACAGTGGAGCGAGGTGCGCACGTGCTGGCGGCCTGGTCCCGCTCAGCCGCAGCAAGGCCGCGCACGTGGCCCCTCCGTCTGCGTCTGAGTCTGCCTGCCTGCCTGTCTGCGGGCGGCCGTTCAACCGCCGGCTCCCACTGCTCAATCCAGGCGTCCACACTGCGCTCTGCCTTCTTAGGCCGCAGTAACTGACTGACAAGTCGCCGTCACGGACTCTATACTACTGTCACGCCACGAGCTGTCAGCGGGTGGTGGGCGACGTAAGAAAGGAAAAATGCCCTCACACACGTAGCGAAGTCTCTGAGGCAAACACACGTCGTCTTTGTGTTAGTGTGACAAGTGGGCCAACGATAGTAGTTCAGGCTGCACCGTCGGCGCAAACCTACAAACGACTTGTAGCGCACGAAAGAAGTGATCCAAGTAATTTGAGGAGCTTGAATCGCTGTCTTTAAGATGCAGCGAACCACACACACACACACACACACACACACACACACACACACACCAGAGAGAGAGAGAGAGAAATGCTTTTTCTAGCCGCCCAGGTATGCTAGCCCAGCTCTTTACTGCGGTCACTTAATCGAGTTTCTGGTTTCAGGGTGTTCGCCCCGAAGATCAACTGGACTGTCCTTGATCCTCGTAAATGAGTGACGGTTGGAGTCGACTAGATTGACCATAAGGGCGAGTAGTTCACGCATGATGGCTACTAATCATCATCATCATCATCATCATCATCATCATCATCGTCGTCGTCGTCGTCGTTCATATGGCGCACACACACGCAGTATGTTTACAAAAAAATGGTTCAAATGGCTCTGAGCACTATGCGACTTAACTTCTGAGGTCATCAGTCCCCTAGAACTTAGAACTACTTAAACCTAACTAACCTAAGGACATCAAACTCATCCATGCCCGAGGCAGGATTCGAACCTGCGACCGCAGCGGTCGCGCGGTTCCAGACTAGCGCTTAGAACCGCTCGGCAGTATATTTACAATATTTGATGAATGTCACCGCAAAAAGCAAAAAGACAAATATTTAAGCTTCTAACCCATTCCACCGCTGTGGCATTCACATTCATAAAATCACTCCTTGAGCCCTTATAGCATCGTAGAACGCACTACTCTCTTGTATGTCCTATCAGATTGTTTCAGCGCACCACAGACGTAACTCTGAGACTCCACAAAAAGTGAGTCTGAGCACCGACAACATCCAGTGCTGACTGTATTTAATTTGACCCACAGTTCCACGTACAGTTCGACACCCACAGTATCACAGTTATATTTCTCAAATTCCCGTTTTTTTCGATATGTTGACAGTTCTTGTTCCAGAGATCTCTTACATTGGTGTTGCTAGCTGTTAAGCGTACAGTACTGGTGGCGGGTGTCTCGAACGAAGCCCAATTCCTCGTAAGACAGGTACGCCGTGATGAATGGGTACTTCCTCATTCTCTTGTATATTGTGGTCATCCCTTCCGAGGGTCTCAGTTCTGCGAATCTGTGGTGGATGGATACTGCTTAGCAGTGGAAGGCCGTAGACAAGAGTTGGTCTCATTGTGCCAGTACTCACGCACATAGTGGTGTTGAGCTGCACATCGATATTGCTGGTACGACAGCTATTACACTGTACTGAAGCACAATACTCAGTACATTAGCCGATGCACTTGCAGAAAAAATTCTTAAGAGGCTTGCTAGCAGGCAGTAATTGACAGTGAGTAGGAGCATCAAACATCCAATCAGAATGCCTATATTCCGCTCCTGAAAGGCCTAATACGTTAACTGTTTCCACAGAGTGGTTGGGATCTCGCGAAATCTAGCAGCCCACGTCAGTTTGTGGTCGCAAGTGATGGGGCCTCTGGGCAGAGTTATCATTCCGTAAGTCTTTAGTTAGTGATCCTTCGTCATCAACGATGTTACTTTGCCGATACGGAAAGCCTAAAAAGCATTCGAAAGTGCCTTCCTATGTGCGGGCGTCTAATCCTGCTTACGCACTTTTCGAAGAGCCTTGCGGATTAATTAGTGATCGTGCACTCGCACGGTAAAAAGAAAGGACTCACTGCAGAGCGTCGAGCCATTAGTTAGCTGGAAGTGGTACTGGATAAAAGTGACGGACTTTGGACTAGGCTAGGGTAAACTGCTAACAAATTTAATTTGTTTCTGCGCAAGTCTGAGAGCTGTGGTTTTGTGTGACTATTTCCATATTTGACTTTAAGTAAATTCTTTTCTTTTGTGATTATCAGCGAAAGTTGCTAGTAGGCAGTTGGCAGTGGTATACGAACTGTTAGGGTCGGACATATTCCAGTTCAGTGTTCGTATATCGGGATCTTGCAAAAAGTACACGAAAAAAAAAAACGATGAGGGGCGGGAGGGGTCTCGAAATGAAATTAAACATGACTGAGACGGTACGCAATATTATTTCAGTGACTACGAGCACGAGTAAAATTTACAAATAACTTGGCTTTATCAGACCAGTTGTGAGTATGGCAACGTACCCCTTTACCCTCAATGCATACACTAATTGACTTTGGAACGGTGTCATACAGCTTTTTGAAACTAATCCTTGATATCCCAGGTACGGGCGCTGAGACTGAAGTAACGTCCGAGGTAATCCAACATCTTATATAGGGGACAGATCTTGACATCTTCCCGGCCACAGGAGTACATCAACATCACGCAGGTATTCAGAATGAGTTTTTAACTCTGCAGCGGAGTGTGCGCTGATATGAAACTTCCTGGCAGATTAAAACTGTGTGCCCGACCGAGACTCGAACTCGGGACCTTTGCCTTTCGCGGGCAAGTGCTCTACCATCTGAGCTACCGAAGCACGACTCACGCCCGGTCTCACAGCTTTACTTCTGCCAGTATCTCGTCTCCTACCTTCCAAACTTTACAGAACTAGCTCTCCTGAAAGAAAGGATATTGCGGAGACATTGCTTAGCCACAGCCTGGGGGATGTTTCCAGAATGAGATTTTCACTCTGCAGCGGAGTGTGCGCTGATATGAAACACACAGTTTTAACCTGCCAGGAAGTTTAATATCAGCGCACACTCCGCTGCAGAGTGAAAATCTCATTCTGTAGTCCATTACTTGTTTACGGACGACAGGGCGGATGTGGAGTTACGATGAGCTTGGTGCCGCCAGTTTTTTTTTTTTTTTTTTTTTTTTTTTTTGTGGTTTTAGGGCGCAAAACTTCTATGGTCATTAGCGCCCAGCCCGTGACATAGAAAACAGGAAAAAACGAAATTTAAAATCAGCAGCAATGGGAACAAAATCATAAAATTTGAGTAACTAAAGGCAGAAGGAATGCTTAAAAATCCACTATAGAAAGGGGTTGGTTGTCCCCCAAAAAAAAGCTTCAAATGACTGACGTCATTTCACTGTCACTAATAAACTGTAGAACGCGGTCAGCTGAGCGCGTGTCATCTGCTAAAATCGACGATAGATCAGGCGATAGCTGTAGACGGGAGCGTAACGGATTAAAATAGGGGCATTCAATTAAAAGGTGTCTGACCGTCCACAGCTGAGAGCAGTGGGGACAGAGTGGGGGAGGATCACCGCTTAAAAGATGTCGATGACTAAAAAGACAGTGCCCTATCCGGAGTCGAGCTAAAATTACCTCCTCCCGACGACGCGTTCGGGAGGAAGAGGTCCAAGCGCAAGGAAGGGCTTTCACTTCCCGCAATTTATTGTGGGGAAGTGTTGACCAATGCGCATGCCATAAATGAGCAGCTTGGCGGCATAAAACGCTCCGTAGATCGGTAAACGGAAGAGACTGAATAGCTGGCCGAGGAAGAGAGACTGCAGCCTTGGCCGCTATATCGGCCGCCTCATTTCCACAGATACCAGCGTGTCCCGGGAGCCAGAGGAACGCCACTGAGACGCCCCCCAGGTAGAGCAAGCGCAGACAGTCCTGAATCCGGTGGACCAGAGGGTGCACAGGGTAAAGAGCTTGGAGACTTAGGAGAGAGCTGAGAGAATCTGAGCAGATTACGTACTGTATCCGCTGATGGCGGCGGATGTAGTGGACAGCCTGGAGAACAGCGTAAAGCTCCGCAGTATAAACCGAACACTGGTCGGGAAGCCGAAAGTTATTTGGGGTGTCGCCAACAATATAGGCACTCCCTACACCTAACGATGTTTTCGAGCCATCGGTGTAAATAAATGTGGCATCCGTCATTTGTGCACATAGAGCAGCAAATGCCCGACGGTAAACAAGTGTAGGGGTACCATCCTTGGGAAATTGACATAGGTCTCTGAGCAAGTTGATCCGGGGACGGAGCCAAGGCGGTGCTGTACCCCAAGTTGTCAAGAAGGTTTTAGGAAAGCGGAAGGAAAGAGAATGGAGCAGTTGACGGAAGCGGACTCCCGGGGGTAGTAGGGAGGAGGAGCGGCCTGCATACCCGACATGAAAGGAGGCGTCGAAAAAAAGGTCATGCGCTGGATTAGCAGGCATGGAAGACAGATGGCTAGCATAACGACTCAGAAGGACTGCCCGCCGATTGGACAGCGGAGGTTCAGCAGTCTCAGCATAAAGGCTTTCCACAGGGCTGGTGTAAAAAGCTCCAGATACTAAACGTAATCCACGGTGGTGGATAGAGTCGAGACGCCGAAGAATAGACGGCCGAGCAGAGGAGTAGACTATGCTTCCATAATCCAATTTCGAGCGCACTAAGGCGCGATAGAGGCGGAGAAGGACCACTCTGTCCGCTCCCCAAGAGGTACCATTCAGGACACGGAGGGCGTTAAGCGAACGCAGACAGCGAGCCGAAAGATAGGAAACGTGGGAGGACCAGCACAGTTTTCTGTCAAACATAAGACCCAAGAATTTAGCGACGTCGGAAAACGGAAGGTTGACAGGACCTAGATGTAAGGAGGGCGGAAGAAACTCCTTACGTCGCCAAAAATTTACACAAACGGTCTTACTGGGTGAGAAACGGAAGCCGGTTTCGATGCTCCACGAGTGGAGGCGATCGAGACATCCTTGAAGACGTCTTTCAAGAAGGCTGGTCCGTTGAGAGCTGTAGTAGATCGCAAAATCGTCCACAAAGAGGGAGCCCGAGACATCAGGAAGGAGACAATCCATAATTGAATTAATGGCGATGGCAAACAGTACAACACTCAGCACGGAGCCCTGGGGTACCCCGTTTTCTTGGGAGAAAGTACGGGAGAGAGTAGTGTTCACCCCCACCCTAAATGTGCGCTCTGCCATAAATTCGCGAAGAAAAAGGGGCAGCCGGCCTCGAAAGCCCCAAGAGAACAGTGTGCGGAGAATGCCTGTCCTCCAACAGGTATCGTATGCTCTCTCCAGATCAAGAAATATTGCTACCGTTTGGCGTTTCCGGAGAAAATTGTTCATGATATAAGTGGAGAGAGCAACAAGATGGTCAACGGCAGAACGATGCTTTCGGAATCCGCATTGGGCTGGTGTTAAAAGACTGCAGGACTCCAGCCACCAAGCTAAACGGTAATTCACCATACGCTCCAAAACCTTACAGACACTACTCGTGAGAGAAATGGGGCGATAGCTAGAGGGGAGATGTTTGTCCTTTCCAGGTTTCGGAACGGGAACGACAATAGCTTCCCGCCATCGCCTGGGAAAGGTACTGTCGGTCCAAATGCGATTATAAAGGCGAAGGAGGTAACGCAGGCTATGGGTTGATAAATGCAGCAACATTTGGACATGGATACCATCCGGTCCTGGGGCGGAGGAGCGAGAAGAAGAGAGTGCATGTTGGAGTTCGCGCATGGAGAAAACAGTATTGTAGCTTTCGCGATTGTGAGAGGAGAAAGCAAGATGTCGCACTTCCGCTGCACGTTTCTTCGGGAGAAACGCTGGCGGGTAATTTGAAGAGCTCGAAATCTCAGCAAAGTGCTGACCCAATGAGTTAGAAATTGCGACGGGGTCCACTAAGGTATCATGCGCGACAGTGAGCCCAGAGACCGGGGAGAAACTAGGCGCGCCTGAGAACCGTCGAAGCCGACTCCAAACTTCCGAGGAGGGAGTGAAGGTGTTAAATGAGCTAATAAAGTATTTCCAGCTTGCCTTCTTGCTATCGCGGATGACGCGACGGCATCGCGCACGGAGCTGCTTATATCGGATACAGTTGGCCAAAGTTGGATGGTGACGGAAAATGCGAAGAGCACGTCGCCGCTCACGTATTGCGTCACGGCATGCCTCGTTCCACCAAGGAACTGGAGGGCGCCGGGGCAATTCGGAGGTGCGTGGTATTGAACGTTCCGCAGCTGTGAGAATAACGTCGGTAAAATGTGTGACCTCATCGTCGACGCTGGGAAAGCGACGGTCATCGAATGTCGCTAGAGACGAAAAAAGTGTCCAGACGGCTTGGGCAAACTTCCAGCGTCGCGTGCGCATATATGGCAGTTGAGGCTGCAGTCGAAGAACACATGGAAAGTGGTCACTCGAGTGTGTATCATCAAGGGCGAACCATTCGAAGCGCCGAGCTAGCGGAACAGTACCGACCGCAAGGTCCAAATGAGATAAATTTGCCGTGGAGGCAGACAAAAATGTGGGGACCCCAGTGTTGAGGCAGACTAGATCCGCTTGGTGGAAGACGTCTAGCAATAGTGAGCCACGTGGACAAGGATGTGGAGATCCCCAAAGCGGGTGGTGGGCATTGAAGTCCCCAACCAACAAATAGGGGGGTGGAAGCTGATCAAGAAGATGAAGGAGATCAGCTCGTGCCATTGGTGTAGACGATGGAATGTATACCGTACAAAGAGAGAACGTGTATCCAGAAAGGGAAAGACGGACGGCGACAGCTTGGAAGGAAGTGTTTAAGGGGATTGGGTGATAATGGAGAGTATCATGGAGCAGAATCATGAGTCCTCCATGGGCTGGAGTGCCTTCAACAGAGGGGAGGTCATATCGGACGGACTGAAAATGAGGGAGAACAAAGCGGTCATGGGGACGCAGCTTTGTTTCCTGAAGACAGAAGATGACCGGCGAGTAGGATCGTAAAAGGATCGACAATTCCTCCCGATTGGCGCGAATGCCGCGGATATTCCAGTGGATAATGGACATAGGGTGAACAGAAAATGGAGGAACGTGACCAAGGGTGCTGTCAACTCAACGACTGCTCAGAGCTTGCGACCGACAGCATGGAATGGCATTCAGTCGAAGGCAGAAGATCCTGATCCATAGGTTGGTCAGGAGCAGCTCCTGCCACCAACGATCGGCCAGTTGACCGGCCACCAGCAGTGCGCCTCGGCGACACAGAAGATGGCCGACGGCGATTTCCGCCAGGTGGTGCTGTAGATGGGACACGCCTTGGCGGAGAAGGAGAGGAACTGTGTTTCTTCGTAGCCTTCTTAGAAGTATGATGTTTAGATGAAGGAGGAACCGATGGTTGTGAAGTTGCGGTACGTAAAAACTCTTCACGAGAATGCTCTTTTTTCGAAAACTTGGCGTCTGACTTTTGGGCTCGAGATTTAACAGAACCCGATGAAGGGTGAGCCATAGAGTGGGCAGGCGAAAGGGGTGAGGTTGAACGGGCGATCTTTGCGCTGGCCGATCTGACGACCGTGGTACTAAAGGTGAAGTCGCAAGTCTGCGTGGCCGCCTCCTTTGTTGGTCGAGGAGAAGCAAGGACAGCGCTGTATTTACCTTTCTGAGGCACGGTGGGCTGTCGACTGGCGAGTAACTTTCGAGCAGCAAAGGTCGACACCTTTTCCTTCACTCTTATTTCCTGGATGAGCTTTTCATCCTTAAAAACGGGGCAATCTCGAGAGGAGGCAGCGTGGTCACCCATACAGTTGATGCAGCGAGGGGATGGAGGTGGACAAGCACCCTCATGGGCATCCTTGCCACAAGTAACACATTTGGCCGGATTGGAACAGGACTGGCTGGTATGATTGAACCGCTGACATCGATAGCAACGCGTAGGGTTTGGGACATAAGGGCGAACGGAAATTATCTCATAGCCTGCTTTGATTTTTGATGGGAGTTGAACTTTGTCAAATGTCAAGAAGACAGTGCGGGTTGGAATGATGTTCGAGTCAACCCTTTTCATAACCCGATGAACAGCTGTGACGCCCTGGTCAGACAGGTAATGCTGAATTTCTTCGTCAGACAATCCATCGAGGGAGCGCGTATAAACGACTCCACGCGAGGAATTTAAGGTACGGTGCGGTTCCACCCGGACAGGGAAGGTGTGGAGCAGAGAAGTACGCAACAATTTTTGAGCCTGGAGGGCACTGTGTGTTTCTAACAACAGGGTGCCGTTCCGTAATCTGGAACAAGACTTTACAGGACCCGCAATTGCGTCGACACCTTTCTGTATAATGAAAGGGTTGACCGTGGAAAAGTCGTGACCTTCGTCAGACCGAGAAACAACAAGGAACTGTGGCAACGATGGAAGAACAGTCTGTGGCTGAGACTCAGTGAACTTACGTTTGTGAGCAGACATAGTGGAAGGTGAGGAAACCATTGCGGAAGAATCCCCCATGATTACCGGCGTCTCCGATGGCGCGCTCCTCCCTTGTGGGGGCCCTCGCGGAGGGCACACCCGCCTTAGGTGATTGTTCACACCGCAGGTCACACCTCCCGACAAACGGACGGAGGGACCAATCGGCACTTTCGGAAGGTATCAGCTCGGGTAATCACCCCTCCCTGGGCCTGGCCGTTACCAGGGGGTACGTACGTGTCCTACCTGTCTACCCGGGGCGGGGAATTACGCGTTACCCCGTCACCGGCTACGCATGGAAGTGCGTGGGTCGGCCTTCAGACACGCACAGGGAGGAAAGAAGAGAAAGGGAAAGGAAAGAAGAGGGGGTCTCAAACGCCGTAGCGGAGAAAAGGGCAAGGAGAAGAGGGAAGGAAAAGAGAAGGACAGAGGAAGGACGAGGACTGGCAAGTGTAAGAGCAAGGAATTTGGAACAGTTTCGAGCGTCCGTCTCCGGACGTAGGCACAAACCATACTCCCAGAGGGGGAGAAAGGAAGGAAAGAGACAGAGGTGAGGGGGGGGGGGCGAAAATGGGGGACGGGGAGGGATGCGGAAAGGGAAGGGAAGGTATGCAGCCCGGAAAAGGAAGGAGGGCCACATTAGCTCGGGGTCCCGTGCTCGCTACGCACGTGTCCACAAAAGAGTTGTGGACCCCCTGGGGGGGTGCCGCCAGTAACACCCCAACACGAAACGGCTACATTTCTATTGGCGCCGTGACCGGGATGATATTACGAGTCTGCAATGCTGTGGATGACCATCGTCGGCGACTAATGCGGCGACCTTCTTCGAATGTCTTGGAGGGCCACAGTAGTGTTATTCGTGGCGTCACGGTGTGGGGAGGTATCACGCGGGACTTCACGTCACGGCTGGTAGTGACAGAGAGAACTGCACGACAGTACATCACAGACATCCTGCACCTTTGCGTGTTAGCTTTCATGGAACAGGTTCGAGACGCCATTTTTCACGGCGCGTGCCGCCACGATCTATCTGCGTGATGTTAGTGATCAGCATGATGTTGAGGTACTGACGTGTATACGAAGGTCTCAAGATTTGCCCCCAACAGAACACGGGTAGGACGAGCTCTGACGTCATCTCTGCCCCTGTCCAATATCTAGGACATCGACGTCTAGCTACAACAGTTGTGGCACAGATTGCCTCTGGAACACTGGTAGCAGTTACTTCTGTAAAATATCTGGGAGTATGCGTACGAAACGATTGGAAGTGGAATGATCATATAAAATTAATTGTTGGCAAGGTGGGTGCCAGGTTGAGATTCATTGGGAGAGTCCCTAGAAAAGGAGGTGGCTTACAAAAACACTCGTTCGACCTATACTTGAGTATTGCTCATTAGTGTGGGATCCGTACCACCACGTCGGGTTGACAGAGGAGAAGAGAAGATCCAAAGAAGAGCGGCGCGTTTCGTCACAGGGTTATTTGGTAAGCGTTACGGAGATGTTTAGCAAACTCAAGTGGCAGACTCTGCAAGAGAGGCGCTCTGCACCTTGGTGTAGCTTGCTGTCCAGGTTTCGAGAGGGTGCGTTTCTGGATGGGGTATCGAATATATTGCTTCCCCCTACTTATACCTCCCGAGGAGATGTAAAATTAGAGAGATACGAGCGCGCACGGAGGTTTTGCGGCAGTCGTTCTTCCCGCGAACCATACGCGACAGGAACAGGAAATGGAGGTAATGATAGTGGCACGTAAAGTGCTCTCCGCCACACACCATTGGATGGATTGCGGAGTATAAATGTAGATGCATAGAGGATACAATGACCTTATGTCACCCTTCCCGGAGCAAGCACGTACGCTAGAGGGGGCACAGCGCCATACTGACAAGTGGGTTCATATTGCAAAGTGATTTGTAAATTTGACTCGATTTTGAGAACACTGCGATAAAAAAAAAAGGACGAAATTAATAGAACAGGCAGTTTATGGTTCTTATAAAGATATTTTCAGTCCTTAAAAGTGTTACGTACACCATCGTACTACACAACTGTAAGGAGAGGTGTGCTGCAGTGTGGTGCGGCAAGTGTCGCCTTAGGAAAGCTGACAGGAGCAGAAATGATTAGAGAAATGATAAGCAAACAAGCAACACGGTCAAAAGAAGATTTACTCACAGCTTGTGTATCTCCAAGTGTACAAAGACTCATTACAAATATTGTGGGAGGAATTAGAGCCCAGCTATCATGCATGATACGTCAAGAATGAGGCTCTGTGAACTGAAGCACGAATGACGGCTGCAGAGCCGCGAGTAGTCGGCGCCTGCGCACCATCGCCCGCAGCCCTGTGGCGCGGCAGCAGAGGGTGGGCGTGGCCCAGCGGGCGCGCACCACTGCGTCCGCCGGTGTCGACCTCTCACGTAAACCTGAAATTCTGTTACCAACTGAAAGACGCCGGTAGGGTAGTGTTATCACAAAAGAAAGGACGCAGCATATGGCCTCTTTAACACTTAATATCCCGTCCAAAGAACTACAGCATTAATGACTGACTGCAATCTGCGAGGAAGTGGGTAATAAATCTTTCATTTTCTGCCACCTCCTGTCAGGCAGCAAGGGCGGCGTTCCAGAGCAAATGTCATCACGAGTTTTTGGCGCCAAATAAGGAGAGCTTCCTCGCATAGTCCGTTTCGTCTCTTCCCACACTTTTTCGACACCTTTTAGATCTGATACCGGAGGAGGCCAATCGAGGAAAGAAATCTCTTTCTGTTACGCAAAACCACTCCTGCACCATAGCTAACAACTGTACAAGAGACTGGGCCTGTTGGAAACATAACTGCCTCAGGTGTAGTTGTCACACTGACGGAATCATAATACTCATCTTACCAGGGGTATACTTCTTAACACCAAGTCGGCCACCCATGCTTTGAAGCATTCCAAGTCCACGTGAACACATCCATCCCCAAACTTTCATGTAAGCACGGCCACTGAGAGACGACTCATGGGGTAGAAACGAATACCTTACTGCCTATATACCGTTAATGGACCATCATTCGCCTAAGGACAATATACCGATTCGTCGGAAACTATCACATTCCGCCAGTCACGATTGGCAACCTTATCTACCGACCCCAGAAATGCAGTAGTATGTTTGAACTGCATCGCGTTTAAAAAAAAATATTTTACCATATCACTGACAGGTGACGTTACACGCTAAAATCAAGTTCCTACGTGCTTACTGGATTCTCTAGTATCTCGACAGCTTCTTATCCACTGCCGCGCAGTGCGTTCAGGAACGCTATACCGCGGCCCGACATCCATGGCCGTCAAATTCCCATGAGCGGATGATACGGTCACGAATAGCCTGTTGACGGTGAGGCACAGCGCATGAATAATGTAAGTCGACTGAAGGCGACGTGGTAAGTTATTCAACGTTTCTCGTGTACCGTCGTCGCTACTGCAGAACGAATGGTGCGCTTGAATAACTCGCCGCAACAGTCAGTCAGTTACCGTGTAATATCAGTGAAACTGTGGCAATAATTCTCAAGTATTATGTCAAACAGAGGCAGTAGTAAATTTAAGTTTTCGACTCCAGGAATGTCATTCTCCGCCAGAAGCGACTTTTATAGCCAATATTCCGCCGCCTCTTCTGGGGGGAAATTAGCTGCGCATCAGCGAAATGTGTTTCATACAGAGCACTGGAGGGCTTCATAAACAAATTGTGAATCAGAAGAATGTGTCTCTTTATAGCGGTCAAAACTTCACATAGATTCGAACATGAGGCAGTTTACATATAAACACTGCGCGATATTTATTCAGCTACAGTGATCATTTACGAACTTATATCTGTTAAAATGCTTTATATTTATAGAGAATACCAGCATATTGTATTTGCAAAATGGTTCAAATGGCTCTAAGCCACCAGTCCTCTAGAACTTACAACTACTTAAACCTAACTAACCTAAGGGCACCGCACACATCCATGCCCGATCGAACCTGCGACCGTAGCAGCAGCGCGGTTCCGGACTGAAGCGCCTAGAACCGCTCGGCCACAGCGGCCGGCTTATATTTGCAGAAATGATTTCGTGCTTCCTTGGAACATACCTTACCTGGAATACTGAGAAGATCAGTTTCCTGTAACTATCGAAGTAATATTTCCTAGTCTGCGTGTCCTCAAGGTACACAGAAAAATGCGGTAAGCTGTATTTCATTCACTTCAGTACTGCACCGGACTTTTAATTGTGACTGCAATTTCTACTGTAGAGTGTACAATCGGGTACGGATAGGCAGAAGAAGGTTTGCGTCACCACGAAATGGTAGAACATGACTATAGTGCGCTGTGAACGACTGAATACTACTCTAATGCTAAACGTGTTTCACTAGTTGTCCGGTGGATAGAAGCTCCAGAAATAAAGAACAAAAGGAAGCAGTCCTGCGCAGATTAGAAGAGAGGTTTGATATGAGAGATCAGAGAGTCGAGATAAACGATTCCAGCCCTTCCGGCGAGTTAACCTTTACGGTGCGTTGCGCTGTGCGGACTGTACAAAGCGGTAAGGAGGCAGTTTCGTGACGGGTAACGCAGAGGACCTACGGCGACACATGGTGTGCTTAAAAGCGCTGAAAGCACAAAGAGATTTTAAAACCTGATGGCTGGGCACCAACGCAAAAGAAATGTTTCATCTCACGTGTTAGATAATTAACAGAACGACAATGTACTGAACTAGTGTCGAAAGAGTGATCCCTGACACTTTCTTCTCCTCACTAAATGAAACACTCGACTATTTGACAGTCCTGTTAAGCAACACTCCACACCGGATTTTGTTGCCTTGCTGGGATCGCAAGAAACTGGCACCGCACCTGGACTATAAATAATCCACTTAAGTGCTTCACAAGTTTATTTTGAATGTTGGACTTACCCAGTTTGTTTTATTTAACGCAATCGGTCAAGATGAAGTTCAAAACAGTCTGTAAATATTTCAATTATTCGAGCGTGCTTTAATTTACGTTTGTCGCTAAGTGTTCATGTTCGTTTTAGAAAACAAATAATAGACTAAATAAGTTTCACATCTCTGGCGTGCGACTAATCAAAATCTAGTCACGAGACTCCGTCTCTTTTTTGTTACCCACTGTGACTGCATAGCGTCAAGCGGCCAGGGAGCTACACTATTGACTTCGACGAGATCTTGTGAAAGAGAATCCTAATGTTTTACAATGATTTGTAGAATAGTTTTTACAAACGAGAGCTTACGTAGCGCAATAAATTGCAACAACAACAAAAATAAGAGACCACATGTTTTTTTTTTTTAAGGTTTCCTAATGACTCTACAAGGTGTGAAACGCTGCATACAGAATAGCTTATTTACGATTTTCTTGTAACATACAGATATTTACTGTATTTTATTGTAACGTACAGATATTTACTGGAGAATGTCGTGTTCACTAAGAACAAAAATACTGCTATTAAACAGCAGAAGGCCTGACCTTTAAGCAGAATGGCGCCGTATATCTATTCAAAAACGTAAAGTTTTCTACACTTCCAGTCAAATCAGTGAATGTGGAACATGGGGAACTGGTATGGAATGCAGTACCTACATTATTTAACGTAGCAGATAATAAAAGAATAAAAGCAACAAAATTGTTTCCCAACTGAGAAGAAACCAATGCCACGACTGCTGCTGCATCTGAGTTGCAAACAGTAATAATCTTCAACACATTCGCCTTTGAAGCAAAGTTAATTACATTTATAAAAATATTTGTGTGTTAGAAAGTCGAGCGAAGTGATAAGATCGTGCGAAACATGCTCCCTACAAAGTTGATGTGTGCCAAGGAAAGTGCTTTTCATAACAACAGACAAAAAAGAAATATATTATTCTGACGCACGAAATATTTTATATTCTCCTGTTTTCAATGGAATAAGTTGCAGTTATACACATATTCGCAAGTATTTTATCTTCATTAAGATACAGCTGAAGTCACTGTTTTTCCATTATTTGAGGATCATTCATGTCTCTTGATAATTTACTAATGTTTGGAACGCAAAAATTTAATAACTATTTCCCTAATTATCTAGAAAAATAATGAAATACAAATTTAGATTTTAGGGCTGCTTTCTCGCCGCTTGGGGCGTTAGTGTCGCACCGGCTGTCAAGACGGTAACAGTTCTCACAGCAGCGAGTGTCGCGTCTGTATAGGTTAGGCTGTGCTGTAATGTTGAATCCCAGCGAATAACCCAATCGTGTTCTGCAAACAACTCGTCCAGATTTGACGGAGTACCTGACAGTGAATTATTTTAGCCGATTTACGTCCCCGCGTCGATCTGAGGATAACGCGCTGCCCTGTAGCTGCCCGCTGGTACGATTAAAAGCTTTTTGCTGAGTCCCATATCGGTGTGTCAGAGCTAACAGCTGGCAACGCATGAACCTGCGAGCATCACAGCGCGTAGTGATAGCTGCGTTCGTTGCCCCCGATAGTGATAGCCTGCCTTGGCGAGGTCTGATAAGCGAGAAGTAATCATGTTGTTCAGGAAATCAAAGATTTCCACCCAAAAATATAACACGCCGCGCGCCTACTGCTTATCATGAACTCAAATTAGAGCAGTCATAAACCAAGACCTTACTATGGACGCAACACTGCATCGCTGTCCAGCTCGCTCAGCCAGTTAGGAAGTGATCTGCAATTTAATGTGAGAATCCGTCGTGGTGCTATACGCAGTTTTTTTCACGTCCTTTCAGTTTTGCTGCAGACGAAAGGTACGTTAAACACGACAGAAGTTGAGCTGTACTTAGACTCAAATATGAGGACTGAGATCAGAAGATCTGACGTACTCTAAATGAGACTTTGCAAAAAGTGCTACTGATTGGAAAGCCTACATATGTCTAGTACACAATGAGAAAAAAATGAGTGGGCGCGCGGTAACGTACTAAAAAAGCTTCAGAAAACCACAGAGTATTCCGTCTAGAATTTAGTAGAAACACGCACTGAGTAGTATATGAAATAACTGAGAATGCATGGCGAACTGAACAACTTTCGGCTGAAAGGGACTTCAAACTCGTAAGTGGCTACTGGCTCCACGTCTGTAGCCTGAAAGAAAATACAGGGTATAACCCGTTTTCCTACCATGCACGACTTAAGAGGTTCATACGCTACACTATGTTGTCGTACTAAAATTTATTCATGCTTACGAAATTATACAGTGTGTTTCACAATTCATGTTACACGGTTCTCGAGGTTGTAGAGGGGACTTACAAGTGGAGGTCAGGACGTTGGGATGAATGATTTACTTCAAACTTTGTACACCTTTAGTAGACCATTAAAACAACAGTATGTGCAAACAGTAAGATGCACTACTCTGGTAATTCCGAGAAAATCGCAAGAGAAGGTTTACGCGTCTATTATGTGGCTTATGTAACTGTGCGTAGGTGCCCGACTTCTTATTCATGGTGGTTAAGTGCTTAGCGTCCGCCCCCGGTAGCTGAGTGGGTGCCGGCACGTAACTCAGCGTGTTCGGTCAGAGGATTAGCTGCCCTCTGTAATAAAAAATCTGAGTTAGTGGATCAACGACGAAGTGAAACGGGTGTCTTGCGACGTCCGCCCCGAGCAGATACAACAACGAAAAACGAACAAAATGAGACTAAAAAAAGTGGTCAGCGCGACAGAATGACAATCCTAAGGGCCCGGGTTCGATTCCCGGCTGGGTCGGAGATTTTCTCCGCTCACGGACTGGGTGTTGTGTTGTCCTAATCATCATCATTTCATCCCCATCGACGCGCAAGTCGCTGAAGTGGCGTCAAATCGAAAGACCTGCACCAGGCGAACGGTCTACCCGACGGGAGGCCCTCGCCACACGATCGTACAGTGGTTAGCGTTCGAGCTACGTAAGGCGGATGCGTATGAGGCGACCGTTCGACACCCACTCAAACTTAATTTTTGTAGTACAAGTGTAAATTCTGTGATATTCAAAAAGTTTGCACCTACAATATTCGTTCTTGCTACATTAGCGAAGCCTCACCGCTGCGCAGGTGTCTGCAGCTCGAAGCGAGCAAAGTAGTTCCGGGTACCTTACCGCATTGAATGTGTAAGGATTTCGCAAATCACGACAGGCACACATTTTCAGGAAACACTATGCGTATCTTCGTTTACTTGTAGATAGTTATATATGTGTTTGTTCTAATAATTAAATTTAATTAAAAATAGTTAAGCAGTCAAATAACATGAAATTCACCAAAACTTCTGAAAATACAAGTGGTTTTTGAAAATTATATTACCTCTCAAATGTCATAAATTAAGTAAAGTGACCAGTTATGGAAAAAAATTAGATTAAAAATTAAGTTTGAGCGGGAGCCTCATACGCGTCCGCCTTACGTAGCTCGAACGCTAACCACTTGCCCAACATGACTAACGTCCGGCACCTACGAACAATTACGTAAAACTTTTGTTGTGAAAAGTGTTTGGAATTCCCAGAGTAGTGCACCCTACTAGTTGTTTTAACGGCCTATTATAGATGTACAACGTTTGAAGGAAATCTGCGAGGCCGGCCGGTGTGGACTCCCCTTCTTACCAGATCAAGTTTTACACAGGAACCCTTGTCCGGAAGCGTCCTCCAACGACGCTACAGAACATCACAGCTACAGGCGCCGGGGCCTGTAAATGCATGTATATTCAGCGCGATTTAGTGATGAAGATGATGGACAAGGATAAATGTATCAATTTGAGGTACGGGTTTCTTTACCGGAAACGAACGAGTCTGAAGATATAAGCGAAAACTGGTACTACTGTTGGTAAGGCTGTAGAGTAGGCAACTTTCGAAGGTGGCAGTATGGACCCGAGCACGAATAAAATGCCTAGAAAACATGGACTCTAAAATGCTTACCTTAAGTACGATGAGAACTTGTTCAATCGAGGAGATGTGTTTCACCAGTAGCGAAGACGAACAACTGCTCGCCGTTTGGAGCTCTTGTTTCCTGGTCGTTTTCTTCCATGGTTTGGTTCAGACTACCACCTCTGAAAGTTGCCTACACTACAATCTTCACAACAACAGTAACTACACGTATTCTACTGCCAGAGTTATCAGAACGGTTTTCGCTTATAACTTTCGACTCGTTCGTTTCCGGTAGAGAGACCATTACCTGAAACTGATATGTTCATTCTTCTCCATCATCCTAGAAAATTTGTATCATCATCACGGAATCACCCTGTGTACAAATACATTTACAGGCGCCCTGTAAAGAAATGTGTAGCATAGTGTCTAAGTAAATCAGAAGCAGACAAAGTCAACAACTCTGGGTTCGATCCTCAGTCGTTGCTAGGACTTGTTCTTTTTCTTGTCGGCTGACGCTTCTTTCGTCTCTGGTGGTGTGCGAGTGTGCGTGTGCGCGTGTTTAACTCCGGGTTCCCGTATAACAGGCTTTCTAAACCATTTCGAGGGTCGAGGATTTTAAGGGCGTACCTTCGGATTGAGAACATTATTAGTTTGTATGGAAACACTTCGGCCAGTACGTGCACAGTAGACACTACTCATACGCACAAGACCTCACAGACTTACTTCCAACGTGGTACTTAGAGAGAGCACGGGGGTGCAGACCTGACACCGCAGCAACGACTGACTCGTACATCACGGCAAACCGCTAACCTTCTCGAGGATCAAATGACTAAGTTTCTCAAACGCAAGCCGATCTTCCCAATGCAGAATCTGCTTTGCTTTACTGAGGCACGGGAGCTACAGCATACTCTACACCGTTGGCGAGACACGTGATACATTTGACAGCCACAGTTGTGAGACCATAAGATTTGTGGACTCTTTAAGAATTGCAAAGATCGGCGATCTGATTCTGCACACTAACGCTGTTGAGAATTTAACTCTTCGTGGTTAGCGTCTGCATTCGTGTCTTTCACACGACTACTTCAAGCTAACTGACAATATTTGTTCCTTATGTTGACTTGGACTATTCGACAAATAATGTTAGAGATTTCTTATGTGTGCTTCACACTCTGGTACGCGAAAACACGATCATCACTGCCCACCGCGAGACTAAACGTCGTCTGGTGGCTTTGAGGGCACGTGACGCGGCAGGGAAACTATACTAGGTGTGCCAGAAAAGCAGAGAGACATTTATTTTATTATTATTATTTTTTTTTTTGAACAGAAACACTGTCCCCCTCAATGTACACCAGCAGAGTCGTCGTTCCCAGTCTTGTAGCAGTGCTGAAAGGCTTCGACTGGCACGACCTTTAACACGTCGGTCAGAGTCTACTCAATGTTCTCCAAAGTCCAAAAATAACTACTTTTAAGACTTTTTTCAATTTCGGGAGAAGAAAAATGTCACACGGACTCAGATCACTTGAATAGGGGGGCTGTGGAACAAAAAGGAATACCTTCTGAGGCAAAAAATCCCGTGATGGTAGTGGCCGAGCGACTTGGCACGTTGTCACGATCAGCATCGCATCCACTTCCCTGCAATGTCTGCTCTCACTAGAGCTACCCTCTTCCTGAGCTTTCCAGGGACATCTTTGTGTAACACTTGGTTCACCCTTTGTCCTTAATGAACTATCTCACAGGAACATGAACACGTTCGACGTTTTCGTCAGTTTTTTAGGTTGATGCAATAGCTCCCGTACTTAATCATATATAGCCGCTCGCCCGACGAAAGGTCCGCAGCCAAACACTGGAAGGTTGTACAGGTCACACCAGTTTTCAAGAAAGGGAGTAGGAGTAGTCCACTAAATTAAAGGCCCATTTCATTAACGATGGTATGCAGCAGGCTTTTGGAGCAAACATTGTGTTCGAAATAATGAATTACCTCGAAGAGAACGGTCTATTGACACACAGTCCACACGGATTTTGACAATGTTTTTATGAAACAACTAGCTCTTTATGCACTCGACGTGGTGAGTGCTATCCACGAGGGATTTAAAAGTTATTCCGTATTTATAGAGTTCTAGAACGCTTTTTATACCGTACCTCACAAGCGGTTTGCTATCGAACTGCGTGCATATGGAACATCGTCTCAGTTATGCGACTGGATTCGGGATTTCCTGTCAGAGAATTCACAGCTCGCAGTAACTGATGGTAAGTCATCGAGTAACTGGCGTTCCTCTACGTAGTGTTATAGGCCCTTTGCTGTTGCTTATCTATATAAACGATTTAGGAGACAATCTGAGCAGCCGTCTTGGGTTGTCTGCAGATGATGCTGTCGTTCTTCATCTTGTTAAGTTATAAGAACATCTAAACCAATTACAAAACGATTTAGATACGTGTGGTGCGAAAATTGCCACTTGACCCTAAATAATGAAAAGTGTGAGGCCATCCACATGAGTGCTCAAAGGAATCCGTTAAACTTCGGTTACATAATAAAATCAATCAAGTCTGAAGGCCGTAGATTCAACTAAATACCTAGGAATTACAATTGCGAACAACTTAAATTGGAAAGAACACACAGAGAATGGTGTGGGGAAGGCGAACCACAGACTGCGTTTTATTGGCAGAGCACTTAGAAGATGCAACAGGTACACTGAACACACTGCCTACACTACGCTTCTGTGTACTGCTGCGCGGTGTGAGATCCTTGCCAGATAGAACTAGCGGAGTACATCAAGAAAGTTCAAAGACTGGCAGCACGTTTTGTATTATCGAGAAATTGGGGGGGGGGGGGGGGAGTGTTGCGGACCTGATACAGGATTTGGGGTGGACATCATTAAAACAAAGGAGTTTCTCGTTGCGGCAGGATCTCCTCACGAAATTTCGATCACCAACTTTCTCCTCTCAATGCGAAAATATTTTGTTGACTCCCACTTGCACCCACACAGGGACAAATGTCTGTTCCAGTGTAACCTCAAGCGCCGGCACGTCGGCCTGGATCGTTACAGCAGAGAGGGCTGCGAGAGGCCGTCAGCCAACTGCACGCTGACTGCGACGACACCAAGGCAGGAGCGAGGAGCGGCCTCTGTTCCAAGGGAACATCAAGTGCCGGTCGGCCTAGTTGCGGCCGCACTGAAGACGAGCCGTCATCCAAACGCTTTAGCCGTGACTTGTCAACTGTTGTGGTTTCCTTGCACTGACATTGTACATACCAAAGGACATTGATTATTTGCATGTCGCCAAATGCTTGCGACACCTCTTTGTGAAAACGCAAAGGTAAGGAGTGTCAATTTAACTTACTGTAATAAACGCCATTAATAAGATTTGCTTGAACTCTTGTCTAGTGATCCGAGAAAACCGCTGCCTAGGCACCCTACATTAGACGAGTGGGCAGGATACAACAATGATCACCTAATAAAATACACACATCAAAAAAAGTTTTGCATCACCCCGGTTCCCAGAACTCCTGAAGATAGATGTTGACTAACGATACTGTATCACAGACACAGTCCCTTTGATTGTTCAGAGATGTCACTAAACCCACCCAAAGATGTAAACAAACATGCATGGGCAGCGTCTATTAGACGGAGGCGGTCCGACAGCCGATCAGTTCCAGTCATTCCGCCACGAAGGGGGTATACGACTCGTGTTGTCAACAAGGGAACTGTCAAGGCGTTTCGGAGTGAACCAAATCGATGTTGTTCGGTCGTGAGTGGATGACCGCTACCTATGGATTATGGCTCGGGGGAACCCTGAAAGCAACGTCACAACGTCACCATGAATAATGCTTTCCGTGCAGCCACAGGACGTCGTGTCGCGACTCAAACTGTGCGCAATAGGCTGCATGACGCGCAACTTCACTCCCGACGTCCATGGCGAGGTCCATCTTTGTAACCACGACAACACGCAGCGCGGTACAGATGGGCTCAACAACATGCCGAATGGACCGTTAAGGATTGGCAACATTCTTTCCACCGATGAGTGTCGCATATGCCTGCAACCAGACTATCGTTGGAGACATGTTCGGAGGCAACCCGGTCAGGCTGAACGCCTTAGACACACTGTCCCAGTGAGTGCAGCAAGGTGCAGGTTCCCTGCTGTTTTGGGGCGGCATTATGTGGGGCTGACACACGCCGCTGGTGGTCGTTCAAGGAGCCGTAACGGCTGTACTATACGTGAATGCCATCCTCCGACCGACAGTGCAACCGTATCGGCAGCATATTGGCGAAGCATTTGTCTTCATGGACGACAATTCGCGACCCCATCGTGCACAGTTTGTGAATGACTTCCTTCAGGATAACGACATCGCTCGACTAACGTGGCCAGCATGTTCTCCAAACGTGAACCCTACCGAAGATGCCTGGGATAGAATGAAAAGGGCAGTTTATGGACGACGTGACCCTCTGAGGGATCCACGCCGAATCGCAGTTGAGGAGTGGGTCAATCTGGACCAACAGTGCCTTTATGAACTTCTGGATAGTATGCGACGACGAATACAGGCATGCATCAATGCAAGAGGACGTGCTACGGGGTATTAGAGGTAGCGGTGTGTACAGCGATGTGGACCACCACCTGTGAAGGTCTCGCTGTATGACGGTACAATATGCAATATGTGGTTTTCACGAGCAATAACAAGTGCGGAAATGATGTTCAGGCTGATCTCTATTCCAGTTTTCTAGACAGGTTTCAGAACTCTCCAAACCGAGGTGAATCAAAACTTTTTTTGATGTGTGTAGAAATCAGAGCTCGCATGGAAAGATATAAGCGTTCTTTTTTCCGTGCGCTGTTCGAAATTAGAATAACAGAACTATTGTGAAGGTGGTTCGATGAACCCTCTGCCAGACACTTAAATGTAATTTGTAGAATAGCCACTTAGATGCAGGGCGTCTCCCTTAGCGAGATTCAACTCCAACGTGTTCTCAGCCTTCCAAAAAAAGATCTGCGCCAGCGAAAACTTTTGCTCTTGATAAGGAATGTTCCGCATAGGCTTGTTTATCTTTTCAAAGGTCACAGTCGCGGAAGGCCCAAATTTAACACAAAACTCGATGGCATAACGTTGCTTTAAATTCCGCTATTCCATTTTCGTAACACACAACAAAAACGCAATTTCAACTTCAGTGATGGCGCTCTCAAAAATCACGTGACGGCTGCACGGAGCTGAGATTCTGACTGAGCGTCTGGAAGGGCTGAACACTCCGGTCTAGACGAGTACAGCAAGACAGCGCTGCCTGAGCGTTCGCAGCGTTGTCAGTCTCATTACTTTCCTCACACTCTTCGTATAAGACAAGCAGAGGCGAACTGGAAACCATTCTAGCGACGGTACAGACCGGAAGTGGGGAAATCCACTGACATAACAGAGGGAAGATTCTTGTGGCTCGATGCTCGGGAAGTAGCATCTAGGAAACAGCAAAGCTGGTCGGCTGCTCTCGTGCTGCTGTTGTGAGCATCCGTGGAAAGTGGCCGAGGAACGGGGAAACCACGGGTGAGCGGGGAGGTGTCTGGTGACATCCGTGCAGCGTCACAGAACGCAGCGCTTGGGAGATCGCCCGCCGTGCAAAGCTGGGCAGACTGGAATGCTGGCGCAAGTGTTTCGGAGCACACCGTCCAGTGCACACCGTTGAACACGGTGCTCCGCAGCAGCAGACGACTGCTCGGGACACCCGTGTTAACCCAACGCCATCGTCAATTACGACAGCAGCGGGCACGAGGTAATCGAAATCAGACCTTGGATCAGTGGAAACGTGTCACCTGCTCGGGTGAATCGCGTTTCTTGTCGCAGCACGTCGATGGTCGTCTTCCAAGAGAACGGTTGTTACGACCATGCCCCGCCCCTGTGGTGGCAGTCTCGGGTTATGGGGGCCAGTCAACTGCTATTCCACGAGATTTGTCGTAGTAAGCGAAGGCACCGTGACAGCTATGGTCTACATGAACATATCTGCGGACCACGTGCCTACCTTCCAGCAGGATAACTCCCCTATTACAAGACCAGAATCGTGCTACGGTGATCTGAGCAGCGTGACAGTGAACTCACGTTGATGTCTTTGACACCAAAGTCACCTGATCCGAACCAGATGGAAAACATCTGACGTTACCGCGCCAACTTCGCACGCACAAACCACAGGCCCGTAATTTACGTGAACTGCCTGACCAGGTCGTAGACATCTGGGCCACATACCCCCTAAACCTAACACCAACCTGTCGCTTCCGTGGCACGTAGTATTGTTGCTATATTTCGTTCCAAAGGTGGGCAAACACCTAAGTCGGCGGTCACAATTTCATGGCTCATCGGTGTGCATCCGGTATTACACTTCCACAGTGACGATAACAACTAGTTCGAACAGCCTCTGGAGCAAAGGGAAACCACGGGAGTGTCACACACAAAGCACCTTTGAGTTGTGAAGAGAAACACTCCAACCACGATGGGGTGGTCATTCGTTTCGAGAACAACTAGTGGCAGCTTACACGTGTGCTGAATGCCAGTAATAAAAGGTACAGGTCGTAACAGATAACGAAGAACTGCAGGAAAACTGCTGAGAACCAAGGACAGGGCTTAACGACCCACGCCGTAAAAGCGCTTCTACGTAGAATGCTCTGCAGAACCTCCATTACTGCGCGACACCGACTCCTGAAACGTGGACGATCATTCCATGGAGACTGCATTTGGTTCCACGAGATGAATCGTAACTTTCAAAAGTTGTGAACAATATGTATCCTACAGAGCGTCCAAATGAAAGCAGCTGATTTCTTGACACTGATACCTTACAACGCTTATCTCTCGTGATTTTTAAGTTCAGTACGAATTAAGACGAACTTTCTCTCTCGTATCTATACAGCGTGCAATGGAGGCTATCCTTGAGGCAAGTCACTGCATACAAGCGCGTAGGATTCACATTTCTATAGAGTTAAAATTAATATCGCGCCATATTTAGAAGGGTTTGACCCAAACACCAGATGATGATTTCGTCTTTAGAGGGTTCTCACAGGTGGGTCATTTAGAGTTTTTTTTTTTTTTTTTTACTTTGTGCCTTATGCCTGGCGATGTAAGCAACGACATGCACAAATCAAGTTCCTTAAGCAAATGCTATATAAACATAAAACAAGTTTTTGTTAAAATTTGTCTGAAAAGCAAGCACAAACAAGAATTTGTAGCAATTACATAGGTGTACCGCTAATGGAGCAACTGAAAAAAATAAGAAACACTTGAATCACTGAACGGACCGCTCAGACTTATTTAAAACACCTTAACCAACAGTTCGCTTATGCGCCCGGACAACACACGCAACATTATGATCGCATCCACGCTCATCTTGTTACTTAAGATATAGCCAAGGTCTTGATCTACACAAAAAGCTGCGCTTTTCTTCCGAGAACAAATACGACTGTAATGTGGGGTAGCAAACCTATAGTATAAGTTTTAGAGTACGCCACAATTGTGGATTCTCCCGGCGGTAGTTGCGGTCATTTACGTGCATAATACAGAATATAACCCGAGTAACATAACAATATTGAACAAACATTCCTCTAACGCTTAAAATAATCTTTTAATGTACTTGGAGGTATAGACGCAAATTTAAATACGTCGATTACACTTCTCACTTACAGACGCTTTTCTTTTTACGCAGTATAAATAAGGCGAACACATCACCGTAGTATTTTAATTCGAGAACGTAATTCGTTTTAGGTACTAGCTGTGTTCACCTAAAATTTACCGACCAGCTCGTCACTGCTAAGTCGAGTGGGGGGAAAAAAAGGAGGGACGCGGAAAGAAAAATTTGCTATCTTTCAGGAGCATTCTGCTATATTGATTTATGAGAACAACGATAAACTGATGTTCCCCGTCCCCGGTTAGCTTGGTAGAAAGATCTCAGATGTTACCATGATCTTTCTCTTTTCGTACTTAACTATTTACTCTACATTAAACTTTTAAAAACGAAAATATGTAACGACAGCATTGAATATGGTTACGAATAAGTTAAAATCGTTAGAAATATGTTTCACATCTAAACTACGCACCTAACAGTTCCAACAATGTTTGCACTGTTCAGCCCTAGTTTCACTATTCAGGTTCTTGGCAACGAAGATTGAGCAACTTCCTTGACATTCAGAGAACTTAAAATTTCTTACAGTCGGAACAAAAACATTGAGAAAAAAAAGTGTCTGCAATTAAATGCATGCTGCGGCGGATATCAGACAAGACACTAACATACTTTCCTAACAACCCGTGCTGAAAAGATACCGACAGTACGATCTTAATGATGAATAGCAAACACCGCGCCAAAAACAAAAATCGTTACTCCAACAGAAAACCGCCCATTGTGAAGCACTTGAGACTGGTAGTGCTCTATCACAAGCAAGACAAAAAAAATCTAAGAAAGTTCTGGCGAATTATCCCTCCCACCGAAATAAACACGAAAATTTACCGTACCAACTGTTTCTTACAAGGGAACCTCCCCATCGCACCCCCCTCAGATTTAGTTATAAGTTGGCACAGTGGATAGGCCTTGATAAACTGAACACAGATCAATTGAGAAAACAGGAAGAAGTTGTGTGGAACTATGAAAAAATAAGCAAAATATACAAACTGAGTAGTCCATGCGCAAGATAAGCAACATGAAGGGGAGTGTGAGCTCAGGAGCACCGTGGTCCCGTGGTTAGCATGAGCAGCTGCAGAACGAGAGGTCCTTGGTTCAAGTCTTCCCTCGAGTGAAAAGTTTACTTTCTTTATTTTTGCATAGTTATTATCTGTCCGTTCGTTCACTGACGTCTCTGTTCACTGTAATAAGTTTAGTGTCTTTGTTTTGCGACCGCATCGCAAAACCGTGCGATTAGTAGACGAAAGGACGTGCCTCTCCAATGGGAACAGAAAACATTTGATCGCAAGGTCATAGGTCAACCGATTCCTCCACAGGAAAACACGTCTGATATATTCTATACGACACTGGTGACGGCATGTGCGTCACATGACAGGAATATGTTGTCGACCCACCAAACTTGTACACTTGGCGAATGGGTAAAAAGAATCTTCTACCTTGCCCGATTTAGGTTTTCTTGTGGATGTGATAATCACTCCCAAAAAAGTGATGAAAACATGTGAGTTTGTCACATAAACTGAAAATAAAAAATTAAAATTTTCACTCCATGGAAGATTTGAACCAAGGACCTTTCGTTCCGCCGCTGCTCACGTTACCACGAGACCACGGCGCTCCTGCTTTTCTTATGTCCTTGATATTGCATATCTTGCCATGAACTACTCAGTTTGTATATTTTGCTTATTTTTTCACAGTTTCACAAAACTTCTTCCTGTTTTCACAATTGATCTGTGTTCAGTTTTTCGAGGCCTATCCACTGTGCCAACTTATAACTAAATCTGAGGGGGGTGCGATGGGGAGGTTCCCTTGTTAGAAAACAAAGTTTGATGCATTTTTTTTCCTTCATGAGACGGCAGAATGTAAACATTGCATAGAAATTTGTCCCCAGTGGACAAGGATATATGCGTTGGCGTGTACTCTAATTTGTATCCAAATGACTCAATCACAGCCTCAATGCCGCACAATTTTGTTGTTTGTTGTTACCTAATGGCGCAAAACAGCTGAAATTATAAGCGCCTGTGTCATACATTAAAATGGTCAATTACGAATGAATTTGAACTCGCTAGTATTCAGAACCTAATCGAATGGAGTGTAGAGGGACAGCTAAAAACGATCTTTGAGGAAGTTGCTCAAACGGTTGAAAATTAAAAATCCTTCGCCGTAGTACTACGACGAATAAAAAGTAAAACGCGGTCTGTAGCTCGTGCTGTATCAGCTACAATATCTGATAAATCAAATGGCAAACATACAATTAAAACGTCAACGGTTATAAAATTGGCATTGGATCAGAAAATAGCGCACTGTCAATGGTTGATTCCAATGAGCACAGAGCGATACGGTGTCTCCAAATGATGGTGACTATAACGGCAGTGTCCAGTATGCAGCCGAGCTGAAAGTATCTCCTCGTGAAGACTGGGACGAGAGAAAGTCGTCCAAGCCGTTGGGAGGTGTTTAATTTCCCGGAGTTTGCTTCCATATAGAGAAGACCATACCTAGGTAGCTGGGCTGCAGCCTAGGTGGCAGCAGCAGCGTCGGCAGCTTCATTCCCCGACACTCCCGACCTGCACAGGGACCCAAATGAACATCACATCAGCGAGCGAGTGGAGGCATTGGATTCGTTGTACTATGGGGTGGTGTGTCTGTAGCGCACTCAAGCTCTGGAGGGCACTAAGTGAATAGGAACATAATACGAATTGAGAAGCCTGTGTCGTCGGATGTACTGGGTAGCCTAATAGAGGGCGAAAACTTCTGCAGTAAAAATCGAGCACTGTTGTTGGGGTTGGGTTGTTTGGGGAAGGAGGCCAGACAGCGAGGTCATCGGTCTCATCGGATTAGGGAAGGAAATCGGCCGTGCCCTTTCAAAGGAACCATCCCGGCTTTTACCTGGAGCGATTTAGGGAAATCACGGAAAACCTAAATCAGGATGGCCGGACGCGGGATTGAACCGTCGTCCTCCCGAACGCGCACTGTTGTTGAAGCCGGTATCTAAAATGTTTGTTGCAAATGGCAAAGCCGCATCCGACACCACGGACGGTCTTAGAGATATCAGCGTGGACGAAGGTGCTGTCTGCGCGTTGCGTGAAAAGTTGAAGAAACTCACAGCGACGGGTCAAATCTAGAGAAGTGTTCTTAGGAAGCGAACGTAAGGTAAGCTTCGGAAGCAGTATACGCGAGCGAACTCCGGGAGGCAACAAAGAAGTTGCGCTTACCCCGTATTGACGGTCAAGGCAGTCATCAAAAAAGGACGCATAGGATGGATGGCTGGGCACAGAGGACAGACGGCGCGCGTATCTGCTGAGAGAAACATCACGTCGGTATCAAAGCGGTAGCTCGGCAGCGTCTGCGTTACTGTTGTGGTCTTCAGTCCTGAGACTGGTTTGATGCAGATCTCCATGCTACTCTACCCTGTGCAAGCTTCTTCATCTCCCAGTACTTACTGCAACCTACATCCTTCTGAATCTGCTTAGTGTATTCATCTTTTGGTCTCCCCCTACAATACCCTCCACGCTGCCCTCCAATGCTAAATTTGTGATCCGTTGATGCCTCAGAACATGTCCTACCAACCGACCCCTTCTTCTAGTCAAGTTGTGCCACAAACTCCTCTTCTCCCCAATCCTATTCAGTACCACCTCATTAGTTATGTGATCTACCCATCTAATCCTTAGCATTCTTCTGTAGCACCACATTTCGAAAGCTTCTATTCTCTTCTTGTCCAGACTATTTATCGTGAACGTTTCACTTCCATACAAATACTTTCAGAAACGACTTCCTGACACTTAAATCTATACTCGAAGTTAACAAATTCGTTTTCTTCAGAAACTCTTTCCTTGCCACTGTCAGTCTACGTTTTATATCATCTCTACTTAGACCATGATCAGCGTTTGCGTAGAGGCTCATAACTGGCCTAGTGTAGAAAGCCCTAATGGCCAAACGTACGCCTAGGTGGTGTAAAATAGACGGTCGTGCGGATGAGTAAACGAGACACACAGTCCATTTTTAATCGGACAAGGCATTGGTATAAGTGGAGGATGATT
Organism: Schistocerca serialis cubense; assembly: GCF_023864345.2. Classification (NCBI taxonomy): domain Eukaryota; kingdom Metazoa; phylum Arthropoda; class Insecta; order Orthoptera; family Acrididae; genus Schistocerca; species Schistocerca serialis. The sequence continues at coordinate 37,417,441 of NC_064638.1, forward strand.
TCCCGATCTGCTCCTCATGAAGTACCGTTTAAAACGCGTTGCACATTTAAAGATCAGGTACAGCGTGCTGCCACATAAGGTACGTGGAAGGACCGATAGTTGCCTATCGAGCTTGAGCCCCAAGAATTTCGTGGTTTTGACAAACTGAAGAGCAACAGTACGGAGATTTGAAACTCCTTACGCCGCCAAAGTTCAGACAGCTTTTTCAGTGGAAAAGTGAAAGCCGTTGTCAACGATCCACGAGTAAAGACAGTCGAGACATCGCGGAAGTAGTCGCTCAAGTAAGCACGTCCGCTGAGAGCTGCAGTGTATCGATAAATGTTGCACAGTGATTTCCCGAATCTTGCACCGTGAATCGTACACAGGGAATTTCAATTGCTGTCCGTAGTAAAGCGATTCGTGATTTAAAGCTTGGCTACGAAGCGAGTCATGAATCGGTCGACCTGTGCAGTCAAGTTAGCAACGGGCCTCTGATGCGGTAAGGTTCGAACTGCAAAAATTAACGAGGCGTTAGAAATTGATAATTCAACATTTTTGAGTATTCCCATTTTCAGTTTCACATAGCTGGTTCTGAGTAATGCCAGCTGTTTGAAACAAAAAAATTTTAAGCTTTACAGTAGCAACGTCGTCTAGTTTCGAAGAGAATTTCAGTTCCCTGAACCAGTTACTAAAACTGTCGAGAAGGAGAAAAGATTGAAAACGCAAAACCTAACACCACGAGAACCAACTGTTACAGATCATCATGCTCATGACTGGGCACCTTTCTGGGTGACAATTTTAAGCTTTTCCATGCAGCGCTTCGACTACACAATCTACCTAGGTCGGGTAAAACATGTTCTTCGCTGCCCTTCCACTATTTGAACGCCGCTCGGTAAGGTATCAGCCTACTAAACGAATGTTTCAGAGTTTATCCTTCTTTCCATCTTCAGATCCTTTTTCTGGACTTCGCATTGCTCTTGATTACGGAAATTCCATGTCCCTTGCAACTTAAACTGGCTCATCAGTTTTGAGTGCCAAATAACAAACCGGACAAAAATGGCGGTACAAAAATATGAAATGTAAGTAGTAATGATGCATCAGATGACTCACAGCGAGGTTGCTAGCTGTGAGAATTAATGGAACACGAGAATATGATTCTTCAAGATCTGGTGGTTAATTCTGTCTCCGTGTGAGTACATAGTAATAGGGTTTCTGCCACCATTCTTGTATTGACAATAAGGCGTTTCTTATTGGTGACGTAACTCAACATTTCTTTTCCGTACATCGTCTCCGTATACTTTATTTTACTCATCCGTCCTTTCCAGGTATCCTTTTTTCCCCCCTTCACCTGTGTTCTAGCGTTTTGTAACACTTTTCCTTTGTCACTTCCACTGCTGCCCCAAGCCACATGGAAAACTTCCTTTGTTATTCTATTATTTTGGCAACATTTTCGTAACTAATGTTACACGTATCTGTATTTTAAAATAATAAGTATTTATCTAGCTATGAAAACAGTAAGTGTATTTTCTCGAGCAATATTAATTTAATAATTTTTATCAAGTTGTAGACAACAGCTGATTAACACTAATATTGAGCTGCTGCACGAGTTCGTAGCTTTTTTTCCATTAGTTTAATAAACACAGCAGATACACATAACCGAGACTTCAGTCATCAATTATATATTCTCCTGCAGTATTTATAACGATTCCGCGACCGTAGAAATCAAGTGGTTTTGAGGCGAAGAACTCGCTCATCCATGTTCGGAAAACATTTTCATCTGGAAGGGTAGTTTCTTCGAAGGTTAATCCATAGAGAGCGGGAAAGGTGAAAATCTGAGGGCGCAAGCTCAGCTTAATAAGGTGTGTGAGGAATGACTTCCCAACTCAACTCCTGTACAGTGTTTTTTGTCAATCTGGCGTACTGCGCGCTGGCGTTATAGTGCAGTAGCATCACTTGCACGCAGTCATGACGGTCGTCGCTCTTCGATTGCGTCTGCAGGAGCTCTCAGTTGTTGGCAATAAAACGTCACCACACTACACACAGTTGCTGTTCCACCACATGCATAAAAATTACCCTTTGCTCATGTGCGCAGGTCTTTGTGCGGGAGTTGTTGCTTCGTTTGGGCTCAGCAATTCCCTCCTTTCCTAACATAAGGAAACCACGTCTCGTAATGACACAAGATAGCAATGGACGTCGTCGTTCACGAGCCAGTTGGTGACGAGCAAGTAGAGACGCACATATGGCTAGCCCCTGATTTTTGTGATCTTGGCTTGGAGCATTCTGTATCCAAACACTCGATTTTTTTTTACCTTGCATGTAAATGACGCACGATGGTGGAATGATCACAGTTCATCACATTTGCCAGTACCGTTGTAGACTGTTGTGGATAATTATGGACTAATGCGTTTAAATGATAGTCATCACACCCCGAAGGTCTTCCCGGAAGTGGCGTCACTGATGTCAAAACGAGAAAGCCATTTCCCTGCCGTGTTCTACCCAATGGCATTATCCCCATACACGGCGCAAATGTTTCTGGATACCCCCGCTGCTGTCACCCCTCTACTGAACTCAAAAAGAAGAATATGTCAGAATGTTCCGATTTCTCCACTTGGCACTCCATTTTCTAGCGTCCACAGCTCCACGCACTACGACCAAATGATAAAATGACATTGTGTAAAAAACAGCAAAAGTGAACTATAAATAAACAATAACAGTCGATAAATAAACCCAAAGCAACCGGGATACCAACATGCAAAACAAAAACGCAACGAACTTATGTACCAACCTAATATTAATTATCAATATAACCCACCACAGCTGCTGCATTTGTGGCTACTGATGCCAGTTTTGTCTATAATATACGTGACAACCGTACCTTTTGTATCACGGTATTGGCACAACTCGGCAACCTCATAATCTAAGTGGGAAACCGCTAATGACAATAAATGTGCAATACAACAGCTGTGGTGACTTTCATCAATCAATAATCATATAAACTATAACTTCAACAATCATAATTTGTAATACTGCACCGTAACTCTCGTTTCATAAGTTGTTTCGAAGTATAACAAAATGTTGGTGATTACCTGATTCGGACTACAAAATCACGTGACCATAATCTCGCCTGATAAAATACACTAATAATATGGAGCGCTGAGATGAATGACATGCATGATCTGCACAGGACTGAATGACGAAAATTGCTACAATACAATTGAAGCTCCATTCTGGTAATGTACAATCCATCTATCTCCGTCAGCACTGGAAAAAAAAAAAAAAAAAAAAAAAAAAAAAAAAAAAAAAAAAAAAAAAAAACCTGAAATGATGCTGCGCTCGATTCGTAATTCTACTGTAGGATTTTCCTCGGTAATTTTCGCAACCAACGGCGCGTTCCGGTATTTACGCTACCGTAATTTATGCCACTAATGGCAATTTACACCAATGACTGCGTTTCGGCTCGTGAGCAACGTTCTAATGCGTAAATGACGTATGTGAATAAATTTTTAAATCTAACGGTCGATGCGTGCGTACTTACAGTATGGATTATAGTTCAGGTCAGTAAACCTTACGTCTCGATACAATTCTATCATCTGATTTCTGGTGACATTCGAGTTTCGAAGTGTCATACTACACGGTGTACAAACACTTTCCCAGAAACATCCAATTACTAAAGCCTGATATCACTTCACACAGGTAACACATATGTCCCACTTTCCGTGGAACGAGTTAAATTATGCTTGTTCAGCGTAGTATATTTCCTTATCCAAACTACAGCTTTCATTGGGCGTCCATTTATTGAAGTATTAAGTGCAATTAAGTGCTAGGGCTGCTTGAACTAAAAGCTCGCACAGGACTCAAGCCCTGCAGAATTACCACACGTACTGGAAATAAGCGGCACGTCCAGAGAAATAGGCAGTCGCCAAGAAACTTTTTTAATTACTTACTTGCGATTGAAACAAACCAGTCGTCTACATTGAGAGGGCCTCGTAACAGTTAACAATGGATAACGCATTACTACCACGGACGCTGTGGACCCTTCGAGTGAGTACGGCCTACTAGAGGTTGAAAGACACGGCCGTTGAAGGCAGGTCAGTGGTTATTTCGCAAATAGTCCTGCAGAATTTATTTTCGTTGCACCCAAAACAGTGTAACAGCATTCAGAACACCTAGGAAGACGCACAGATATGCCCATTCACAGTTTCGCTAGAGTCCAAGCAGCGACCAACACCTGCTGAAGACAAGTAGGGAAACTGTCGAACCATCGTGTCAAAAAAATAACTCTCTTGTAAGCTTTAAAACTCGTAAACCACCAATGACCCCACTTCCAGAGGCACGATACGAGTTCATGCACTGCTGCCGAAGGCACGACTTACTGATACTTGCCGCATAAAGGTTTGGAACAATAAATATTTACCAACTTATTTCGCGAGTATGATCATTTAGCTAAAAAATGGTGTGCACGAATGTCTACATTTTGTACCGGTCAACAGAACTTAATAAGCAGGGAAAGACGAAGACGGCACAAAATTTAAATGATTCAGCATCTATAAACCAAGTGGCAAAAGAATCCATTGATAGCAGAAAATGAACATTTTAAAAATCTTATAGAGGATTTTTTAATATAAGTGCTCGCAGATTCAGTAGCTATTGTACTTATTGCCATGCTGCTGCCTTAAGGTAGAGAACACGTTCTGCTGAATCTTAGGAAGTGTAGAAATGTCGTGAAGCACAGGAATTACTGTCAAAGACAGACATGTACAAAATATCAACCCTTAATATTACTCAGCCACAACCGACTTAAGAACACAGCCTTTTTATCTAAAGGTCTTAGTAGTTTTCAATTTACTGCATAACTTTCATATTACTGTATAAACAGAGATAATGGGCAACTGACATTGCATCTGTCACAAGTAAAGCTCTTGCACAAGTGGCTTCCAAATAGGTTACTTGAGGTATTTGAGAATCAGCAGATGTCATTACAGTTTAGCGATATGGTGGCTAACCATAACCCAGGAAGCCCCTCAGTATCAGATTTCGCGCACTTTACTGTTTACTTCAGAGCGCTAAGTATACCGGCATACTAATATTATATAACTGTGTTCCTTTGTTCATAATAAAACCTGCTGTCATAATGAAATTGCTATTGTTAACTTAGCTCTCTGTTCCACATGTTTGTGACGAATTTAAAAGGTAACAAACAACCGACAAAAAAATCATTATCCTTTTTTGGAAAGACTGGATGCTTACCTCGATAAAACACTAAAATTCAGATATCCTTCAAATATAATTTTATTAATGGTATTTCACATCTACACTGCGTCGTGCTGTATGCTTTCCAAGCACGAATGACAAGTCAGCTGGCTGTTCGTAGGAGCCAAATATATTTCATGGCAAAAGCGCAAACTCAGTAACGGATCCTTACAACGTAATAACGTATATATTACTTGATAAAGGCAACGGACCTTCTCAGCTATATATTTATATATATATTATTCTTACTACACTGCAGCGCTTACGCCTTCCAAAGTATACTACAGTGGAGTTTCAAACACTGACTGCACTGTCTTACCAAACTAAGCATAGCACAAAGCATTTTGCTTAACAGAATTAGCATAAGTTGTAAAATAACAGTGCTTCGTTTTATAAACAGTACCCAGGGAGTTAGCATAAACTTCTGTACGTCTAAACTGTAAGACACATACGTCACTCCCATATTTTGACATAATATAAACATAAACAAGTACACCATTCCATGAATCATTCATTCAAAATATAAATGTTCAGCCGACGTATGCATATAACTTTGATTCATTAATCCCTGAGCATAGAGTTTAAACACATTAAGCACAGTAAGACTTCAGCAAAAAACTGCAAGCAGCATCATCAAAAAGTAAACAAAACACGATCCAGTAAGAATAACGGCCGTTGTTGACATGTAAGCTTTAAGCGAACAAGAGGGAGTCTACGATGCATTTAGTGACGTATTAATATTTCTTTCGCACTCTCTCTCCAATGGCAAACATAACAAGATGCTGACAAGGATTTACAAACAATATTTGGCGGCAAGGTACTCCACGAGACACGGTTCACTGACAATGTCAACGAACGTCAGTGCCAATATCGAAGTGAGAGGAGCAGGCGAAAAAAACGGTAATTTGCTTTGACTATCTGATTTTTGTGCGCGTCTTACCTTGGAATGCAGTTCGAGGGAGTTCTATCCACTTCCCATGTGGCAAAAAGCTTCATAGGAACGGGCTTCATCCCCACGATTGGCGGCGGCTTACTCGCCTTTTCCGCCATGTTTACGCCGACTGACCAAAGATATTCCGGCCGGGCGAGATTATAGCATTGGTTTCCAAATCTTCGTACAGAGCGCGCTGAACGGATGGAGCTCCGTAGACTGCTTGTAGTGCCATCTGTTACGGACTGCGTCAGTTCACAACGAGAAGTACTGCAGGAGACCGCTAATATCAAATACGCTTTAGCGGCTTACCGTGTGAATTTAAACTGATTACCGTCAGTATAAACATTTAACCAGCTAATCTGCCTTTACATTGTTTCCTACGACTGGTTCGTACAGCCTTTTACGTAAAATAATTCAAGTGGTATTTAGTTTTCTTTATAAATTTAGTTCCAACTCTTATTTTATTTATTTGGAACTTACGAAAGGAACTAGATACCTAATGGGGTATTCAACAGTCATATTACATCGTTCAAATATATCCTCATTTCAGAGTATTTGCTATATCGAAACATTTAAATTAATTTGATGTGCATAAAATAATTTTCCACTAACACACAAGAAACGTAAACAATTTACTCAAAAGATCTGCTATACAGTGTGTTTCCGTAAGTGCGTGCAAAAATGTAACAGGACATAGCGAATACTCCACTGAACAATTTGAGATGGGATCCTGGGGTCGGAGCAGCCAGCGTAAGGAGATATGGAAGTAAACTTCTCTACCGCTTTGTCTAGCACAACTGTTTTTCAGTTTATTTGCAACTAACTAGCGTACAAGTTTACTGTGCTGTTTATTTATATATACATTCTTTATTTCCTGCAAGGAAACAAAGAGGACAAGCCAAATATGCACATTGTGTTTGGGAAAGTACGTTGCAATGCTCTCGCTGCTGAAAGGCTGTGCAGGGAACGATTTCCTAACAGGCATCATCCATCACGACGTGTGTTTATTTCTCTCGATCGACGAATGCGGGAGACTTGTTCATTGGAAAGAAGAAACGAGGGACCCGGCAACATTAGGACCACTCGCACGCTCGATTTTGAAGCGGAGGTACTGTAGGGCGTTGCAGCGGGTTCCACAACAACTATTCTTCGTGTTGAACGTGATATGGACGCTGCACATACTAGCGTGGGTCGAGTACTCCACGAACAACAATTGCACCCGTATCACGCACGAGTCCATGCAGTGCTTGTGACTGATTTTGCTGCAAGGGTCGCATTGTGTCAGTGGTTGCTCAAACAATGAATTAATCGACAAGATTTCCTCCAAATCGTGCTATTTACTGACGAGGTCTCTTTTGATCGCGATGGTATTTCGAACAGCACGAATAGCCGTGTGTGGAATGAGGAAAACCCACACGCTATAGTAGTGTCTCACCATTAAGTACGTTTTGCTGTGAAAATCTGGGCCGGCATTGTAGGTGACAGTCTCATTGAACCATATCTTCTATCTGGTCGTCTGAATGGCCATCTCATACCAGACAAGTGTAACAGCAGATGTTGCTGGCTTCCCTGACCCCAGGTTCCCTACCTCAAATTGTTCATTGGAGCATCCTCTAAGTCATGTTAAATGTGTGTGTTTGTTATGTTACACGATCAAGAGGCAAACATGGTACATATACAAAGTATTTTTAAAATAAATAATATTTACCATTAGTTTATTTTAGGGAACAGAAAGTGTGCCACACTTTCACACAGGGATACAAGGAACTGTGCAACATTTCATTAACAACATATAATATAACTGAAGAAATATATGATCAGATACAAGAAATCATTCAGATAGTTAAGAGAGACGAAAATGTAATAGACATGGGGGACTAGAATTCAACAGTAGGAAAAGGAAGAAAAGGAAAAATATTAGGTGAATATGGACAGGGGAAAGGAATGAAAGAGGAAGCCGCTGGGTAGAATTTTGCACAGAGCATAATTTGATCACAGCTAACACTTGGTGTAAGAATCAAGAAAGAAGGTTGTGTATGTGGAAGAGACCTGTAGACACCGGAAGGATTCACATTGATTATGTAATGGTAAGACAGAGATTTCAAAACCAGATTTTAAATTGTAAGACATTTCCAGGGGCGGCTGTGGAATCTGACCAAAATTTACTGGTTATGAACTGTAGATTAAAACTGAAGAAATTGCAAAAAGGTAGGAATTTAAGGAGATGGGACCAGGATAAACTGAAAGAATCAGTGGTTGTGTAGAGTTTCGAGCGACCATTAGGGAACGACTGACAAAAATGGGAAAGGAATACAGTACACAAAGGATGGGCAACTTTGAGTGCTGAATAGTGAAGGCAGCAGAGGATCAAGTAGGTAAAAAGAAGAGAGCTGCTAGAAATCCCTTGGTAAAACAAGAGATATTGAATTTAATTAATGAAAGGGGAAAATATATAAAAAAAGCAATGAATGAAGCAGGCAATATAAAATACAAATGTCTAAAAAATGAGATTGACAGTAAGTGCAAACTGATCAAGCAGGGATGGCTAGAGGACAAATGTAAGGATGTAGAAGCATATGTTACTAGGGGTAAGATAGATACAGCCTAGAGGAAAATTGAAGAGTCCTTGGAGAAAAGAGAACCAACTGTATGAATATCAATAGCTCACATGGAAAGCCAGTCCTAAGCAAAGAAGGGAAAGCAGAAAGGTGGAAGGAGTATATTGAGGGTCTATACAAGGGAGATGTACTTGAGGGCAATTTTATGGAAACAGAGGAGGACGTAGATGAAGGTGAGATGGGAGATATGAAGGTGTTTGAAGAATTTGACAGAACACTGAAAACCGGCCGGAGTGACCGAGCGGTTCTAGGCGCTACAGTCACAGGTTCAAATCCTGCCTCGGGCATGGATGTGTGTGATGTCCTTAGGTTAGTTAGGTTTAAGTAGTTCAAGTTCTAGGGAACTGATGACCTCAGCAATTAAGTCTCATAGTGCTCAGAGCCATTTATGAACACTGAAAGACCTAAATCAAAACAAGGCCCAGGGGGTAGATAACATCCCATTAGAACTACTGATAGCCTTGGGAGAGCCAGCAATGACAAGATTTATAAGAAAGGCAAGATATATGAGGTAGGCAAAATACCTTCATACTACAAGGAGGATATAATAATTCCAATTCCGAAGAAAGCTGGTGCTGAAAATTACTGAACTGTCAGTTTAGTAACTCACAGTTCCAAAATACTAATACAAATTCTTTACAGAAGAATGGAAAAACTGTAGAAGCTGACCTTGGGGAAAATCAGTTTGGATTCTGGAAAAATGTAGGAACACGTATGGCAATACTGACCCTATGACTTCTCATAGAAGATAGTTAAGGAAAGGAAAACCTACTTTGATAGCATTTTTAGACTTAGGGAAGGCTTTTGACAATGTTGACTGGAATAATCTCTTTCTAATTCTAAGGATGCGAGTGGTAAAATACAGGGAAAGAAAAGCTACTTACAATTTCTACAGAAAGTAGGTGGCAGTTATAAGAGTTGAGGGGCATGATAGGGAAGCAGTGGCTGAGAATGGAGTAAGACATGGTTGTAGCCTATCCCTGATGTTATTCAGTCTGTAGATTGAGCAAACAGTAAGGGGAACAAAAGAAAAATTCGGAGTAGGAGTTAAAGTCCAGGAAGAAGAAATGAAAACTTTAAGGTCTGCCAGTGACATTGTAATTCTATCAGAGACAGCAAAGGACTTGGAAGAGCAGTTGAATCGAATGGACAGTGTCTTGAAAGAAGGATGAACACCAACAAAAGCAATACGAGGATAATGGAATGTAGTCTAAATAAGTCAGTTGATTCTGAGGGAATTAGATTAGGAAATGAGATAGTAAAATAGTAGATGAGTTTTGCTATTTGGGAAACAAAATAACTGATGATGGTCAAAGTAGAGAGGATATAAAATGGCAATGGCAAGAAAATCATTTCTGAAGAAGAGAAATTTGCTAACATTGAGCATAGATTTAAGACTCTGAAAGTCTTTTCTGAAATTACTTGTATGGAGTGTAGCCATGTGTGGAAGTGAAACATGGGTGACAAACAATTTTGACAAGAAGGGAATAGAAGCTTTTGAAATGTGGTGCTACAAAAGAATTCTGAAGATTAGATGGGTATATCTCGTACCTAATGGGGAGGTACTGAATAGAAAGGGGGAGAAAAGAAACGTGTCATTCAACCTGAATAGAAGAAGGAATTTGTTGTTAGGACACATTCTGAGACATCAAGGGGTCGTCAATTTAGTACTGGATGGAAGCATGTGGGTTAAAAATTGTAGAGGGAGACAAAGATATGGATACCGTAAGCAGATTCAGAAGAATGTAGGTTGCAGTAGTTACTCGGAGATGAAGAAGCTTGTGCAGGATAGAGTAGTATGGAGCACTGCATCAACAACAACAAAAACAACAAGAATATAATCAGTATATCATGTTTGTTTATGTGCTGAAACATAATTTTTGTTTGTCTGGACATTTATACGAATACTGTAGATTTTATGTGATGTCCAGAATGATCTCCAGTTCATGCAATTAGTAACTATTCTTAAATTGAATAACACATCTTCCTTCTTTCCATTTCAATCTATAAACTGTATGAGACTTTAGGGAAATCTTCGAACACCTATAATATGATCTCTCCATTTGTCAAAATGATACATTCTGATGTCTTCGTAAGTAGAAAAGTGTCTATCCATGGGAGGTGCCTCAATTGTTTATATGTTCTCACTACATTTTATGACATCTAACAAATATTTTTGAGTGGTATTGCTTACCTTAGTAAACTCTACAGCACTTACTGCATCATGAATCTTTAATCTTCTTTTATCCATGAACTATCTTATTTCATCTGTAATTTGGTCTTCATGATACTTGGGATGCCTGAAGCAATTTACGATGTAGTATGTACATGTACACTTTGGATAAGAATGACAGTGTGGTAGATAAGTTAAAATAAACAATTCCTTTGTTGATGGTTAATTCATTCTCAAATTTGTGTGAGTAGATCCCGCCTTGAGGGAGAACACTCAACGATCTGAAATGAGTAATAATATACATCACCACATATAAGCATATATGATAAACTGCTTCTGTTGACTATATCAACATTTGACTGACATTAATTGTAACCTGCATATTACAGTTATCAAGTGTGCATATGATTCACTATTTGCACTTAAAAACAGTTTCTACTTTTCCACTTATACTATTCAGTTGGTATATTGATTTACAGATTCCTTTGATAAAAACAGTTGCTGGTATGTACAGTATAAATTGAGTATTGTTTTAATGTGCATTATCTTCTGCAGTGTTAAGGATTTTGTAACCCAGTAGATGATATACCAGTAAATGGAAAAGGAGAATAAATAAAAATTTTAAGGTTTGCTGATGATATTGTAATTTTCTCTGAGATGGCAAAGGAATTGGAAGGTTAGTTGAATGGAATGGGTAGTATCTTGAAGTGGGGTTACAATATGATTGTAAATAAAACAAGACTAATGGAGCATAACTGAATTAAGTCAGGCAGTGTTGAGAGAGTTAGTTTAGTAAATGAGATGCTAAAAGTAGTAAATGAGGATTGCTATTTGGGCAGTGAAAGTAACTAAAATGACACAAATGAAGCACATATACAGAGTATAGACAGACAATGACCAGATAATGGGGAATATGCTAAAGCATTTGTTTGCAGTGTAGCCTTATATGGAAATGAAATGTGGATGATAAGCAGCATAGACAAGAAAATATATGTGGTGCTACAGAAGAATGCTGAAGATTATATTAATAGATCTGTTAACTACTGAAGAGATAACAAACAAACTGTTGAGGAAAGGGCTCTATGGCATAAGTTGGCTAAAAAATGGACATTTTGGTAGGACATCCGGAGGCATCAAGGAACAGTTAATTTGGTAATAGAGGTGGTGTGCATGAACATAAGTGGGCAGGGGAGGGTGGGGTAAGGGGGTATTGTATGGTAAGGTTTGGGTACAGTTACCAGTAGAAATGAATGTAGGGTGTAAAACTTAACTATTTTTTTGTGGCTACAAAACTGTTTACTTAACATCTTTCCTGCCCCTATGAACCAGGGACCTTGCCGTTGGTGGGGAGGCTTGCGTGCCTCAGCGATACAGATGGCCGTACCGTAGGTGCAACCACAACAGAGGGGTATCTGTTGAGAGGCCAGACAAACGTGTGGTTCCTGAAGAGGGGCAGCAGCCTTTTCAGTAGTTGCAGGGGCAACAGTCTGGATGGTTGACTGATCTGGCCTTGTAACATTAACCAAAACGGCCTTGCTGTTGTGGTACTGCGAACGGCTGAAAGCCAGGGGAAACTACAGCCGTAATTTGTCCCGAGGGCATGCAGCTTTACTGTATGGTTAAATGATGATGGCGTCCTTTTGGGTAAAATATTTTGGAGGTAAAATAGTCCCCCATTTGGATCTTCAGGTGGGGACTACTCAGGAGGACGTCGTTATCAGGAGAAAGAAAACTGGTATTCTACGGATCGGAGCGTGGAATGTCAGATCCCTTAATCGGGCAGATAGGTTAGAAAATTTAAAAAGGGAAATGGATAGGTTAAAGTCAGATATAATGGGAATTAGTGAAGTTCGGTGGCAGGAGGAGCAAGACTTCTGGTCAGGTGAATACAGGGTTATAATAGAGGGAAACATTCCACGTAGGAAATATATATCTAAAAACAAAGATGATGTGACTTACCAAATGAAAGTGCTGGCAGGTCAACAGACACACAAACAAACTGGTGGATGGATATGTGTGTGTGTGTGCGAGTGTATACCTGTCATTTTTTCCCCCTAAGGTAAGTTTTTCCGCTCCCGGGATTGGAATGACTCCTTACCCTCTCCCTTAAAACCCACATCCTTTCGTCTTTCCCTCTCCTTCCCTCTTTCCTGATGAGGCAACAGTTTGTTGCGAAAGCTTGAATTTTGTGTTTGTTTGTGTGTCTGTCGACCTGCCAGCACTTTCATTTGGTAAGTCACATCATCTTTGTTTTTAGATGAATACAGGGTTATAAATACAATATCAAATAGGGGTAATGCAGGAGTAGGTTTAATAATGAATAGGAAAATAGGAGTGTGGGTAAGCTACTACAAACAGCATAGTGAACACATTATTGTGGCCAAAGACACGAAGCCCACGCCTACTACAGTAGTACAAGATTATATGCCAACTAGCTCTGCAGATGATGAAGAAATTGATGAAATGTATGATGAGATAAAGGAAATTATTCAAATAGTGAAGGGAGACGAAAACTTAATAGTCATGGGTGACTGGAATTCGACAGTAGGAAAAGGGAGAGAAGGAAACATAGTAGATGAATATGGATTGGGGGTAAGAAATGAAAGAGGAAGCTGTCTGGTAGAATTTTGCACAGAGCACGACTTAATCATAGCTAACACTTGGTTCAAGAATCATAAAAGAAGGTTGTATACATGGAAGAATCCTGGAGGTACTAAAAGGTATCAGATAGATTATATAATGGTAAGACAGAGATTTAGGAACCAGGTTTTAAATTGTAAGACATTTCCAGGGGCAGATGTGGACTCTGACCACAATCTGTTGGTTATGAACTGTAGATTAAAACTGAAGAAACAGCAAAAAGGTGGGAATTTAAGGAGATGGCACCTGGATAAACTGACTAAACCAGAGATTGTACAGAATTTCAGGGAGAGCATAAGGGAACAATGGACAAGAATGGGGGAAAGAAATACAGTAAAAGAAGAATGGGTAGCTCTGAGGGATGAAGTAGTGAAGGCAGCAGAGGATCAAGTACGTAAAAAGACAAGGGCTAGTAGAAATCCTTGGGTAACAGAAGAAATATTGAATTTAATTGATGAAAGGAGAAAATATAAAAATGCAGTAAATGAAGCAGGCAAAAAGGAATACAAACGTCTCAAAAATGAGATCGACAGGAAGTGGAAAACTGCTAAGCAGGGATGGCTAGAGGACAAATGTAAGGATCTTGAGGCTTATCTCACTAGGGGTAAGATAGATACTGCCTACAGGAAAATTAGAGAGACCTTTGGAGAAAAGAGAACCACTTGTGTGAATATAAAGAGCTCAGATGGAAACCCAGTTCTAAGTAAATAAGGGAAAGCAGAAAGGGGTCTTTACAAGGGCGATGTTCTTGAGGACAATATTATGGAAATGGAAGAGGATGAAGATGAAATGGGAGATACGATACTACGTGAAGAGTTTGGCAGAGCACTGAAAGACCTAAGGTGAAACAAGGCCCTGGCAGTAGACAACATTCAATTAGAACTACTGGTAGCCTTGGGAGAACCAGTCCTGACAAAACTCCATTTGGTGAGCAAGATGTATGAGACAGGTGAAATACCCTCAGACTTCAAGAAGAATATAATAATTCCAACCCCAAAAAAGCAGGTGTCGACAGATGTGAAAATTACCGAACTATCAGTTTAATAAGTCACGGCTGCAAAATACTAACGCGAATTCTTTACAGACAAATGGAAAAACTGGTGGAAGCTGACCTCGTGGAAGATCAGTTTGGATTCTGTAGAAATATTGGAACACGTGAGGCAATACTGACCTTATGACTTATCTTAGAAGCTAGATTAAGGAAAGGCAAACCTACATTTCTAGCATTTGTAGACTTAGAGAAAACTTTTGACAATGTTGACTGGAATACTCTCTTTCAAATTCTAAATGTGGCAGGGGTAAAATACAGGGAGCAAAAGGCTATTTACAATTTGTACAGAAACCAGATTGCAGTTATAAGAGTAGAGGGAGATGAAAGGGAAACAGTGGTTGGGAAGGGAGTGAGACAGGGTTGTAGCCTCTCCCCGATGTTATTCAATCTGTATATTGAGCAAGCAGTAAAGGAAACAAAAGGAAAATTTGGAGTAGGTATTAAAATCCATGGAGAAGAAATAAAAATATTAAGGTTTGCCGATGACATTGGAATTCTGTCAGAGACAGCAAAGGACTTGGAAGAGCAGTTGAACGGAATGGACAGTGTCTTGAAAGGAGGATATAAGATGAACATCAACAAAAGCAAAACGAGGATAATGGAATGTAGTCGAATTAAGTCGGGTGATGCTGAGAGAATTAGATTAGGAAATGAGGCACTTAAAGTAGTAAAGAAGTTTTGCTATTTGGGGAGCAAAATAACTGATGATGGTCGAAGCAAAGAGGATATAAAATGTAGACTGGCAATGGCAAGGAAAGCGTTTATGAAGAAGAGAAATTTGTTAACATCGAGTATAGATTTAAGTGTCAGGAAGTCGTTTCTGAAAGTATTTGTATGGATTGTAGCCATGTATGGAAGTGAAACATGGATGATAAATAGTTTAGACAAGAAGAGAATAGAAGCTTTCGAAATGTGGTGCTACAGAAGAATCACCAATTTAGTATTGGAGGGCAGCGTGGAGGGTAAAAATCATAGAGGGAGACCAAGAGATGAATACACCAAGCAGATTCAGAAGGATGTAGATTGCAGTAAGTACTGGGAGATGAAGAAACTTGCACAGGATAGGGTAGCACGGAGAGCTGCATCAAACCAGTCTCAGGACTGAAGACAACAACAACAACAACATATCATCTTTATTATCATTGATGTTGAAATAGGATAGGTGTATCTTTGTGGCATTAATCTCCACCTGTAGGAAGTCTGGGCACTTAGTATTGAAGAACAACTCATCGAGGTAATAAAATTAAAATGATATTGCTGAAGCAGTTTACTGCTTTAAAAACTTACTTATTGCACCACAAAGATGACATAATGTTGACCCTACCAAATCTGAGACAAAACTAGCCATACCATGGCTACAGCTGCTGTTGCTGGTTTTAGCAAGAACATACATTGCTATAAACAGATCTTTTGAAGTTTGCAACTAAAATTTAATTAGTTTTGCAAAACAGGTTACAGAATTTGGTTCTACAACTTATTACAAAATTCGTAAATTAGTTAACAGGCTAAAAAATCATGATCATTGTATGTAAATTACATAAAATAACATACTGTAATATTAAACACAGGTTTGATTTTTGTACTGATATGTGTCTTTACAATTAGCTGAAGAAAAGTTTGTCACTTTTATATGTACGAATTTTGTAAGTACTAGTTTCAAAATTTGTTTGTAGCAGTTGACACATATTTTCAGTTAATGAGTAGATATCATGATGTATTAATTATATTTCATCTTAAATATGATTCAGAATACTGATCTTCATCAATACAGTAGACTAATGTCATTACAATATGTTCATTTAATTACATAGCTTCACATAAGCTTTGATTTGATTTGATTTGATTTCATGTTCCATAGGTACAACTGTGTTGGGTTCACAAGGATATGGAACGAGTCAATTTTTTACAAATACAATATGATAATCTTATAGCACATACAGACATTTGAGTACATAATTATATAAAAGTTTATACAGTAAATTCTTTGACTAGCAATACAGAAAAATTAAAATACATATTACCTTAGAATCATTAAAGCATACAGAAAACAGATACAGAGCACACACAGATACAGAGCTCAAGTTAAGTAACATTCTTAGTGGCATTATGTCAACTTGTATTATATAATATTAAAATTTTACAATTTATTTAGTTAAAAAATTCATATAGACTGTAAAAAGCTTTTTCTAGCAGAAATATTTTTAGTGCTTCCCTAAACTTATTCTTGTTGTGAATCTCTGTCTTTATTTCAGGAGGAAGAGCATTGAAAAGTTTCGTTCCAGTGTAGTGGATACCCTTTTGCGCCAAGCTCAAATTTCTATGCTCGCTGTGTATGTCATTCTTCCTTCGTGTGTTATGCTCATGATAATTACTGTTTGGTTGAAATATCTCTATATTTTTTCAAACAAAACACATGAAAGAAAAAATATATTGGCATGTAGTTGTGTATATTTTAAGTTTTCAAAATCTGTTTGTACACGAGTCTCTTGGGCACAATCCACATATAATTCTTAAAGTTCGCTTCTGTGCAATGAACACTTTCCTTGCTAATGGCTGGTTGCCCCAGAAAATAGAGCCGTATTCAACGAGTGAATGAAAATAGCCACAGTATGCCACTTTTGCAGCGTTAGGTTCAACACATGTAGTGACAACCCATAAAGCATATGTAGCAGAGCTAAGCATCTTACAGAGATCTATAATATGTGAAGACCAGTTCATTTTCTTCTCAATGTGCTCTCCAAGAAATTTTGTTTTTTCCATTCTTTCTATTGGCTGATTACCACATGTCACACTTATCTCTCTCTATTTTTTTGTTTTTGTACAGAACTGAATAAAGCTGGTCTTACTGGACTTTAATGAGAGACCATTCACCTTTAACCAATAACCACATTTGAGAGTATGTGATTAATGAGTTCCTCAAGATTACTATCTGTTCTGCTGCTCATAAAAATTCTGGTATCATCAGCAAATAATGTAAATTTACGCGGCAGGCTTGTACGTGATGGTAGATCATTTATAAAAATCAGGAATAATAGTGCCCCAAGAATTGAGCCCTGAGGCACTCCACATGTAATAGAACTCCATTCAGAATATGAGGAAAGGTCACATACTCCACCTGAGCTATTTAAGACAACGTTTTTTTTCTGTCTTGGAGGTACAACTGTAGCCAATTGCCTGCAACACCACTTATTCCTACTAATTTTGCTTTTTGCAAGATACTCTGGTGATCAACACAGTCAAACACTTCGGATAAATCACAGAAGCCACCAAGTGCCAGCAATTTTTCAGTAAGGGTTTCTAGGACTTCATTTGCAAAGTGCGTAGACTGCGTCTTCTGTTGAACAGCCCTTTTGAAAGCCAAATTGGCTCTTGCTGAGAACTCCATTCTTCGTGAGATGATCAGTTATTCTTACATGTATTAGCTTTTCTAGAATTTTGGAGAAAGCTGTCAGCAAAGAGAAAGGTCAATAATTAGTTAGTTCAGCTTTATTGCCCTTCTTGTACAGGGGCTTCACAATGGCATACTTAAGTCTACTGGGAACACCACCTTTCTGAAGGGAAGCATTGAAAATATGACAGAGAATGTCTCTTATCAATACATAAGAATATTTCAATAAATTACTAGATATATTATCAACCCCTGCAGAGTTCTTACTTTTTAGGGACAAGATGATTTTTTGAATTTCTTCTACAGCAACAGGATTAAGGTGCATTTCTGAAATTGTGTTTGAATATACTGCTTGACAGAGAGTTTCAGCTTCATCAACATTGGGCTTGCAACCAGTCTGTTGAGTTACTGATAGAATAGTAGCATGCATGTCAATTGGCCAGGAATTAGATTAGATTAGGTTCAGTTTTTGTTCCGTAGACCCAAAACTGAGATGATTCTCACAGGAATGGAGCAAAAAAGAAAGTATGACATAAAACCATAAAAAAATTGAATATAGTAGTCAACTCCCTGATCATTTGTCAGGAGAGTGTCAAAATATGTAAATGCATTACAGTAAACAGGAATTTATAATATTTTCAGAATTACTACACTACCAGAATGAAATACAGTTAGGTACTTTTAATAACTTCATCATACTCTTATTACCTAATCTTGCCTGTTGTGATCAAGTGCTGCCAAACTGAAATCTAACAGACATTTTTAGTTAAGCTGGTCTAACAGTCCCATTAAGATATTCATCTATAGATTATATGGATGTGCCTATCAAAAAGTCTTTCAAACTCTGTTTAAACTGTGCTTTATATGAAACCAAGGTTTTAATGACTGCTGGCAATTTATTGAAAATGTTTGTTCATGAATCACAGTTTCCATAAAGTGCTCTCCTATTCTGTTTCTTTGCAAGTGCAGTAGTTTTGCAGATATGAAAAGATATGCATAAGATAAATTAGTATAGAAATATGGACCAAATCAGTCAACAGACTAGCAACTATGGCAATAAACTATTCACAGTCCATTCGAAGTGACTTTTATCAGTTGCCAAGGATAACATTAAAAATAGAACCTGGTGAGCAAAAACATTATGACTGCCTGCTTAATAAAGTGTTAGTCCAGCTCTGAAACTGGCTACAGCACTGATTTTGTATGACACAGATTCAATGAGTCATTGGAAGGCTTCCAGAGGTATGCGGCATCAGAAGTCTATGCACATGTCAGCAATTCCTATGGTTTGTGAGTGCAGAGCCAGGATGCAATAGCATCCCTGATGTGTATCATCAGGTTCAGGTGAGGCAATTTAGTGTCAAAGACGCAACATGAGTTCAGAACTGTGCTCCTCAAACCACTGTAGCATGACTACTGCCTGCTTGTGACATAGCAGTTATTCTACTGGAATGTGCCATCACCATTGGGTAGACACGAAGCATGGAGGTATACAGGTGGTTTACATAGTCCACAGCTGTCAGGGTTCCTACTGTTACTACCGCAGGTCCCACAGAAGCCCAGATGAATCTCCCCATAGCATAATACTGCCCTCAGAGGTGTGCGTCTGTGGTGCGGTGCACATTTTGAGCAGCTGCACACCTGGATGACAGTGTTTCCGGACAGAACCATCAACCTGGTGTAACAAGAAACGACCAGGTGACACATTCCCATTGACTCACAGTCCAGTCTGAACCATCTTGTGCCCTCTGCAATCATAACTGATGAGGTTGCTGGGTCAATACAATAATAGATGTAATTTGCTACAGAGGCCTATGTTCAGAAATGTGTAATGAATGATGTGCTCTGGAACACTTGTGTCTATTCCTGGACTGTACTCAGTCATTAGATCTACCACAGATCACTACCTATCCAGATTTGAAGAGTGGGCAAGGCTCCAACCTACATGTGCTGTGTCAAGGTGTGGACAGCCAACAACTTAGTGCCTCCGTGTGGTTTCACTGGTCTTTAATCCCTCCTGTAGATGCTCACTGTGGTATCACATTTCAAAAACACCACACTGGCATTATAGCAACAGAACAAGATTTCATAAAATGCTAATAGTGGTCACATGGAATCTGGGAGACCCAATGATGCATGCCCACTGAGTCAACCTCCAGTGACTCGGTACCATGAGCATCCTCTGCCACCACAATACGGGATGGACGGCAGAATCAACTCAGCCCACCTTCACTTGAAACCTCATCAATACGACACCATTGTTTATGCTTTGTACAGTGAGCATCACCCTAGTTGCTACTGTATGAGCTGGGCTCTAGTTGTTGCTGCAGTGTGTGTAAGGAGTTTTCATATGCTTGAAGAAATACAGGGTAAGTAAATCTTCTGCTTACTGTGATTAACTTTTTTGTTAATTGTGCCTGCCCCTGTTCAGGTTTCCTATGATTACAGTTGCCACACCACTTTATAGCACCTGTCACCTTACCATTGTGTACAAAATCTTACACAACACTCACAATAGTATAGCATATGGACAGCTAACCAGCTTTGCCATTCCCAGGCACTAAGGTATAATAATCTAGTCTTTGTCAGAGTGACTTACGTATGTCAGAGGATTTCACCATTTATGGACTGTGTCATCACTAGCATGATTTACCTCTGCTCTGTTTATATGTGTTGCCTCAGCATGACCACGTGGCATTCAGTCTCGCAGTAGGTGGTGGTCATAATGTTTTGGCTCTTCAGTGTGTGATAACTCTCTGCTATGTTGTCTGTTATGAGCTCTGGGAAATATTCTTATTACTTGTTCTTACAAAGAAAATGCAACATTCTTACTTAAAAGTTTACCATGGGATACTGGAAGGAGTAAAAAGTTTGAAATGCACTTGTATTTCTTTTCTCTAAGTTAAGAAAATGAGATACACTTCTAAATGCAAAACAGACTGAATTGAGCTTTTTGACCTGTTTATCAATATTTGACTACATTTTAATTTGTTATCCAACAGAACTGACATGGATTTTAGTATTTGAAAATCCTGCTCATGACTTACAAAAGGTTGAACCTTGTAGGGTGTCATTTTTAGATTTTCTCCTTGCCTGTCTACTGCTAAACATACTTTTCATATTGAGAGTTATCATCTTTCCTAATAGTATTGGCTAAAGAAATATCTTTGCCTAACTCTGAAGTATTCTCTTTAAAATACATAAATGATAAAAAGATGTGGGGGACATAATCTATGGTGCCCATACAGCCTTTGGATACATCTCTCACAATGCCTTTCTCACTAAAGATATATGAATAATCATCAAACTGGTGTTGTGCAAGGCAGTAGTTGTCTTAACCCCACTCTACAATCTGTATTCAAAAAAATTCCGGAACTTTGGCCACAAAATTTTTTAGTGTTTACCTTTTGCTTATTGTGCCTGTCCTCCTTCACAGTACTAACCCCCATAATTGATACACCACTCCCAATGCTGTTTCCACTTCTGGAATCAGTCTTGGTAAGCCTCTTGCTAGATTATGCAAAGTGCCATCTGCAAATTTCCGTTTATCTCATCTATCATTGCAACTCTTTGTCCTTTCAATGGGGCTGTCAACTTTGGAAAAAAAGTCTGCAGGGGCCAAGTATGGAGTTTGAGACAGCACAGTGATTTCGTTTTTTGTTCAATAATCTTGCATCAATAGGGATAAGTGTGCAGGTGCACTATCATGA
Source organism: Schistocerca serialis cubense (assembly GCF_023864345.2). Classification (NCBI taxonomy): domain Eukaryota; kingdom Metazoa; phylum Arthropoda; class Insecta; order Orthoptera; family Acrididae; genus Schistocerca; species Schistocerca serialis. Next base: position 37,439,184 of record NC_064638.1, read on the forward strand.
TGCAAGAGCCATGAATTGTCTCACCACATTTCAGGCCATTTCCTTCTCACATTTTCTTGCAGGCATCGCAGCACATCCCAATAGTACAATCAATTAATAAAAGTTTGCCCCTGTGGCATGAATTCATGATGAACTCATCCTTGAAAGTCAAAGATAACTATCAGCATGGCTTTGACTTTTGAACAGACGAGTTTTTTTTGGCTTTGGAGAACCATTCCCAACCCAATGTGAAGACTGAACCTTGGTCTCAGCATAATAACCATAGACCCACATCTCATCACCAGTTATGATTCTGTTAAGGAACATTTCATTCTCCTTTGCACGATCCAAAAACTCTTCACAAATTGCAAGGTGGAGGTCTTTCTGGTCTTGACTCATGAGCTGTGGGATGAACTTGGTGGCAACATGATGCATTCCAAGATGATGTTTCAGGATTTCATGACATGATCCAACTGAAATGTTACATTCCTCTGCTATCTTTTTTAGAGTGTCAGTCTTCAATTGGCATACACAGTTTCATTGACGTTCCTGACAAGTGCACCGTTGGTAGAGGTAGAAGGGCATCCTGAATGAGGGTCATCTTTAACTTCAATCTGGCCATTTTTAAACCATGTGAACCACTTGTAGCATCAAGTACGGCTTAAGCACTCATCACTGTAGGCTTCCTGCATCATTTGATGTGTCTCTATAAAGGTTTTCCTGAGTTTCACACACAATTTAATGCAGATGTGCTGCTCCTCTAACTCTGCCATCGATAAATTTGCAAATCGTGTAACACAATGTTCTACTCAATATATCACTGAACAATAACTAACAGACATATAACAATGAAACTTCCTGCACTCACACATTAATCATAGGCAGGTACAGGGATGCCAACCACATTTCACTCCAACACACCATAGGTGTGAAATTACAAATGTTCCTGTGTTCTTTACTGTTATGGCATCAAGAAACTGAAACAGTTTTACCTGATGTATCTTATGCCAGTTCTGAAGATCAAATGGGAATGCTCCTTTGCCAATATCACAGTTTTTATGAGGCCATTGATGAACTTTATGCAAGTCACCAACCACCAATGTTAGTCCCCAGTTCCATTCATTCATTCATTCATTCATTCATTCATTTGGTCATCCATTCTGTCCCAAAGATCCCATCAAGGACATGAACATTCAGAGATGTGGAATGACTCAAGGCAAAGAAATCATAGAAACTGAAGTTCTATTCTGCTATAACAAAAATTACTACTACACTGCTTAATGCTATTCGTGCTTATGCCATCTAAATTTAATTGAGTAAATTAGTTATAAGGCAGTTACTGTGTTATTTATTTGCTACTGGTAGCTTAATATTTACTTGATCCTAGTGGTATTTTCCAAAGGAAATATTTTCTTGTGCCTGTAATTACTGTGCCCTACTTACAGTGCAATACTACCAATCATAAATGTTGTAACAATCACCACTACTTGCCAAGTAGCTAACAGAACCTTTCAATCCCTGAATCGAGGCATTCAGATAATTTGTAGAAAGAATGGTCAATGAGGTATGTTAGTAATGTTTTTGTTAGAAATTCTCACTTTCTAATCTTGTGTATTGTATTGTGACTGTGTATATCAAACTTCAGCTGAAACTGATCTTTATTATTGTCAGCAAAAAACATTAAGGAATAAGAGATTGGGAAGTAAGTCTAAGAATTCCAAAATCCTTAAAAAGGCTACTTTTACAAAATATTCTTACTGCTTGCTTCTGCCAAATAAACACTTTATTTACTTTAGGTGCAATCCCCAGAATAGTATTCTATAGGACAACAGGGAGTGAAGATATGGAGAATAAGCCACCGATCTTGTCTTTGGGTGAATACATTGAGAGATGCTCCTAAAGCTGAAGTGAGCTTCTTGATGAGTTTATCTTTGGGTTGACTCCATTGTAACATGTTGACTCCATTTTAACATGTTAACCAGATGGATTCTAAAGAATCTTAGAGTGTGTTTCATTCATTTTATGACCATTAATATCAACTTTTATTTCCATGCTAACAGGTCAGTATTTATGGTTTGAAAGAGTGTAACACAAGTCTCTGTAGGTTAAGACTTGAAGAACAGTTGTGAACTATTTATAGTCTTTTCAGCTGTCATCTGAGCAGTTGGTCCAGTGCAAATGCTAATGGCACTTTTTGGCGGTGGTTGGGTTTGAACTGATGATCCATAGCATGCCAGCCAGTGATGTTAACTGCATGCACCACAGCTCGTGGCATTGCCCCGTCTGCTGGAGAAACAGTTCTCCACTGGAGCTGACTACTGCACCCTGGATCTAGATCTTGTCAAGGGTCTTCTTCATGGTGGCACTGGAGGATCTTCACAGTCTGGCAGTGTTGTTAGATAATCTTCACTATAATGAGCAGCAAAGGTAGCCTCTCCCATTGAAGCTTTGTGAGCATCAGGTAGAACTTCTGACTGTACAATGTAGGCTTTCATGGCCGGTATTGTCTTCACTTAAAACTTCCGGGCTGATAGGCTGTGGTCGATGTATAACACTCTTCCCTGACGTTTCGTCTCTGACTATGGGATACATCCTCCGACATAAAGCGGTGAACTGGCATGCTCTGGATCATCAGTTAACACCCAACCCAACTGCGTTTGCCGCTTTATCTTGGAGGATGTCTCCTGCAGTCGGGGAGGAAATGTCAGGGGAGAGCCTGGAGGTTTTAGGTGAAGAGTAGATCTTCTGTTTCCGTGAACCTCCTGTCATTGATCTGCACCTCTGGACTTTCAATGGGCTTCATACAGATGACATAGCCAACATTTCTGCACTTTGATCTTCTTGATGAAGGTTCACAATGCTCGACTAGACACGTGACGTCTCACTGACAGAGAATACAATATAACTGAAAGTAAAGTTTTCTGATAGTGTGACTTTCCACACGGATTTAGAAATACATATCCAGTCTCCTGGGCTGTGTCTCACTGGATGATGCATGGTGTTACGGTGCTCTCAGCTTTTCTCTTGAGCTTCCACACCCTGTATGTGAGCCAGCTACCCAGCCTCTTCAGTTCTGGTGGTGAGGTGTTTCGGGTAGTAATCCTGAGTGTTGTTTGGTTGGAATGGGAACAGTGTATACATTGTCATTTTGGCCTCACAGCTATGGAGAAGAAAGAACTGTGTGAAACTTGTAGTCTTATTTCACTGTATTGTATGCAAATGTGTCAATGCAGTGTATTGTATACCAATTTCTCTGTTCAATATCAACATACATTGAGAGCATATTTGTCAATGTCTTATTAAAGCTTTCTGTGCGGCCATTCGTCTGTGGTTGGTAAGTGGTTGCAATCCTGTCAGTGATGTCACAATGTGAAATTACCTCTGGTACTAGTCTGGACTGCATGCTTCAAAATGATGTCCCATGCAACAAACTATACAATTTATAGTGCTTTGGCAGTCAGCACAGTTTTGTCTATAGCATAGCAGGTGAGGCAGTCAATGCAGAGTATTATACATTGATTCCCATTTGTTGACTTTGGGAATCTTCCCAAGAACTTGATACCAGTTCAGTGGAATGGTGCTGCTGTAGGCGGAATTGGTACCAGATGTCCCAGAGTTTCCATCACTGGCATTCCTTACAGTAATTTACATAATATCAAATGGACTGGTAGAGACCTGACCACCGGTATCTGTGTTTCATGCTGCCTAGAGTCTTCTTGAATACCCAGTACCTAGCTGTTGGCATGCCATGGAAATATGTAAGGACAGGTGGGTGTAGATGAGCTGGGGTGACGAGCAACCATTTCCTCCACACTAAATCATAGTTCCTTTATATATTGCTCTATATTGTAACTGGAATTCTCTCTTAGTCAGTTCCCCTCTTTCGAGATTTCAATGATTTCCAGCATTTAATGCTGCAATGACTGAGATTCCATCCATGCTTTTATGTTCCACCAAAGGATTTCTTGAAAAGAAGTGAGCATCCTTGGGTTTGCATCTGCTTTCATATACCACTGTGATCTCATACTCCTGATGCCTCAGTGTCCATCTTGCCACTTAATGAGACAGGTCCTTCAGCCAGTGTATAGAATGTGGTCCATCACAATGGTGAATGGTTTTCCAAATAAATATGGCCAGAACTTTCTTGTTTGTAGAGTACTTTATTTAGACTTGGAGAGTACTGTGGAAGCATAAGCTACCAACTCTTCAGCACCTTCCTGAATTTGCATAAGAACTGCACACACCCCACAACTGCTAGCATTACTGTGGAGATCTGTTTTTTCATTCTTGTTGTTCCATGCCAGAAATGGAGAGAATAGTAGCAACTCCTTAAGGACAAAAGAAATATCCTTCTTGTGCCTCATTCCTGGAAAATTTGATACTCTCAGCAGTAGTTCTTGCAAGAGACATGCTATGGTGCAGAAGTCCTTTATCAATCACTAGTGGTATAAGCATATCCTGAGAAAATTCCTCACAGCACAAATGTTCTAAAGAGGCAGAAAATATTTGGTTGCTCTTATTTCCTCTGGATTGGGGTGGAATCCATCACCATTACATTTTTTCAGATCCAGTTAGAGGCCCGCAGTCTGATGGCACTGTGGTTGTCAGTCAGCTTAGATGTTCTTCAAATGTCATCTGGATAGCAAAGACACATCATCCATTTAAGATGTTAAAGCAGATTGTCCGTCATACTCGACATTCAACAGTGGCTGGAGCATTACACAATCCAAACTCATAGAGGTCATCAGGAATTATTAAGACTGTCTTTTCCTGGCTGGTATCACTGGCCAGGTCTCTACCAATCTGTTAGACATTATGTGAGTCACTGCAAGAAATGACAGCGGTGGAAATGTCAAAATTGCCTCCAGGACATCTGGTACTGATTCTGCCTGCAGCAGTGCCATTCCACTGAACTGGTATTGACTTCTTGGGGAGATTAATCAAATTGCTATATTTGTCACTTGTAATTTATGATTGTTAATCTCTCTCTCTCTCTCTCTCTCTCTCTCTCTCTCTCTCTCTCTCTCTCTCTCTCTCTCTCTCTCTCTGTGTGTGTGTGTGTGTGTGTGTGTGTGTGTGTGTGTGTGTGTGTGTGTGTGTGTGTGTGTTTGTTTGTTGACTTGTCCTATATTCAATGTACTGTTTAAGTATGTAATGAATCAAATGGACCAATAAATGAATGAATGAATGAATGAATTACCCAAGTCAACAAATGGGAATTGATGGATAATAGTATGCACTGACTGCCTCACCTGATATGCTATAACCAAAGTTGTGCTGACTGCCAAAGCACCAGAAATTGCAAAGTTTGTTGCACTAGACATCATTTTGAAGCATGGAGCAACTTGTATCATGATCTCTGGTCATGGAAACGTTTTGCAATCCAGACTAGTATCAGAGGTAATTTTGCGTTTGCCAGTAGTCTGCCTACGTATCCATAACTGAGAAATACTTTGCTCATTTCAAGCAGTCTAGGGTCTCATCAATGCACAGCAATTGGTAGGCATCTTTCTTTATGATTTTGTTCAATAATTGGCAGTTGATGCAAAAACACCATATACTGTCCTTCACGAGCACCACAGGAGAGGACCAAGGACTCTTTGAAGATTCAATGACGTCATTTAGTAGCATATTCCCTACTTCATTGGCTTTTCAACCCATTACCTGTGCAGGCACATTGTGTCTCTCTCTTAATGTATTTAAAAGTAAGACTAAAAATGGCTGAAAGACAAAGCTTTTTACAGTGTTAAAGAATTTGAAAACTCTTCAAAAATAGACGTGAATTACGAAACAACTTGCAACTCTGTTTGTACCTCTTCCTAAGCTTTTTTTGTCTCTGTAGTTTCACATTTAACTGTTAAACATGTGGAGAAATCCTTATGTATGAAATGTATTCTTTTATTATGCACATTCTTTAAAATGCACACTTTAGTTATGTGGGATATCTTTATGTATCAAATTTATTCCTTTATTATGTATGTTCTTTTAAAATTATACTTTAGCTTTGTGTGATACCTAACAATAGCTATATTTCTTAATATGTAAACTGTTCATTACTCATGACAACATCAATTTCATGTAAATGCTTAAAGATGGATAAATAAATAAATAAATAAATAAATAAATAAACTATCCATTATTCAGCTGGTGACACTACATGAGCACTAGGTAACTGGTGGATGATCCCCAGTGTTGATATGATGCTTTACATGTGCTGCCAGTCCATCTTCGAGTACCTTTCGCCATGGAAGTCGAACACGCGGCAGTACAAATGGACGTGGTCAGCCCATAGAGGGCTCCGCCTCCACAGCGGCTATTCTGCGCAGTGGCTCTCGCGCGGCAAGGGCGCCACTGCTAAGCTACGTGCAGACAGCGTCCAATAGCCGCTCCCTCCGGTTTCGTATATAGGGACCCGCTCTGCCCTAGTCCAGCCAGTCTGGTACTCGCTCTGGATTTTGTTTCTATCTCGGCGGTACTGCATTCTGGTCGTTGCTCGCTGTTGACATTTGCCTGGCTCTGGTTCCGAGTGGATTTACATTTGGTGTTTGGTGTTGTGGTTTCCACAAGCCTCTGTTGTTTATCTCTTCCTCATTTTGTCGCTCATAGTTGGTCGTGGTCGGTTGTTGTCAGTTGTCGTTGGTCTGTCGTCCGACTTGTCCTGTGTTTACCCGGTGGTGCTTGCTCCACCGCCGGCGGCTTCCCTGCCTGGCGGCTCCGATCCGCAGCCCAAGGCATTCCCGCTGTTGGTTGTGGTTACTACACATCTTTTCTACACTTCAGATTTGAAAGCATCCAAAAATTCATGCAGAATGGCTATCATCCACTAATGTTGTTCCTCAGGCAGGCCAGATCCTATTGGCAGTTTGATAGTGCTCCCTTCCCCCATGTTGTCTGCAGCGGTAGCGGAGCACGATTCTTTGTTAATGACAGTAAATTGCCCTTCCTGGACTGCTCCCGCTGTCCCTATGCACATACTTTTGGGGAAGAGTTGTGGCTGCTCATGACAGTTAGTGATCCAAAGTTCTCCTTGACCACCTACAATGCTTATGATTGCTGCTGGCATGTAGATTTCTTTCGTGAACTGAGTAGCTTTTAGTAATCAACAAAAGCTACACAGTTTAACTGAGCATCTCGACTAATGAATGGTACTCATTTAACTGATGATGGTAGGATAACAAGATCTTCAGTGGCAATCAACTTCACAGAACGATCTTTGAAATAGCTTCATCAGTCTGGAGCTCTGATCTTCCATAGTCTGTGACTACATGTGATGCCTGCAAGAAGCCCCATCTGAGAATAAGCTTCTTTACCTGATAGCATCTGACTTTACAGAAAAGGAAGCCCCTAAGTCAACTAGCTCCCAGGCAGGTTGGCCATTGCTGATGATGCCAATGAGATTTCCTGACATTTTGGTGACTGACTGCCATTGTGAATTTCCTTCTGTGGTTGCCTCACTTAGTTTTCTTTAAATTGGTGGGTAGGTGAATGGTTGGTGTCTCCGAACAGCGATGTGGAATTGCTGTGGTTTATGGGGGAGTGACTTCATACAGGGTATGGCGATAAGCTTCATCCCACAGGTCAACTATAGTCATCTGCAGTTGGCTGGTGTGAATGGAACTGTTGGGATGGTTGACATGGGGTAGCATAGTAGTCATTAGAAACTTGCCTTCTTTCTCTGCAGTAACATACAATGTGTCCAAGGCATCCACAGTGGAAACAGACCTGAGTGTTGTTCTCTGTCTGTTCCTCTGTGGGACATTATAATTGCCAGAGGACTTGTTTGCATCTGCAGTGGTCTGATGCTGAGTTTTTGTTTGATGGTAGTGGCATAAGTTGAATTGGCTGAGCCCATTCTTCATGGCACGTTCAGCTATTGGTGGAGACTGGTGCTAACTATTGACACATGTCTTCAACATTCTCTATTGCCTCTTATATATACACACAAACAAACACAAACATACACACAAAATTCAAGCTTTCGCAACCAACGGTTGCTTCGTCAGGAAAGAGGGAAGGAGAGGGAAAGACAAAGACGAAAGGAAGTGGATTTTAAGGGAGAGAGTAAGGAGTCATTCCAATCCCGGGAGTGGAAAGACTTACCTTAGGGGGAAAAAAGGACAGGTATACACGCGCACGCGCACGCGCACGCGCACGCGCACGCGCACGCGCACGCGCACGCGCACGCGCACGCGCACGCGCACGCGCACGCGCACGCGCACGCGCACGCGCACGCGCACGCGCACGCGCACGCGCACGCGCACGCGCACGCGCACGCGCACGCGCACGCGCACGCGCACGCGCACGCGCACGCGAACGCGCGCACGCGCACGCGCACGCGCACACGCGCACGCGCACACACGCGCACGCGCACACACGCGCTCGCGCACACACGCGCTCGCGCACACACGCGCTCGCGCACACACGCGCTCGCGCACACACGCGCTCGCGCACACACGCGCACGCGCACACACACGCACACACCCATCTGCACATACACAGACACAAGCAGCCATTTGTGAAGGCAAAGAGTTTGGGCAGAGATGTCAGTCGAGGCAGAAGTCCAGAGGTAAAGATGTTGTTGAATGACGGGTGAGGTATGAGTGGCGGCAACTTGAAATTAGCGGAGGTTCAGGCTTGGTGGGTAACGAGAAGAGAGGATATACTGAAGGGCAAGTTCCCATCTCCGGAGTTCTGACAGGTTGGTGTTAGTGGGGAGTATCCAGATAACCCGGACGGTGTAACACTGTGCCAAGATGTGCTGGCCATGCACCAAGGCATGTTTAGCCACAGGGTGATCCTCATTACCAACAAACACTGTCTGCCTGTGTCCATTCATGTGAATGGACAGTTTGTTGCTGGTCATTCCCACATAGAAAGCTTCACAGTGTAGGCAGGTCAGTTGGTAAATCACGTGGGTGCTTTCAAACGTGGCTCTGCCTTTGATCATGTACACCTTCCGGGTTACAGGACTGGAGCAGGTGGTGGTGGGAGGGTGCATGGGACAGGTTTTACACTGGGGGCGGTTACAAGGGTAGGAGCCAGAGGATAGGGAAGGTGGTTTGGGGATTTCATAGGGATGAACCAAGAGGTTACGAAGGTTAGGTGGACGGCGGAAAGACACTCTTGGTGGAGTGGGGAGGATTTCATGAAGGATGGATCTCATTTCGGGGCAGGATTTGAGGAAGTCATATCCCTGCTGGAGAGCCACATTCAGAGTCTGATCTAGTCCCAGAAAGTATCCTATCACAAGTGGGGCACTTTTGGGGTTCTTCTGTGAGAGGTTCCGGGTTTGAGGGGATGAGGAAGTGGCTCTGGTTATTTGCTTCTGTACAAGGTCAGGATGGTAGTTGCGGGATGCGAAAGCTGTCTTCAGGTTGTTAGTGTAATGGTTCAGGGATTGAGGACTGGAGCAGATTCGTTTGCCACGAAGGCCTAGGCTGTAGGGAAGGGACCGTTTGATATGGAATGGATGGCAGCTGTCGTAATGGAGGTACTGTTGCTTGTTGGTGGGTTTGATGTGGACAGATGTGTGAAGCTGGCCATTGGACAGATGGAGGTCAATGTCAAGGAAAGTGGCATGGGATTTGGAGTAGGACCAGGTGAATCTGATATAACCAAAGGAGTTGAGGTTGGAGAAGAAATTCTGGAGTTCTTCTTCACTGTGAGTCCAGATCATGAAGATGTCATCAATAAACCTGTACCAAACTTTGGGTTGGCAGGCCTGGGTGACCAAGAAGGCTTCCTCTAAGCGACCCATAAATAGGTTGGCGTACAAGGGGGCTATCCTGGTACCCATGGCTGTTCCCTTTAATTGTTGGTATGTCTGGCCCTCAAAAGTGAAGAAGTTGTGAGTCGGGATGAAGCTGGATAAGGTAACGAGGAAAGAGGTTTTAGGTAGGGTGGCAGGTGATCGGCGTGAAAGGAAGTGCTGCATTGCAGCGAGGCCCTGGACGTGCAGGATATTTGTGTATAGGGAAGTGGCATCAATGGTTACAAGGATGGTTTCCGGGGGTAACAGACTGGGTAAAGATTCCAGGCGTTCAAGAAAGAGGTTGGTGCCTTTGATAAAGGATGGGAGACTACATGTAATGGGTTGAAGGTGCTTTCGCAACACACGGTTGCTTCATCAGGAAAGAGGGAAGGAGAGGGAAAGACGAAAGGATGTGGGTTTTAAGGGAGAAGGTAAGGAGTCATTCCAACCTGGGGAGCGGAAGGACTTACCTTAGGGGAAAAAGGATGGGAGCCATATGTCTGCTTGTGTCTGTATATGTGTGGATGGATATGTGTGTATGTAAGGTAAGCTCCCGGGATTGGAATGACTCCTTAAAACCCACGTCCTTTCGTCTTTCCCTCTCCTTCCCTCTTTCCTGATGAAGCAACCGTGGGTTGCGAAAGCTTGATATTTGTGTGTGTGTTTTTTATTGTGTCTATCTACCAGCGCTTTCCCGTTTGGTAAGTCACAGCATCTTTTTTTAATATATATACCTGCTATCTCTTTTGCCCTTGGTCCAACATTTCTGGAAGCCATACACTGCTCTATCTCTTCTCTTACTACAACTTCTAATCACATTAATGCAGCCACCTGTTAAAAGGATAAATAACCACCTTCTGTGGCATGGATGTGCAGAAAGAGCATCAATGAGATTGTGGAAAGCACCGAAGGGATGTGATTCCAGAGCTGTGGCCATCTGCGCTAGTTCCCACAGATTCTTAATTGGGTTTTAATCTGGGGAGTCTGGTGGCCAAGGGAATACCATAAACTCATCCTGGTGCTATCCTAACAGCACATGTACAATATTATGTTAGCTTAATATAATAGAGGGAAACATTCCACGCGGGAAAAATATATTTAAAAACAAAGATGATGTGACTTACCATACGAAAGCGCTGGCAGGTCGATAGAAACACAAACAGACACATACATACACACAAAATTCAAGCTTTTGCAACAAACTGTTGCCTCATCAGGAAAGAGGGAAGGAGAGGGAAAGACGAAAGGAAGTGGGTTGTAAGGGACAGGGTAAGGAGTCTTTCCGCTCCCGGGATTGAAGCTTGAATTTTGTGTGTATGTATGTGTCTGTTTGTGTTTCTATCAACCTGCCAGCACTTTCGTATGGTAAGTCACATCATCTTTGTTTTTAAATATATATTATATTAGCTGTGTGACATGTTGCATTATCCTGCTGATAGATGCCATTGTGCCAAGGTTCAAACAAACTGCATGTAGGGATGGACATGATCCCAAAGGATAGATGCATATTTGTGTTGGTCCAGTCTGCCTTCCAGAATGAAAGACAACCCAGGAAATGCCATAAAACGTTTCCCAGACCATAATGTTCCTTCTTCCAACCTGGACCCTCCTGACAATTGTTACAATGTGTTTGATTTCTGTCCAATAGAACAGGAAGTGTGATTCATCTGAAAATACCACCTGCCACCACTCAGTGGACATAGAGTTGCGGTACTGGTATGCAAATTCAGTCTTAGTCACTGATGAACAGCAGTCAGCATGGGTGCATGAACCAAGTGCCTGCTGAGAAGGCACATACCCTGTAGTGTTCGCTGAACAATCATTGAGAAGATAATATTGGTACCCTCTTGGTTCATATTGGTGGTCTGTTGCTCACCAGTTCCATGTCTGTTCACCCTTATTCACCTCTGTCATCTATGGTCCATGATGCACCACAGTTGCCTCATTCCAGTTTTGGTTAGCACCATTTTTCCATCCACGGTATTTTTTTTGTAACATAACAGGTGGAGTCCTCCTTTGTGTTATGACCCCCCCCCCCCCCCCCGCCCATACACTTCCCCTCCTCCATCCCCTCTCTCCCATTCTCACCCCTCCCCCCCTCAAATTTTTTTTTTTTTGTGTGTGTGTCTTCAAAGAGTTGTTTGTATGGCGTGTCCATAGTACCAAAAATCTTGCATATTAACTCAGAACTTATCCATCTTAATGTTATTACCCATTATGTTAATTTTGTTAGTTAAAATCCATTGGTGTGACCAATTTACCTAAAAACTTTGCTAACCAAATTAGATTAATGCTTGTTCCATAGGTCATGAATACACTTCATAATGATGTGGAACATGTCAGTTTAACAGAAGGTTTCCTTACATGCCATAATTCAAGTTCTCTTTTTAGATGTAAGATTACTAACTCATACCTAAAAATTCATCTATTGAGTAGAAGGTGTTGTCATTCAAACATTCTTTTAATTTGTTTTTAAATGTTGGTTGGCAATCTGTCAGATATTTGATGCTGTTTGATAAGTGAATAAAGATTTTTGTCTCAGCCTAATTCACCCCTTTATGTGCCAAAGTTAGATTCAGGACAAAGTAGTGAAGATCAACCTTTCTTCTAGTGTTGTAGCTATGCACATTGCTACAGATTGACAACATAAAGTCAGTTCATAGTAAAAATGTTACGATGGAGTACCTAGCAGAATATTAAAGTACTGTGCTGCACATGTTAGCTCTGTACTTAGCCATATTTGCAGTTTTTCCTTTAAGAATGGTCAGTTTCCTGAACGATTAAAGTGCTCAGTAGTAAAGCCGCTATATAAAAATGGAGAAACGGATAATGTAGATGGTTTTAGACCTATTTCTAAGCTATCAGTGTTTGCTAAAGTTATAGAAAAGGCTGTTTATTTAAAGATAATTGATCATTTTACTTTACATAATTTGCTGTCAAATGTACAGTTTTGGAAGTGGTTTAACAACTGAAAATGTTATATTCTCTTTTCTCTGTGAGGTACTGGATGGATTAAATGAAAGTTATTGAACATTAGATATCTTTTTTTATTTAACTAAGGCGTTTGATTGTGCAGATCACAAAATATTGCTCCAGAAGCTGGACCATTATGGAATACGGGGAGTAGTTCACAACTGGTTCACCTCTTACTTTAGTAACAGACAGTGAAAGGTCATTCTACTTAGTGCTGAGAATGGCTGTGATGTGGGGTCTGAGTGGGGCATGGCTAAATGGGGGCTGCTCCAGGGATCAGTTTTTGGGCCACCCTTTTCCTTATTTATATAAATGATATGCCCTTTAGTATTATAGGTGATTCTAAAATATTTATGTTCACTGATGACACTAACTTGGTAGTAAAGGATTTTGTGTGCAAAGTTGGCACAGTTTCAAATGGTGCAGTTCAAGGCACAAGTTTGTGATTTGTAGAAAATAAATTAATGCTAAATCTTGGTAAGACTCAGTTATTACAGTTTCTAACACACAATTCAACAAAACTTGACAGTTTAATTTCACAGAATGGGCATATGAATAGTGAAACTGAATAGTTCAAATTTCTTGTTCAGATAGATAGTAAACAGTCATGGAAAGCCCATGTTCAGTATCTTGTTCAAAGAATTAATGCTGCCATTTTTACTATTTGAACAGTATCTGAAGTATGTAATACTTTGACACAAAAAGTAGTCTACTTTGCTTATTTTCATTCGCTTATGACATATGTTATTATACGAGACATGTTTTTCAAGTAAGGTCCGTTTTGTTGTAGACACTAGTAGTTCACGCGCATACCGCAACGAGCGCGTACTTCGCGTACGGCATGCCTCGAGAACAACTGTGCTCAGTTTCAGCTCTGTAGCTAACCTGTATGGTTCTGTTCTGTGCTTTCAAAATGTTTAAGACTATCAGCTCACCCGCCGTATGTGAGGTTCACTCAGTGATACAGTTTTTGTCAGCAAGGAACCTGTCTACTGCAGAAATTCGTCAACAGATTTGCGAAGTGTATGGCGATACTGTTATGAGTGAAAGCAAAGTACATAAGTGGTACAAGAATTCAAAGATGGCCATGGTGAGGACTGCTCTGGTCGCCCTTCTTTGATTACAGATGCTGTGGTGGCTTCAGTCGAAGCGAGGATTCGTGATAACAGGTGCTTCACAATAACAGGTCTCTCAAACATATTTCCTGACGTGCGAAGATCAGTGCTTTACAACATTGTTTCTGAACAGAAACTGAACAGAAAGTTTAGGAAACTGTGCTCCCATTGGGTCCCAAAACTCCTAACAGAGGACCACAAAAACCAAAGATTTGAGTGTGTGATGAAGTTCTTGACTCATTATTACAAAGAAGGTGACTGCTTCTTGAGTCACATCATAACTGGAGACGAAACACTAGTTTCACATATCATGCCCGAATCGAGTCAACAGAGCATGAAATGGAGACACACACACTCACCTGTAAAGATGAAGGCCAAACAGACTCTGTTCCAGCACAAAATCGTGGTGTCAGTGTTTTGGGATACACATGGTGTTGTGTTGGTCGACTTCATGCAATGTGGAACCACTATCAATGCAGAAGCATACTGCCAAACCCTGAGAAAGTTATGCAGAGCAATTCAAAACAAAAGACATGGCATGCTGACAAAGGGAATTGTCCTCCTCCCTGACAGTGCAAGACCTCACACTGCAGGTCAGACGCATGATTTATTGGACAGTTATGGCTGGGAAGTTTTAGATGGCCCACCCTGCAGTCCTGTTCTTGTGCCGAGCAATTACCATCTGTTCCTCCACCTCAAACAACACCTCAGTGGCAACCATTACAATGATGATGATGATGATGATGATGATGATGATGATGATGATGATGATGTGAAAGTGGCAGTGAACTCTTGGTTATCGGAGCAGGTGGCAAGTTTTTATGAAGAGGGTATTTTAAAATTGGTTGAGAGGTATGATACGTGTTTGAAAAAACTTTGCAACTATGTTGAAAATAGAGTGAAGTATGTACTTTCTGAAAATAAATTTATTTTTTTGAAATAACCTTTCATTGTGTATTTATGTTCAAATGGACCTTACTTAAAAAACACATCTCGTTTTTTGGGGTAACTCTTCCTATTCCCAAAGGATATTTTTTGGCTCAGAAATGGGCAATTCAGGCAATAAGTTGTGTCGACCCCTGTTCATGAGTCTGGGTATTTTGACATAGGCCTCTCAATATATATATTCTTTACTATGGTGTCTTGTTAACAATATCAGCTTAATCCCAAGAATTAGCAGCTTTCACTCAGTTAATACTAGGCAGAAATCCAGTCTGCATTTGGATCGTACTTCCTTGACCTTGTGCAGAAAGGTATGCAGTATACTGCTGCATCCATTTTCAGTAAGCTACCACTAGAATTCCAAAATCTTAGCGGTAATCCATGTGCTTTCAAATTTAAACTGTTGAGGAGCTGTTTGAAAAATTAAACTGATTCCTGTGTTATATTGTTGATTTCATTTACATAAACTTATGATTTTTTGTTTTTGTTTTTTTTTTTGTTTTGGGTTCATAAACATTTTATTCTATCTGTTATTACTTTTATGTTGTAATTTCATGTACTGATGCATTCCATGACCTTGGAGATTTGCTCCTCAATTTGGTCCTACAGAACTAGACATGTAAAATAAAATTGCTTTTGAATTGGGATGGATTATTAACTACAAATTCATATAGTGAAGCTACTGGGAATATTTCTAGTTCCTCAAATAAATATCTGGAAGACGATCTTGGCTGGTCTCCAGCTATTATTCTGATTTTGTGCAATGAATACATTTTCCTGAATGATGAATTACCCCGAATTATGTCATATGAAAGCAGTGAATAAATATAGGCATAGTAAACTAATTTACTTACATGTTTATCACCAAAATTTACAATAACCCTAATAGCATAAGTAGCTGAAGTCAAATGTTTCAGCAGATCATCAGTATGTTTCTTCCAATTCAATTTCTCATCAAGACACACATCCAAAAATTTGCAATATTCTGCCTTAGCTACATACTTCTGTTCAAACTCTGTATTTATTACAAACAATCCTGTCAGAGCAACATCCACAAGTGAACGCTATACCAGAGGTTGAAAATACCGCTACAGTTGTAAGGCTCTTTTATTTAACACACAGCCGGTTTTGGGCTCTTATATGCCCATCTTCAAGTGTCATACTAAAAATAGCAAGAGATGGGAGATAATTTTTACTTGCAGCAATACACATAAAAAATGAAAACAAAAAATCTGTGAAAAATTTAGAAACACTTAAAAACCGCCACATGGTCTAGGTGCTGTGAAACCAAGTCAATGCCAAAGTGACACCAGACAATACTATGGATGACTGACTGGGTGAATAAATATGCAAAGAATACCAGGACACTTACGCTTAGTGCTGTGACCCCGAGCCCTGTGGTGGATGAGTACCAGACACAATGTGCTATCGATGAGGGCAGAGCATGTAGTAGCAGACCCCCCTGCGGGTCCGGGGATTAGAATAGGCCCGAGGTATTCCTGCCTGTCGTAAGAGGCGACTAAAAGGAGTCCCTCCCTTTCAAGGGGGTAGTTAGCGCCTGCGTCCGGAGACGGACGGTTCCACGACCTCTATTTGCGGTCATTTTGCTTTTTCACTTCTTGTTTCTTCCTTCCTTTGGTTGGTTCCTTTCTTTGCTCGTCTCCACCTCACTGTCTTCCTTACTCTTTCCCTTATCTTCTTCTCCTTGCCTTCTCATCGCCTTCTTCTCCTTGCCTTCTCATTGCCTTCTTCTCCTTGCCTTCTCATTGCCTTCTTCTCATTGCCTTCTTCTCATTGCCTTCTTCTCCTTGCCTTCTCCTTGCCTTCTTCTCCTTGCCTTCTTCTCCTTGCCTTCTTCTCCTTGCCTTCTTCTCCTTGCCTTCTTCTCCTTGCCTTCTTCTCCTTGCCTTCTTCTCCTTGCCTTCTTCTCCTTGCCTTCTTCTCCTTGCCTTCTTCTCCTTGCCTTCTTCTCCTTGCCTTCTTCTCCTTGCCTTCTTCTCCTTGCCTTCTTCTCCTTGCCTTCTTCTCCTTGCCTTCTTCTCCTTGCCTTCTTCTCCTTGCCTTCTTCTCCTTGCCTTCTTCTCCTTGCCTTCTTCTCCTTGCCTTCTTCTCCTTGCCTTCTTCTCCTTGCCTTCTTCTCCTTGCCTTCTTCTCCTTGCCTTCTTCTCCTTGCCTTCTTCTCCTTGCCTTCTTCTCCTTGCCTTCTTCTCCTTGCCTTCTTCTCCTTGCCTTCTTCTCCTTGCCTTCTTCTCCTTGCCTTCTTCTCCTTGCCTTCTTCTCCTTGCCTTCTTCTCCTTGCCTTCTTCTCCTTGCCTTCTTATCCTTGCCTTCTTCTCATTGCCTTCTTCTCATTGCCTTCTTATCCTTGCCTTCTTATCCTTGCCTTCTTCTCATTGCCTTCTTCTCCTTGCCTTCTCATTGCCTTCTTCTCCTTGCCTTCTCATTGCCTTCTTCTCCTTGCCTTCTCTGGTCTCCACCTCGGCATTTGAGACAGTCTGTCCTCTCTCTCCCTCTCTCTCTTCTTTTTCCTCTTCTTCCTTCCTCCCTGTGCGCGCCTGAAGGCCGACCCACGCGTTCGCACGCGTAGCCGGTGACGGGGTAATGCGTAATTCCCCGCCCTGGGTAGACATGTAAGGCACGCACGTACCCCCTGGTAAAGGCCAGGCCCAGGGAGGGGTGATTGCCTGAGCTGATACCTTCTGACCATGCCGATTGGTCCCTCCGTCTGTTTCTCAGGAGGTGTGACCTGAGGTGTAAACATTCACCTAAGGCGGGAGTGCCCTCTGAGAGGGTCCCCACAAGGAAGGAGCGCGCCATCGGAGACGCTGGCAATCATGGGGGATTCCTCCGCAATGGATTTCACTCCATCTCTCTCGACTTCTGCCCAAAAACGGAAATGTGACCAGCCACCAGTGACAAAAGTACTACCACCTGCCCGACAGTTCCTCGTCGTTTCTCGATCTGAGGACGGAAAGGATTTTTCCTCTGTCAACCCTTTCGTTATCCAGAAGGGCGTAGATGCCATAGCCGGATCTGTCAAATCTTGTACCAGGTTGCGTAACGGTACCTTATTACTAGAAACTGAGAGCGCCTTTCAGGCACAAAAACTGCTTCGGGCCACACTCCTGTACACGTTCCCTGTCCGGGTGGAGGCTCACCGAACTTTGAATTCGTCTCGTGGTGTGGTCTATACTAGATCCCTCGACGGATTGACTGATGAGGAGATTCAATCTTTCCTCGCTGAGCAGGGCATGACGGCTGTCCATAGGGTCATGAAAAAGGTCAACAATGACCTTGTTCCGACCCGGACACTTTTCTTGACCTTCGATAGTGTTAAGCTGCCATCCCGCATCAAGGCGGGCTACGAGGTTATTTCTGTTCGCCCCTATGTCCCGACACCTACGCGCTGCTACCAGTGTCAGCGTTTCAATCACACTCGACAGTCTTGTTCCAATGCGGCTAAATGTGTCACTTGTGGCAGGGATGCCCATGAGGGTGACTGTCCACCTCCGTCTCCTCATTGTGTGAACTGTCAGGGTGACCATGCCGCATCCTCCCGCGACTGTCCTGTCTATAAGGAAGAACGCTGTATCCAAGAAATTCGGGTCAAAGAGAAAGTGTCCACCGCGGCTGCTCGCAAGCTATTTGCTAGTAGGAAGCCCACGCTGCTCCCAGCGGGGAAATACAGTACTGTCCTCGCCTCTCCTCGGACTACCAGGGAGGTGGCAACCCAGACATGCGATCTGACCTTCAGCACCACGGTCATCCGTTCGGCCAGTGCTAAGATCGCGCGGTCGACATCTCCTCTTCCTCCCTTCACCCCACAGACACCAGCCCCTTCATCAGCTTCTGCTAAGACGAAGACCCCGAAGTCAGATGCACGGGCCTTCAAGAAGGAACCGTCCCATGCAGACTTCCTACGTACCTCGACCTCCCAGCCCTCGACCGGTACTTCCACCAAACGACCTTCCAAGAAGGCTCATAGGAAGCACAGTTCTCCTTCTCCGCCATGGCGCATTTCTTCTCCTGCGCCACCCAGCGGTTGCCGCCCCAGTCCGTCATCCGTTTCGCCTGGCCGCACCGCTGGTAGCCGAACATCTGGCCGTTCACTGGTGGAGGAAGCTCCCCCTCCCGGCCATCTTCCCAAGATGGCCGATGAACCTATAGACCCAATGGACGATGACTGTCTGCCTACTGATAGCAGCGGCAGTGCTCGCTCGAAGCCAGGCCCTCAGCGGCCTTTGAGGTGACCCCCTTCTTTCATCTTCCTTTTCTTCTTACGATGGCACTTATTCACTGGAATATTCGCAGCATTCGCTCCAACCGAGACGACTTGAAGTTGCTGCTCCGCATGCACTGTCCGCTCGTCGTAGCCCTCCAGGAAACGAAGCTACGCCCATGCGATCAAATTGCCTTGGCACACTACACCTCTGTGCGTTTTGACCTACACCCTGTGGTAGGTATCCCGGCTCATGGAGGGGTTATGTTGCTGGTCCGGGATGATATTTACTACGATCCCATCACGTTGCACACCGGCTTGCAGGCAGTTGCCATCCGCATTACTCTCCCCACTTTTACATTTTCCATTTGTACCGTTTACACTCCATCGTCGTCTGCTGTTACCAGGGCAGACATGATGCAACTTATTGCTCAGCTACCTACACCATTTTTGTTAACTGGTGACTTAAATGCCCATCATCCCCTTTGGGGCTCTCCAGCATCCTGCCCGAGGGGCTCCCTGTTAGCAGACCTTTTCAACCAGCTCATTCTTGTCTGCCTCAATACTGGCGCCCCTACTTTTCTTTCGGACACATCTCACACCTATTCCCATTTAGACCTCTCTATATGTACTCCCCAACTTGCACGCCGGTTTGAGTGGTATGCACTTTCTGATACATATTTGAGCGACCACTTCCCGTGTGTTATCCTTCTCCTGCAGCATACCCCCTCTCCATGCTCATCTAGTTGGACCATCTCCAAAGCAGACTGGGGGCTCTTCTCTTCCAGGGCGACCTTTCAGGATCAAACCTTCACAAGCTGCGATCATCAG
The DNA here is from genome assembly GCF_023864345.2 of Schistocerca serialis cubense. Classification (NCBI taxonomy): domain Eukaryota; kingdom Metazoa; phylum Arthropoda; class Insecta; order Orthoptera; family Acrididae; genus Schistocerca; species Schistocerca serialis. The sequence continues at coordinate 37,458,994 of NC_064638.1, forward strand.
GCCGCACACCTCACGGAAGTCATTCTCGCTGCTGCTGAATATTCCATCCCTCACCCTACTTCTTCTCCACGTCGTGTACCGGTCCCCTGGTGGACCGCAGCATGTAGAGACGCTTTATGTGCTCGTCGATGTGCTTTACGCACCTTTAAACGCCACCCTACAGTGGCGAATTGTATCAATTATGAACGATTACGTGCACAGTGTCGTCGTATTATTAAAGAAAGCAAGAAAGCCAGCTGGGCTGCTTTCACAAGCACCTTCAACAGTTTTACTCCTTCTTCTGTTGTCTGGGGTAGCCTGCGCCGGCTATCTGGCACTAAGGTCCACTCACCAGTTTCTGGCTTGACGGTCGCGAATGACGTCCTTGTGGCCCCTGAGGCTGTCTCCAATGCCTTCGGCCACTTTTTTGCAGAGGTTTTGAGCTCCGCTCATTACCACCCTGCCTTCCTCCCCCGCAAACAGACAGAGGAGGCTAGGCCACCTAACTTCCGCTCCTCGAATCGTGAAAGTTATAATGCCCCATTCACCATGCGGGAACTCGAAAACGCACTTGGCCGATCACGGTCCTCCGCTCCAGGGCCTGATTCTATTCATATTCAGATGCTGAAGAACCTTTCTCCTGCGGGTAAAGGTTTTCTTCTTCGTACTTACAATCGCATCTGGATTGAGGGACATGTTCCTGCATGCTGGCGCGAGTCTATTGTTGTCCCGATTCCCAAGCCGGGGAAGGACAAGCACTTGCCTTCCAGTTATCGACCCATCTCGCTTACCAGCTGTGTCTGTAAAGTGATGGAGCGAATGGTTAACTCTCGATTGGTTTGGCTGCTCGAGTCTCGACGCCTACTTACCAATGTACAATGTGGATTTCGTAGGCGCCGCTCTGCTGTTGACCATCTGGTTACCTTGTCGACCTTCATTATGAATAACTTCTTGCGGAAGCGCCCGACCGCGGCTGTGTTCTTTGATTTGGAGAAGGCTTACGACGCCTGTTGGAGGGCGGGCATTCTCCGCATCATGCATACATGGGGCCTTCGCGGTCGCCTCCCTCTTTTTATTCATTCCTTTTTAATGGATCGACAGTTCAGGGTAAGTGTGAGTTTTGTCCTGTCAGACACCTTTCGCCAGGAGAATGGGGTGCCACAGGGCTCAGTTTTGAGCGTCGCTCTCTTCGCCATAGCGATCAATCCGATAATGGATTGCCTCCCAGCTGATGTATCAGGCTCCCTTTTCGTGGACGATTTTACCATCTATTGCAGCACGCAGCATATATGTTTCCTGGAGCGCTGTCTTCAGCGTTCTCTTGACCGTCTTTACTCCTGGAGTGTCTCCAATGGCTTCCGTTTTTCTGCTGAGAAGACGGTCTGTATTAACTTCTGGCGTGGAGACAACAAAATTTTTAGGTCTTACATTTGACAGGAAACTAAGTTGGTCTCCACATGTGTCATATTTGGCTGCCCGTTGTACCCGTTCTCTAAATGTCCTCCGTGTTCTCAGCGGTATGTCGTGGGGAGCGGATCGAACCATCCTACTTCGCCTGTATTGGTCGATCGTCCACTCCAAGCTGGATTATGGGAGCTTCGTATACTCCTCTGCACGGCCATCCATCTTACGCCGCCTCAACTCCATACAACATCGGGGTTTACGACTTGCAATCGGAGCGTTTTATACTAGTCCCGTCGAGAGTCTTCATGCTGATGCTGGTGAGTTGCCACTCACCTACCGGCGCAATATACTGCTTTGTCGGTATGCCTGTCGGCTACTGGCAATGCCCGACCACCCGTCTTATCGTTCCTTTTTTGATGACTCTCTCGACCGTCAATACGGGTTGTATGTCTCTGCCCTGCTACCCCCTGGAGTTCGCTTTTGTCGCCTCCTTCAACACCTTAATTTTTCACTTCCTGCAACCTTTCGAGTGGGCGAGAGCCACACGCCACCTTGGCTCCAGGCTCAGGTTCGTGTCCACCTTACCTCTGCTCGCTCCCGAAGGAGGTTAGCCCCGGTTCAGTCTACCACTCCCGTTTTGTCAAACTTCGTTCGAAGTTCATTAATATGACCTTCATTTATACAGATGGCTCTAAGACCAATGGCGGGGTCGGGTGTTCTTTTATTGTCGGGGCACAAAGTTTCAAATACCGGCTCCATGGCCATTGTTCAGTCTTCACAGCTGAGCTCTTTGCCTTCTACCAGGCTGTTCTTTACATCTGCCGCCACCGACATTCTGCATATGTCATCTGCTCCGATTCCCTGAGCGCTATCCAGAGCCTCAGTGATCCGTACCCGGTTCACCCTTTTGTGCACCGGATCCAACGCTCTCTTCAGCAGCTGGTGGACGTCGGTTCTCCGGTTAGCTTTATGTGGGTTCCTGGCCATGTCGGTATCCCTGGGAACGAAGCTGCAGATGCCGCGGCCAAGGCTGTGGTCCTCCAGCCTCGGACAGCTTCTTGTTGTGTCCCTTCATCAGATTGTAGCAGGGTCATTTGTCGGCGCATTTTATCACTGTGGCATGCCGATTGGGCTGCACTTACAGACAACAAGCTTCGGGCCTTGAAACCTCTTCCCATGGCTTGGACGTCCTCCTCACGCCCTTCTCGGCGGGAGGAGGTAGTTTTGGCCCGGTTACGAATTGGACACTGCCGGTTCAGTCATCGCCATCTGCTGACGGCTGCACCGGCGCCGTTCTGCCCATGTGGGCAATTGCTGACGGTCCGCCACATTTTAACGTCCTGTCCGGATTTTAACACACTGCGTCTTGATCTTGGCCTGCCATGTCCTCTAGAAGCCATTTTAGCGGATGACCCATGAGCAGCTGCTCGCGTTCTTCATTTTATCAATTTGACGACCCTCTCTAAGGACATTTGATTATGCTGTTTTCTTTTTTTAATCCTATGCCTGTCAGTCTGTCTTTTATCATGTTTTCCGTTTCATTGCTGTTTTAAACTTGTGACTCGCGGTGCATTCATAACGTAGTCTGGGCACTAATGACCGTTGAAGTTGTGCGCCCTAAAATCACAACAAAAAAAAAAGTGGTAGCAGACGTGAACAAAGAAGCAAACTGGTAAACCAGAGTGGCAAAAGTGCTGCCATCTGTTGGTGGGACAAAGAATGCGGGGCCACTAGTCTGGCTGTTTTCAATTTGAATTAGTGATTTAAATTTAAAATGAAGACTGAAAAAAAAAAGAGACAATACATAAAAACTTACATGAAAAACATTGAAAGTGCATTATGCATGTTGAACAAGGTGGTACACAAGAAGCTGCGAAATGAAATTTATGTGTAAACCGTAAAACACAGTGAAACTTTCCCTTTACTCAGGCAGCATACAGGTTTTTAATTTAGTGGGTATATAATATATGTGGCAATGTGGAACAACACACCACAGTCATCAGTTAAAAGAACATACACGTGGGCCACTCCTATATACACTACTGGCCATTAAAATTGCTACACCACGAAGATGACGTGCTACAGACGTGAAATTTCACCAACAGGAAGAAGATGCTATGATATGCAAATGATTAGCTTTTCAGAGCATTCACACAAGGTTGGTGCCGGTGGCGACACCTACAACGTGCTGACATCTACAACGTGCTGACATGACGAAAGTTTCCAACCAATTTCTCATACACAAACAGCAGTTGACCGGCATTGCCTGGTGAAACATTGTTGTGATGCCTCGTGTAAGGAGGAGAAATGCGTACCATCAAGTTTCAGACTTTGATAATGGTTGGATTGTAGCCTGTCGCGATTGCGATTTATTGTATCACGACATTGCTGCTCGCGTTGGTCGAGATCCAATGACTGTTAACAGAATATGGAATTGGCGGGTTCAGGAGGGTAATACGGAACGCCGTGCTGGATTCCGGTGGCCTCATCATGGCAAATGCTGCAGTTGATTTATATTTCTTCTAAAATGGTTAAAACTGGGCCCTTGTGTTGAATATGTAGAATGCTGCAATTTGTGTTTGTATTTGAAATGGTTAGTGAGAGTGGTTAGTGAGGTGGTTAGTGAGAGTGGATTTGGAATTGCTAAGATCCTGATGCTCTCTGAACCGTATGTTAAAGAGTGACCAGTTTGATCTATGTATGTGGAAGGACACTCACTACACTGGATGTGATAGACATCCGATTGTGCATAGCGATTGTCTTCTCTGGTTTCGTGATGCTTCAATAGGTGTCCGACCTTATGGGGGCAGTAGATGGTGGGTATAACTCTCTCTTTTCTAAGCCATTTGCCAATGCTGTCAAATATAACATCTACAGATGGGATCCTGCAAAAATGCTTTTAGAGTTATCATTACTTGTAGATTACAGGATAGTCCAGTATTGATCGTTGGAAGTGGCTTTTGATTGCATTTGCTGGTGAAGGACATCATCATCATTTAACTGGTATCCATTAGCATGTGCTATGAATTTAATGGTATCCAACTCATGCTGGTAGTTTTGTTTTGAGAGAGGGACTCTAGCCATGCGGTAAAGCAAGGCACAGAGAGCTGCCATTTTTTGCTGTTTTGGATGAACTGAAGAGCAATGAATAATAGAACTAGTTGTAGTTGGTTTCCTAAATACTTTAAAGTGAAATTTACTGTCTTGTAACGAAATTTCCAGATCTAAAAACAGGAGTGTAAAGCTAGAGAGGTATTCTATTGTACACTGAATTTTGGGGTGCATTTTGTTAAAGTCATGCTGAAAAAGTTGCAGCTGGGCATTGGTTCTGTTATACAAAACTATAATGTCATCACTGTATCTTTTGTAACATCCTACCCTGTGAAGATGGTGTGAGTGGGCTCAAAAAACTGATGGTCAGTGTGATTGATGTAAATATTAACTATTATACTGACAATGAGGGATCCCATGGCTAACCCATCAGTTTGTCTATATATGGTGTCTTTGAAGGCAAAGAAATTATGGTACAGAACAATTCTGAGCAAATGAAGAAATTCATTAATTTTTTGTGAATCTAGATGAGAGAACAGCTGCAAGTTGGATTCAATAATAGGATGCACCTCTTTAATGGCAATATTCGTGTACATGCTTACAATGTCAAGACTTGCAAGATTTGTGTCACTGGTTACAGTTATATGTTTGAAGTGTGTAATTAACTCCTCTCTATCCTTAATGGCATGATCATCATGGAAAAAATAATGCTTACTAGGGAACTTCACAATTCCTTAGCCAGTAAGTAATCTGGGGCATTAATAGCGTTGATAATTGGCCTTGGAGGAACCTGTGACTTATGGAGTTTCACAATTCCCCTGAAAGTGAGAATCTCGGATTCACTGGTATTAAGGTTTTTTTTAAAGAAATGAGGTGAATAATGCATCTTTTTCTTTAAGTGCTTTCTTAATTTCTGCAACAAACTTAGCTGTGGGGTTAAATGAGTATGTTTTGAAAATAAGACTTGAGAGGAAGTCTTGTGCTTTCTGTGCACAGTTGGCCCCGTATGAAACTATTGATGTGTTGCCTTTGTCCGCCCGCACACTTATGGCTTGATTTTCCTGAAGCTTCATATTAATGTTGTGCAAAATGGATTGGTCCTGTGCATGGACATACTTCTTATGGGGATTGCAATGTTTCTGATTTTTATGATTTACTGTGCCAAGTTGTAGTGCAATGACTTTATTCAGTTTTTAATAGATTAAGTTTTTTGTGGGGTTATCTGATTTAGCCTGCTCCAGGGGAACAGTAGTATAGACCACCAACAGAGAGGCCATATTTTTATTAAATGGGGAGCCAACACTATGGGGTAGCTCTTTACTTAAAAAAACACATTTCCTCACAATTAAAAATGATGTTAGTTTGGTTCTCAACCATATGGTAGAAACTAAAATTACATTTAGAAGCTGTTTCTAAAACAGTCAAACCTCACACCTAATCTTTCCAGTTTCTTGAATGAGAACTAGTAACATTATCCTCCACACAATCAATGAGATACATATTATGCACATATGCATCATCAAAAATGAAATGCGTCAATTCCTTGGAAAATTTAAGGTGCAATTCCACTTCCAGAATTAGCCTCAGTATGGCTCTTACTGGATCACACGAAGCACCATGTGTGAATTTTCTTTTATCTCATCTACTGTTGCAAAGCTTCATCCTTTGAATGGAGTTTTCAACTTTGGAAAAAAAAAAAAAATCTGGCCAATGCTGGAAAGTATGGAGGATGAGGCAGTACAGTGATTTTGTTTTTTATGGAATAGTTATACACCAACAGAGACGAATGTGTGGGTGCTTTATCATGATGCAAGAGCCATGAATTGTCTCCCCACATTTCAGACCATTCCTTTCTCATATTTTCTCACAGACATTGCAACACATCCTGATAGTACCGTGCCCTGTGGCATGAATTCATGATGAACTAGTCCTTCAAAGACAAAGAAAACTATCAGCATGGCTTTGTCATTTGACTGACCTGATGAACTTTTTTGGTATTGGAGAACCTTTTCCGATCCATTGTGAAGATTGAGCCATGGTAGCAACATCATAACCATAGACCCACATCTCATCACCGGTTATGATTCTCTTAAGGAACATCTAATTCTCATTTGTATGATACAAAAGCTCTTATCAGATTGAGAGGTGAATGCTTTTCTGATCTAGACTCTACACAAATTGCGAGGCGGAGGTCTTCCTGGTCATGACTCATGAGCTGTGGGATGAACTTGGTGGCAACATGATGCATTACAAGATGTTGTGTCAGGATTTCATGACATGGTCCAACTGATATGTTGCATTCATCTGCAATCTCTGACAGTCTGTCTTTGATTGGCATGCGCAATTTTGTTGACGTTCCTGACATGAGTGTCATTGGTAGATGTCAAAGGGTGTCCTGAATGAGGATCATCTTGAACTTCCATCTGGTCATTTTTAAACTGTGTGAACCATTTGCAACATCAAGTGTGGCTTAAGCACTCATCACCATAGGCTTTCTGTATCATTTGGTGTCTCTGTGTAGTTTTCTTGAGTTTCAGGTGAAATTTAATGCAGATGCATCGCTCCTCTAACACTGCCATCTCGAGATTCACAATCTATGCGACACAACATTCTACTCAATACAGTACTGAACAATAGCTAATAAACATACAACAATGAAACTTCCCACAGTTACACATTAAACACAGCCATCTGCAGGGACATCAACCGCGTTTCGCTCCAGCATGCCATTGGCGCGAAAATTACGAATGTTCTGAAATATTTTGAACAGACCTCATAGATCACAATATTTGTTTTTTTTCTAGTTTACTAATGTTCCAGGTATTTTTTGCCTTATTCTTGGAGTGTTTTATTTTTTGAGCATACTACAAAAGTCTTCCTTTTTTGCCAGCAGAATGGAGTATTTTACAATACTGGTGATAATGAACTTTTGAACCTTGACCATTGCTTGTTTTCTGAGGTGTGTAGAGTTTACTTTACCAAGCATAAAACAGTTTAATCCCAATAGTTATCCGCCACTTATCTTTGCTTCTGCTCAGTTTTGTGTTTGTTTGTTCTAGAGGAGTAAAAGACACAAAGTGCTACAGGAATATATTTGAGGAAGAGTGATATTTTCCATCAACATTGCTCTATAAATTGCTATCCAGTGCCCTTCTCATATTCTCTCTCTAAACACTATGACCAAGTCATTGTTATCATTTTGTGATACAGTAATTTTCTTCTATGATCAATTCAGTCAGTCATTTAATTTTTGATGTTAATATTTTATGGATATGGCCAGATAAATTATTGACTGTTTGGTTTTATAGCTAAATCACTGCAGGTTGTTGGCTCTCAAAACAGTGTCAGTAGCTGTTGTGTTATTCCCTTCAATTCTCACAGGAAATTTTATTATGTATAATATTCCAAAGCTGAATATCAACAACTCTAGGTGCCCTTGGTCAACATTGTCTGACAGCAAAATTAACATTAAAATCTTCACAAACTATGACTTTACAGTTAAATCAGCATGATCTTATTAAAACTGTTTCTAGCTGCTTTGTGAAGCTTAAGATAGTTCCTGCTGGTGACCTGTAAACTGTCAGTGCTACAAGCTCATGTGTGCATAGCATTCAAAAAGCTGAAACTTCCTGGCAGATTAAAACTGTGTGCCTGACCAGGACTCGAACTCGGGACCTTTGCCTTTTGCAGGCAAGTGCTCTACCATCTGAGCTACCAAAGCACGACTCACGCAGATGGTAAAGCACTTGCCCGCGAAAGGCAAGGGTCCCAAGTTCGAGTCTCGGTCGGGCACACAGTTCTAATCTGCCAGGAAGTTTCATATCAGCGCACACTCCGCTGCAAAGCAAAAATCTCATTCTGGAAACATCCCCCAGGCTGTGGCTAAGCCATGTCTCCACAGTATCCTTTCTTTCAGGAGTGCTAGTTCTGCAAGGTTTGCAGGAGAGCTTCTGTAAAATTTGGAAGGTAGGAGACGAGATACTGGCAGAAGCGAAGCTGTGAGAACCGGGCGTGAGTCGTGCTTGGGTAGCTCAGATGGTAGAGCACTTGCCCGTGAAAGGCAAAGGTCCCGAGTTCGAGTCTCGGTTGGGCACACAGTTTTAATCTGCCAGGAAGTTTCGTATCAGCGCACACTCCGCTGCAGAGTGAAAATCTCATTCAAAAAGCTGTTCAACACAAATTTGTTAATCTGAAAGGCTTGGGACTTAATTCCATTTCTTGTGTATCTAGTCACTCTTTATTCTTCTGTTTCAACAGTAGTATGATATCAGCTTGTGTCTGTAAAGCTGAATCTTTTTTATTTCGGTGTTCCACTTGATTTTCTGATATGCATAAGTAAGCTGAGTTTTGTCTATCCTTCAATATCCTGAATGCATATGAAAAGTTTGTCCTTTTTATTTATGAAGTTCCCGATGTTTTGATGGAGGACACTAAATGCATTTTCTTCAATCATCCTTGGTTTTCTTCAAGCAGTAGTATTTTGTTGTAGTAGTAGTAGATGTTTCAACTGCAGCTTTCAGATCCAAACTATATCATGCATGATGCAACTGGGTGAGGCTTGATGAATCAACTACACTTCTGTGTGAACAGCCCTTTCCCCTGAGCAATTTTCCAAGCTCTGCATAATGTGTTCTACAGAATGTTTCATCCAAGGCTTATTGTATTGCTCAAAGGATGACTCAATCTTCGCACTAACATGTGGAGCATTCTCAGCAATATGCCTGATGTTGTACTCAATTGTATGATTATGGTTACAGCCCAAACTATCACTTGCACCCTCTACCAATATTACAAGATCTCCTTTTCTAAGATACTTTCTCATAGAACATAAATCACAAGTAACAGTAACTGAGCCCTGCACTTGACTTAAAAATAATGGGTACCTGCGAAATATTTCCCAAAGAGTGCAGGCTTTCATAGCCAGTATTTATGTTATTGCAGATACTTGTTTTAAGGGATAAATATTGCCCAAGGCATGATTCTTTGATTTACATTTCGTCTTCTAATGCTGGAGACAACATCAGAGGCTTTAATGACATATAAAGCTGTTACAGACCCAAGCAAGCTCAATAAGATGAACTATTTGTTTGTTCCTACAGAACAGTTGGTTCATGACATCATCAAATCATTGTCTAAGATCGCAGAGTCATGCCAGTGCATACTGTGGGCAACAGTCTTATGTCCATAAAATAAATTGAGCAATAATATCCCAAAGAGTTCTGAACCATTTCTCACTTTCCCCTACTCTTAGACTACCCTGCAATAAGACCTTGGTTTTGTTAAAGCTTTTCTCCCTAGACTTACTTTGCACCTTATTCTCTGTACTGTCGGACTGCTTTGGAACTTCTTGGGGTGCATGAATGCTTCTGTCTTCAGTCTCTGAAGAACTGAAGCTACAGAAAGCAGTGTGACTAAAGTAATCAAACTTGCAACTTTTCCTCACTCTTCTTACCGATGAGGGAGGCTTGACTGTAATTCCGTCTTCTGATCTACACCTAATATTACTACTGCAGACTGTAGCATGCAAAGCTGCTGACTGCTCTTGTGCTACTGCCAAGTCAGCTCCAAGTTCCTTTTTTAGTATTGTGTAGCAGCAGTTACAATACATTAAATTATAATTATTTAACCAATGTCAAAAAAAGTATGTATGTCACTAGACTCGGTATGCTAAAATCGGTGGACTGTTTCCAATCTTCTTTTGTAAAAATGCAAGGGAGGCTCACTAAGACTCCTTCATGGACTTCACTTGACTTCTTCTCTTCCTTCTGTCACAATACTTCTAAAGATTCCATGTTTGTAGTTTTAGTTTAATTCTTAATTCTGAATAATAATAATAATAATAATAATAATAATTTCTCAAAAGTCTAGGGTCTAACTCAAGAAATGAGCTAGTTAAAATTATTCAAAACATATGGGTTACTGAAGAAATACCAGAAGATTGGAAATGTGCCCTAATACATCCGTTACATAAAAAAGGGGATAAATCGGATGTGAACAACTATAGAGGAATCTCCTTACTTGCCGTCACATACAAGATATTATCAGCTTGTCTTCTTGAAAGAACACAAAAACTGCTAGAACCCAAAATCTCAGATTTCCAAGCTGGTTTCAGACCAAACAGATCATGTCCAGAACAAATTTTAAACTTGAAATTGATTACAAGGATGAGACAAATGCGAAGGAAGCCTACAGTATATGTCTTTGTCGACTTTAAAAAGGCATATGATTCAATTCACAGACCCACACTATTTAAAATTCTTGAAGAACAAGGACTGTATAAGAAGACATGGAACATCATAGAGCAGACATTAACAAATACAAAATGCAAAGTGAAATTCATGGGAAAACTTTCAAAATCATTTGAGATAAAAACTGGGGTTAGACAAGGTGATGGATTATCACCTCTGTTATTTAACTTAGTTCTGGATAGAGTCATGGCAGAATGGGAAAAAGAACTCAAAAAAGAAAAGTACTGGAAACCAATATCACTGGGAACCAAAAAAGATGACCTACAAATCCCCTACTTAGCCTACGCAGACGATCTTGCAATAATGGCAGATTCTAGTGAAATGGCAGTCAAACAGATAGAAACCTTAAAAGAGTGTGCAGGAAAAGTTGGCCTACAAATATCTTTTGAGAAAACGGTGTTTACAACAACAAATCTAGAAATTTCTAAGTTACAAACCAAATATGGAGAAATTAAGAGGGTACCATACTTTAAATATTTAGGAGAGATAATTTCTGAAAAATACTCACAACAAGAAAGAATATTAAAAGCTCGTAGGGGTCTAGGGCTGGTCCAAAACATTTACAATAAAAAATGTCTATCTATAAATACAAAAATTAAACATTATAAGTCGGTAATTAAACCAATAATGCTATATGCCAGCGAAACCTTGACACTTAAAAGGAAAACAGATATGGAAAACCTGAAGAAAGAGGAAAGGAAAATCATTAGGAAAATTCTGGGACCAAGATGGACCAAAGAGGGGTATAGATTACAGAAAAATTCTAAAATTGAAGAATATTCTAACATAGAGATCGACATGAGGAAGAGGCGTCTAAAATTCTATGGCCACATAATGAGACTTCCCGATCACAGACTTACAAAAAAAATAGTAAGATACGTAGCATCCCTTGTTAATGGAGGAGAATGGATCAAAAATGTAAAGAAAGATCTGGAATTAGCCAACATTACTACTGAAGACATGAACAAAAGAAACAATTTCAAACTTAAAGTTGACAAATGGGAGGTCAAACCAGAGACAAAAGCGCCGAGAACTGGAACAAAATGGAGCGAAGAAAGAAAAGCTGAATTCTCGCAAAGAATGAAGACCTGGTGGGCAAACAAGAAGAATAAGAAGCCCCAGAAGTGAACCATCTTTACTTAGCGTCTTCCATGTTGGGAGCTTTACGACTAATAATAATAATAATAATAATAATAATAATAATAATTTCAGCTGACATATATAGAATACAAAGACACAAATACAGACATTAGACGACTCTTGCATAGACCGCCAAATAACCCACAAGTCGAAACAACAATAACAACTATCAACACAATCATACACAACAAAATAAATGAAAATACAACTATGGAAGAGTTACAACTACTGGTTTATATAGGAGCACTCACTACACTAAATATACACACTAGGCAGAGATCAGAACTAACCAACACTCAGAAGAAACCCACAAAACTAGCATGGCAACACAGGCTACAGATCAGAATAGAAAAACTGAGAAAAGACATCGGACAGCTAACACAATTTATAAGAAATGAAATATCAGACAAAAAACGAAAAAGGTTAAGTAAAATCTCACAACAAGAAGCGATAGAGCGATTAGATGAAAAGAAGCAGAAATTACAAGCATTGGCCAAACGACTTAGAAGATACAAAAAAAGTGAAAATAGAAGGAAACAAAACCAAACATTCAACACAAACCAAAAGAAATTTTATCAGACAATACATAACACAAACATTAAAATAGACAATCCACCAAGCATAACAGACATGGAACACTTCTGGAGCAACATATGGTCAAACCCAGTACAACATAACAGACATGCACGGTGGATACAAGCCGGAACACACACAAGATGATACCACAAATGCCTGAAGTGATAATTTTGCAACATGAAGTCACCCAAGCAATTAATTCTACTTACAATTGGAAAGCCCCTGGAAAAGATAAAATAGCAAATTTCTGGCTAAAGAAGTTCACCTCAACACATTCACATCTAACTAAATTATTTAACATATGAATATAATAGAGGGAAACATTCCACGTGGGAAAAATATATCTAAAAACAAAGATGATGTGACTTACCAAACGAAAGTGCTGGCAGGTCGATAGACACACAAACAAACACAGACAGACACACAAAACTCAAGCTTTCGCAACAAATGGTTGCTTCGTCTTTCCTGATGAAGCAACCATTTGTTGCGAAAGCTTGAATTTTGTGTGTATATTTGTGTTTGTTTGTGTGTGTATTGACCTGCCAGCACTTTCGTTTGGTAAGTCACATCATCTTTGTTTTTAGATATAAATTATTTAACAGTTACATTGCAGACCCATACACATTACCTGATACACTTACACATGGAATAACTTATCTGAAACATAAAGATCAAGCAGACACTGCAAGCCCAGCAAAATATTGCCCCATAACATGCCTACCAACAATATACAAAATATTAACTTAAGTCATTACACAGAAATTAATGAGACATACAACACAGAACAAAATTATAAATGAAGAACAAAAAGGCTGTTGCAAAGGAGCACAAGGATGTAAAGAGCAACTGATAATAGATGGAGAGGTGACATATCAAGCTAAAACTAAACAAAGGTTGCTACACTATGCATACATTGATTACCAAATGCTTTTGATAGTATACCCCACTCATGGTTACTACAAATATTGGAAATATACAAAGTAGATCCTAAATTGATACAGTTCCTAACATAGTAATGAAAAATTGGAAAACCACACTTAATATTTAAACAAATTCAAATAATATCACATCACAGCCAATACAGATTAAGCTTGGAATATACCAAGGAGACTCATTAAGTCCTTTCTGGTTCTGCCTTGCTCTGAACCCACTATCCAACATCCTAAATAATACAAATTATGGTTACAATATTACTGGAACATACCAACACAAAATCACACATTTGCTATACATGGATGATCTAAAACTACTGGCAGCAACAAATCAACAACTCAACCAATTACTAAAGATAACAGAAGTATTCAGCAATGATATAAATATGGCTTTTGGAACAGACAAATGTACGAAAAATAGTATAGTCAAGGGAAAACACACTAAACAAGATTATTACATATTGGATAACCACAGCGTCTGCATAGAAACGATGGAAAAAACAGATGCCTATAAATATCTAGGATACAGACAAAAAATAGGAATAGATAATACAAATATTAAAGAAGAACTAAAAGAAAAATATAGACAAAGACTAACAAAAATACTAAAAACAGAATTGACAGCAAGAAACAAGACAAAAGCTATAAATACTTATGCCATACCAATATTGACCTACTCATTTGGAATAGTGAAATGGAGTAACACAGACCTAGAAGCATTCAATACACTTACACGATCACAATGCCACAAATATAGAATAAATCACATACATTCAGCAACAGAAAGATTCACATTAAGCAGAAAGGAAGGAGGAAGGGGATTTATCGACATAAAAAACCTACATTATGGACAGGTAGACAATTTAAGAAAATTCTTTCTAGAACGAACAGAAACTAGCAAAATACACAAAGCAATCACTCATATAAATACATCGGTTACACCACTGCAATTTCACAACCACTTCTACAACCCTTTAGATCACATAGCATCAACAGATACAAAGAAAGTAAATTGGAAAAAGAAAACACTACATGGCAAGCACCCATATCATCTAACACAGCCATACATAGATCAAGACACATCCAACACATGGCTAAGAAAAGGCAATATATACAGTGAGACAGAAGGATTCATGATTGCAATACAGGATCAAACAATAAACACCAGATATTACAGCAAGCATATTATTAAAGATCCCAATACCACAACAGATAAATGCAGACTTTGCAAACAACAAATAGAAACAGTAGATCACATCACAAGTGGATGTACAATACTAGCAAATACAGAATACCCCAGAAGACATGACAATGTAGCAAAAATAATACATCAACAACTTGCCATACAACATAAACTAATAAAACAACACGTTCCCACATACAAGTATGCACCACAAAATGTACTGGGGAATGATGAATACAAATTATAGTGGAACAGAACCATTATAACAGATAGAACACCACCACATACCAAACATGACATCATACTCACCAATAAAAAGAAGAAATTAGCACAACTAATCGAAATATCCATACCCAATACAACAAATATACACAAGAAAACAGGAGAAAAAATTGAAAAATACATCCAACTGGCTGAGGAAGTCAAGGACATGTGGCAACAGGATAAAGTTGACATTATACCAATTATAATATCAACTACAGGAGTCGTACCACACAATATCCACCAGTACATCAATGCAATGCAGCTACATCCAAACTTATATATACAACTACAGAAATCTGTAATTATTGATACATGTTCAATTACCCGAAAGTTCCTAAATGCAATGTAACATATTCCGTACAGTTAAAAGGAAGTGACGATTGATCAAGGTCCGCGTCACTTTCCATTTTTAACCAGACCTAATGATGTGTCGACAGAAGTGCCGACACAGTGTTATTTTGAGGGGGCCGATAGGCACGCTATCTAACGCAGACGGGCGTGAATTCTGGAACAGGATAACTATTGAATGGTAGCAAGAAAAGTACGTAACTGCTTTATACTTAACTTTAATGACTCCTTGTGATACATCTCTCTTGACTATACAAATGCGACTCGTAAGATACATGCACTGTTACAATTGGCGCCTTGCTAGGTCGTAGCCATGGACTTAGCAGAAGGCTATTCTAACTGACTCTCGGCAAATGAGAGGAAGGCTTCGTCCGTATTGTCGCTAGCAATGTCGTCCGTACAACTGGGGCGAGTGCTCATCCGTATATCGAGACCTGCCTTGTGGTGGCGCTAGGTCTGCGATCACACAGTGGCGACACGCGGGTCCGACATGTACTAAATGGACCGCGGCCGATTTAAGCTACCACCTAGCAAGTGTGGTGTCTGGCGGTGACACCACACCTAACATCTGAGAAAGGAAAGAAATAATAATAATTAATGACTTACTGTTTGATTCAAGACAGACCTTAATTTTCATTTATAATCTATATTCGCAAATTTTATGTTGCAGCTAAAAGTTTCCTCTGCAAGGTGAAAGTTTGGTGATGTGACAATTACACACCATCCACATGCTATCAGATGAATGCTGGCCTCCTTCCTTTCAGAACCTGGAGTCTAACGCTGTTTGTCATACAGAGTCTGATTAATTTTGTTGGGCACTGAGACACATTTCATTGCATTGTGCCACTTTTTAACATGGCCAACTATCACCTAACTTATCACTCTCCTACAGTAATTTCTGCACCTGATTTCACCAGAATAGGAAAACTCTAAGGTAACAGGGTGCATATTCTGGAAAAGTGAGAAGTTTTGTTTGAATCTACTATTAACTTTAAATTAAACTTGAACATTTTTAGTCCTATCTCGGAACAATTAACTTTCTATCTTGACTTCAGAACTTGTCTGTGGAAAGAATCACATTGGCTCCCTTGAGACAGGACATTGTAAAAAAATTATATGAATATTATGTATACAGTGAGGTGAAAAAAGTCTTGAGATACTTCCAAATATCATCTTCGTTGATCCATTATGGATCGTGGGACGATGGCTGGCATGAACTTCTTGATGCAATAATTTACCAACAGCCGTATGTATTGTAGAAATTTATTTTATTTTATAAACTTCTATGTGCTACCAGTTTCAGCATTACATTGATACCATCTTCAGGCCCCTGTACAATGAGTAGAAGAAATGTACTATTATAAAAAATATAGAACATATGTTAACAATTGAGAGGTATCATGTTAACTATGTAAGTGACTCAAAGAGATATATTGTATATCATTAAAACTATATGTATCATTAGGGAACATATGCTTCTGCCTGTGTCATGCTGTTGTTAATAGTTTTCCCTGTTTTACTCAAATAACACATGATATATGAAGATATGTGTACGCTATTATTCATAAAACCGTAACGCACAGTTGTAATAGGCCATGCAACACATCAGATGTCCTGCATATATTTGTATGCCCAGTGGAAGAATTTTTTTAAATAAAAATTAACTAATATAAATAACAATAAAATAAGTTAAAATATAAGAAAATGTGACAACTATGTCAGAATACATAGTTACTTATGTGTGGTCTAGGTCATATTATGTGTGGTACGACAAACAGCTGCTGCAATATTAACGATAAAAAGCATAAAAGAGTTTATCTTAAAAGCCAATTGCATTCCCGAAGTAAACCAATACAATCATACTATAAAATCATCAAACACCTGGTTATCATAGGTGCTTCATTAGGGCCCTTATGTAGGACAACCTCACACTGTGCTGAGTGGATTAATGCAATGCCAGTAGCTGCCTCATGTAGTCATGGTTACAAAGAAGTTTCTCAATCTCTGTATATCAAGGAATGTCTGTCTCCCTACATATAAGTCCTATACAAGTATCCAGGAGTATACCAAGTGGAATTGATTGAATAAAAAGGAAAGTAAGAAAAAGAGAAACATAGGAGGCCGCCTATATGTATGAAGATAAATCTCAAAATGAAATGTATACAATCCCTAAGACTAAGGGTATGATGTATAACCATGTCAAATCATTCTGAGGTTGCATTAAGGGCAGGTGTAGTAGCGTATGAGATGACTATCTGGATCTTGAAGTACATCATCCAGTGTCGGACAATAATTAAACTTTGACCGGCACTTTTGTTTGACAATACTACTCACACACTATCACTTTGCCAACATTTATTTGCTGTATAATGCGTGTGAATACATGTTTCATCTTAGTAAATTACTGGTCACTTTGATTCTGATGAAAACCTGAGAAAGCATGGTCTTCTAGCAACAATGCCCTCTCATCCGCACAAAACAAAATGGTTCAAATGACTCCGAGCACTGTGGAAATTAACATCTGAGGTCATCAGTCCCCTAGAACTTAGAACTACTTAAACCTAAACCTAACTAACCTAAGGACATCACATACATCCATGCCTGAGGCAGGATTCGAACCTGCAACTGTAGCGGTCACGTGGCTCCAGACTGGAGCGCCTAGCACTGCTCGGCCACAACGGCCGGCCCAAAAACCAAAAAATTAATTTTGACACCTTCTAAAACGAAAATACATAGACAGAACATTGCTTCTAAGGGTTTCCTTGCTAGCTTTGAAGCTGATTTCTGTTTGACAAAAGTTGTGCAGTTTTTGCAAAGTTCGTATTTCTTTCTATTGTCTGTAATGCCATAGAAATTACTGCCTGATAATACATTTATCCGTGTCATCAGTCACATACTTACTGTGAGCTTCTTGCTTCTTCTTTTTGGGCGCTAGTTTAACCATAGCCTCGCTGTACCTCGTCACGTGACCTAGTTCCTGTCACTGCCGCGTCACCACGTCGCCTTTTGAGGCAATAGGTATTGTTGCGTTCTCTACAACGAAAACTACAGAATTCATTTCTGTAGTTGGCCGAGGGAGTCGAGATTGGCCAGAAGCACTTTCATTGCGTTTCATAAGAACAGAAGAATTCGTGTGTCCGAATTTCTTCCAACTTGGGATATAATAGGTAAGTGCTTTTCATATAACGTACAATTAGTATTGCGCATGCACGTTACTCATAAGTTAGAATTTTTCTATTTCAAGATTGCAGAATAGGAAAATTTATTTTTCTTATGATCTGTTACTTCAAAAATTGGCAAGTCGGCAAATAAGCATGCGTCGTCCCAATAGCTAGAATGAAAATAAAGTGAAGAAAAGTGAAGTGATACGGTGATGACTAATTTGTTACCCCCTTAATCCATAATCAGACACAAAAGAAGTGATGCATGGAAATTATGACAGATGACGAGTGTCAGTTCTTTGAAATGAACAACCGCAGTGCTGTGAGTTAATATATTTCAACTAGCATTAGTACCTGTTGATGCCTGGGTGTGTATTTATTGCATTATTATGTAACTCCATCTCCTTATTCTTCCTCTCTCCATTGTCTTCCGCCCAACTCTTTGACCATTTCACCTGCGTCTGTAGTGAAATTTGGCCTGAAATTCAATTTCAGGTGGCTCAGTTCTTATGACTTCATCTCCTGAACAGTGTATCCTACAGTTATATAATTTTCTGTTTACGTGCAGTGGAATATCAGGAAACTGTCTGCGAAGTGTGTTTCAAATGAAGTTAGTACACCAACATCAACAGTTAGTTTCACATAATTGTTCTTTACAGGCTGGATCGAAACATGTCCATTGGTAGAAAAAGACTGTCTGGCAGTGAATATAAGAAAAGATGGGCGCTGAAGGTAGATGACAAAATGAAGCAAAAGGATGCACTACAACAATATTTCAAGCCAACAAGAGAACGACCTCGCAGGGGCAAGGGTGGAAAAATAGATCCTGAAAGTACAGAAACTAGTGGAGCTACTGCAGCAACATCTTTATCTTCAGGACGTGACCAGAAAGTTGACGAACACAGTACCCCAACGACCACATACAGTAGCAATGCTGACAGTGGACCATCCACAACATGTTCAACAGACCTCGTCTGGACTCAAGACATGCTTTGTGACGAAAGCTCCAAGATTGAAACTTAGATCCCAGAAGATGGCCGGAAATTATTACTGACTGCATTCGAACGACTTTGGTCATGTGAGGTCCTTCCAAGTGCATTAAGGAAGCTGAAGGATGTCCTAAAAATGCAGACAATCGGCGTTTCAGCCCTGTGCACTACAGCTATTCTTTGAAGAATTTACAAGAAGCAGATAGACATTGGTTGGTGTACTCAAAGAACAAGGATGCTGTGTTCTGCTTTTGTTGCAAACTTTTTTCATCATCTACAGTAAAAATTGTAAAGAACAGTATAAGTAACTGGCGGCAGCTTGCTTCGTATCTCAAAAGTTACGGGAAGTCTACCGAGCATTTGAATTCACGTAAAAAGTGGATCATATTTTCCGAGGAACTGAAAAAGTCATGAACTGTCGACACCCATCATCAAAGGCTTCTGAATACTGAAAGCAAACATTGTAAAAATGTTCTTGAGCGCTTAATAGCAATAATTCATTTCTTGCATCAGCAATGTCTGCCTTTGAGGGGAAGTGCAGATACTCTTTCAGCCCGACAATGGAAACTTCTTGAAACTCGTTGAATTATTCGGAAAGTTTGACACTATGATGATGGAGCACCTGCACAGAACACAGCAAGGTGAGAACAAGGGCCATGATTATCTTGGAAAGAAACACAGAATGAAATAATTCATCCTATCGGATCATCCATAACCAACAACATTCTATTAATGATGAAATCCACAAAGTATTACAGTATAATTCTGGACTGCACACCAGATGTTTCAAAAGTTGAGCAGATGACAGTTGTGGTACGTTTTGTCCAGGAGACAAGACTCGACGGGATATACGATGTCCAAATTTGGGAGCATTTCCTGGGATATCTTCCAGTGCCCGATTCTTCAAGCTCTACTTTGACACAGGTCGTACTCAAGTTCTTGGAAGATAAAAAAATCCTATTGTGTAATATGAGAGGGCAAGGATACGACAATGGAGCAAACATGAAAGAAAAGAAGTCTGGTCTCCAGAAAAGAATTTCAGCTATGAACAAGAGAGCATTTTATGTACCATGTAGCAGTCACTCAAAAAATGGCTCTGAGCACTATGGGACTCAACATCTTAGGTCATAAGTCCCCTAGAACTTAGAACTACTTAAACCTAGCTAACCTAAGGACATCACACACACCCATGCCCGAGGCAGGATTCGAACCTGTGACCGTAGCAGTCCCGCGGCTCCGGACTGCAGCGCCAAGCAGTCACTCATTGAATCTTGTTGTAAACAATGCTGCTATGTCTTCTAAGTATGTCGTTTCCATGTTTTTGACAGTGAAAAGCTTGTATGACTTCTTCTCATCCTCAGTTCGACTTTGGGGTATCTTGAAGAAGTATCTGCCTAACCTGTTGCTGAAGCCACTGAGCGATAGAAGGTGGGAAAGTCGCATCAATGCACTTACTTCCCTGAGGTTTCAAATTGGAGGCGTTTATGATGCACTGGTTCAGATATCAGAAGAATTCGATGGCATGACCACTCATGAAGCAACGTCACTTGCAAATCAAATAAAAAATTACACCTTTCTCACTTCTCTGGTAATCTAGTATCACGTTCTGCTTCACATCAGTGTAGTCAGTAAGACACTCCAGACCATTGACATAAATGTTTCTGAGACCGTGGAAATGCTTGAAAAAACGAAAGCATATTTTGAGACCTGCGGAAAAGGAGAAAAGTTTTTGTCTTTCTTGACGGATTCCAAAGAACTGGCTACAGAATTACAGCTAGTAGATCCAATGTTACCATGGATAATCATTTCCCAGTGATGAAGTAAGAAGCCAATATACGTTACTTATGAAGGAAGGGATGAGAGAATAGATGACCCAACAAAACATTACAAGATTGAATTCTACTATATATATTGAATTCTACTATATATAGTAACCACATCTTTGGATGAGAGATTCAATCAACTGAAATCTCATTGTGATTATTTTGATTTTCTCTATGACATTGGCGAGCTGAAGAATGCACCTCCTGACAGCCCGGACACAAAGTGTAGAAACCTCGCAGCGATTTTGCAAGATCATGAGTCAAGCAACATCGATGCACTGGAGTTGAGGGAAGAACTAAAAGTGCTTTCAACATTGTTGAAACATGGAACAGGTCCAAAAGAGACTCTGAAGTTTATAGGAAGACATAAGTTTTGCCCTAATGTTAACATTGCTCTGAGAATTTACCTAACACCCCCAGTGACAGTTGCGAGTGGAGAGAGGGGTTTCTCACAACTGAAATTTATAAAGACATACCTCCAATCAATGATGAGCCAAACTCATTTGAATGATCTTGCAGAGGACTTAAGTTACACAGATCGTGTGAAAGAGTTTGCACAAGCAAAGCCAGGAAGATTCGATTTGTCTAGTATTTTTTTAAATTTTTGTATTATGATCAGTGTCTTGGTTATTTACTGTCTTGTTTCTTCTTTTGTGCAACATTAAACAGTTATTGTAAATATTATTGTGCAAACCAAATTATTGTTAAATTGTAAATATATTTTGTTTTCCGTTGAATACATTTTCTGTTCACAAACACTGAAAAATGTTTATTTATGTTAACTGTAAGTTCATGCCACGCTGTCTGAGGCGCTGCAGTCATGGACTGTGCGGAGGTTCCCGGCGGAGGTTCGAGTCCTCCCTCAGGAATGGGTGTGGCCTTAGGATAATTTAGGTTAAGTAGTGTGTAAGCTTAGGAACTGATGACATTAGCAGTTAAGTCCCATAAGATTTCACACACATTTGAACATTTTGTTAATTATCAGGGCTTACTAAAATTAGCTAGATTTCTTCAATCAGGTTTGACTCCATTTTTGAGCTGGTGCCCAGCGACTGTTCTGTACAAATATGTAGAGAATGTTACCAATCAGTCACAATTTTTGTTTTTGTTTTTGTTATCCAGATCTACATAAATTTTGGGAAAGTGTGGCTATTCTCAATGCTTTGAGTTATGTTTACATCTATACCATGATGCTGAATGTAACTGTCAACATGACGGTTCAGATGTAAGCATATATTAAAAGCTTTGAGACTGGCCACTCAGTGGCCAAAACCTAGGTGGATCTGAAAAGTAAAAACAAAAATTGCGATTGATTGCTGACATTTCCTACAGATTTGTTAAAAAAAAAAGAGGGGGAGGGGAGGGAGAGACAGCAATTTAGCAGCTCGCACGGGGCGGTACTTGGGCTTGCTCCGGCCCTGCTATAAGGCCACCGGAAGGAGCCGGGAAAAGCGAGGCTTCACGTCCGGCCGTAGGCTGATGTGTGCCTGAAAACCGGAAGCACATCTGAGATCCATTGCAAATGACGAGGCAAAAGCGGAGTACAGATCATCCAAGTCCTGAAAAGGAACAGCGATGGAAATGACCCTAACTTCATCAATAATTGAAAAGCCAAACAGTTGAAATTCATCCAGGCCATAAATATTCGAAACCGACAGTTAGTCAACGAGAAAGAGGGTAAGGAGCCAGGAAACATGCTTGTACATCGCCTGGACGATGAACTGCCCACAAAGGGGAAGGAACTGTCTCTGTAAGTGACCAAATGGCAAGAGGGAGGTGACAACTTAGGAGAGCCCACCCGGGTACATGTCGCCATATTAATCAGAGAGACGGTGGCCCCAGTGTTGACCTGAAAACTGACATCCTCAGTGAAAAGTTGGAGTGTGAGGAAAAGCTTCCGCACTGATGGGTCATCCTGTGGGACGACCGTTGCAGTGCATGGACGGTATCTTGAGGCCCAGGAGAGGCAGGACTGGAGCGAGTCGAGCGACTACAACAAACCGGTAGGATGTGGCCCTCCTTGTTACACAGCATGCACGTTTTCCAGTGGTGGGGACAATCAGCTCAAGAATGTGCAAAGCACTGTGGGCAAGATGGAAGTGGGCTGCATGACTGACGACGACGGGTGACTGGAGGCGCCAATGCCATAGAGACATCAAAGAGGAGTGCCAATGGCACCGGCCTCTGTTGGCCAGGCCATGTTGATGTTGCAAGGGCTGAACCCGCCATGATGTCTCGATCGCCGCCACCGGCAGCCACACCATAAGACGCTTGTTAGCCGCTTGAGCAATTTCAAAGGAGTGGGCAATGCGGAGAATCTCTTCCAAAGAGGGGTTATCGAGTATCAATGCCGCAGTATGGACCTCAGGATCAGGAGCCAGCTGAGCCACCACATCCCAGATCAGGGAATCCACATACAAAGCCTTACACTGCTGATTGGTGCACCCTGCAAATCCATGACCCAGGAACGATACGATTGACCAGGTTGTTTATGGTATTGGTGGAACTCCGGCCAAGAGGTGACCACATGGTAGCGTTGGGAATAATAGTTTGTCAGCAAAAGGCACATCTCCTGGAAAGAGAGAGCCACAGGATCAGACAACGGTGCCAACTTGCGGAGAAGAAAGAATGTGTCTGGAGAGACCAAAGACAAAAACAATGACCGCTGCAAGAAGTTGTCTGTGACTTTTTTGAAAAGCTGTGAAATGTTGTATCAGCTGATGTAAATAGGTTTTGAAGTCCTCTTTAGCATCATTAAAGTGTGGGAACAATGGAAGATGTGGGAAAGCATTGGACACCCGAGGACTCTGAAGCTGTTGTGGTAATCCGTCCCGGGCATCAACTTTGTCCATTAGCAACCGCAGCGACTGTTGTAAGATGTCTAACTGGAGCTGCTGCTGCTGCATGAGCTGCTGTTCTTGCTCCAGAAGACAGACCAACTTCACCTCCATGCTAACAACTACCTCCGTTTACCTCATCGCCAAAAATGTTGTAGTCACAACCGGAATGGTCAAGGGGTGGCAGAGAATGTGTGGCGGGACCAAACAGAGCGCGGCCCGTGAACAAACAAATGAACAGAAAGGGCGAACACGAAACAACAATGGACGATCGACAGAGACCTTACAATGACAACACACAAGAAGCAATGGGGTGACAGAGACAACCAAACAAATCCAAGACATCCACTAGTAATGAAAACAAAGGATGGTAAACACGCTGTCTGTTGTCAAGGTGATGTGTCAAGATGCACTCATTGGCTGAGCGAGAGGCAGGTGCTTAAATACATGATTGGGGCACTGCTATTGGCCACTGGGGCCACATGTTCCATTGTGGTGCCCTCACATTAAACGTGGGCCAGGAGGCACGTGCCGCCATGGCTTATGGCACGATGGTGCATAGACTTCCATGCCGTCTGGCTTGTATTCCAAATCTGGGGCACGTGGTACCAGATACCCCCTTTCTTAGACTTCTCCAGTCCTTTTCCTTCACCCTTGTTCCTTCCCCTTCAACCCTTCTGCCTGAATAAGGAGCCACTGGCTCTGAAAGTGTGCCGTAGCAAATTTGTCTTTGCAATAAACTACCATAAACACTGAGATAGTTGCATTAAAAGATGCAAATAAACGTTTGCCTACCAAAATGAAACAGTTATCTGAGGAACATACACTTATTGCAGAATCTGTATGTAAATTAGATCTTAATGTAGATAATTTCACTACAGAAGAACAAGCTAATATTAAACTGCAATTAGATGCACAGGTAGAGAACCTTGACAAAGGCCTTTAAAGGTAAATTTGTAAATGAATGTTTGGATTCTGAACTGATGCAGGTGGTTCAGAAATCTGTTAATGAAATATTGTCACACAGAGTTAGTCTAAAAGAAGTTGTTAGCTCAGAATTAAAACTGTTGAAGACCACAGTGAATCAAAATTTGCTACAGTGGTGAGAGAATGTAGTATCATAGGTCAAAGAAATTCAGCTAATGTTAAGCAGTGCGTCAGTGGTTAGTCACTTACTGCTCTTAGAACAGATGGAAGGTAATATTGGTCCTATGTCTTGTGGGCAAGGGAATGGAAATGAACTGAATCAGACTGGTATGTCATCTGACCATATTGGCAGCACCACAATTGACATCTGTCCTAGTGGATGAAAGCTTACTTAAACATAGGCAGCTTATAGTATTCATTCCTTAGGAAAAAAGTATACATTCTGTTGTGTTCATTGAAACTTTTAAAAATATGCTACCCATGTCCTGGACTGGGAAACAAAGATTTCAAGGCATCACTAGTTTTATCCAAGCAGAAACTGCCCTTTGGGTCACTGAGATGGCTGATAATTGCCAAGATTATACTGAATTTCAGAGGGCATTTTTAGCAAAGTATTGGTCTTGACCTGTACAATAGAGACTCAGAAAGGATGTACTTAATGTGAGGCCTTTTAACAGCAAACAGTGTAGCCTCCACAAGTATTTTGAAAAATGCAAGGGCTATCCAGAAAGTAACAGATACTTTGGTCTGTTGTGGCATTGGGTAGGGCTATAACTGCCATCTTGATGCCATACATTCCTATGCTCAGTACACATCCAGCAGTGGTAGCATGTTATAATGGGTCACCCTCCTCTAACATTATCATTTTTTTTTAAACAGAAATAACTGGTACCATGTTTAGTATCGATTCTTGTATAGGTGAACATTATATCCGCTGTTTAACTGAATGAACTTCATATGATTTTGTATATGATGTGTTATGTTTCAAGCTAAAATGTATAAAAGGAAATTAATTCATTACAATAGATATGTACTAATGTAAAATTACTCTTCTTTTAAATATATTTGGAATTATGAAATTTCTGGCATACTTAAAATGCATATTATTAATTGCACACTCTAATGATAATTATTAAATTTACTTCTGGACTCATTTACAAAATAATGATATATTTTAGCAAAGATTCTTCTGTGTCAAAGTTTGTAAACTCTTTTGCTTTGTAAATTCTTTGGAATATTGTTAGTACCACAGAATGTAAGAGTAGTGATCATGCCTCTGATGGAAACACATGTATATTTCTAATTTTCTCTTCAACAATGTCAATTAGTTTTCTGAAATGGAGATTGTGAACTCAATGTAATATATAAGAATGGGATAAAATAAAAAGATATTCATAGCAACAGACACATCTTCATCAGTTATTTAGTCATCAAGAACCTACAAAACCAAAATTTCAGCCGCAAGAATGTACCCCTAGACACAACAAGACTTGGAGCTGGTAATGACAACAACAATGAGATAATGAAGAGATGTAAAAAAGATTTTCTTTTGTATATCTTATGCCTCTTGAGGCTTCATGAAAATCATGAACAGACAAAGAGGAATGAAATGGCAATGTGTGGGAGGGTAAGATTACAATGTGGTCTACGTCCCTGCTATTTTGCTTTCTGTGATGTGTTGAAATGTGTGCTGCGATAGAAAATCCTGCCACTTGTGAGGTACATTATGTGATTAGGCGTTTGTTGGCAAAAAATCAGCAAGCCAATTGAAATTTACTTCAACATTTGTTGTGTGTTCAGAAAAGGAACAATGAGTGAAATCCAAGTGAGGCAGTGATTTTAAAAATGGCTGTACCAGTGTTCATGATGAGGACCGCAATGATACGCATCGCCTTGCGACTGATGAAATGGTGATGAAAATCAACAACAAAATTTGTGAAAATCATCATTTCATGATTATACAACTATTGCAACATTTTACCCAAATTTCACAGAGTTTGTTGCATAAAACTGTGGTGGATAAGCTTGGTTACTACAAATTTTGTGTTAAGTGGATTCCCAAAATTGTAACGGAAGACCACAGAAAACAGAAACTGGCTACAGGCCTGACCTTCCCCAAAGGTTATAGAAAAATCGTAAAAAAGTTATTGATCTTGTCAAAACTAGGGACAAGACTGGCTAAAGCATATCAGTAGCGAGACAGAAAGGCAGTCGGTGGAATGAGAATGCACAAATTCTCCCAAGAACCCAAGGAACTGTTTGCAAATGCTGTCAGCGAGAAAGATCATAGCAACTATGTTTTGGGATTCTAAGGGACTGAGTCTCTTTGATTTCCTTCCACAGGCACAACAATTAACTCATAGATATATTGCCAAACACTAACAAAGTTAAGGGGAGAGATACAAAATAAGCGTTGGGGAAAACTTAGCACAAAAATTTTGTTTTTTCACTAGAATGCACATCCACGTATGGCCAATCGTACCTGAGAGCTCTTACAGGGTTTTGGATTGGAGGTGTTTGGTCTTCCCATCACGACCATTGTGCAAAGCAACTACCACCTCTTCCCAGCAATTTTGATACTTACACTGAACTGCACACTGGTATAAACCAGTGGTTGCAATCAAAGGTGGCAGATTTCTACAGAGACAGTATCAAAAACTTGTGCCACAGAATAATAAATGCCTCAATTTGAATGGTGATTATGTAGAAAAATACCTTAAGAGTGTACCTTTAAAATGTATATAATAAAATTTGGTTTTTCCATAGTGTTAATTTTTTATTTCGAAATGTCTGTTACTTTCTGGATAGCCTCCTTATACAAAAAAGATCTGATACTGGGATGTGATTGTTTCTAACCAGGACATATTCAGAATGTTGAAGGCCAAATTGCTAATGGTTCTCCAGGATAAATTAGTGCAAGTACTGGAAACTGACACTGAACACTTCATGTTGATTGATTTTAACAGGAGAGCTAAAACAGCTTAGGTCTGACCCGCCACTGCCCACACCGAAACTAGATTTATTGTGTGGTATCGCTCCCTGTATATCTAGTAAAGCCAACCAGTGCCCTTAAATAGTGCAAGGAGTCCCTCTACCAGTTTTTTGTTAGATACAATTTATTCAGGTGTCGTCGTCTCGAAGATTCTGTATCTTTTACTCTCCAATGCCATGCATTCGAAGATTAGGTGTCATGCAGTTTCTTCACCCTCATCCCAGATCCTACATTTAGGGTCCTCTTCCATTATACCCACTGTGTGTAGGTGTTTTTTGAAGTTCCCATGGCCAGTCATCAGTCCAGTCATGAGTTTGATCTCTTTCCTGTTCAATCGCAGGATTACAGAGCTTCTTTTAAAACATGGCTTGGGCATCATTACCTTACCATGTTTTTGTTAATGGACCTTGGTCCAATATCCTATGTGCTGTTTCCTAAGCCAGTTCCATAGTTCTAATTTGATCATAGCCTTGGTGATTGTCAAGACAGGTTCCGGTCCAATAAATGGGGTTGTTGCCCCCATCCTAGCCAATCTATCGGCTTGTTCACTGCCACGGATCCCTGAGTGGACAGGTAACCCCTAGCTCCATCAGAGCCCTGTGGCAATCTGCAACAATCTTAGATCTTGTTGCAGGAGCGGCCAATGATTTCAGGGCTGCCTGGCTGTCTGAATAGATGTAGATGCTACGGTCATTGTAGCACCTACGCATATTCTCCTCCACACATGCCCTGATTGCAGTAATTTCAGCTTGGAGTACAGAGGCCAGTTTCCCTAGAGAGATGATGCTCTCCAGTCTTGGCTGAACCCCATACAACCCTGCCCCAATGCCTTGGTCTGTTTTCGACCCATTGGTGAACCAAATGATGTCCCTCGTACAGTATCGAACTATTTTCTCCCACTGCTCCCTACTTCCAATTATTATGTTGTAAGGCTTGTTGATGCAGTTGGGAGTTATTATATAGTCAGCAGGCATTTCCCCAGCCGTACCAATATTTACCTCACTCACTATGTTAGTGTGTGATTCTGGATATGCAAATGACACCCAGTTTTGGAAAGTTTTAAGTTTGTGTGCCCCAGTTGCTGCCTCCATCTTAACCCAAAGGTGAAGTGGA
The DNA here is from genome assembly GCF_023864345.2 of Schistocerca serialis cubense. Lineage (NCBI taxonomy): Eukaryota > Metazoa > Arthropoda > Insecta > Orthoptera > Acrididae > Schistocerca > Schistocerca serialis. Next base: position 37,487,961 of record NC_064638.1, read on the forward strand.
GGCATATCCAGCATGGCTTCCATTCCAGTGGTTGGTGTACTGCTAATTCCACCCGTTATGGCTAAGCAGGCCAATCTCTGCACCTTAGCAAGCTCTTTAGCAGCAACCCGCTGTTCTGCCTTCTTCCACCACACTATAGCCCCATAGCAAATCCTAGGTCTAATCACTGTGGTGTATATCCAGTGCATACTCCTGGGGCTTAGGCCCCAGTTTTTGCCCTCCTAGTACTCACTAAAGTACTTTTTGCCTTGGAGCCGATACTCTTAATATGAGGGGTCCAAGTTAGCTTCTCATCCAAGGTTACCCCTAGATATTTCACTGTCCCCTTCACAGGTAAAGTTTCATTGAAGAGCTTTAGATTCCAACTTGCATGCTGAATATGTCTCTTCAAAAATGGCACCACAACAGTCTTCTTAGGATTAACTCTCAGGTCCTGTTTAATGCACCATTTTTGCACTATGTCCAATCCTCCTTGTGCCATATTCCTGACTGTGTCAGTGAATTTGCCAAGTATTGCTGTGACAAGGTCATCTGCGTATCCTAGGCAGAAGCATTGTCTGGAATTTAGTTTCTCAATGAGTTTGTTCACCACTAGATTCCACAATAGAGGAGACAAAACTCCTCCTTTTGGGCATCCTCTAGTGGTCTTAATTACCATCTTTTCATTCATCATGGTAGCCTCTACCTTCCTTCCACTAAGCATGGCCCTGGTCCACCTACATGTAGGCCGGCCGGGGTGACCGAGCGGTTCTAGGCGCTTCAGTCTGGTACCGTGCGACTGCTACGGTCGCAGGTTCAAATGCTGCCTAGGGCATGGATGTGTGTGCTGTCCTTAGGTTAGTTAGGTTTAAGTAGTTGTAAGTTCTAGGGGACTGATGACCTCAGAAGTTAAGTCCCATAGTGCTCAGAGCCATTTGAACCAACCTACATGTAGTGGTCCCCAGGTCATGCACCTCTGCTGCCCTTACCACAGAATCAAAGGTCGTGTTACTGAAGCCCCCCTCAATATCCAGGAAGATGCAGAGGGCTATTTCTTGGAAGTGAAGTGCTTTTTCCACCTTCCCAATGAGTTGGAGGAGAGCTGTCTCACATGATTTACCTGGTTGGTATGTGTGTTGGTTCAGGTGTAGAGGGACACTACTTAGTCTCCCCTCCCCAACATACACATTAACCAGTTTTTCCAATGTTTTGAGAACGGAGGAGGACAGACTGATTGGTCTCATATCCTTGGCTTTGGTATGATCAATTCTCCTTGACTTTGAGATGAAGACAACCTTCACTGTCCTCCAAGCATTGGGAATGACTCCTACTGCTAAGCTAACCCTGAATAGCATGCATAGGACTCTTATAAGCTTCCCTCCTGCCTGTTGCAGGAGAGCTGGAATAATTCCATCTGGGCCAGGTGACTTGAACAGTTGGAATGTTTCCACTGCCCACTGGATTTTGTTGAAGTTCACACACTCCTTGGCCAATTCCCAGTCCTCTCTCAGAGTGCCTGAGAACTGTTGTTTCTCTGGGGTCATATGCTGGTCTGTGTTATCCAGCAGAGCATATTGAGGAAAGTGAGTTTTGAGATGCAATTTCAGCATCTCATGTGCTGTCTTTGTATATTCCCGATCCTCCTTCGTCAATGTACCTCCTGGATTGGTTGGTACTCTAGTGAGAAACTTGTGAAGTATGGCTTGTGCAGCCATGCCCTCCACTTCCTCACAGAATGCCTTCCAGGATGCCTCCTTTGCTTGTCTTAATGCAAGATTGTAATTGACAAGGGCCTCACGATATTTAGCCCATTGGCCTTTATGTCTCGCAATATTAAACAGTCTCCGTACCTGTTTTCTTTGCATTTCCAGTTTGTTATTCCACCGAGGAACACTCTTATTTCTGCACTTCCTGGTGACTGTGTAGTTGTCCTGATATGAGGTCACTATGGCAGAGATAACAACAGCCTCTGCTACTTCCTCAAATTCTACTGGCTTCTGTATCGAGGTTTTAATTTCTGATAAGGCTAAGTCAAGATCCCTCCTATATGTCTTCCTGGGATTCCTATAGCTCATGGTCTGTCTGATTCCCATTTCAACCTTGAATTTAATGTACATGTGGCCCGATGAGGATGGCTCCAACAGCACATGCCATTGTTTGACATAGCTACCCATTGCCATGCAACCAAATGTTATGTCAATTACTTCTTCCCTTCTGCTATTCCTGAAAGTAGGTTAATTGCTCCTATTCAGTACCTCTAAGTTGTTAGCTAAGAGAAATTCAAGAAGGTACTATGTCCAATCTCTACTGTTGGTGTCCTTGCTGCCGCACACTAAGTTGTGGGCATTGGAATCGTATCCCACTAGCAGGTGGTCACCTTGCCGATGGCAGGTCTCTACCAGTCTCCTCACCTCCAAGGAAGGTGGAGAACTGTCTTCATAAGGAAGGTATGCTGAGGCCAAAATAATTTCCCTCATGATACTTTCCTCACATTGCTGCATTTTGATGGTCACTAAGTCCCTAGAGCAGAAATCCATCATTGGCATGAAAGAAATGCCATTTCTAACATAGATGCATATTCTGGTGTTTCTTAGATTCCTAGCATAGATCAGCTTACCTCCAGTGCCTTTGAGGCCCGATACACCCCCTTTGTATAAATAGGGTTCTTGTGTCAGGGCCACGTCCACTTCCTGTCTCCCCAGGCAGCGACTCAGGGCAGCAGAGGCCCCTTTACTGTGCTGCAGATTAATCTGCAGCATCTCCAGGCTCCATCTTACAGCCATCTTTGAGGGCTTTGAGAACCCTGACGGTGACCTGTGAGAACCCTATAAACAGTTTCAGGACCTGCTCCTGCATCGCCTTCAGGGACTTCTCACCAAACTCCACCACCAGGGTTCGTCCATCCGGAGCAACCTTCCGGTTAATCACTCTCCAGTCTTCTGTCAGGACTTTTGGGTTCTGGGCCCCTATTTTCCCAAACAGAGTCTTGGGAGAGACTTCCTTAAGGATCTTAGGTACCCATAATGACATCTTTGTGGTCTTAAGAAGCTCCGCTGCTGTCTTGACCAGCAGCTTCGTATCTTCCCACAGGGATATCATGGGCACCTTGTCCTTGAACCATTCTATTGTGTGCACCCCCTCACAGACAAAAACGAGTGCACCACGATCTAGATAGACCCTCCTGAAGTTGGGATCTGTGCCGGTCCCCCCCCCCCCCCCCCCTTCCCAATCTTTTCAGTCTTTTCAAAGAGGGCCATCTGTACTAATTCCTCCTGCTGCGAGGCGATGGCCACCAGTGGATAACCTTCCTGGACAACTGCCATCCTAAAAACCGAGAATGCAGTACTATAGGTCTGTTTCCCTATTTCTTGCCTTGGTTTGTTTTGGACTCACTTATCCAGGGAGGAGGGAGCCTTTGGATCCTCCCTTATCTGCTTACTACCTGTCTTTGACGTTGTGGGGGTCTGCGTGTCCCCTTCAACCTGAGACAGTTTTTTACTGTGGGTCTTTGGTTCTAGTCCCTTTACTTCCCTCCACTTGTTTTTAGGAAGACATTCTTTTCCTTCCTTTTTCTTCTGTTCCCTGAGTAGTTTCCTCCTCTGGGCCCCAGACAAGCCTTTGATTTTAATCTGGTATAGCTTCTTGGTTACAGTTCCCACTTCTGGCTCAGGTCTAGACCCTGATTCAGTAGTGGAAATGCCTTCCATTGGTTCTGTCCCCGATGTTTGGGTATCTGAGATCTCAATTTGCCCTTCAGTTTCTTTTTCTTTATTTTCTATAGTCGTGTCCATGTTGGTCCCACGAGATTTGGGGATCTAGGAGGTCCACACCACAAATACCCCGCGCGGTGTAAGGCTAATTACTCAGGGAGGTCGCCCGGTATCCCTGAGGCTCCATTTGTGACACATCTCCCCATGTGCCACGCACACCTCGGCACGGATCGCATCACACTTTGGGTTGGGTCAGGGAATAGGGTAGGACTAGGAGTGGATAGGGAAGATTGTACGTTGTGGGACACTTTTAGTCTGATCCATCAGCTGAGGCCTTTCCGGCAGTAGGTCCTGTACCTTCAGCATAGCCCTCAGCTTCCTGAGGATATGCAAGCCTCTCCACCTGCACGGACAGTGCTTTGTCAAGGTGGTGTCTGCCGGAGAGGACACTTTATGTTGGTCTTGAATTATATTGATCTCATACAAGAGGATTCAAGAGCAAAAAGTCACAACAATAACAATGCAGCACAACCTTCTTTGCTGTGGGGGCAGTGGTACATCCAAAGCAGCCTAAAAGTTAATAGAATACAGTATCTAATGCAGTTGAGGTCACTTTGCTTGTGGAATCTGCGCTAAGTAGGTCGCAGAACACCTAGTAGTAATAAAAGAAAGCAAGATGATAATCAGTATTCTCTGGAATATTATGGAAATGAAAATGGCCACTGGCAAAAACACCATAATCACCATGACAACAACAGCAGCAGCAACAACAACAAAAACAGATGGAATTCAGCTACAAGAGATCAGATACAACAGCAAACCCATGATCATATTAACAGCATTAAGACTATGTGGTGCCAGTATACACTTGTACTATTAAAGATGACTGGTGAACTCAACACCCAACAATGAATTTAATTGAAGTGGCTCATGAGCTACAACCATTCAATACAGAGTCTACAAACTAAACACGACCATCACATTAAGCCCTCAAATACTGACTGTGGGACATGGAAAATTCAGTAAAGGTGCTATGCTATATGATGATATCAGTATCAGTGCAACATGGAAAATTCAGTAAAGGTGTTATGTTATAATGATGATATCAATATCAGGGAAGAATTAGCCACAAATCAGTTTAAATGCAATGAGCAGACAAAAGACATTTTGCAGGCTGCCATGCAGGCAATGGTAAGAGGTATAACAACTGATGTGATTGATACAGATGCCATGGTAAGGATTACGTCAACTAATTTGTAACACAAAATATGCAAAGTTACAGAGGCAGCTACTTATCCTGTCCAGAACTGTACAATCTGGGCACTCTCAGTGTTAAAATGTTAAATGTTAGGATTTAGGCATAAGCAGATGTAAGGTTTGGAAATGGATTAATAAAACATCCATTCTTAATCACAAATGTATTGATAGTTGAATGTATTCTGGACTTAGACACTTTCTGAAAGGAGGAGGAAAAAATCAACTTCTTTTGGTTAAATACCATTTGAATGTCAATAATAGATCTGGTAAATATGAGAGTTAACAATGATAAGTACTGACAGTTACCAAAAGTAAAGTTAATTAAAACCACGACAATACCTACCTGCAAAATATCTGCACAAAGTTATCAAGATAAAGCTATTGAGAACCAGATAATGGTCAAAGTAAAGGAGTCTACAACTATTCATTCATCACAAACAACTGAGTCAAAAAATTTATTATTAAATTGTGTACGTTATTTAGTAAAAAACCTGATATCATAAACATTTATCATTATCATATGAAAGTCCACCCCCATGAGATTCATTGCTACAATACCTACCCCATCCCATGGTCTATGAAAGCAGCAGTAAATAAGGCAATAAAAATGTTCAAGTGGCATGTAATAGAACAGTCTATGTTGCACTATTGCAGTCTTTTGCTGTTTGTTATAAAACCTGGCAATGATGTTCATTTGGTCTTGGATGCAAGAGTAATTAAAAAAAACAATTTGTCCCTGTATGAACTCGTCTGGAGACTTTGGAAGAACAATTACAGAAATTTCTTGGTGTTCAATTCCTCACTGGTATCAATTTATGGAATTTGTAATGACAAATAATACTCACCAAAGAATCTAGGAAATACACTGTCTTTATTTTCAGTCGATGAAGCTATCAGTTCTGTATACTGCTATTTGGCTTAAATGTGAATTCACAAGTATTTATCATGGCCCTGCATGCTGTCCTAGGACCTGAACTGATTGACCAAGTTACATTCCATGTAGGTGTATATTAATAGCTACACACATGTGGGAATAGCATGTGCAACTAGCAGAAAAAACACTACACGAATTCTCCAAGGCAGAAGTGACAGCAAAGTTGTAAAAGTGTGAATATGTCAGAGAGAAGGTTAAGTTTCTTGGTCACATTGTTCCCTCTATTGAAATAAAACATAACCCCAGTAAGATTAGTGGCATCAAAAATTTTCCACACCCATGTGCTATGGAACAACTCAAAGCATTCTTGGACTTTTGCTCCCATTTTGTCAATTTGTACCAACCCAACTTAAAAAAAAAAAAAAAATATGCACCATGGAATTTGACAAGTGATTGTGAGAATGATTTTAATGCAATAGAGAGGCTTTACTAAATTCCAACATTCTGTATAATCCTGATAAGAGTAAAGATTTTTGTTTAGTTATTGACACATGATTTTCTGGATTAGTAGCTTGCCAATTTCCAATACATGATGTAATATTGTGCTCTGCCTGTGACGTAATAACATACTATTTTCCTTTCCTATCGAAATATCAAGAGTTAAGGATATTATTTAACCACTGAGTCAATGAACTTTGCTGCAAGTCAGCGAATATGTACACCCAGGATAATGGGAGCAGCGTAGCATTATCATCTGTATTTTGTTCTAAATAAGAATCCGCACTTGTCTTTTCTTTCTCTTCTTCAGTCTCGCACCTTTCTGACAGCATCTTACGCTATCAGTCTTTTATTTTTTTCCATTTTGTTCAAATGAACTGAAACTGTATTACTGTTAGGAATTTGTTTAAATGTGCCATTATTATCGCTAATTGTGATTACTGATATGACTTTACTTTGAATACTTTTTTCACAGACCCCACCAGAGTAACAGAATCATCTTCATCCCTACTACTACTACTACTACTACTTTTGCTCCAGAAACGTGCTAAGATATTGTAATTTCTACTATTTCGCCAGAATATGGCAAAAATTCTGTTATGTTCAAAACTGTGAGATTAATGCATGAGATGTCAGATGTCTGTTTTAAAAGCTTCTTTCATTAAATAATAATTGTTTAATTTGGCATTTCTTCTTTCATTTCGTAGTAACAATCATTAATCCCCAATTTATAAATGTTACAGATTTTTTTTTACTACATTTTTTCTTACATTGCCTATACGATACCCATGAAATTAAATTAAACTATTCTGAATTTCCTCGCGAGGTGAGAAGACAGTTAGTAATTTCCCTAAGATTATAGAAACCCAAATTATCCATTTTTTAGCATGGTACGAGTCTACCAACCTTCACATCAAACAATAAAAAAGGTAATAAAGAGTAGACTTAACTAAGGAGTGAAGTGATTTTTTTTTTATGTAGTCTGACAAAAAATAATTTTCATTATAGAGACTAAGAAAGTGGCCTGTGTGTGCGTCAAAATATTTAGGTTCATTTTACTTTTTATTTAGTAGATTTCCTTTTAATAAATTATTTATTTAATTACTGTCTATTATTATTATTATTACAATGAGGAAGAGGGAAATGAGAACTTTGTGTCATAAGTTAGCATTGTGCTTCTTCATATCATGCAAATTACTGTACACCCACTTAACACACTGGTCTTTGATCCTCCAGGAACACAATTTTGAGGTCATTTACATATCTGGAAGAGTAAACATTGTAGCAGATACACTATCATGATTACTATGAGGCTTTCTTGAATACTCTGAAATAATTGAACAAACCACTGACTATCAAGCACTGTTAAAGGAAATGGCTTGGTTACAGAATGCAGACAATCATTGTCAGAAGATAAAGACACTACTTTTGCAAAATCTACTAGACAGACTGAACCAGCATGCATGAGACCGAATGATGTCCTATTCTAAACAAAATTCTAATTCCAACACCTGGTGTGTTTGCGTGTATGAGGATGCATTAATCTCATATACACATAATGCTTCACACCATTATTGTGCATCTAAGTATGGATAGCAAATTAACTTATACTGGTAGTTTCCAAAAATGAAAAAACAAACACAATAACTACTAAAAACATATTCTATTTGTCAACAACCAAACCAGTCACTAAATTACATCATATAGAATTACATCCTATTATACCAAGGCAACCATTCAAATATTTTGCATAGAGAGTGTTGGTCTTCTCCCCTCTGCAAGGGGTGGAGTTAAATATGTTGTAGCCTTATATGATATATTCACCAAGTATGTTAAGTTATATGCAACAGAGGTGACAGCAGCAGCTCCAATCAGCAAGAGAACAGTGAGCAATTACATTTCAGCAGTTGGCAATCCTGTTGTGCTGCTATGTGACAACGTATCTAACTTTACCTCTCAAGCTTGGGAAACATTTCTGTGCGAACATGACATTAAACAGATATAAATCTAATTTTTTTTTTCATTTGGAAGAAAATCATTGTGAACTTATATTTAGAGAGTGCAATAGAGTCATCAAGACATATGCACACAGTTGTCAAACCAAGTGGGCCGAGTACTTGGAATTCTTTGAACAGGTGGCAAACAGTCTTCCTTTGTATAAGACATAGTTCACTCCAGCTGATAAGTAAATCCAAAGAGAAGAATGATGGATAAATCCACTGCTGAGAGTATGCAGAGAAGAGTGTTCTTGGGAGGAAAAGATCAGGAAAGTATTAGTTACACAGACACACTAACAGGCACACTTGTGTATGTTGCAATACAATAGGAAGCTATGACAGGTACAAAAATAGAAAGTGGGAGACTACATTCTTTTAAGACCTCACCTGAAGTCATCACTTCTGCACAAGGAAAATTGTAAGTCACAATTTTTATGTAATGGTCCTTATAGGATTGCAAAAATACACCATCCTGGAAGTTGTCTTCTGCTTTATCCCAAAAGTGATAAAATAAAGGCATTATATTCCCATCAAGATTTGAAAGAGCATTTTCATTAGTAGTTGATCTTATTTTTGCATATATAATATTTATATTTAAGTGTATTTATTAAAGGTGATTTCTAACTAGTTAACCCATAATGTTTACAGGAATTATGTATCAAATTGGAAAGGGAGGTGCCCTGATGACATTATGGAAAGATACTATTAAGTAAGAGACCGATATTTAGGTATTTGAGTAGTTATAAGGATCATCACTTATGAGGTCACTATTCTAGATGCAATAAGAATGTCAGGTGCTATGACTGCAGAAATTTGTGTGTGCAAAATGTTATTAGTGTTACTCATGTCAAAGCTCTCGAGATATTGGAATGAGAGAGTAAGCAGGTTTTGAATCATTACTGTATTTTGAGTTTTCATGAGCTAAGAGTATAAGTTGTGCTCAGTTTTAATCATTTATTTTATTCCATTTGTTGCTTTATTCAAATTTTGCCATTTATTGGGTCTGACACTCTACAGAGAAATTTAATTTTACCCAGTGACAGGCAATGTTGGCATGTCCTATGTAATTATGTTACCTTCCCGAAACAACATTTGATGAGTCAGGCCAGTATCACAGATAGGAAGCCAATAAATGAGTGTAAGTAAATATATCTATGTAAAATCAATAAGCAAGGTTCCTAAAAGATGATGTATGTACACGTTTATCAAGTAAACAAATTACCTAATTATGTTATATTGAAAAACCTTGAAATCTGTTTAGGAAATGCGAGAGCATGGACCATAAATGATACAATGATAAACTGTGTTATAGTGAAACAGAACTTCAAAGGCTTACTGTAATAGTAAATATGATAGAAGGTAGGACAGTGTTGGACACATACCAAGTGAACATTGACGGTAGAGTATGTTATTACAGATGACAAACTGAAATGTTGGCTATGCACTTACCTTCAGATGGACTTAGTGACTTGCTGATTACTTGTGGTGTAATGCAGAATAATGGAAGCTGGACTCTGTGTGAGTTGCACCTGTGATCAACCATGTCACAAGCACTCAGACATGAATTACATGCTGCTGTCGAAATAGAGTCAGCTGTATACTGAGCTTGAGCTAAGTGCTCTGCAAGTTGTGATTTCAGTTCAGATTGTTGGTGGCTCTACTTGGCATGCCATCATTATTGACTTGAATTATGAATTGAACCTTCTGGATAGTTTAGCAGAGACACTCACATTCTGTATGCTACGGCATTGAGAAAAAAATATGACCTTGAGTAGATGAACTCGTTTATGACCAGTTGTGACAGAAAAAAAAACAGTGCACTAACACACTAACTGTAAAAATTCATATGTTTCCCACACTTAACAAGGATCCATTTAATACATACTGAGGTGACAAAAGTAGTGGGATCACAATATGCACATATACAAATGGCAGTAGGATCGTGTGCACAAGGTATAGAAGGGAAATGCCTTGGTAGAGTTGTCATTTGTATTCAAGTGATTCATGTGAAGAGATTTCTAAGTGATTATGGCTGCACAAAGGGAATTCACAGACAATGAATTTGGGGTGATAGTTGGAGCTAGACATATGGAACATTCAGTTTTGGAAATTCTTAGGCAATTCAACATTCCGCAGCCCACAGTGTCAAGAGTGTGCCGAGAATACCACATTTCAGGCATTACCTCTTACGACAGACAATACAGTGGTTGACTGCCTTCACTTAATGACTAAGAACAGCAGTGTTTGCATAAATTTGTCAGTGCTAACAGACAAACAACACTTCATGAAACAACCACAGAAATCAATGAGGGATGTACAATGAACGTATCCATTAGGGCAGTGTGGCAAAATTTGGCATTAACGGGCTATGGCACCAGATGACAGGCGCTATTGCCTTTGCTAACAGTATAATATTACCTGCAGTACTTCTCCTGGGCTCGTGAGGATTTTGGTTGGATGCTAGACAACTGGGAAACTGTGGCCTAGTCAGATGAGTCTCAATATCAGTTGGGAAGAGCTGATGGTAGGGCTCAAATGTGGTATAGACACCACAAAGCCGTGGGCCCAAGTTGTCAACAAGGCACTGTGTAAGCTGGCTCCATAATGGTGTAGGCTGTGTTTACACAGAACAGAATGGGTCCTCTGGATCTTTGGCTACTTGGGGATGATTTGCAGCCATTCATGGACTTCATGTTTACAAACAACAATGGAATTTTTATAGATGACAATGCACAATATCAATCTGGACAATTCAAGTGAATGATTTGGCCACCCAAATCGGCCAATATGCATCCCATTGAATATTTATGGGTCAAGATTGAGATATCAGTTCGTGTACAAAATCCTACACTGGCAAAACTTTCATAATTATGGATGGCTGTAGAGGCAGCATGGCACAACTTGTTGAGTCCATGCCATGTCAAGTTGCTGCACTACCCTGGGCAGAAGCAGGTCCAACATGATATTAAGAGGTATCCCATGACTTTTGTCACCTAAGTGTAATAAATGTACATACATATATGTATCATTTTCCTGTCTTTGTAAAATGCCATTTGTGTACCAACAACGACTCTCTTTAGTATGTCCTGCATGGGTCGTCCCCTATGTGTTGGTTATTAAGTCGTGCAATTATTTCATGCACTGGACTGACTGAGGTACCCTTTAGATGCATGGCAAATTGGACAGATGTTCGCTACCTATTATGCCAGCTGATGACCTTTTATCAACAGGCTGAGAAACAGGATCGGTCCCAACACAGTAACATTGTGTGTGCCATTCCTTTGGTCCCAACATTCCCCATCATTGTCTACCACAACAAATATTCATTCCTGACATCCTGCACTTGAAAAACTCAAATGACTATGGTCAGCACAACAAGGAGACTCGAATCACTCATGCCTGCCTGCAGAACTCTTGCCTGAAAGATGGTTAAACCAAATGTAATGGCTATTTAAAAACTGACTATGGTATAACATAGCAAAGTGAACCTCTATTACTTGAAGTGATAGTACAAAGATGTAACCATTATAACCATCCATTAGTAAACTCTTGATGAACAATACAACCCCATTTAATTGTAACCATAAAACAGTAACTAATATGTAGCCATAATATTGCAAATAATATGTAAACAGTCCATGCCTAACTCCCTGATAATATGGTTGAATGACTACTCCTAGTTGCTCCAGACTTTTTTGCAGCCATTTGAGGGGGCGGTAGTAATATATTAAATTATGTCACTTATTTATGCAATGTAATGAAAAAGGATGCCTATTGTTACACTCAATATGCTAAAGTCAATAGAGTATTTTTGATTTTTTTGGTAAAAACCCATAGAGGCTCACTAAGAGTCAATCCTTCTTGCAATTCACTTGACTTCCACACTTTCTTCTGTCACGATACATGCAAGGACTTCATATTCATAGTTTTCGTTTAATTATGAATAATGATGTTAATTCAGACTTAATAGATTTACTGTTTGATTCAATGAAGACATTAATTATCATTTATTATCTATATTAGCAAAATTTTATGTTTCAGCTGATAATTTCTGCAGGTAAGCAAATGTTGGTGATGTGATGATTACACACCATCTGCATATTATCAGATGAATATCTGCATTCTCTCTTTCAGAACCTGCAGCATAGTATTGTTTGTAATACAAAGTGTGATCAATTTTGTTGGGCACTGGGACATATTTCATCTCACTGTGTTCCATTTTAACACTGTCAACCATCGATCTTCTACAGCGATTTCTGCACCTGGTTTCAGAACAGAATATCCTAAGGTAACATATTCTGGCTAAGTGAGAAGTTTTGTTTGAATCTACCACTAACTTTAAATTAAATTTGAGCATTTTTACTGCCACTGTAGCCTTTGTGAGTCACCTTGTCTCAGAACAATTAACATTCTGTGTTGACAACAGAACTCGTTTTACAGGAAAAATCATACAGTGTGTATCAGTCACTGCATATCCATTGTATTTGTCCTCATAGTCTTTTGTGGTGGGATGATCCAATAACATCTCCATTTACAAGCTGTGACATTTTGAATAAAAGACTTGAGCTTTTGATAGCTGTCCACTATCCTCATCAGGAGTTAAAATCAGTGACTGCCGGGGCTGATATGGCATTCTGCTTATTTAGGTCAGTGTTGGACATTGAGCAAAAGCAAAGATGGAGGCTTGATGCTTATAGGGATGAGAAAGTGGAAATTTCAAATGTGGTACTGGCTCCTCGCACCATGTGATGTCACTTAGTTCCATGGCGAGATGAAGCTGCTAGGGGCTCCACACCTTGCCTTCCATGTGTGCATCACTCTGGCCCTTGGTGAAATGTTCCAGATGATGCCATTACCTCTGTATAAGCAGAACACCCTGCCAGCCCTTGCAGTCAGTGATTTTAACTCCTGATGATGATGATGATGAGGATGACAGTGACGGCTATTGAAAGTTCAAGTATTTTATTCAAAATCATGCTGCTCATAAACCAAGAACATTTTATTGAGTCATGGTGTTCATTGTAAAAACTTTTTTCAAAGGAAGATAACACGTAAGGGATTTTTGAAACTGATGTTTGGTGGTTGTTGTTGTTGTGGTCTTCAGTCCTGAGACTGGTTTGATGCAGCTCTCCATGCTACTCTATCCTGTGCAAGCTTTTTCATCTCCCAGTACCTACTGCAACCTACATCCTTCTGAATCTGCTTAGTGTATTCATCTCTTGGTCTCCCTCTACGATTTTTACCCTCCACGCTGCCCTCCAATACTAAATTGGTGATCCCTTGATGCCTTAGAACATGTCCTACCAACCGATCCCTTCTTCTGGTCAAGTTGTGCCACAAACTTCTCTTCTCCCCAATCCTATTCAATACTTCCTCATTAGTTACATGATCTACCCATCTAATCTTCAGCATTCTTCTGTAGCACCACATTTCGAAAGCTTCTATTCTCTTCTTGTCCAAACTATTTATCGTCCATGTTTCACTTCCATACATGGCTACACTCCATACGAATACTTTCAGAAATGACTTCCTGACACTTAAATCAATACTGGATGTTAACAAATTTCTCTTCTTCAGAAACGCTTTCCTTGCCATTGCCAGCCTACATTTTATATCCTCTCTACTTCGACCATCATCACTTATTTTGCTCCCCAAATAGCAAAACTCCTTTACTACTTTAAGCGCCTCATTTCCTAATCTAATTCCCTCAGCATCACCCAACTTAATTAGACTACATTCCATTATCCTTGTTTTGCTTTTGTTGATGTTCATCTTATATCCTCCTTTCAAGACACTGTCCATTCCATTCAACTGCTCTTCCAAGTCCTTTGCTGTCGCTGACAGAATTACAATGTCATCGGCGAACCTCAAAGTTTTTATTTCTTCTCCATGAAGTTTAATACCCACTCCGAATTTTTCTTTTGTTTCCTTTACTGCTTGCTCAATATACAGATTGAACAACATCAGGGAGAGGCTACAACCCTGTCTTACTCCCTTCCCAACCACTGCTTCCCTTTCATGTCCCTCGACTCTTATAACTGCCATCTGGTTTCTGTACAAATTGTAAATAGCCTTTCGCTCCCTGTATTTTACCCCTGCCACCTTTAGAATTTGAAAGAGAGTATTCCAGACAACATTGTCAAAAGCTTTCTCTAAGTCTACAAATGCTAGAAACATAGGTTTGCCTTTCCTTAATCTTTCTTCTAAGATAAGTCGTAAGGTCAGTATTGCCTCACGTGTTCCAGTGTTTCTACGGAATCCAAACTGATCTTCCCCGAGGTTGGCTTCTACTAGTTTTTCCATTCGTCTGTAAAGAATTCGTGTTAGTATTTTGCAGCTGTGACTTATTAAGCTGATAGTTCGGTAATTTTCACATCTGTCAACACCTGCTTTCTTTGGGATTGGAATTATTATATTCTTCTTGAAGTCTGAGGGTATTTCGCTTGTTTCATACATCTTGCTCACCAGATGGTAGAGTTTTGTCAGGACTGGCTCTCCCACGGCCGTCAGTAGTTCCAATGGAATATTGTCTACTCCGGGGGCCTTGTTTCGACTCAGGTCTTTCAGTGCTCTGTCAAACTCTTCACGCAGTATCGTATCTCCCATTTCATCTTCATCTACATCCTCTTCCATTTCCATAATATTGTCCTCAAGTACATCGCCCTTGTATAGACCCTCTATATACTCCTTCCACCTTTCTGCTTTCCCTTCTTTGCTTAGAACTGGGTTTCCATCTGAGCTCTTGATATTCATACAAGTCGTTCTCTTATCTCCAAAGGTCTCTTTAATTTTCCTGTAGGCGGTATCCATCTTACCCCTAGTGAGATAGGCCTCTACATCCTTACATTTGTCCTCTAGCCATCCCTGCTTAGCCATTTTGCACTTCCTGTCGATCTCATTTTTGAGACGTTTGTATTCCTTACTGCATTTTTATATTTTCTCCTTTCATCAATTAAATTCAATATTTCTTCTGTTACCCAAGGATTTCTACTAGCCTTCGTCTTTTTACCTACTTGATCCTCTGCTGCCTTCACTACTTCATCCCTCAAAGCTACCCATTCTTCTTCTACTGTATTTATTTCCCCCATTCCTGTCAATTGCTCCCTTATGCTCTCCCTGAATCTCTGTACAACCTCTGGTTCTTTTAGTTTATCCAGGTCCCATCTCCTTAAATTCCCACCTTTTTGCAGTTTCTTCAGTTTTAATCTACAGGTCATAACCAATAGATTGTGGTCAGAGTCCACATCTGCCCCTGGAAATGTCTTACCGTTTAAAACCTGGTTCCTAAATCTCTGTCTTACCATTATATAATCTATCTGATACCTTTTAGTATCTCCAGGGTTCTTCCATGTATACAACCTTCTTTCATGATTCTTAAACCAAGTGTTAATTATGATTATGTTGTGCTCTGTGCAAAATTCTACCAGGCGGCTTCCTCTTTCATTTCTGTCCCCCAATCCATATTCACCTACTGTGTTTCCTTCTCTCCCTTTTCCTACACTCGAATTCCAGTCACCCATGACTATTAAATTTTCGTCTCCCTTCACAATCTGAATAATTTCTTTTATTTCATCATACATTTCTTCAATTTCTTCGTCATCTGCAGAGCTAGTTGGCATATAAACTTGTACTACTGTAGTAGGTGTGGGCTTTGTATCTATCTTGGCCACAATAATGCGTTCACTATGCTGTTTGCAGTAGCTTACCCGCATTCCTATTTTAATATTCATTATTAAACCTACTCCTGCATTCCCCCTATTTGATTTTGTGTTTATAACCCTGTAGTCACCTGACCAGAAGTCTTGTTCCTCCTGCCACCGAACTTCACTAATTCCCACTATATCTAACTTCAACCTATCCATTTCCCTTTTTAAATTTTCTAACCTACCTGCCCGATTAAGGGATCTGACATTCCACACTCCGATCCGTAGAACGCCAGTTTTCTTTCTCCTGATAACGACATTCTCTTGAGTAGTCCCCGCCCGGAGATCCGAATGGGGGACTATTTTACCTCAGGAATATTTTACCCAAGAGGACGCCATCATCATGTAATCATACAGTAAAGCTGCATGCCCTCGGGAAAAATTACGGCTGTAGTTTCCCCTTGCTTTCAGCCGTTCGCAGTACCAGCACAGCAAGGCCGTTTTGGTTATTGGTACAATTGTTTAAAAATGAGAATTAGTGACATTGTTTTACATAATTTGAATGTACCATATCTTTTCATACTGATTGTCTCCAGCACAAAAGTGGCGACTGACTTCTTTGATAATTTCTCTATGTTTAACTCAGCAATGGCACAAGACCTGTTAGTAGTACTTTCAAGCACTAAGGTTCAGCTCTTGGAAATATTTTGAGGAGCACAAGTGTGTTATGGTACAAGATCACAACATGTAGCATGTATTTACATCACTTGGAGTTCACTTGCTGAAACAAGATGACAGACAACAGAAAGCAGAACATCGAGAAATCCAGTGACATTCCCAAACTATAATTTTGTGCAACATATTGCAAAAAAACACTTTTTCACGGATTCGTCTCCAAAGCCAGAAACAGCTTCTACAACCTCTTCATAAAAATGCAGATAAGCAAATCACCTGTATTTACAGAGCTATTTCAGTCCTTCCAGTCTTTTCACAAACATATGTATTAATACAAAATGTATCAACTGAAATACATCAAATGCCTACATAAATAAATAAAAGTGGTCTACAAATACTGCCCTTGTGCCCACAGTATTACATGCTGACTGTTTCTTGATTTGGCTTTCATAAGGGAGTGTATACAGAGAGAGACTGTATGCAGTCTCAAAGATGAGGTTTTGACAAAGCTGCAGAACAAAAATTCCTTTGTTGATATATTATGTGTCCTGGCCAAGCTATTGGATTCTGTGCTTCGTAACATTCTATATAAAGATTTATGTAAGGTTCAGAACTGGGTCCACTACTTTTCTTTCAATGACATCAGTGGAAGTCCAAAAACTTTAATTTTAGTGGATTTGATGTGATTTACTGGTTTGATTTTTGAAAAGTTCACAACATAGTATTAAATTCCTTTTCCAACAATAACCTTTTAACAGCAGCTCTGATTGGCTTCCCTACTGAGAAAGAAATGTGTGATATTGATGAAATGTTCTCGGGTCTCCAACGGGGTGGCAGTGTTAAAATGCTGCAATGTTTTGACGAGTACATATCATCATCTTCTGGCAAAGAAGATCGTGAGTATGACACTCATTGAAATGTTGAACACAGCCACCCAGCTGGAAACCTGAGAGCTTTCCATTTCTGGTAGCACAAATCACAAACAATTGTTCATTTGGCATTTTCTGTGATTTTGTCAATGCCTTTTTGTAGATCATAAAATTCTACCAGTGAAACTAAAATGGTTTCTGCATCTACATTCATACTGTGCAAAACACTGTGACATGCATGGCAAGGGTACTTGTACCACATATTAATGTTTCTTCCTGGTATATTTGCGTTAGAACTGCGGAAAGAATAACTGCTAAAATGTTTCTGTGTGCACTGGTCTAATCTTGTCTTTTCAGTCCCAAAAAGTTGTTATTAAGGGGAAAAGGTGGGAATTTAAGGAGATAAACTGAAAGAACCAGAGGTTGTACAGAGTTTCAGGGAGAGCGTAAGGGAACAAATGACAGGAATGGGGGAAAGAAATACAGTAGAAGAAGAATGGGTAGCTTTGAGGGATGAAGTAGTGAAGGCAGCAGAGGATCATGTAGGTAAAAAGACGAGGGCTAGTTGAAATCCTT
Organism: Schistocerca serialis cubense; assembly: GCF_023864345.2. NCBI lineage: Eukaryota > Metazoa > Arthropoda > Insecta > Orthoptera > Acrididae > Schistocerca > Schistocerca serialis. The sequence continues at coordinate 37,506,039 of NC_064638.1, forward strand.
GGGTAACAGAAGGAATATTGAATTTAATTGATGAAAGGAGAAAATATAAAAATGCAGTAAATGAAGCAGGCAAAAAGGAATACAAACGTATCAAAAATGAGATCGACAGGAAGTACAAAATGGCTAAGCAGGGATGGCTAGAGGATAAATGTAAGGATGTAGAAGCTTATCTCACTAGGGGTAAGATAGATACTGCCTACAGGAAAATTAAAGAGACCTTTGGAGAAAAGAGAACCACTTGTATGAATATCAAAAGCTCAGATGGAAACCCAGTTCTAAGCAAAGAAGGGAAAGCAGAAAGGTGGAAGGAGTATGCAGAGGGTCTATACAAGGGCAATGTACTTGAGGACAATATTATGGAACCGGAGGAGGATGTAGATGAAGATGAAATGGGAGATATGATACTGCGTGAAGAGTTCGACAGAGCACTGAAAGACCTGAGTCGAAACAAGGCCCCGGGGGTAGACAACATTCCATTAGAACTACTGACGGCCTTGGGAGAGCCAGTCCTGACAAAACACTACCATCTGGTGAGCAAGATGTATGAAACAGGCGAAATACCCTCAGACTTCAAGAAGAATATAATAATTCCAATCCCAAAGAAAGCAGGTGTTGACAGATGTGAAAATTACCGAGCTATCAGTTTAATAAGTCACAGCTGCAAAATACTAACGTGAATTCTTTACAGACGAATGGAAAAACTGGTAGAAACGGACCTCGGAGAGGATCAGTTTGGATTCCGTAGAAATGTTGGAACACGTGAGGCATTACTGACCCTACGGCTTATCTTAGAAGCTAGATTAAGGAAAGGCAAACCTACGTTTCAAGCATTTGTAGACTTAGAGAAAGCTTTTGAGAATGTTGACTGGAATACTCTCTTTCAAACTCTGAAGGTGGCAGGGGTAAAATATAGGGAGTGAAAGGCTATTTACAGAAACCAAATGGCAGAGTTGAGGGGCATGAAAGTGAAGCAGTGGTTGGGAAGGGAGCGAGACAGGGTTGTAGCCTCTCCCCGACATTATTCAATCCGTATATTGAGCAAGCAGTGAAGGAAACAAAAGAAAAATTCGGAGTAGGTATTAAAGTCCATGGAGAAGAAATAAAAACTTTGAGGTTCGCCGATGACATTGTAATTCTGTCAGGGACAGCAAAGGACTTGGAAGAGCAATTGAACGGAATGGATGGTGTCTTGAAGGGAGGATATAAGATGAACATCAACAAAAGCAAAACAAGGATAATGGAATGTAGTCGAATTAAGTCAGGTGATGTTGAAGGTATTAGATTAGGAAATGAGACACTTAAAGTAGTAAAGGAGTTTTGCTATCTGGGGAGCAAAATAACTGATGATGGTCGAAGTAGAGACAATGTAAAATGTAGACTGACAATGGGAAGGAAATCGTTTCTGAAGAAGAGAAATTTGTTAACATCGAGTATAGATTTAAGTGTTAGGAAGTCATTTCTGAAAGTATTTGTATGGAGCGTAGCCATGTATGGAAGTGAAACGTGGACGATAAATTGTTTGGACAAGAAGAGAATAGAAGCTTTCGAAATGTGGTGCTACAGAAGAATGCTGAAGATTAGATGGGTAGATCACGTAACTAATGAGGAGGTGTTGAACAGGATTGGGGAGAAGAGAAGTTTGTGGCACAACTTGACTAGAAGAAGGGATCGGTTGGTAGGACATGTTCTAAGGCATCAAGGGATCACCAATTTAGTATTGGAGGGCAGCGTGGAGGGTAAAACTCGTAAAGGGAGACCAAGAGATGAATACACCAAGCAGATTCAGAAGGACGTAGGTTGCAGTAGATACTGGGAGATGAAGAGGCTTGCACAGGATGGAGTAGCATGGAGAGCTGCATCAAACCAGTCTCAGGACTGAAGACCACAACGACAACAACAACAATAACAACAAGGGGACAGTAGTATATTTATAGATTAATAACTTAACACTTACTCTTGAAACTTTGTAAGTAGGTGCTCACGAAATAGTTGGTGCCTATGTTCGGTCCTCTGCTAATTCAGGTTATCTGTGATGCTTTTCTATAATTCAAACAAACCTGACAATTAATGATGACCTTTTTTGTATGAATTATTGACACACTGGGTCTGCTGAACAATGTTCAAATCCACTGCATTGACTTCTGTCATCCAGGTCATGTTTTTGATGTTATCTAATGTGGAGTGGGTTGTTGTATACATATATAAACAGATTCTGCAATTGAAAATCTTCTTGTGTCTAACGGAGATTGGTAACAATCGAAAATGATAACAAAAATAAAGGATTTACACAGTAGATTTTCAGTAAATATCTGTATGCTGTGGGGACCAACTAATAAAAATACTTCTGTAACAGTCAATGACTCACTATTCAATATAATATATGGCATGCTGCCCAAGAATCCCTCAACCCAACCACAAATTTCTTCAGTTTATTATGGTTAAGAAAGGGGGTAACTCAAGATCAAAATTCTGTGTAGGATATGATGGAATAGGGAGGGGTGGAGGGGATGAGGTTTGCGCATGCATGGCGGCAGAAAGCAGGCAAACGAAGTCCCTGTTGCCGAGGAGTGTTGCCTGCCATTTATTTCTATTTGGACTGTATTATAAGTAAAAATGTAATACACAACAAAATAAACTTCAAACTCAAACTGAGATCATTACATTTGTTTGACAACTGCCTCTACTCCATAATTTTTTTAAATGTGAATAATGCGTGCATGTGGGTGTGTTTCACTGCTGTTCAGTGTAAATCACTATGTATAACAAAGAATTACTGATTACAAACATTAGTGCAAAAGATGATTGTAAAAATTGTCAGTATGTTATCGTATTTTTCAGTGTCAACAGGCATTATGAGTTTAAACTAACTCATTTGACATTAAAGCGGGAGAATGCATTTATGATCTATTGAACAAGTGAACAGTTAACCATTTTCTCTGAATAACTCGACGGAATGCTGACTGATAACGTCGAAAACCACCGATATCTCAACAGGTAACCCTCCCTTTCATTTTAAGGCATTTTCCAATTTGTGTTATGAAAATGGCAGTTGGAGTTTTTGACAAATTTATCCAGCCACATTCTTGCATACAACAGGCTGGGAAAAGTTCAACTTCTCCTTGGGCAGTGTGTTGAACATTATAATCTGATACTTCACAGGCTACATATTCCTAACCAATAAATCTAGGCAGTTCTCACGTACAGTGTATGCAATTGATATGTTGACAAAAACATTAAACCATGAGTCTTTAAAACCAAGAAAGATCATTACTTTCTCTCAAAGTCTACAGTGTAATGCCATATACTATCTGAGTCCATCTGATTGTAAATTAGGATGATACGTGTAAGTTTTTTATCCATCTTCACCTCCCTGTGAAAGACTTATTTTTGAAACTTTTCAGTGTGACACACACAATGTACCCACGCTGAAGGTGGATGTTGGCTATTGCTTCATGCATAAGCCTTTCAGTGTCTGTCTTATTTCCTCACATAGCTTGTAACCTGTGCACAAATTAATTCTGTCATATTATACTGACAGTAATATGTGAGTAAACACAAAACTGTATTACCACATTCACATGCAAGAAAGTCTAGTTTGTACATTCTGTCATGTGTCTTTTATAAATTAATGAGCTGCAAGAGCTCAGCATGAGTCTAGCTTATATTAGAATATTTTTATTTTTCAGCCAGAGCACAATATCCCCTTTCCTGGTGCTCGTACTTGGTCATTTCTCAGTAACAGCTGAATGATAACTGGCATTGCAATTACAATGACTGACTTTGAAGCTTTCATTTCCGAATGGTAGTCATTACTGTCTTTCTTACATCTAAATACAAGCTTACTCTCAGGAACCAAATCAGAAGAAGAGCCAGCATGCAGAATCAGTATTCGAGAAACTTTTGCTAGAGGAACTTTAAAGCCGGGTATTGTGCAGTTCAGCCCCTGGTGGACCTCCTGGGAACATCACATACCAGGTGTGTGTAACCCCATTGTTTGCGTGGTAGAGCAATAATGGTGTATGCGTACGTAGAGACAGTGTTTGCGCAGCAATCGCCGACATAGTGTAACTGAGGTGGAATAAGCGAAACCAATCCGCATTCGCCAAGGCAGATGGAAAACCGCCTTAGAAACCATCTACAGGCTGGCTGGCACACCAGACCTCAACACTAACCCGCCAGGCAGATTCGTGCCGGGGACCTGTCATGCCTTCCTGCTCGGGAAGCAGCACGTTAGACCGCGCGGATAGCTGAGCGAATTTCATCAATGTAATGCACTGTAGAACTACCTCCTCCTCTTGTATTGTACATCTTTATAAAGGATGTGCTTCATACTGCTTCTATTTCACTTCTTTCAATTAAAAACTTTCTTCTTAACATGTTAAAAACAATTGAATCTTAAAATTCTTTACATTGACGTAGCGCTACCTTTGAAGTCAATTTTCTCAGGCATAATTGTAACAAGTTTTTGTGATATTGGGTGTTCCCTTCTTATACATATTTCAAGCATGGAGTGCATTAAAATATTGTTGTCCAAACCAGCTGTTTGTGTTACAGGTTTCTTGCGATTTCGATGATTTTCAGATGACACGAAAACAAAATTTCCTGATTGATGAAATATTGTAGAACGAAAGCTAACTGGTGCTTTCCATTTATTATAATTTTGTTCTACCAAGAACCGATGGAAGATTCTGTTAAAATTTCTTGAGTTTTCTACAGCTCTGACATTTTTGTTTATTATTCTCTATACAGCTCCAACACTTTTGTTTACTATTCTCTATATAGTTCCTTTGCCGACATGTGCTTCCGCAGTTCGTTCTTGAGTCTTGAAAACATCAAAAATAGAAGTATCTGTTTAAGATTCAAATTTGTAGAAGTTATAAATGTGGGACATAAACTTCCTCAACTGCTTGTGAAGCATCTACATCTACTTGATTACTCTGCAATTGACAATTAAGTGCCTGGCGGAGCGTTCATAGAACCACCTTCAAGCTGTTTCTCTATCATTGCTCTCTCAAACAGTGTGCAGGAAACAAGAACACTTTTATCTTTCTTTGAGAACTCTAATTTCTCTTATTGTATTATGATGAACGTTCCTTCCTATATAGGTGGGCGCCAACAAAGTATTTTCACACTCTGAGGAGAAAGTAGGTGACTGCAATTTCATGAGAAAATCCTGCCACAATGAAAAATGCCATTGTTTCAATGGTTGCCACCGCAATTCACATATCATATCCATGGCAGTCTCTCCCCTATTTCGTAAAAATACGAAACGAACTACCCTTCTTTGAACTATTTTGATCAATTCTATCTGCTGTGGATCCCACACCTGACAGCAATACTCCAGTAGAAGGCAGAAAGGCATGGTGTAAGTAGTCTCTTTAGACAACCTGTTGCATTTTCTAAGTGTTCTACCAATAAATCGTTGTCTTTTGTTTGCTTTCTGCACAACATTATCCATGTGATAGTTGCATTTTAAGTTACTTGTAATTGTAACCCTTAAGTGTTTAGTTGAATTTACAGTCTTTAGAATTGTGTGTTTCATCCTGTAAACTGAATTTAGTGAATTCCTTTTAGTAACCATGTGGATGATTTCAGACTTTTCATTGTTATTGTTGTTGTGGTCTTCAGTCCTGAGACTGGCTTGATGCAGCTCTCCATGCTACTCTATCCCGTACAAGCTTCTTCATCTCCCAGTAGACTTTTCATTATTTAGAGTCAATTTCCACTTTTCTCACCATACAGATATCTTGCCTAAGTCGTTTTCTAATTTGTTTTAATTTCTGATGACTGAAGATGGTAAATCACAGCATCATCTGCAAACAGTCTAAGAAGGCTGCCCAGATGTCTCCTAAATCGTTTATTAGATCAGGAACAGAGGAGCGCCTATAACACTTCCTTGCAAATGCCAGATGTCACTTCTATCACTTTAATTTTAGTTAATGATTTTCTGTCAATTACTACATACAGTGATCTTTCTGACAGGAAATCACCGAGCCAGTCACACGACTAAGACGATACTCCATAGGCTCGCAATTTAATTAAAGTTGCTTGTGAGGAACTTCACATTTATTGCCATCACATGACATTTTTATTTGGAAATCACACTAAAACATTTATGGATACACATTCACAGCTATACTGCTACAAGAAAGTAACATCGACATCTGAATGAATAATTCTGTCGCTCTGTGAATGACACTACATTGTCACACAATACGGCAACAGTGTAGTATGCAGGAGAGAGATTCTCGCAGTCCAGTTTGTAACTCAAGGCTAGCCGCTTGGAAAGAGAATGGATCTTATTGGATACTGGCAGTTAAGGATTGGAACATGGAATGTGAGGACACTACTGCAAGCAGGAAAGCTAGAGAATGCAAAACAGGAGATGAAAAGGAACAGATTAGATGCCCTCGGTTTATGTGAAATGAGATGGGGAGAGAATGAGGAGATAGAAAGTGGAGATTATAAGCTCTTTTACTCCGGGGAAAGCAAGAGTGGTGAAAACGGAGTAGGAGTATTGATAGGGCAAAAGTTGAAAAATAAGTTAATGGAGGTACAATATATTGATGGAAGACTGATGATGATACGACTGAAGCATAGTTCAAAAGATTTGGTATTAATACAGGTATATATGCCAATCAGCCAGCATAGAGAGGAGGAAGTGGAAGAATATTATGAGAAAATACAAGAACTCATCAAGAAAGAAAATAGAAATGTCTGCGTTATCATCACGGGGGACTGTAATGCACTGGTGGGTGAAGGAAGAGATGAAGATACAGTAGGAAAATTTGGATTAGGAATAAGAAATGAGAGAGGTGAACAACTAATTAGTTTCTGTAAAGAAAATTCATTAGCAGTGGGTAACCATTATTTGAACACCACAAAAGGAGATGTTACACATGGATATAAAATTTGAATAGGGAAAGATATCAGTTGGATTACATCCTGATACAAAAAAGGTTTAGGAACTGTTTGAAGAATGCTAAAGTTTTTCCAGGAGCGGATATAAATTCAGACCACAACCTAGTAATGGGAGAAATACAAGTGAAGCTGAAAAAAGTCTGTAGAGGTAAAGTAAAGGAAAGAATAAACATAGAAGGACTCCAAGAGGTAAGAAAGGCATCAGATTTGGAGAACAGATTTATGGAAAAATGGCAAAGAGGTGGTGGTGATGAAAGTGTTAACGATAAATGGATAAAAAATGAGGGAAGGACTCGTGGATTCTGGCAAAGAAGTACTAGGAATTAGAGTATCCCAAAGCACCGGGAAAGAATGGATAACAGAAAACATGTTGAAAAAGATGGAAGAGCGGAGAAAGTGGAAAAGTGTGGAAACTGAAGAAGGCAAAAAGAGGTACTAGAAACTGAATAATGAATTAAGAAGAGAAACTGAAGATGCAAGAGAAAAATGGATGAAACAGAAATGCGACGAAATAGAGAAAATGGAGAAAGAGGAAAAGTATGAAATGATGTATAGACTGGCTAGTGAGATAGTTTTTGAACATAAAAGAAAGAGGAATAACATAGAAATAGATGCTACTCTAGCAGAAGAACCACTGGAGGTTTTGAACAGATGGCAAGAACATATTGAATGTCTGTATAAGGGGGATGAAATGCAAAGCGAAATTAAGGTTAAAGAGGAGCAATATGTGCCAGAAGATGGGAAGAGATTTACCATCTTGGAAGCAGAAGTAGAAAAGGGTATGAAGGATACGAAGAATAAGAAGGCATGTGGAATTGATGATATGCCAGCAGAACTGTTGAAGAGTCTGGGAAACAAGGCAAGAAAAGAAATAGTCTACCTCTGTAACGAGATATATGACAAAGGAGAATGGCCAGAGGACTTCCTTGCAGCAGTTATGGTACCAATAGAGAAAAAGCGAAACACTAAAAAATGTGAAGAGCACTGGATCATCAGTCTAATTTCTCATGCAGCTAAAGTCTTGCTGAGATTGTTGAATAGAAGGTTATATGGCAAGCTGGATATAGGGATTGTAGAGGAGCAGTTCGGATTTAGAAGAGGAAAAGGAACAAGAGATGCTATTGGCCTGTTAAGAACTATAGGGAAAAGATATATGGAAAAAGGTAGAGAAATCTTTGCTGTTTTTATAGATTTAGAAAAGGCTTTTGACAGAGTTCAGTGGAACAACCTGATGGATATTTTGAAGAGGAAAGGAGTAGATTGGGAAGAGGGATGATTGATACAGAATCTATATTTACACCAGAAAGTAAGGATAAGGATTGGAAATGAAATGTCTGAAGGAAGCAGCATTTGATGAGGTGTTAGACAAGATTGTTGCCTTTCCCCGCTGTTGTTTAATGTATACCTTGAAGAGATTATTGCGAAAAGCTTAGATGGGAAAAGAGGAATATGTATTGGTGGAAAGAGAATATAATCTATAAGATTTGCTGATGACATGGTATTAGTGGCAGAAAGTGAGTAGACAGTGAAAAGCATGCTGAAAGATCTGAATGAAGCTTATGTGGAATATGGTATGCAAATCAACACAGCAAAAACAAAGAGTATGGTCATCAGTACAAGACGCAGACTGTCCAATATTAAAATAGGACAATCTACCATTAGCCAAGTAAGTGCATTTAAATATCTTGGAAGCACAATAACTGAAGACTTGAGATGTCACCAGGAGGTGAAAACTCGAATTGCCATAGCGAAGGAGGCATTCAACAGAAAGAGGAGACTCTTATGTGGCAAATTAGATAAAGGACTAAGGAATAGGCTTGGCAAATGTTTTGTCTGGAGTGTGACGCCGAGACGAGAGGATTAAAAAAAGGTTAGAAGCATTTGAGATGTGGATGTGGAGGAGAATGGAGAGAATAAGCTGGATGGAAAGAGTGAGTAATGAAAGAGTATTGGAAAGGTTTGGTGACAGATGTCTGCTGAAGGTTATAGGAGAAAGGAAAAAGAACTGGTTGGGACATTCATTGAGAGGGAGTGCTTGCTAGCAGATGCTTTGGAAGGATTGGTTTGTGGGAGAAGACTGAGAGGAAGAAGGAGATACAAGATGATAGACGACGTAAAGGGAAGAGGAAATTATGCAGACCTGAAGAGGATGGCAGAAGACCGGACAGCCTGGAGAACTACCATGTGAAAACCTGCCTTTAGGCAGAACACTGTTGATGACTAGCAGTTAATGGTGGAGGATGCGCAGAACTGCTGAAAACAGGTCCACCTTCCAACATGATGTGAGATGTAATATCTATATAACTCATTGTAGCAGTGGTGTGCTGATTAAACTGGGGCATTAATTCTAGGAATTGCTTTATAAAGGAATATTTGTAAGTTGAGTTCATGTTTCTTCTTTTGCTTTGTTACCCTGTATTTCGATTATTATGTCATCCACGAGAGTCTGAAACCTTTGGTGCCACCAACGTCCTCTACACATGATCAGAATTTATTTGCGTTTTGTGAGCGGTCCCTTGATAAGATTCTGCTTTGATTGTCATTAAAAACTTCATGCATTGCCCTTGTGATGGATAAACAGTTTCTTTAGGATGAGTAACCTTATATTTTGTTTTACATCTATTGTACAGCAACTGCTATTTCTTTAAAAGTTCATTTACATTTTTACAGATACTGTATACCATGGAGAGGCCCTCCCATCACAAATTTTTCTAGTTGGTACAAATCTCTCCAGTGACGGTCAGTTATTCTTTTAAATTTTAGCTACAATTCCTCCACATGTTCCCTCTCAAAAATCAAAAGAAGTTTGTGACTGAACTGAAGACTTCTTTTTAGGGAGGATGTTATCTTGGATGAAGAATCAGGTGTTGAATTAACTTCAGGCATAGCCCAGGGATTTGTGTTGGATCTTTGCTGTTCATGTTGTACATTAGTGAGCTGGCAACAGTATTAACTTTAACCTCAGATTTCTTGAAGATAATATACTTATCTAAATGAGAAAATCTGAAAAAAGGTGCACAAATATCCATTCGTATCTTGATAAGGTTTCAAACTGCTTATGTTGTAGGACCAACAAGAGATACTGGAAATATACAAAGAAGGATGGCATGAATGGTCACTTTGTTTGGTCCATCAGAGAGAATACAGTATATTAAGTTGATCAAGGCCATTCATTTGATGTCGCCATTGGATTTTTCTTTCGTCGATTTCAATGATGATACTCTGGTTGTGCGGTAATGTGTTTACTATATTTGTAAAGCCTTTTTTAGTGAATATGTACTTCTATTTCATGAGCTATTGTACAGTAATGGAAAATGTCTTGCACTGATGAGAGATTGATAAAATACAACCTAGTAGTACAGCTTCTTGTGAAATTGCTCCATGCATTGTGTACGGCAAGTAATATGTGCTGTGCAGTTTCGATGCAACACAGCCACCTGTTCAAGAAATGGCAAGTTTTCAAACTGAGAGAAAAAACTGAGGATCTGTAATACTTTATGTTCTTTTTAGAGATGTCAAAAATTAAACAAATGATCAACTTTTAGTATCAGATACCTCTTTCCTGAGTTACAGGGTTACATTAACCAGAACCAGACATGGACAGGAGACACTGGCCGACTGGCTGTGGGCATCGAAAGTGCAATGATGAATGTGAGAGTGTAGTCAGGACATGACTGAGGTCCAGGCTCCTGTATTCCTAGCTTCATAGCATGGCTGCGGGTATTGATAGGCCGGTGCCTGGGGCATGGTCTGCGCCTAGTGGCTGAAACATTAGGAGTGCTGCCTTGCGGCTGTCTTCTAGGTCCATGCATTCTGGCAGTCTTTTGAACTCATTGGGCTGGGATACAATATCCCTCACTGTCCCCCCCCCCCCTCCCCCCTCCCAAATGGGCACGTAGGGCCTAAAGTGCCCTGGATGATATTTCAGAAGGTGAACTGATGGTACAATTAGTGTCCTCATGAAGGAGCCTGTCAGTGGTGAGAAGGAATGAAGGATGTCGTGCAATATGCAGGGAAACTACGGTGTGGAAGATGGCTGTTGAGGAGTTGGATTCTGCGGTGTGTTGTTTATGCCATTAGTGTTGCAGTACTGTTCAAAGGCCGCCACCATGAATTAGGGTCCATTATCTGACACAAGGGTGTGGGGAAGCCCTTCGGTAGTGAGAATCTGAATAAGTGCATTGAGTGAGGTGGATGTAGCGGTGGACGCCCTGCTAACCACTTATGAGTAATTGAAATAAGTGTCTATAACAATGATTCACATAGAACCCAGAAAGGGACAAGCAAAGTCCAGATGAACGCAGTCCCAGGGATGATGGGGAGTGGGCCAGGGCGTGAAAGACTGAGGTGGAGCAGTCTGACGTTGCATACATACAGAAAACAGGTGTGCACTATGACCTCTACATCTTTGTTCAGTCCTGGCCAGTAGGCATGTTGCCTAGCAAGGGATCTCACCTGTAACATTCCCCAATGTCCGCGATGAAGGAGTTACAAGACATTAGAGGACAAGGTAGTTGGGATAACAACATGGTGGGTACCTGCCTCCACATCCAGCAGGAGAACATCAAAGACAACAGACAAACAATGAGAAAGGTGAGCCAAGGCCTGGAGTTGTGGTCAGCACATTTTTAAAAATAAGGCCACCCTTGTAGAACATAGTGCACACCATGCCACAAGACAGAGTTATGGTGCGTATCTACAGAGATTTGAGTAGAAGTGATCGGGAACCCATCCAAAGTGCATTGTCGTTCTATGACACTGTGAAAACAGGAGATCTCCTGTTGGTCAAATGATGGGTCTGGTTCTGAATGTAGGCAAGAAAGTACATCTGCATCTGTGTGTGCACAGTGGGCTTGTACTTAATGGTATAATTGTAAGAACTAAGGAAAAGAGCCCAATGATGAAGTCTTTGAGCTGTCCACTGTGGCCCAAAGAATCAAAACAGAGGTTTGCTGTCAGTAATGAGTGTAAACTTAGTCCCAGAAATGCACACACAGATTTTCTTAATGGCAAAGATGATCACCAAAGCCTCTTTCTTGATCTGCGAGTAATTTCATTGAGCAGGTGTCAGTATCTGAAGCACAGGTGATGGGCTGCTCAGTACCATCACCATTACGGTGTACCAGCTCTGCACCAGTGCCATAACAGGAAAGTGTCTGTAGCCAAAACAAGGGATGTGATGAAGAAAAGGGCATAAGGCTGGGCACTGAGCATAGCGTATGCTTCAAGGTGGGTGAAAGCACATCACAAGGCAGCTGACCACTAGAACTGAATGCCCTTTATCCACAACAGGTTGAATGGGTTCATTAATGCGTGCTGCTTGTGGGAAGAACTTATAATAATAATTCACTTTATTCAGAAAGGCCTGCATCCCTTAAGATTTTGAAGATGTGGGAGAGTGTCAACAGCCGCAAAGCTGAGTTCAGTGGGCTGAATCCCATCTTTGTTGAGCAAGTGTTCAAAGTGTTCCACTTGCTCCTGAAAAAACCAACATTTGTGTAGACGGCACGTAAGCCCTGCATCATGCAATGTTGTAAAGATGGTGCAGGGGTAACGCAGGTGGTCTTGCGCACAGCACCTTTAACTATAAGTCATCTAGGTAACTGGTACAAGTAGGAGTGGACATAGTTAACTGTTCCAGGTATCTCTGAAAGATAGCTGGAGCAGACAAGATCTCAAAGGGCAAACATTTGTACTTGTACAAGAGAAAGGATGTACTGGTGACCATAATGCACTGCAATTCATCATCTAGTGGGATCTATAAATAAGCATTGCCAAGGTCTATCTCAGAAACATATTCACCACTGACAACCTTTGTGAGGAATTCCTCTTGATGTGGTATGGAGTAGTTCTCCACGTGTGCCTGGGCATTAATTGTTGACCCAAAATCTCACCAGAACAGGATGGAGCCATTTGGTTTCTTAATCACTACCAGGGATGTGACCCAAGCACTAGTTTTGACAGGTTCAATTACCCCACCATCATGAAGGAAACAGAGTTCACTCCGCAGGCAGACCAGAAGCTGACGTGCCTGATAGAAACGGGGTACTGAATCTGAACACTGAGAAATATTTGCCTCAAAATTGGTGGCACACCCTAGGCTAGGTTCAAACAGGGACGTGAAGGAAGCACAAAGGTTACCAAGTTCCTGGGAAGGAACTGTGTCCAAAATGATCAAATTTCGTCCGTGATGGAGAACCCAAATAGTGAGAAGGCATCCAGGCCGAAAATGTTGCCAGCTGAGTGACTATTGACAACAAAGTCCGCAGCTTGTGGTCTTGTGGTAGCGTTCTCGCTTCCTGTGCACAGGGTCCCAGGTTCGATTCCCGGTGGCGTCAGGGATTTTCTCTACCTCGAGATGACTGGGTGTTGTGTGTCCTTCATCAACATTTCATCACCATTGACTCGCAAGTTGCCGAAGTGGCGTCAACTCAAAAGGACTTGCAATACGGCGGCTGAACTTCCCCGCAGGGGGCCTCCCGGCCAACAATGTCATACAATCATTTCATTGACAACAAAGAGTGTTGTTGATCATGTAACCTTCTCATATGCTGCTGTAGTTGTAAACTGATGGAGTTCGTGCACACCCTTGACGCAAATGTGGAATTGGGTTCGACTGTCCTGATTCTCGATGGCAGACAGTTCAGAGATGCCCAACCTTTCCACAATGGGTGCAACGTGACCAGCAATCTCGACAGTTTGCACGTTGTTGCATCATGAAGCAGTCAGTACAAGATGGGAAGGGATTTTCCAGTTTGAGGGCTGCAGTGTGTACTTCTGTATCAGGAGCCAATTGGACCACCACATCTCGATCTACAAATATGAGATTTTGCAAGAGCGGTTTGTGCAAGTGAAATCACAATGTCGACTCAGTCCTTGCAAATCTATCACCCACAAGCATTATAACTGATGTGGTTGTTTGTGATATTGACGAACTAAAGGCGTGACGTGACCACTTGGAATCGTTGGGAACAATAGTTCGACAGCAGCGTATACATTGTACTGAATGTGAGTGCAACCAGATTTGAGGGGGGGAATCAACTTCTTTAGTAAGAAAAATGTCTCCATGGATGCCCAAGAAAGGAAGAATGACCACTGGAGAGCATCATCAGAAATATAAAAAGTGGTGAAGTGCTAGTTCAGCCACTGCAAATACATGTCCTAATCTTCTTTGGAGTAATTAAATGTCAGAAACGCGGGTGGGCAGAACTCTGCCTGGGAAGCGACCACAGCCTGGATGTGTTGTGACCCTGGACTTGGAAGCATTCAGATAAAAACTGAATTTCTTGGCTTGACAAGTCTGTTTGCTGCGACAACTGCTATTGGAGCTGCTGCTGCAGGAGCAGCTGTTGTTGTTGCTGATCAAGTTAGCACGAGTTTTACATCCATAAGACGTTTTTAACTTTTTTGTTTGTCACCAATTACAGTAATTGGAATCGGACATGACCAGGTGACACTGGCCAATTGGCTGAAGGCATCAACAGTGAGTTATAGATACACACAGAAAGACATCAGCAATGGGTGGACAACAAGGCAGAATGACCAGTCTGGAGAATGCACCAAACCGAGAGCCTAGACATAGCAATATCAGGAACCACAACAACAATGAGTGCAATGATGAATATAAGAGCACAGTCAGAACATGACAGAGGTCCGGGCCCTGGACTGCTAGCTTTATAGCACAGATGTGGGCACCAATGGGCTGGTGCATGGGGCGTGGCCTGCGCCTATCGCCGAGGCAGTGACAGCGGTACTCACAAATATTAGGAGTGCCATCTAGTGGCTGTTATCTAGGTCCACACATTCTGGTGGACTTTCAAACTTGTCGGGCCAGATACCAGATATTTTATTTTCTCCAGCATTCTGGGCTCTGGTTTAACCTTCACAGTTATTGAAAACACAGGAGTGGAAGTTTATATTTGCTTGTCTGTACTACTTTATCCATTTTGCTTCTGTCTCACCCTATTCAGATGCATTATTATTCTCGTACTGATATTTGGCCTTTTGTATTTAATTTTGATTGAAACCAGAAGTGATACCATTATCTCCATGGCCACCTACCTAGTGGGTTATTGAGTCTCTGTAAGTGTTCTCATTTTCTGCTGAGTGGAATCAGTGTGTGAATAGAACAGTGCCTATGCTGTGTAGTTATTTCTTGTGCAGTCTAGTTTAGCCAATATATTTACTGACTATGTCTCTTTAGTTTTTGGCAAAGCTTGGCAGCATTGGATATACACGTACTGAACGGTTGACTTTTTTCTTTATGGTCCCCTTTTAGAGTACCGGGTGATAAAAAAGTCAGTATAAATTTGAAAACTTAATAAACCACAGAATAATGTAGATAGAGAGGTAAAAATGGACACACAAGCTTGGAATGACATGGGGTTTTATTATTTTTTTAAAAAAAAAAAAGTGCACAAAATGTCCAACAGATGGCGCTGGATAGCAAAACGTCAGTGACTGCGCATGACAATCGTGTATAAAAGGAGCTGTAATGAGAGAGAGAATCAGATGCACCAGCACTCGCAGCATGTTGACGTTACCTGAAAAGGCGCTTTTAGTGAAACTGTATTATCAGAATGGGGATGTGCTAGTTCAGTGTTATGATCCTATCGCCATAGGAAGGGGATTCGAACGGGTAAAGGTCCATTGACAAATGCAGCTGTGGCGAGAATGATTTCGAAGTTCGAAGCCACAGGTTGTTTAGACGATAGACCCCATAGTGGCTGACTGAGCAGAAGGCGTAATGCTGCTGAAACAGTTCAGGAAGAAATGGAGACTGTAGCGGGTTCGTCTATGCATGGGGAATTCAGCGCTCGTGCAGTTGAACATGACACCGGTATTCCGTACACTACTGTTTGGTTGGCACTGAGGCGTACCCTCCGATGCTATCCATACAAAATCCATTGGCATCATGAACTGTTACCTGGCAATTTAGTGAGGTGGAGGGCATTTCAAAAGATGGCCGAAGATGACGATTGGTTGAGTAACGTGTTGTGGACTGACGAAGCTCATTTCACGCTCCGAGGGTCTGTCAATGTCCACAACTGCAGAATTTGGGCTACCGAAAATCCTAGAACTGTTGTGGAAAGTCCATTGCATGACAAGAAAGTCATGGTATGGGTTGGATTTACCACATCTACCGTTATCGGGCCTTTTTTCTTCGAGGAAATGCATGATACTGGTTTTGTAACTGCTACCGTGACGGGTGAGAGGTACGCCGATATGTTACAGAATCGTATCATTCCCAGCCTGGCTGATAAACACCTGCTGGAACGTACGACGTTTATGCAGGATGGCATTCCACCTCATATTGCTAGACGCGTGAAAGATCTTTCGCACGCATCGTTTCGTGATGATCGTGTGCTCAGCTACCACTTTCGTCATGCTTGGCCTCCCAGGTCCCCAGACCTCAGTCTGTGCGATTATTGGCTTTGGAGTTACCTGAAGTCGCAAGTGTATCGTGATCGACCGACATCTCCAGGGATGCTGAAAGACAACATCCGATGCCAATGCTCACCATAACTCCAGACATGCTTTACAGTGCTGTTCACAACATTATTCCTCAGCTACAGCTATTGTTGAGGAATGATGGTGGACATATTGAGCATTTCCTGTAAAGAACATGATCTTTGCTTTGTCTTACTTTGTTATGCTAATTATTGCTATTCTGATCAAATGAAGCGCCATCTGTAGGACATTTTTTGAACTTTTGTATTTTTTTTTTGTTCTAATAAAAGCCCATGTCATTCCAAGCATGTGTGTCAATTTGTACCTCCATGATTTATTCAATTTTCAAATTTATACTGACTTTTTGATCACTCGGTACTTTATTTTGTTTTAAGATTAGATACATAATTTACATATCCTGTATGTGTAAATATTTTGCAAGATGATTCAGTATGAGTATGGCACAATGGGAAAATCAGTCACCCATCAGCCACAAACTGGTCCTTTATTTATTTATTTTTTATATGGTTCTGTACTCTTGTCAGAATCTTCACACAGAAAATTTTACTAACACACTGATCTGGTGGGATGAACTATAATGATTGTCTTTTGATGCTAGGCCTCACTCAATGAGCTTTTATTTATTTCGTTGGGGAGACACAGGTGTCTTGCATTGTCTTGAGTGTTGTTTGGTTTTTGAGTCTTCACCATAGCGCCATCATTATCATCTGCAATGATTTTTGGAAAAAATTCTGGGTCAGTCTTGTACTGATTGTTACCTTACTGGTTTCTTAAATAACTGAAAAATTGTTTATGGAACCTTACACAGTATAGTGTGGTAGGACAGCACTCTCACCATGTGTTATTCGTTTCCATTCAATATGCTATTTGAATGGGAATAATAAGTCCGGTCCCAGCACAATTTCAGCACGAATTTGTTAGTAGTTGCTGAAAGATCACATACCCAATAACTGCTGATCTCGTTGGTCTAGGAGATTTCATTGTTTTCTTTGCCTGCAAAATGATCATTCCAAAATCAAGCATGGCCTGGGTTTTCTTCTGTTCAAATAAACTCCACTGGATTGGAAATACTTTTTGTTAAAGATTATATTTGTTCAAACTTTTCATTCCGAACTACATTGTTTGCAATATAAGTTTCCACTTCTTAACATTTTTACTATCATCATTGATTATCTGACTCCGTTATACATCAGTGGTTACAAAAGGATGACTGTCTTCCTCCAAGACTGAAAAAAAGTAGCAGGCAAGCCAACATGTGTCCGGAAGTTGCAGATATTCCCACTTCTTAGCTTCTTTGGTCTACTGACCTTGTACACTCCAAAGATATATATAGCATAAACATCTTAAACAAGTTCATTATTTATTACAAAAGAACATATTCATAATTAAATTAATAAATTAAGCACGTTTTCTGGCAACATAATACAATTACTTAAGTTCTTTACTACGGGTATCCTAGTGAACTAGGAAGGAAAGGTATAGCACACTCCAGTAGGAGAAGTGCACAGTACCCAAGCTCCATCCGAGGCAGCACTATTCTAGGCAGTTTTGGGTACATCTTTGCTCATCCACGTATTCATTTATTCATTGCGCACAGTAACAGGTGACTAATATATTAGGTTATGTTTGCTCCCACACTGTAAAAGCATGTTCAAATGGAGATGGTTTGTATTGTCTTCTTTGACTGCTTCAATCAGTATCAGATGTGCATATGGACAATGTAAACAAGAGATACATTCATCACCAAGTGTAGTGTAATAACAGTGATGAGTAGTACATTTGGAACCCAAATGATCAACTTCAACATCATGAAGACTATTTGCTCTTTGACATATAGCTTAATTTTAATCTCCTGTGCTAAATTGCTGGAATTTTACTCTGAGTTATGATGCAGAATTTCAGCTATACTATAGGAAAGCTTAAACTGTGGCAGGAGAGGAAAAAATCAGCTCTTCTACAAACTGTGTTCTCTTTATGGATGGGAAAAATCAACTGGTTAAAATGCGAACCTGTTATTTTAGTTCTGAATACAGTAACTGGTTTTGTTTGGTCTCAGTTACAACATGTAATTTTAATTTTTTACTAATAACCAAGTAATGTTAAGCAAATCTTTTTTAGAAAAAGAGTAATTTTTATTCATAAAATTTGCATTGGTTTGAAATATTGCATTATTACAGAAAATAGTAAAAGCAATCAGTTTTAATTTAATAACAATGCTGACAGAAATGAGCAACTAACACATGGCATAAGAATTGGTACAGCACTGCTGAAACAATAATTTCCCAGTTGCCATGTGCCGTGACTTAAGGTATGTCTATATTTGCCATTTTCAAAACTTGCTCCCATCTAATCTGTACGGTAGTTTCTCTCTGTTGTTGACGGCCATCCGTTATGTTGCAGAATGGCACCAATCTGGAAATATTTTTATGAAGTTACATAGCAATGAAGTACAATGCTTCATTTGCTTTAAAAGAGTAAAGGTTTGTCTGCATTTCTACAAAATAATAAAAGAGGAAGGAAATTATGGTAATAATAATAATAATAATAATAATAATGATAATAAATTGAAACTTAAGAATTAATTCAGTGTGTACATTAAAAGTAGAAAGTAGGTGATCTGTCACCTGTGTCTACATAATTTGTCTCTATCTGCTTGTAGTCCTTGAAAATGTATGAATTAACCTGAAAAATAGAACCTTCAGCAATGACTATTCGTAATGCCCAAATAGTGATAATAACCCCAATTATAATATGATTATTGAGCGAGTTTCAAAAGATTAGAATCAATAGGAAAACACTGGCATTTTTTTGTAGAATTCAACCACTTATCACTTTTGAGAAAAGCAGCGAATGGTGGCTGGATTAAGTTTTCTTTTACTTGCCTATTAACTTAATATTTTGATTTTATGCCTCTTGAAACCGAGTGTCCAAATTTCTCAATCTTTGTTCTATTTTTATGTTTATTACAGGAAATAATAGGATTAAATAATCACAAACTGGTTATTTCAGAAAGCTTTATTTTGATTGGTTTAACAGTTAGGTTAAACTGGTACTCAAAAGGGGTTGTTTCAGCAATAACTATCATCCCTAGTTCCCTCTTGAGAGTACCAATGAGAAAATTTTATATTGACCAATGGCTGTAAACACCTGTTGCAGTCATGATGTAATTTTTACTTGTGACATTGTTCAAGCAGCATCACATGAAAATGGTTGTAAAACAGATATCTGATGATGATGATTATGTAGCACTACTGTGTTGGATTTGCATAGCTACTGCCGGCATGCCTCCCTCACTCAAGTCCCCAACAAAAGAAATAGAACTCGTATTTTGTGCTTTAGACCAAAGTTAAAACAGAGAAGGGAAACTAATGAATGCATTAATAAAGCTGAAATTGCTTTACCAGTCAACAGTTGACCAGTAATATATTCTGATACTAGTTGTGCCCCACAGTTAAACAGTTACATCTAAAAAATGCCCGTGAATGTATTTATTCCAGTCTTTTATTAGTCCATCTCTTCCTTCCACTCTCTGTCTACCGTATTTACTCGAATCTAAGCCACACTTTTTTTCCGGTTTTTGTAATCCAAAAAACTGCCTGCGGCTTATAATCGAGTGCAAAGTAAGCGCAAGTTCTGAAAAATGTTGGTGGGTGCCGCTACAACTAAGTTCTACCGTCGAATATATGTAGCGCTACACAGGCATGCTTTGCAGGCACAAAGATAAATACTGGTGCCAAAACCTCTGCGTCAGTAAATAAATTTAAAAAAAAAAAAGGTGGAAGATGAGCTTTTTTTCTCCTCCCCGAGTTTCGACCACTGCATTTTCATACATTATCCAACGAAGTAAATACAAATTCCACATTGTTCATCTTCGAATGTAGCAGCATTTCAATGTACTTCGTAAATCCGACTGGCAAGACTGTTTGGGATGTTTGTCAATATGGCCAACTCAACGTTCTCAATTTTTTCCTACCTGTGAGAAGAGATGGTTGCTAATAGGAACTTTTATGTATTGTGAATCACATACAGCATTCTCTTCACCATAAGAATAATACGAATATAAACATTTTGCCATGTATTGTTTCGTGTTTGCTGCTATCTCATTTAAATTCTGTCTACGAAACTTGAGTGATACAACAGCAAACGTGGAAGAATATACATATCATTTCATGTTTATATTTGTATTATTCTTATGCCTAATAGTGGTACAGTCAGAAATGAAGCATGGCAATCGACTAGATTTTTAAATCTAAGATGACTAATTTCTGTGCAGAATGTAATGTACTAAAGAGGCGTCTGCAAAGATTTTCAAACGGAGAAAAATTTTTGCTAAACTCTCATTCAGAACATCTTCTATCATACACAGTCTATTATTTGGCTCTTGTTGATCATTATGGAAGAAAGCAGCAGTGTAAGTAACAACAAATAGCAGTCTCTTGCCATTGTTTCACTAATGAGACGATTCCTCTCTTTTTTTTTGTAATTGTAAGTGACGGTAGCGTGCACAAAAGCAAGCCATGCCGCGAGTGGCGACAGGTCGTAAACACACATTATCAGAATGCGACAAACAATGCATGACACAGTGCAGTAATGCATTTTCAGCTTAGAGTGACGTGAACACCTGAAACAAAGAGAACGGCACTTATCAGATCAAAGAAAAATAAGCAATCAATTCAAACCAGACAAAGCACGTGAAAAACGAAGCGTACCCGTATAAATACGATCAGAGCGCCTGACGCATAGCAATGGCTCCCTGGTAAAGCTTAACTGCTAAGCTTGCGACTCGAACCGAACTACTGTAGCTGTATCGTAATTCATTCAACCTAAATTGTGTCTCATATTACAATGGGCCAACTTAGTTTCGATTTGGAGGTGCAGCCTAAAACTTTTCTCTCCCCTCGAATTTCGAGTCTCAAATTTCAGGTGCAGCTTAGATTCGGGAAAATTTTTTTTTCCTTGATTTCGAGTCTCATTTTTCAGCTGCGGCTTAGATTCGAATAAATACGGTACCTCCCCATCACCCACATACAGTCAATTTCGTAGTCTCCACTCCCTGTCCATCTCCTCACCTCCACTCTCACTGTTCACCTACTCCTCCAGCCTCTCTCTGTCCATATCCTCCTCCTCTTTCCACATTATCACTCCCCTTCCCCTCCCTCCCATATGAGGCTGGTGGTTCTTACACCCACAGTTTTCTTCCCAAGTCGCAACTAATGTGTGTACCAAATCTGGTTGAAATCATTCCAGGGGTTTACGATTAGCTTTTTACCCACAGCTATGGCCGCATATGCATGTGTCAAATTTATTTCACATGTTTGTGACAAATTTCATGTGTATCTGTACACATATTTTACCTGTATCTCTAGTGAATTTTGCCCTGCAGTTCCATTTTCACACAGCACAATGTTTATGATGTCGTATCTCCTGAACTATGAGTCGTACAATGATGTAATTTTGCAGATACATCCAGTGGTATGTGTAGCTACTGTTGGCAAAATGTGTTGTGAATAAAGTCAACAGTAAAGAAGCAATAAATCAAAACATCACACAGGATGTGACAATTTTTCACACATCTCAATATTTGACGTCATACCTCCTGAACTGTGTGTCACACAAAGATATATTTTTTGTAGGTATGTTCAATCATGCAGATACTCTCTGTGAAACATGTTGTCAATATAGTTATCATCAAAGAAGTAATAAAGTTAATGATGCAGCACGTCTCAGTGTTTGACATCGTACATCCTCAACTGTCGTACAGTGACATAATTTTGTTAGTACATTCAGTGGCATATCTGAATACTGTCTGCAAAAATGTGTCACAAATACAGTTACTAGTAAAGAAGTGATAAATTAAAACATCGTGCTTCATGCGGCAGTTTTACTGCATGTATAGCGAAAATGTTGTTGTTGTTGTTGTTGTTGTTGTGGTGGTGGTGGTCTTCAGTCCAGAGACTGGTTTGATGCAGCTCTCTACCATAAACTTTTTCCTTTCATCATTTTACGAGGCTTGTCAGTGAGAAAGTCTTTTATAAGGAGGTTTGAAATTATGTATACAGTTTATTACAAGTCACTAAGTGCTCTCATTCTCAAATACTAGATCAATAAATTATGGATATTCAGGTGCGGGCTACATCTCTTTTTCACTCCCAACACTTTGATAGGTGTATAATCCACCCAGCCGTTTCAGTGTGAATGAGTAACAAACAAACTAACCCCCCCATATAGGTACATACTCTTTAACATTTATAATGACAATGTGCATTGTAGATCTTGCAAAATAAGAAGAAGTAAATTAAAAATTTAATGATTTAACAATAGCTTTGGTTGCTACTTCTGTATAGAACAGTTTAATCACAAAGGTTGATGGGAGCTGAAGCAGATTTATTTACAAGGAATTTCTAATGACCATGGACGTGAGTAAGAGTGTAACAGTCCTGAAAGCATCCAAAAAAAGGTGATAAAAGGAGGAGGGAATGGTGATAATCTTCCGTACTTGGTTCTCCAGCTGCCACTTTCACTGCTCACGAGGTGTAGTAAGTGTAATGCTACTATTTTGTTTACGTATGTGACTAAATGCCACAGATTAGAACTTACCGTATCACAGGAGTCTGAACAAACTAACATTGGAGCAAGAAGCAGTCGAGTACGAGAGTTCTGCTACAAAGACAGATGCAAATGTATGTATAATGTCAAACCATATTTAGAAGATAATTTGTAACAAGATGATAAAAATATTGGTTTGTATCTTTAGTTTTTATTCAAAATGGAAAATGTACTTGCTTTTATTGAAACTGAACACAAATAAACATAATTGTTGGACAAGAAGTGTTCTTTCTCATTATGTTTGTAAGTAACCACACTAAAATGGTATACAAAAATAATTTTTCACATAACTGACCTAACAAGTACAAAATTTTAGCTAATAGCAACTGCAGACACTGTTAAAATTAGTCACTTAAACTGTGTTGCATAATGAATCTTTTTCAAAAAATGTTTTATCCTCAAATTATCTGCCCCCTGTTAACAAGACAATCATAATAAGTTATTGCTTTGCAGTAACACATATACCTGTATTTAGCTCAAGTGTCCTTAGTTACATAAAAACTGTATTCAAAAATAGGTACTCTGACATGCATTTTTAGGGCTAAGTACATTTTATTCAGTTATTTACTGCTGTGAATTGGGCTGCTTTCAGCACATAATGAGAAATTTTATAAACACTAGATTAGACGAAATAAAAGCTGTCAGATGTACATTGTCTCTAGAAAATCCAAATGGTGCTCCTATACACAAGAGGAAGATACCAAGGACAGTATTCTCCAATTCATAAATAATATTTTCTTTGAGCACCCTTTTAGTTATTTTGTTTGTTTCATCTGAATATTAACTCTCTTTTATCACTGTATTTAGAAACTTAGTAATATACTGTAGCAAAATTTAACGAATGTCAACTTGCACACATTTTACAGGAAACACAAGTTGCTCATTAACAGGGAACTGCACAAGCTGCTGTTTCTCACAACTCTGTTATCAGTATCACAGCCACATCTTCAACTCATTTTTTCCACTTCCTTTGCCATCACATAATAAATATGTTTCCTTCCCCTGCTGCCATAGTTATTTATCAAGAAACACAATATTTGGAAGTGCTGTTTCTGATCAAAAAGATGGGTGTTACAGTTTTGGAGCAGGTGGTGCAACAAGATGATGAGAAAGCCACCACATTAATACAGGCTGAATACCAGCCATAAATAACAAAAAATATATTCTTCGTTTGTTTCCTGTTGTGGTCCTATATGGATCATGCTGAGGTCCATTTACTTCAGGTAGCACTTGAACCTTTAAAGTACGGACCTAAAAAAAAAAGAAGTATTTTAGATCCTAAGAATAAAAAAGCTAAACTACTACATTTTTTACAAGTCACTACATTCCTGAGAACTTACCAAGAAAAATGCCAATGATAAGCCAAAATATAGCAGTCCAGCATAATAACCAGTTCTCTGAAATACCAAACTGAGGAGCATTGCAAAAATCATCCTGAAATACAAGGAAAGAAACATGTAAGGAATTGTGTGTTAAAGTATTTCACAAGTAATTTTACATGTAACAGCTAAGAATTTAAATACCAGGTAGTGATAAGGGTAAAAGAAAATGTTACTGAACCAGTTTGGTTACACTGATAGCATTCATCTCCTATTCCTTCATCATGCTTGTTTATTAGAATATCAAATTAACAATTAAAATATTAACTTAAACATTTACAAATACTTTTTTAGATTCAGTTTTCTCAGTGTGATGCTAAAATACTTAACACCTAGTGTAATATAGCTGGAAAAATAAAAAAAAAATTATTCATCAAGTGGTGGCAGGAGAAAATGTACACAAAGGTTAATGAATTTGTAAGCTTCTGGAGTCAGTTGCTCATTCTTCTGGCAGAAAGGTTGAAGGGGAATCTCGCAAGTCCTTTTTTTTTCACCCCTCTTCCTTTGCCTTCAGTACTTATGGGTGTATTCGACTGAAAGCAAGGGGAAACTACAGCCGTAATTTTTCCCAAGGGCATGCAGCTTTACTGTATGGTTAAATGATGATGACATCCTCTTGGGTAAAATATTCTGGAGGTAAAATAGTCCCCCATTCGGATCTCCGGGCGGGGACTACTCAGGAGGACGTCGTTATCAGGAGAAAGAAAACTGGTATTCTATGGTTCGGAGCGTGGAATGTCAGATCCCTTAATCGGGCAGGTAGGTTAGAAAATTTAAAAAGGGAAATGGATAGGTTAAAGTTAGATATAGTGGGAATTAGTGAAGTTCGGTGGCAGGAGGAACAAGACTTCTGGTCAGGTGAATACAGGGTTATAAATACAAAATCAAATAGGGGTAATGCGGGAGTAGGTTCAATAATGAATAAAAAAATAGGAGTGTGGATAAGCTACTACAAACAGCATAGTGAACATATTATAGTGGCCAAGATAGACGCGAAGCACATGCCTACTATAGTAGTACAAGATTATATGCCAACTAGCTCTGCAGAAAATGTATGATGAGATAAAAGAAATTATTCGGGTAGTGAAGAGAGACGAAAATTTAATAGTCACGGGTGACTGGAATTCGAGTGTAGGAAAATGAAGAGAAGGAAACGTAGTAGGTGAATATGGATTGCGGCTAAGAAATGAAAGAGGAAGCCGTCTGTTAGAATTTTGCACAGAGCATAACTTAATCATAGCTAACACTTGGTTCAAGAATCATAAAAGAAGGTTGTATACATGGAAGAATCCTGGAGATACTAAAAGGTATCAGATAGATTATATAATGGTAAGACAGAGATTTAGGAACCAGGTCTTAAACTGTAGGACATTTCCAGGGGCAGATGTGGACTCTGACCACAATCTATTGGTTATGAACTGTAGATTAAAACTGAAGAAATTGCAAAAAGGTGGGAATTTAAGGAGATGGGATCTGGATAAACTGACTAAACCAGAGGTTGTACAGAGTTTCAGGGACAGCATAAGGGAATAATTGACAGGAATGGTGGAAAGAAATACAGTAGAAGAAGAATGGGTATCACTGAGGATTGGGGAGAAGAGAAGTTTATGGCACAACTTGACTAGAAGAAGGGATTGGTTGGTAGGACATGTCCTGAGGCATCAAGGGATCACAAATTTAGCATTGGAGGGCAGCGTGGAGGGTAAAAATCATAGAGGGAGACCAAGAGATGAATACACTAAGCAGATTCAGAAGGATGTAGGTTGCAGTAGGTACTGGGAGATGAAGGAGCTTGCACAAGATGGATTAGCACGGAGAGCTGCATCAAACCAGTCTCAGGACTGAAGAGCACAACAACAACAAGGCAGTAAAATAACCAATGACGGACGGAGCAAGGAGGACATCAAAAGCAGACTCGATACGGCAAAAAAGGCATTTCTGGCCAAGAGAAGTCTACTAATATCAAATACCGGCCTTAATTTGAGGAAGAAATTTCTGAGGATGTACGTCTGGAGTACAGCATTGTATGGTAGTGAAACATGGACTGTGGGAAAACCGGAACACAAGAGAATCGAAGCATTTGAGATGTGGTGCTATAGACGAATGTTGAAAATTAGGTGGACTGATGAGGTAAGGAATGAGGAGGTTCTACGCAGAATCAGAGAGGAAAGGAATATGTGGAAAACACTGATAAGGAGAAGGGACAGGATGATAGGACATCTGCTAAGACATGAGGGAATGACTTCCATGGTACTAGAGGGAGCTGTAGAGGGCAAAAACTGTAGAGGAAGACAGAGATTGGAATACGTCAAGCAAATAATTGAGGACGTAGGTTGCAAGTGCTACTCTGAGATGAAGAGGTTAGCACAGGAAAGGAATTCGTGGCGGGCCGCATCAAACCAGTCAGTAGAATTTAAAAAGGGAAATGGATAGGTTAAAGTTAGATATAGTGGGAATTAGTGAAGTTTGGTGGCAGGAGGAACAAGACTTTTGGTCAGGTGAATACAGGGTTATAAATACAAAATCAAGTAGGGGTAATGCAAGAGAAGGTTTAATAATGAACAAAAAAATAGGAGTGCATGTAAGCTACTACAAACAGCATAGTGAACACATTATTGTGGCCAAGATAGACACGAAGCCCACGCCTACTACAGTAGTACAAGTTTATATGCCAAATAGTTCTGCAGATGACGAAGAAATTGATGAAATGTATGATGATATGAAAGAAATCATTCAGGTAGTGAAAGGAGACGAAAATTTAATAGTCATGGGTGACTGGAATTCAATAGTAGGGAAAGGAACAGAAGGAAACGTAGTAGGTGAATATGGATTGGGGGTAAGAAATGAAAGAGGAAGCTGCCTGGTAGAATTTTGCACAGAGCATAACTTGATCGTAGCTAATACTTGGCTCAAGAATCATGAAAGAAGGTTGTATACATGGAAGAAGCCTGGAGATACTAGAAGGTATCAGATAGATTATATATTGGTAAGACAGAGATTTAGGAACCAAGTTTTAAATTTTAAGACATTTCCAGGAGCAAATGTGGACTCTGATCACAATCTATTGGTTATGAACTGTAGATTAAAACTGGAGAAACTGCAAAAAGGTGGGAATATAAGGAGATGGGACCTGGATAAACTGACTAAACCATATTTTGTACAGTGTTTCAGGGAGAGCATAAGGGAACAATTGACAGGAATGGGGGAAAGAAATACAGTAGAAGAAGAATAAGTAGCTTTGAGGGATGAAATAGTGAAGGCAGCAGAGGATCAAGTAGGTAAAAAGACGAGGGCTAGTAGAAATCCTTGGGTAACAGAAGAAATATTGAATGTAATTGATGAAAGGAGTAAATATAAAAATGCAGTAAATGAAACAGACATAAAGGAATACAAACGTCTCAAAAATCAGATCGACAGGAAGTGCAAAATGGCTAAGCAGTCAGGGATCGCTAGAGGACAAATGTAAGGATGTAGAGGCTTGTCTCACTAGGGGTAAGATAGATACTGCCTACAGGAAAATTAAAGAGACCTTTGGAGAGAAGAGAACCACTTGTATGAATATCAAGAGCTCAGATGGAAACCCAGTTCTACACAAAGAAGGGAAAGCAGAAAGGTGGAAGGAGTATATAGAGGGGTCTATACAAGGGCAATGTACTTGAGGACAATATTGTGGAAATGGGAGAGGATGTAGATGAAGCTGACATGGGAGATATGATACGGCGTGAAGAGTTTGACAGAGCACTGAAAGACCTAAGGCGAAACAAGTCCCTGGGAGTAGACAACATTCCATTAGAAGTTCTGACAGCCTTGGGAGAGCCGGTCCTGACAAAACTCTACCATCTGGTGAGCAAGATGTATGAGACAGGCGAAATACCCACAGACTTCAAGAAGAATACAATAATTCCAATCCCAAAGAAAGCAGGTATTGACAGATGTGAAAATTACCAAACTATCAGTTTAATAAGTCACAGCTGCAAAATACTAACGCGAATTCTTTAAAGACGAATGGAAAAACTAGTAGAAGTCGACCTCGGGGAAGATCAGTTTGGATTCCGTAGAAATATTGGAACAGACTGGCAATGGCAAGGAAAGTGTTTCTGAAGAAGAGAAATTTGTTAACATTGAATATAGATTTAAGTGTCAGGAAGTCGTTTCTGAAAGTATTTATATGGAGTGTAGCCCTGTATAGAAGTGAAAGATGGACGATAAATAGTTTAGACAAGAAGAGAATAGAAGCTTTTGAAATGTGGTGCTTCAGAAGAATGCTGAAGATTAAATGGGTAGATCACATAACTAATGAGCAGGTATTGGATAGAACTGAAGAGAAATTTGTGGCACAACTTGACTAGAAGTAGGGATCGGTTGGTAGGACATGTTCTGAGGCATCAAGGGATCACCAATTTAGCATTGGAGGGCAGCGTGGAGGGTAAAAATTGTAGAGGGAGACCTAGAGATGACTACACTAAGCAGATTCAGAAAGATGTAGGTTGCAGTAGGTACTGGGAGATGAAGAAGCTTGCACAGGATAGAGTAGCATGGAGAGCTGCATCAAACCAGTCTCAGGAATGAAGACCACAACCACAACAACAACAACAACAACAACAACAACAACATACCAACACATAGTATGCATAATAGGCAACCCCATATAATGTTTCACTTGGGTAAAGTCTTCTCTGTACAGTTTGAAAATTACACAATTCTTCCAAATAATAATCTTACATATGAACAAAACAGATGCCATTATAGAGAAATGGATGATAAGTGCTAAACCAAGAACAATGGAAGCAATTTGACAACTCAGTACTCAGGGTGTATACGCGGACAAGGGAAAAAAAATCCCAGATTTCTTCCGGATTTCCCGGTTAAAAAAACACTTTCTCCTGGGTGGAAACATAGTTTTTCCCTATTAACTGACAGTATATTTTCTCTCAGAACTGTATAACTTATCAATCTTTTGAATGGTTATGGTCCTATACACGGGTGTAGAATTTCCCAGCGCTTTAGAAAACGAAACTCAGGGGAAAAAATGTCTTTTGGAAAGATGTTTGATGTGCAGCAACTTGTACGCTGCATATTTTCGTATTACGAAAGTATAGATTTGAATTCCACCAAACACCGCATGTTACTTTCCGAAGCATTGAAATCGAGATTGCAATGCGATTTGTAAGCCAGTCGCAGCTCATGTCACGTGATCTTGCCAGCCAATGACAGCGGATATTCAGAGCTTTCGGACACATGGTGTAGTCAGCCAATAGCAACATCACTGTTAATGCGAGATGCCTTTAATAGGTTCCACAATGAAACATTGTCTCGAAATTTGGTAGAAAATCCAAAGAAATTCTGGTCATATGTAAAGTTCACAAGCGGCAAGATGCAGTATATACCTTCGCTGCAGATGGTACTGTTACCGACAACTGTGCTGCTAAAGCGGAGTTATTGAACGCGGTTTTCCGAAATTCCTTCACCAGGAAAGACGAATGGAATATACCAGAATTTGAAACACGAACAGCTGCTAGCATGAGTTTCTTAGAAGTAGATACCTTAGGGGTTGCAAAGCAACTCAAATCGCTTGATACGGCCAAGTCTTCAGGTCCAGATTGTATACCGATTAGGTTCCTTCCAGATTACGCTGATGCAATAGCTCCCTACTTAGCAATCATATACAACCGCTCGCTCACCGATAGATCTGTACCTGCAGATTGGAAAATTGCGCAGGTCGCACCAGTGTTTAAGAAGAGTAGTAGTAGTAATCCATCGAACTACAGACCTGTATCATTGACGTCAGTTTGCAGTAGGGTTTTGGAGCATATACTGTATTCAAACGTTATGAATCACCTCGAAGGGAACGATCTATTGATACGTAATCAGCATGGTTTCAGAAAACATCGTTCTTGTGCAACGCAGCTAGCTCTTTATTCGCACAAAGTAATGGCCGCTATTGACAGGGGATCTCAAGTTGATTCCGTATTTCTAGATTTCCGGAAAGCTTTTGACACCGTTCCTCACAAGCGACTTCTAATCAAGTTGCGAGCCTATGGGGTATCGTCTCAGTTGTATGACTGGATTCGTGATTTCCTGTCAGGAAGGTCGCAGTTCGTAGTAATAGACGGCAAATCATCGAGTGAAATTGAAGTGATATCAGGTGTTCGCCAGGGAAGCGTCCTGGGACCTCTGCTGTTTCTGATCTATATAAATGACCTGGGTGACAATCTGAGCAGTTTTCTTAGGTTGTTCGCAGATGATGCTGTAATTTACCGTCTAGTATGGTCATCCGAAGACCAGTATCAGTTGCAAAGCGATTTAGAAAAGATTGCTGTATGGTGTGGCAGGTGGCAGTTGACACTAAATAACGAAAAGTGTGAGGCGATCCACATGAGTTCCAAAAGAAATCCATTGGAATTCGATTACTCAATAAATAGTACAATTCTCAAGGCTGTCAATTCAACTAAGTACCTGGGTGTAAAAATTACAAACAACTTCAGTTGAAAAGACCACATAGATAATATTGTGGGGAAGGCGAGCCAAAGGTTGCATTTCATTGGCAGGCCACTTAGAAGATGCAACAAGTCCACTAAAGAGACAGCTTACACTACACTCGTTCGTCCTCTGTTAGAATATTGCTGCGTGGTGTGGGATCCTTACCAGGTGGGATTGACGGAGGACATCGAAAGGGTGCAAAAAAGGGCAGCTCGTTTTGTATTATCACGTAATAGGGGAGAGAGTTGGTAGATATGATATGCGAGTTGGGATGGAAGTGATTAAAGCAAAGACGTTTTTCGTCGCGGTGAGATCTATTTACGAAATTTCAGTCACCAACTTTCTCTTCCGAATGCGAAAATATTTTGTTGAGCCCAACCTACATAGGTAGGAATGATCATCAAAATAAAATAAGAGAAATCAGAGCTCGAACAGAAAGGTTTAGGTGTTCGTTTTTCCCGCGCGCTGTTCGGGAGTGGAATGGTAGGGAGATAGTATGATTGTGGTTCGATGAACCCTCTGCCAAGCACTTAAATGTGAATTGCAGAGTAATCATGTAGATGTAGATGTAGTGCGAACACATGAACAGGAAAAGTTAATGTTTTAAATTAATATATATAATGTTGCTACAAGAGCAGCAAAGCTTTCACATATAATGTTGGTCTTTTATGCACATATTACATTTTAAGATATATCACAAAAATGTGCCAGTAAATTTTTTAATAATGACATAAATGTGTGATCTTCTGGGCTCTAAATTCTTCTAAATGACTCATCATCAAAGAGCTGATTTTTAAATGAGTCGCAGATTCCAAGTGAAGTAGGCCTTGACCTGATATTAAGCTTTTCAATGTGGTTTTTGGGATGTAAATTTCCTTGCGTACCAGTACTTTGTTATCTCATGTTTGGTTCTTTGTTATGGCATAATGCCATACATGCTAGAAGATGGAAAGGTACATTTGAAATGCACCGAACAGTTGAAACTAGCCAGTAGTGTGGAATTAAACACTTCATTTCAAATATATTGACTGCCTCAGTGGAAAAGATTAATAAAAGAAAATTTCTTCAGCAAACTGATAAAAATAACTTCACTGTTCTGCATGGCAATTAATGCTTGACTGTCAGAAAGGTGGAAATAAAATAAAATCTGAACTAATAACGTATTTTAGCCTTCCGTAATTATGTGAATGTATTTTAATTCACATGATAATTCCCGGCCACAGAAATCAATTTTGTTTTCATTTGACATGAGCGCACTAGACAAAGAGGAAACAGCAAAATCACTAAAATGTAAACACGGGTCACGAGGAGACTACCCGCTTCCCTATTATAACTTGGACTGCTCTGTGCATCAGCCACGTATCTACGTTATTTCTGAACCGGGGCAATAGTAGATAGTGGCGTCCCTCGAGCGTTTGAGATAGGACGTCAAAAATTTAAAAAATCGAACTTTCAAAAATATGTTCATTTTGTAGTGCACATCTTTCTGAAGACAAAGAGGAAACAGCAAAATCACTAAAATGTAAACACGGGTCACGTGGAGACTACCCGCTTCCCTATTATAACTTGGACTGCTCTGTGCATCAGCCACGTATCTACGTTATTTCTGAACCGGGGCAATAGTAGATAGTGGCGTCCCTCGAGCGTTTGAGATAGGACGTCAAAAATTTAAAAAATCGAACTTTCAAAAATATGTTCATTTTGTAGTGCACATCTTTCTGAAGAGTCTGAGAAACATATGTGTCCGAAGAATCTTAAGACATATTATTTGATCTTAAGTGTGCCAAAGTGCACTGCTACACCTCTTCACACAGCATTCTTCTATCGCATGTAAGTGTATTTCACTCTGTGGAAATGAAACGTGTATATTTTGTAATGGATGCCATCAAACTATATTCAGGACAGTGGAAATTAAAATGTCCTATAGTGCCTCCAGTCGGCCAGTTTGACATCTGCCCCTCTTTTTTTTTTTTTTTTTTTTTAAACTCTTCAGAAAATTTACACTCTTTATTCCCTTTTAGCTAACAACTTGCTGCTTTGTGTGACATAAAATTTAGTATAGAATACATAAAACCAGTAAAGACAAGAGGCAAGCAAGACAGTATACATTTCTTCAATCCTTAGTTCCTAGATTCTTTTTCTCTCTAATCTTGCTATAGCTTTACACGGCGTGCTTTCCTTTCTGCGAAAAAATCTGTAACCTCATCAAAGTTCGTCGAACGTTTTGCTGCACGAAAAATCGAAATGTCGTTGTCTAATACTGAAAAAGCTGTTAATACAAATAGGACCCAAGACTGGTGTGGTTTCTCTACCTGATTACGTATATTTTGTCACTGTCTGCTAGATAAAGCAAAATAGGCCTTTCTAATACTGCAGCAATTGTAACACACACCAAATAAACGAGACTGTTTTGGCACAAATGGTCATTTTTAGAACACAGCAGAATATAATTCACAAAGTACCAATATCAAATACCTGTTAGGCCTACTACAAGCAAAAAGCTTTACGTTAAGAAATAGTTTTACACTTCATTCATACCTCCAGTTTCTCAAGCATGAGATCGAAAAGTAGTAGTGCGGAATTTTTATATAAATTTGGAATCGTCATATTCTTACATAATTTAAGTGATGTCCCAGTTTCTTCTCCTTCCTCGTTCTAACAAACAATGATGTCATCACTAATTCTGTTTCTATTCCCGCCACTGCCAAAACTTATTCGCCGGTTAACTTGACTAACCCCTCCAGAATCACCGGTTTAGTTATCCCGCTTTCATTCTCCGGTTAGGCACTGTTACGTGTTCGAACAACGCGTTTTCCGTGCTACTTCCAGAATAGACCTTAAGGCAGCTGATAGCCAGGGACCATACAACTGGCCCTTACTAGCATAGCGATCTGACCAAAAATTTTCTGACGAAATTTCATTTTCTTGGATACACCGAGAAGATAATGCATAATCTTTCTGTTATTCCTGTTAGTCGTTTATTCGCACTCTGGTAGTTTGAATCTATGGATTTCGCTGGTAATCATAACAATGCTCATCATTCGCAAATCCAATCAACCACATAATCAGACAGTGGTTGGCTTTCTTTCGTTCAGCTATACTCCGCTCAGCTCGTATAGCCACTTTTGTCTGCAGTAAAGTTTATTTCTAGATGTGACAAGGATTCCA
This sequence comes from Schistocerca serialis cubense, assembly GCF_023864345.2. Taxonomy (NCBI): domain Eukaryota; kingdom Metazoa; phylum Arthropoda; class Insecta; order Orthoptera; family Acrididae; genus Schistocerca; species Schistocerca serialis. The sequence continues at coordinate 37,540,064 of NC_064638.1, forward strand.
CTGACAGAGACATGACATACACTATGCATGCATTCACAAATCAACTTATGATTCATTCAGAAATCAACTTAGAATGTGTTCAGCAATGTTCAGAAACTGACAGGGACAAGTTTCAAAGTCATACGAATAATCGATAGACCAACATGCGTTGGATGCTAGGCGCTTTGTGAAACAAGGTTTTTTCCTCAAGAATATGAATTGGCCCCCCCACTCCCCTTCAACTCCTAGATCCAGGGCTGCTGCACGTGCATGAATCTGCCAGCTTGGGCGTGACAGTAAAATTTTTGCCAGTAGCACCTAGCCTCCCGCCCCCCCCCCCCCCCCCCCAGGCTGTGAGCCAACAGCCACATTTCTGTAGCCAGAAGCGGAAGAAGATACTACTCAACTGCGTATGCGCATGATTCCACTTGTAACTGCTGAAACAAATCTAATGTTAACAGTTGTGATGTGATGTCATGCTCATCAGAGGCAATTTGTTGTTACGAAGCATTGCATAGTCCTCCTAAAGCTTTTGAAACATTTTGCTGTTGGCAGGCGCCTGTATGAGCACTGTGTTTTGTTGTTGTATATGGCGCATTTAAGTTTTATTTTCGTTTTTTTCTCTCGTTCACGTTTAATTGGTGCAGTATTATTCTGCAGTAGCAGGATACAGTAATATACTTTGTTAGAGTATTGGTTCCTACCAGTCAAAATTACAAAAATGTAACTGAGAACAAAAACAATGAAAAATTCCTGGAATTAAAAAATATTCCTGGGTTTTTCCCGGATGACAAAATTTCTGGGTTTTGCCCGGATCTCCCGGGTCGTAACACCCAGCTACTACATTTTGAGCTTTCTGTAATGTCTAGGAACTGTTTCATCAACAGGAGAATAAAATAAACAACAAATGTAAAAATTTAAGGAGAGAAAAAAGGCCAGTCTCAACTCTGCATTAGGAGAGAAATAAACGGGGGTACGAACTGTAACAGCTGATACTGGAATTTCAAAGATCTTACAACAAATAAACTTATCAAAATAAAGTTTGTGTCGTTCATTGTAGTACTTCTTACAGCGACCCATTTCTGCAAAAAGCAGATATAAAACTCAGGACAATCACAATGTGGACATCGATAACATGTGACAGATGGCACTGTTACAGGCATTTGCAAAAAGATTAGCACAGGTCATATAAATGGTGGGTGAAGCAAATATGTACATCACTTTATGTATTAGAAAATTGTAGAAAGTAATGTAACTCCCAAATGACACACATCTGAAGAAATTAAGCATACTTCAAACAAATCACAGCATTTCTCTTGCCCTAACCAAGTACAGAAAGAATAGTTTTGGGCTGAATGTAATATGGAGAAATTTTGAGATACAAACTAAACAATCATGCATTTCAATATGTATGACATAAAAATAATGAAAATACAATTTTCTTTATATGTTGAGAGACTATAGTATTACATGGCAACCAATGCTGAAGGTGTGTAACATGATTCCACTTTCTTAATTAAGTATTACATTAAGCAACACCATTGAAATACTCTAAACTGAGACACCAATAAAATGAACATGTGTAGAATTTTTCTTGCTCTTACAGTAATGCAACTAGGTTTGTGTACGAAATGGTGGAAACGGGGAGAGGAGGGGGGGAGATGAGGGGGGAGAGAGAGGGGCAGAGAGGAGGGGGGGGAGAGAGGGGGAGAGGAGGGGGGAGAGAGAGGTGGGGAGAGAGAGGGGGGAGAGGAGGGGGGAGAGAGAGGTGGGGAGAGAGAGGGGGGAGAGGAGGGGGGGAGAGAGGTGGGGAGGGAGAGAGAGAGAGAGAGAGAGAGAGAGAGAGAGAGAGAGAGAGAGAGAGAGAGAGAGAGAGAGGGGGAGAGGGAGAACTACATAGTACTGAAAATCAGAGATGCCGCTAGCCATTTAAAGAGTTATGAGAGATGGATTGGACTGATGTAGTTCATCAACTCTTGTTGAGTAGACACTAAAAATCACACTAATGTTAAAATATTGCTGCCTCTCATTAGATGCCATTTTATAGTAATGAAGCAGTGTTATTCATTTTGACATTGCCTCATATTCCCCATTCATATTAGAACATGTGCTTTGTGAGGCAAGCAAATCATAATTCCCATCGTAGCACAATACGCCTCTGATAGAAGGTATTCTCTGTTGGCTATGTTCATCATCATTGTCTTCTAATGGCTATGCCTTGTCACTGCTGCACTGTTTATTTTATGCTGCCCGCTTCATTTCTTGATAATTCTGACACTTTGTTACCTCAAATATATCTTCCACAATTTTATTTCTTGATTTCCTCTTTGTTTTCAATCCCAAAATTTTCCCTTCCATTGTCTGCTAAAAACTTAGGATGTCTAAAAAGCTTCAAAACATTTTGTTTTACTTTCTTGGATAGCTGCTAATCTCTTCCAGAATATATTCATTGGATTTTCTTTTTGTCCAGCTGCTTATCATTAGCCTTTTCAAAGTTACTGTTTCTGATTACTTCTGTCTATCTTCGACAGTGTCCAGCTTTTACAGAAATGTAAGACCACACTTAAAAGTAAAGTTTTTGACAATTTTTTTCTATGCTAAATGATTGGTGGAGTGTGTGAGGACTAACTACAGTTCAATTAAAATTACTTGATAGTTGACGCTTCATGTGTTGGAGCTGGTTTCCTCCTATCAAACTGCTCATCATGCCAAACCGTTTGCTGTAGCTGAACAACGATTGGTCAGTTAACTTCAAATTTTTTGTGTGGCTTTCTTTCTTGATGTGTCTGGATCCCAAATCTTGGCCTTTTTATTTTATATTTCATCACACACAATAACCCCCCCCCCCCCCCCCCCACACACACACATGCACAAATGTTACATTAGATAAGCTTCGCACATTATGTGAAACCAAATTTTTGAAGGCTGCAATTCATCCGTGTGACTGGATCTCCAGAGTCACAAATAAAACATCGTAATGCAGCACAGTGGTGGAGTACAGTGGTTAGCATATAAACTTGTCATGTTCAAATATTGTCAAATGCAGTGAAATTTTTTTTATTTCTAAATATAATCAAAATACTTTGATTATTATTTTTAATCAGTTAATTGGTTCAATGTGTGATTATTTTAAATTCACAATACTTTGCCATATCACTTTGCCCATTGTCTCGACTTTATTTTATTTGTGCTTACTTTCTTTTCTATCATTCTTTTTTCGCCTGGAATCTTCCTGTGTCACCATAACCTGCAAGCAATGGCCAACCAGCACTGCTCACCAGTTGGTAATGTGGCAACTTGTGCAGCCACTGTGAGGATAGTTTCAGGGAACCAATGATAGTGAAAAATTGAAACTGAAAATTTTCTGTCTCAAGTTTGTTCGCAGAGGTTTGCTTTAATTACTATGAACAAAGTGACTGTGACTTTTTTTTCTGCCGCAGACTGTCGACTGCAGTTTTCTCAATACTTTGCACATCAAGAGGTTGTCGTTAGCTTAGGACAGCTGTTTAAATTCAGGACTACAACTAACAACACTGCTACACATTAACAACAACTGTGAAGTGGCCCGCCACGTTTGTGTGTAGCCAGTAACTGAGCAGCAGTCAGCAGCCACTGCCATGGGAAGTGACAAACATCAACTGCCGTGGCCGCGGAGGCCGAGCGGTTCTAGGCGCTCAGTCCGGAACCGCGAGGCTGCTACGGTCGCAGGTTCGAATCCTGCCTCGGGCATGGATGTGTGTGATGTCCTTGGGTTAGTTAGGTTTAAGTAGTTCTAAGTTTTAGGGGACTGATGACCACAGCAGTTGAGTCCCATAGTGCTCAGAGCCTTTTGAACCATTTTGAACCATCAACTGTCCAGTAATTTTAATTGGACAATAGTTACGTGTTATTTCAGAAAAGTGCTCCAACGTTTGCCCAAAATGATTTTTGGGAAATGCATGAAGTACCTAAATTTGGGTTAGAAATAAACTACTCCAAAAAACAATTTCTGCATGTTAACCACAAAACAATCTTGTAAGCTATGTGAATTTTTGTCATAACTTGTGTTGGTTTCCCATCCACTTGAACACTGGTAAACTTTTTGCAAGAGTTCACAACATCTCTGTGGCAAAATCAGTCAAAGCAATGAGGCAGTTCCAATTACCAGTTTTATCACATCACTTACCCAACATACTTGTACCCTCCAAATGCAACCAGGTCTAAAGTTTTGAGTTTTGTTTGTATGCTGGTTACATAAAGTGTTATCATCTCAACCACAATCTCAACAACTAACCACGCCAATGCAGAGCTTGCATGAATACCAATCATTTCTGGACTGAACCTGAAAATGAGCCATGGTCTTAGAAAAAAAACACACGTTTATAATGAGTACTTTTCTTTATGACAATTAAGCAAGAAATTAAAAATTCAAATAATGATGACAATGATAACAGTAACAGTAGTAGTAGTAGTAGTAGTAGTAGTAGTAGTAATAACAGAAGAAAGCACTGAATTCTCATTCATCTTTACGTAATAGATAAAACAAGAAATGTTAATGAAATATGAAGGGTATAACTAAATTTAATTCAAATTCATCAGATCCTGAGGAATCATTAGAACAAAATCTTCTTGTTCATGGAACACGTCACTACATAATTCACAGAAAGTTGATATTACCAGTTTCAAAATGAAAAAGTAAGACTATAAAAGTAAAAAAAAAAAAAAAACACACACACAATTAATATTTACACCAGTGTACATTATAAAAATAGGTCTGTTCAAGCAGCATTCCAAAAGAGTCACATGCATGCACAATGTGAAAACAGCATTCGAGCAGCACAACTGACTTCTTCCACTTGTCCTTGATGAGCAACAAGCTGTTTGAGTGACATCTCCGAACTGGCCAAGGATGGCTGGCAATTGTCAAAACTAGTCTGAGGATTTTCCTCACACTGCTCTAAACGATAAGTCTTGTGCATACCTAAAGCTCCTGTTTGTACCTGTTTGTTGCACGTCATACAATTCATGCCTAGCGTACAGTTCTCCAACTGAATTAATTCTGATTTAATTTATCTCTGAATTTTATTTTCTCTTTAAAGCTTGCATATGAGATGTGCAGAGTCAGCAAGATGTAGCATGAGCAATGACATCAACAGGCACATCAGCTATGTGCTTGTGTAGTGAATGAACTAGCTCATACCTGTAGTGACTGTTTCAATTCTCACTTTGTTTGTTTGACTATGTTCAGAAAACAATAACTGAATCATAGACTGATAAAAGTAAGTAGTAAGGAAATTGTGCATAGTCTGAGCTGTGAAACTGTGTACCATGTATACAAGTTGCTGAAGAATGAGGTTGATCCACACCATCCAATCAAGATCAAAAGTATTTAGTGACGTGTTGGTCAGGCTAGGGTTATATTTAAGAGTAGCTCTTAGTGCACAGTGAATAAGAATAAAAGGACAGACAGTAAAATTGGATCATTCAGCATGCCAAATTAGAAACATTTCAGTAAGAAGCTAAAAAAGGAAATAAGTTATTTCAATAATGTGTAATTTGACAGATAATTATGATTCCCATACAATGAATTATGAACACCCAACAATGAGAACACTGCTTCCCCTTTAAAGCTGACAAGTCTTCTGGGCATCTGCTGCACTCTACAAAATGTTATAAGTGGCTTAAGATTTAGCTGCAGCAAAATGGTAAATAAGTCAAAATTACTAAAGGTAAAGGAAGCCCTTTGTGTGAAATGATGGTAATATTTACCAGCCATTCAGAAGTACAAAAATATTATAAGGCATATTATATTACCATGGAATGATATTAAGAGCAAAGACTTTTTAGCAATGGTTTTGAATGTGAAATGATCTATTGTTAAGCATATCTGTTACAATAATATATTTATGACAAACACATTATTAATATTTAACCATGAAATGACACTCAGCCATTATCAAAATGACAAATTTAGAAAACTTCAAGAAATGGTTTTTATATATCACTGATGAAGTAAATATTTTGTCAAAAAGTTCTAATAGAAATCAATCTCTTCTACATGCTTGTCTGCAATTTCATAATAATAAGTACATAAATTTAGTTTCTAATTCAAGATATAACTTCTGAACATTTTAATCTGTAACATTACAAAATGAGAGGACACACAAATTCATTTACCTGTTCTGTGTGCCCAGCATCAAACCAGCAACAACAACATATGTCAAGTATGCCATAGTTGGTATGTACAAATCTGGAGCATTAACTTCATACCTTGGTGCAACTGGTTCTTCATGCTCGTATTTTATAGACCAATCCTAAAATACACAATAGTGATGTAACTGTTATCCAAACAGCAATACACAAAATGGCTAAAATTCAATATTACAGTTTAAGAGTCTGGCAATGTCAGTACTAGAGATGATACAGGAAGAGCAGAAAGTCTACAAGCCCTGCGCCAGGTGTATAATTAACTGATATTGAAACCATTTCATCACTAAAGGCCACAATGAAAGACGAGTGAGGAGCGGGCTACAGAATTACTGCAAAATAATTGCAATATAAACCATGTACAGATGTTTTTCATCAGTCATGATTACATGAGGAAAACGACACATCAGTATGTGCATACGATAGATTTACACATAGAGAGTTGGCTGTTGGGAGTTTCTGAATTGATAAAAGTCAAATGAGAGTGATTGCTACAGTCCGCTTGCCAATAGACAGCAACCTTAGCAAGCAGGTAACACAGTGTTTAGTGCATTTACAAAATGAAAACTGACATATGGAGTGAATAAATACTGATAAGTTACGCGTGATTGAGTTCAATATCATCTTATTAAAGTGTTATTTTCAAAATGTTTTCCTGTGGATAAAATACTTCCTGGAACTCCTTGTGCAGTTCATCTATGAGTGGAATTATTTTCCACAACTTGTTATACACCACTATGTTTTAATTATGTGTGGAGTAAATCAGGTGCAAGAGAAGTTCGTATATGTTGTGAGACATAACGTTTGCTGGAACAGTATTCTGGCATACTGGTTTGGTTGAACAGTAGGATTTGATAACACAACATTCGTTCAAGCCAGTTGCGTAACTATTCTCAAAAACTTCTTTATCACTTCCATACATATCGGGATCCCCTTACTGATTCTGCTGTGGCTTGATATTCTGGCACTACAGATAACTTGCTATTCATATCTGTTAGATCCAACAATAATTACGTCTAATACTTCATTTTCCAAAGGAATCAAATGGTCAACTGTTTCTTTAAGGGGATTCTGCAAACAGCTTTTGTTTTTGCATGCTTAAAATTATTCATGGTCTTTCTTTGGATGGACTTCTATGCTGAGGTCTCATGTCAGACAATACGATTTGACAGATTTGTTATGTTATCCAACTGATGTTGTATATGTTCATGGACAATGTACGGATTATAAATACAAAAGATAGGACTGCTAGGTGCAGTGTTGAGAGGCTGGCTGTACTGGGGGAGTGGTGGTGGTGGTGGTGGTGGTGGTGGTGGTGGTGGTGGTGGTGGTGGTGGTGGTGGGGGGGGGGGGGGCAGAAAGGAAGAGCAGAGAGAAGGGAAGTAGAAAAAGGGAAAGAACTAGTAGGCACTTTGGCAGTATAGAAGCCATGTGTATTGCTTAAGTGGGAACACAGAAAGGGATAGGCAACTGGAGGATCGGAACTAGTGAAAGTTGAGGCCAGGGGCGCTTCGAGAATGAAAGATGTTTCCCCTCTTCTTGCTGTGAGAGGGTGGTGTGGTACTGGAGAACGTGTGCAGTCAGGTAACAGAGACCCACACACGTGCAAGAGCTCTGCACTTGGGGGCAGAATTCTTGGCTGCCCCTAAATCAGTTGAAGAATAAAGATCATATACAGGTTTCTTGATTGGAGGTATATCTTATCCATTTAAAGTATTACCCTTCGCAATAAATATCTCAGTTGTAGTTTTTATTCCAGGTTTACACAAATCGTTGGGAAACGACTTAGTGTAAAATCTAACAATGTACGAGGTGGAATCCAAAATTTTCAGGACGGGTGCTGCCATCTGGAAAGTAGGAGTAGTAGATCTTTGCACCGCTAAGTGGCGAGAGCTACATATCTGATGAGTCAATGTGTGCCGGGAGGATGTGTTGCATGTCCACAGTGATATCCATAATACTCTGTGTTTGGTGTGTGGCGATTTTACGATGGATCTGCGAACAGAACAGCACATGTGTATCAAATTCTGTGGGAATCTCGGGAAAAGTGCTACAGAGCATGAGCTGTCCCAGTAGAAGAGACCGGGCCCTCCAAGGCCAAAAAACGCAAGACAGGTGAAGAGCATGTTCATCATTTTCTTTGATAGCAAGGGAATTGTGCACAAAGAATTTGTCCCACCCAGCCAAACAGTGAATTCCGCATACTACTGTGATGTTTTGCGTTGGCTCCGTGAAAACGTACGGAGACAATGGCCCAAACTTTGGCATCAAGGGAACTGGCTGCTGCATCATGACAATGCACCCTGTCATACGTCCTCGCTCATACGGACCTTTTTGGTAAAAAACAACATGGTTGTTGTACGCCACCCACCGTACTCACCAGATTTGGCACCTTGCGACTTCGCGCTATTCCCTAAACTGAAACTCAAGTTGAAAGGCCATCGGTTCGACACTCTAGAGAGGATTCAAGAAGCATCGCTGGCGGTGATCAACCCTCAAAGAACAGGACTTCCAGAAAATGGTTGACCAGTGGCAGAAGAACAGTGACTGGTGTGTACATGCGGATGGGAACTACTTCGAGGGTGATGGTGACAATTAGTCCAAAGGTAAGGTTTACAACAGATGGCAGAACCAGTCCTGAAAATTTTGGATAGCACCTCATATATATAGATGATTTATTTCTAGTTTTCTAAGTCTTGTGATGGTTACTGTAAGTTGCAACAGAGAATCAATTATCCTAATATCGATCAACCAAAAGGGTTCCAATCAGCAAATTTAAATCCGTGTGTCATACACTTCTGCTAGTTCTTTGGCGCTGATGCTCTTTCCCTCTCCTGCAATCATTGAGCAATGACGTGCCTCACCTTGAGCCTCCAGAAGTCACTATCAGCAGCGCGTGAGTCTTTGCTTTTGATGTCGTGCTGGAGTTGTGTCATTAGCCTGGCAAGTAACTGCAAGCATTTTGTACTCAGTGTATATGATAAACTTAAAGTAATAGACCGATTGAAGAACGGTGCTAGTGGATGAAGTTTATCTAGGGAATATGGAGTTGGGCATCTTATAATATTGGATATTTAAAAATGTACCGTAAAAGTACCACCCAGTGAGGAAACTTTTCACTGCCTTGAGATGGCTGTTAAACCATTCGAAAAACAAGAAGAGAGTGATTTCCAGTTGCAGTGTTTAAGACATATATGAGCTTTGTTGGCAAAAAAGCATGTCTCAGTTCTGCAGCGAAAGTCAATTTTGGACTTCTTTTCATAACCTGTATGGCTACTTTAATAGTAAATGACTACTTTATTATGGTATGTATAGTATTTGTAATACATATAAAATATACATATTATGCAAATTTCTTGCAGAATGTAGATGCCTAGGATTAAAGGACGTCGCCCATCAAAAAACAGAAAGTGTTGAGTTGTCCTTTTACGAGATAGAGTAAAAATAACACACACACACACACACACACACACACACACACACACACACACGAGGTACCCACTAGACTGACAGTGCCAGTGCTCATTTTTGGTAGGCGAACTGGTTCTGAAGGGGGCAGTGCCGGGTAGGGTAAGTGGCGGAGAGGGAGGGGGGAGGCAGGGAGAGGTGTCCGATTTTCAGCCTAGTAATGCAGAAGGAAGGAATGACAATGGGCTGGCACAATTGTAGTTGGTGGTGGGAAGCAGCACACCCCGAAGGCAACATGGGGACATGAATTAGGAGGGGATGGCAGGGCAGAGCAAGGGGAAACTGTTGGGTGCAGGGTGCGAAGACAGTGGGTTACCTGATATTGAGGCCACGACGATTACAAGAGTGGAGGACGTGTTGTAAGGGTAACAGAAGCACAGAGAGACAAAAGATAAAGTCTAACAGACCAGTGAGAGGATACAAAAACAACTGGGGTCATATGCGCCCAAGTCAAAACTACAGAACACAAAGACAGAGACGAGTTAAAAAACAACTATACATAAGTCCCAATTGACATAATAGAAGACAGCTAAAAACAGGCACATGGAAAAAGGGCTAAAAAAGACACCATACAGAAACTGAGGTCCAAAACTAAAAATTAAATCGCCATCGCCATACTGCTTTGGCGGATAAAAACACGGTAAACAGCCCTTGTGTCATTTGCTAAAATGGCAGATAAATCAGATGGAAAACCCAAGCGGCAACGTAAATGGTTAAAAAATGGGCATTTCATCAGGAAGTGACGGACAGTTAAAACTTGGGCGGCAATGTGTAGAAAGTGGTGGGGCAGCGCCACTTAGCAAATGACGATGACTAAAAAGGCAGTGACCAATACACAGCATGCAAGGCAGACAAACGGCATGCATACCTGCTGAGGAGAAAGTCACGGCAGTAGGACAGGGGTAGTTGTGCAGCTTCAGCATACACACTCTCAACCGGGCTAGAGTAAAAAGCAGCCATAGCCAAACGGATGCCACGATGGTGGATAGTGTTTAGACAGCGTAAGAGGGATGGACGTGCAGACGCATAAAAAAATACACCCATAGTTGAGTTCCGAATGGACAACGGACCAGTATAAACAGAGGAGGGTGGTTCGTTCAATACACTGGGAAGTACAATTGAGGACATGTAGGACATTGAGGGACCAAGTACAGTAAGCTGAAGGTAAGACACACGTGAAGACAAAGAGTGTTTCCTATCGAACATGAGCCCCAAGACTGGCATAGTTTAAACGAACGGAAGGGCAACAGGTCCAAGATGTAAAGATGGTGGGAAAAACCAATTGTGTCGCAAGAAATTCATACAGACGGTTTTGTCAGTGGAATAGCAAAACCCATTGTCAATGCTCCAGGAGTAAATACGATCTAGACATCGCTGAAGACGCCGCTCAGTGAGACAAGTCCATAGAGAACTGCAATAGATGGCAAAATTTCCAACAAAAAGGCAGCCGGAGATGCCTGGCGGGAGACAGCCATTATAGGGTTAATGGCAACGGCAAAGAGGGTGAAATTCAGGACTGAACCCTGAGGCACACTGTTTTCCTGAATAAAGGTGTCTGACAAGGCAGAACCCACACACACAGCATGAAACCTCGGTCTCTTAAAAATGTCTGAAGGAAAGAGGGTAGGCGGTCACCCAACTCCACCTGTAAAGAGTATGGAGGATACCAGTTTTCCAGCAGGTGTCATAGGCTTTCTCCAAATTGAAAAACACAACCACAGTCTGGGACTTCCGCAGAAAACCATTCTTGACACGGGTGGACCAAATAACGAGATGGTCAACTGCAGAACACCGCGCTCGAAATCCACACTGTGCATTCATCAGTAAATTGCGAGACTGGAACCACCATACCAGCTGGGCATGAATCATATGTTCCTTCACCCTGCAAATGCAGCTGGTAAGAGACATGGGGCAGTAGCTAAAAGGAAGGTTTCTGTCCTTACCAGATATAGGTATGGGTATGATGGTGGCTTCATGCCAGCATCCGGGAAATGTGCCCTCTGCCTGGATGCAGTTGTACCGTGTTAAGGAGAAACTGCCTGCCCGCAAGAGAAAGGTGCTGCAACATCTGAATGTGGATGGTGTCTGGCCCAAGGGCGGAGGATTGGGATGAACTGAGAGCACGATCTACATCCTTCATAGTAAAGGCGGCATTGTAGCACTCGTGATTAGGAGAAGCGAAGGGTATCGCGTAAACCGCCTCCACTCGTTTCCGATGGAGGAAGGCAGGGTGATAGTGGGACGAGCTCGAAACTTCAACAAAATGGTGGCCCGAGGTGTTAGAGATAGCAATAGGGTCCATGATAACATCGTCTGCTACTGCCAGGCAGGAAATTGGGGAATGGATCTTGGTCCCAGAAAGCTGTCAGAGGTGGCCCACACGACAGAGGAAGGGGTGGAACTGTTAAAAGAACTAGTGAATGAAATCCAAAAGCAGTTTGCCATTGTAGGATGATGGTTAAAAACACAGAGAGAACGTCTCTGTGCAAAAATTGCATCGCAGCATGTCTCAGTCCACCAAGGGACTGGGACACAACGTGGTAAAGAGGAAGAGCGAGGAATGGAACATACTGCAGCAGTAAGGATAATTTTTGTGAGATATTCCTCCTGGTCATCACAACTGGGGAAATTTTGTTCTTCGAAGGTCGCCAGGGAGGAGTAAAGCTGCCAGTTAGCCTTAATAAGCTGCCACTTGGGCATGCACGCAGATGGGGTAGGATTTAGCAAACGGATAGCACACGGGAAATGGTCGCTCGAGTGGGTAACAGAAAGAACGGACTACTATAGACATCGGGCAAGCTGGGTAGTGCAGAAGGATAGGTCCAAATGGGAACAGGTGTGCGAGGAGTTGGAAAGGAAAGTGGGTGCTCCAGATTTAAGGCAAAGGGGTTAACAGAATGAGATTTTCACTCTGCAGCGGAGTGTGCGCTGATATGAAACTGCCTGGCAGATTAAAACTGTGTGCCCGACTGAGACTCAAACTCGGGACCTTTGCCTTTCGCGGGCAAGTCCTCTACCATCTGAGCTACCGAAGCACAACTCACGCCCGGTACTCACAGCTTTACTTCTGCCAGTACCTCGTCTCCTACCTTCCAAACTTCACAGAAGCTCTCCTGCGAACCAGGAAGGTAGGAGACGAGGTACTGGCAGAAGTAAAGCTGTGAGTACCGGGCGTGAGTTGTGCTTCGGTAGCTCAGATGGTAGAGCACTTGCCCGCGAAAGGCAAAGGTCCCGAGTTTGAGTCTCGGTCGGGCACACAGTTTTAATCTGCCAGGAAGTTTCAAAGGGGTTAAGTTGGTTAAGAAGGTCATCCAAGAGGGCACCTCTCCGACAGGTCCTGGGAGAAACCCACAGGGGATAATGCCCATTAAAGTCACCGAGTAGCAAAAATGGGGGAGGTAGCTGCCCAATAAGCTGGAGGAATTCTGCCGTGGTGACATCGAATGACAGAGAGACATAAATGGTACAGTGGGAAAAAGTCAGGTGGGGAAGGAAAAGGCGAACTGCAACAGTCTGAAGATGGGTTGTCAGGAGATGGGCTGACTATGAATGTCATCCTGTATGAGCAGCATGACACCCTCATGAGTTGGAATTCCGACCTCAGGGGGAAGGTCAAAACGAATTGGTAAGAAATGTGAAAGCTCAAAGCGGTCATGAGGGCGCAATTTCATTTCTTGAAGGCAGAGTACAAAGGCAAGCTGTGATGCTAAAAGCAGCCGTAAATCCTCTTTGTGGGACCAAAGGCCATGAATGTTCCATTGGAGGAGAGTCACAATGAGGAAGAGATGTAGGGGTGTCACCTCGGCAGCTGCCAAGTGACAGCTGGTGAAAAGTTGCTACTATAGGGCACAGATGCAGGAGAATCCTGCTCCATGGGGTCCACGGAAGGATTGGCTTGCTTGTGCGGTGGGTCCGTTGAGTCCAACACTGAAAAACGGTTGGTGGTGGGCACCAGCGACACGGAGCCTGGCCAGGCTAAGGTATCATGTGGCGACACCATCGAAGAGGACCATCGAGTTGGTGAAGGAGAAACCGTTTGCCTTTGGTGGACTTCTTTGTGCCTTTCCGGTTAGAGGAAGACTCAGGTTTTGTTTGGCTGGAGAGATGGAGGAAGTCTTCACAGGAGTACTCCTTATGTACTTCCCAGCCTATCGGCTGTATAGCTGGTGGCGTCACCTTTTGAGGAGAGAGTTTGCTGGCTTGTTGCACAGCTGGATGGGGGGATGGCAATGCCACCTTGACACTAGGCAATGTCACAACCTTAGAGCTGAATTGGAAGTTGCATGTCTGCGTGGTCATGTCCTTCATGGAGCGAGGGGTAACAAGAAACGAACTATAGGTGCCAGATGGGGGAATGCAGGGTTTGCGACTAGCCAGTAACTTGCGAGCGACTGGGTTAGGCACTTTTTCCTTTACCCAAATCTCTTGGATAGCCCGCTCATCAAGATACACAGGACAATCCCGAGAGAAGGCAGTATGGGTGCCATCGCAGTTGATACGGTGGGGAGGAGGAGGCGGACAATCGCCCTCATGCGCATCCCTACCACAAGTTACACATTTGGCTGGGTGTCGACAAGATGTTCTAGTGTGGTTGAAACGATGACACTAGTAGCAGCGCATTGGGTTGCTTGAGAATCAGAAGTAGTCTCCAAAAGCAAAGTGCCATTCCGTAAATGAGAGCAGGATTTCACAGGACCGGCAATTGCATCAACACCTTCCTGAATAATAACGGATTTACCGTGGCAAAGGACTGACCGTCTTCAGTATGTGAGACCACGAGGAACCATGGTGCAGCGGGAAGGGTCTTTGAATCATTAGCCTCTTTACATTTACATTTCGTAGACGTTGAATGGGAAGATGATTGACTCATTGTGAGAAAATCCCCCACGATTGACAGCGTCTCCGATGGCGTGCTCCTTCCAACTGGGGGACCCCTTCACAAGGGGGCACACCTGCCTTAGGTTATTGTTCACACCTCAGGTCACACCTCCCGAACACCCGACAGAGGGACCAATCAGCAATTTTGGAAGGTTGCAGCTCAGGCAATCACCCCTCCATGGGCCTGGCCTGTACCAGGAGGTACATGCGAACCCTACCTGTCGACCTGGGGCTGTGAATTAACCATTACCCAACCACCTGTTACATGTCAGATGCATGGGCCAGCCATCAGTAATGCACTGGGTGGAAGTAGAAAAAGAGGAACCTCAAAACCTGAAGCAGAGCAACGAGACGAGAAGGGAAACAAAGAAAGGAAAAGGGAGTGACAAACAAAGGTAAGCAGGAGAGCTTCTGTAAAGTTTGGAAGGTAGGAGACGAGGTACTGGCAGAAGTAAAGCTGTGAGTACCGGGCGTGAGTCGTGCTTCGGTAGCTCAGTTGGTAGAGCACTTGCCCGCGAAAGGCAAAGGTCCCAAGTTCGAGTCTCGGTCGGGCACACAGTTTTAATCTGCCAGGAGTTTCATATCAGCGCACACTCCGCTGCAGAGTGAAAATCTCATTCTGGAAAGGTAAGACTGTTCTTACGTCAGCGACAGACAATGCAGAACATTCCCAATAACACCCCATACATGTTCCCCAAGGGAAGGGAAAAAGAATAGCAAGAGGATAGACATACAGCACGGAAGGGAAAAAATGCTGCAATGGCTGGGGCC
Source organism: Schistocerca serialis cubense (assembly GCF_023864345.2). Taxonomy (NCBI): domain Eukaryota; kingdom Metazoa; phylum Arthropoda; class Insecta; order Orthoptera; family Acrididae; genus Schistocerca; species Schistocerca serialis. The sequence continues at coordinate 37,555,346 of NC_064638.1, forward strand.
CTGTGGTAGCCAAGCACAAACCTGCCAAAGAGTGGCGGGCCCCCTGGGGGGAGTGGAGGATGTCTTGCAAGGGTAATTTTCATCTGTGTAGTTCAGAGAAGCTGGTGTTGGAGTGAAGGATCCAGATGGGTTGAGCTGTGAAGCAGCCACTGAAATGAGCATGTGGCGATCAGCTACACATAATGCTACCAGGTGGTCAACTTTGTTCTTGACAATAGTTCAGCAGTGTTCGTGGGCAGCTGGTTGGTAGTCATACGAACATAAAAAGCTGTGCAATGTTTACAGCAGAGTTGGTACATGACTTGGATGCTTTCAAGGTGGCCCAAAGCCTGTGACAGAACTAGAATAGGAAGTGCTTGGTGGGTAGATTGGACAGGTCTTGCACATTGGTCAGCATCAGGGTTATGGTCCCTGTGGCAAGGGGTAGGGAGTGTGAGTGGCATAGGGATGGACTAGGATGTTGTGTAGATTGGGTGGGCAATGGGATATTACTTTAGGAGGTTGTGTGAAGGATCTTGCATAGGATGTCCCTCATTACGGGGCAGGATGAGAGATAATGGAAGCCCTGGCGAAGAATATGCTTCAGTTGCTCCACTCCAAGGTGGTATTGCATAACAAAGGGGGCACTCCTTTCTAACTGGTTCTGGCATGTAAGGATATGGCATGAGAAATCCGTTTGTGGATTATGTTTTGAAGGAAGGGTGAGGGGAAATTGCCTGACTGTGGTGGAGGCCACACCAAAAAATCCCTCCCGTACAGCCTAGCCATGTGTGGATGACGTATCTGCAGTTGCAAGGTGGATGACGTTTCTGTAGTGCAAGAACTTCCCTGCCCAGTATGCTGAAGGTCTTCACAGAATGGCAATAACCCCCAAACATAGTACACAAACAAATTTCCCACACCATATTCTCATACACCTCCAATCTCCCCCCCCCCCCCCCCCAAGAATAAGCTACAAAGCAGTTTTTTTTCCCCCCCCGCAAAACTGCTATGGTCATTAGCACCTGGTCTGTGACTTAGGAAACGGTAAAAAACAAAAATGGAAGGCAGCAGCAATGGGAACGAAACTAAAAAATTGGAGAAACTAAAAGCAGAAGGAAAGCTTAAAAATCCACTACAGAAAGGGGTTGGTTGTCCCCAAAAAGAGCTTCAAATGACTGACGTCATCTCACTGGCACTAATAAACTCGAGAACGTGATCGGCCGAGCGCGTGTCATCTGCTAAAATGCTAAAATGGACGATATATCAGGCGATAGCTGTAGACGGGCGCGTAACGGAGTAAAATAGGGGCACTCAATTAAAAGGTGTCTTACCGTCCACAGCTGAGAGCAGTGGGGACAGAGTGGGGAAGGATTGCCGCTTAAAAGATGTCGATGGCTAAAAAGACAGTGCCCTATCCGGAGTCTAGTTAAAATTACCTCCTCCCGACGACGCATTCGGGAGGCAGAGGTCCAAACACAGGGAAGAGCTTTCATGTCCCGCAATTTATTATGAGGAAGTGTCGACCAATGTGCGTGCCATAAAAGAACAACATGACGACATAAAACGCTCCGTAGATCGGCGAAGGGAATTGATCGAATAGCTGGCCGAAGAAGAGAGACTGCAGCCTTGGCCGCTATATCGGCCGCCTCATTGCCACAGATACCAACGTGTCCTGGGATCCACAGGAACACCACAGAGATGCCCCCCAAATGGAGCAAGCGCAGGCAGTCCTGAATTCGGTGGACCAGAGGGTGGACAGGGTACAGAGCTTGGAGACCGAGGAGAGAGCTATATCCACTGATGGCGGCGGATTTAGTGGACAGCCTGGAGAACAGCTTAAAGCTCCGCAGTATAAACCAAACACTGGTCGGGAAGCCGAAATCGATTTGGGGTGTCGTCAACAATATAGGCACTCCCTACACCTAACGATGTTTTTGAGCCATCAGTGTAAATAAATATGGCTTCCTTCATTTGTGCACATAGAGCAGCAAATGCCTGACGATAAACAAGTGAAGGCGTACCATCCTTGGGAAACTGACAAAAGTCACGGAGCAGGAGGATCCGTAGACGGAGCCAAGGCGGTGCTGTACCCCAAGTTGTCAAGAAGGTTTTAGGAAAGCTGAAGGAAAGAGAATGGAGCAGTTGACGGAAGCGGACTCCCGGTGGTAGTAGGGAGGAAGGGCGGCCTGCATACCCTATATCCAAGGAGGCGTCGAAAAAAATGTCATGGGCCGGATTTGCAGGCATGGAAGACAGATGGCTAGCATAATGACTCAGAAAGACATCTTGCCGATTGGACAGCGGAGGTTCAGCAGTCTCAGCATAAAGGCTTTCCACAGGGCTGGTGTAAAAAGCTCCAGACACTAAACGTAATCCACGGTGGTGGATAGAGTCGAGACGCCGAAGAATAGATGGCCGGGCAGAGGAGTAAACTATGCTTCCATAGTCCAATTTCGAGCGCACTAAGGCGTGATAGAGGCGGAGAAGGACCACTCGGTCCACTCCCCAGGAGGTACCATTCAGGACACGGAGGGTGTTGAGGGATCGCAGACAGCGAGCCGAAAGATAGGAAACGTGGGAGGACCAGCACAGTTTTCTGTCAAACATAAGATCCAAGAATTTAGCGACGTCCGAAAACAGAAGGTTGACTGGTCCTAGATGTAAGGAGGGTGGAAGAAACTCCTTACATCGCCAAAAATTAACACAAACGGTCTTACTGGGAGAAAAACGGAAGCCAGTTTCGATGCTCCAAGAGTGGAGGCGATCGAGACATCCTTGAAGACGACGTTCAAGAAGGTTGGTCCGTTGAGAGCTGTAGTAGATCGCAAAATTGTCCACAAAGAGGGGGCCCAAGACATTAGGAAGGAGACAATCCATAATTGGAGTTATGGCAATGGCAAACAGTACAACACTCAGCACGGAGCCCTGGGGTATCCCGTTTTCTTGGGAGAAAGTACGGGAGAGAGTGGTGTTCACCTGCACTCTAAATGTGCGCTCTGCCATAAATTCGTGAAGAAAAAGAGGCAGCCGACCTCAAAAGCCCCAAGAGAACAGTGTGCGGAGGATGCCTGTCCTCCAACAGGTATCGTATGCTCTCTCCAGATCAAAAAATATTGCTACTGTTTGGCGTTTCCAGAGAAAATTGTTGATGATATAAGTGGAGAGAGCAACAAGATGGTCAACTGCAGAACGATACTTTCGGAAACTGCATTGGGCAGGTGTTAGACTACGGGACTCCAGCCACCAGGCTAAACGGCAATTCACCATACGCTCCAAAACCTTACATACACTACTCGCGAGAGAAATGGGGCGATAGCTAGAGGGGAGATGTTTGTCCTTTCCAGGTTTCGGAACAGGAACGACGATAGCTTCCCGCCATCGCCTGGGAAAAATACTGTTGGTCCAAATTCGATTATAAAGGCAAAGGAGGTAACGCAGACTATGGGTTGATAAATGCAACAACATTTGGATGCGGATACCATCTGGTCCTGGGGCGGAGGAGCGAGAAGAAGAGAGTGCATGTTGGAGTTCCCGCATGGAGAAAACAGTATTGTAGCTTTCGCGACTTTGAGAGGAGAACGCAAGAGGTCGCACTTCCGCTGCACATTTCATTGGGAGAAACACTGGCGGGTAATTTGAAGAGCTCGAAATCTCAGCAAAGTGTTGACCCAATGAGTTAGAAATGGCGACGGGGTCCACTAATGTATCATGTGCGACAGTGAGCCCAGAGACCGGGGAGAAACTAGGCGCGCCTGAGAACCGTCGAATCCGACTCCAAACTTCCGAGGAGGGAGTGAAGGTGTTAAATGAGCTAGTAAAGAATTTCCAGCCTTCCTTCTTGCTATCGCGGATGACGTGACGGCATCGCGCTCGGAACTGCTTATAGCGGATACAGGTGTCCAAAGTAGGATGGTGGCGGAAAACGCGAAGAGCACATCGCCGCTCACGTATTGCGTCACGGCATGCTGCGTTCCACCAAGGAACTGGGGGGCGCCAGGGCAATGCAGAGGTGCGTGGTACTGAACGTTCCACAGCTGTAAGAATAACGTCTGTAATACGTGTGACCTCATCGTCGACGCTAGGAAAGTGACGGTCATCGAATGTCGCTAGAGACGAAAAAAGTGTCCAATCGGCTTGGCCAAACTTCCAGCATCGCGGGCGCATATATGACTGGTGAGGCTGCAGTGTAAGGACACATGGAAAGTGGTCACTCGAGTGTGTATCATCAAGGGCGAACCATTCGAAGCGCCGAACTAGCGGAACAGTACCGACCGAAAGGTCCAAATGAGAGAAATTTGTTGTGGAGGCAGACAAAAATGTAGGGTCCCCAGTGTTGAGGCAAACTAGATCCGCTTGGTGGAAGACGTCAAGCAATAGTGAGCCATGCGGACAAGGATGTGGAGATCCCCAAAGCGGGTGGTGGGCATTGAAGTCCCCAACCAGCAAATACGGGGGTGGAAGCTGACCAAGAAGATGAAGGAGATCAGCTCGTGCCATTGGTGTGGACGATGGAATGTATACAGTACAAAGAGAAAAGGTATATCCAGAAAGGGAAAGACGGACAGCGACAGCTTGGAAGGAAGTGTTTAAGGAGATTGGGTGATAAGGGAGAGTATCATGGAGAAGAATCATGAGTCCTCCATGTGGTGGAGTGCCTTCAACAGAGGAGAGATCAAATCGGACGGACTGAAAATGGGGGAGAACAAAGCGGTCATGGGGATGCAGCTTTGTTTCCTGAAGACGACCGGCGAGCAGGATCGTAAGAGGAACGACAATTCATCCCAATTGGCTCGAAGGCCGCGGATATTGCAGTGGATAATGGACATAGGGTGAACAGAAAATGGAGGAATGTGACCAAGGTTCCCGTCAACTCAGCGACTGCTCAGAGCTTGGGACCGACAGCATGGAATGGCATTCAGCCGAAGGCAGAAGATCCTGATCCATAGGTTGTTCAGGAGCAGCTCCTGCCACCAGCGATCGGCCGGTTGATCGGCCGCCAGCAGTGCGCCTCAGCGACACAGAAGACGGCCGAGGGCGATTACCGCCAGGTGATGCTGTAGATGAGACACGCCTTGGCGGAGAAGGAAATGAACTGGGTTTCTTACTAGCCTTTTTGGAAACATGATGTTTAGATGAAGGAGGAACCTATGGTTGTGAAGTTGGGGTACGTAAAAAATCTTCACAAGTATGCTCTTTTTTCGAAGTCTTGGTGTCTGACTTTTGGGCTCGAGATTTAGCAGAACCCGATGAAGGGTGAGCCATAGAGTGGGCAGGCGAAAGTGGGGAGGTTGAACGGGCGATCTTTGCGCTGGCCGATCTGATGACCGTGGCACTAAAGGTGAGGTCACAAGTCTGCGTGGCCGCCTCCTTTGTTGGCCGAGGAGAGGCAAGGACAGTGCTGTATTTTCCTGTCTGAGGCACAGTGGGCTGTCGACTGGCGAATAATTTTCGAGCAGCAAAGGTCGACATCTTTTCCTTCACTCTGATTTCCTGAATGAGCTTTTCGTCTTTAAAAATGGGGCAATCTCGAGAGAAAGCAGCGTGGTCACCCATACAGTTGATGCAACGAGGGGATGGAGGTGGGCAAGCACCCTCATGGGCATCCTCACCACACGTAACACATTTGGCCGAATTGGAACAGGACTGGCTGGTGTGATTGAACTGCTGACACCGATAGCAACGCATAGGGTTTGGGATGTAAGGGCGAATGGAAATTATCTCATAGCCTGCTTTGATTTTCGATGGGAGTTGAACTTTGTCAAATGTCAAGAAGACAGTACGGGTTGGAATGATGTTCGTGTCAACCCTTTTCATGACTCTATGAACAGCCATTACACCCTGGTCAGACAGGTAGTGTTGAATTTCCTCGTCCGACAATCCGTCGAGGGAGCGTGTATAAATGACCCCACATGATGAATTTAAAGTACGGTGCGGTTCCACCTGGACAGGGAAGGTGTGTAGCAGTGAACTACGCAGCAATTTTTGTGCCTGGAGGGCACTGACTGTGTCTAACAACAAGGTGCCATTTCGTAATCTGGAACAAGACTTTACAGGACCTGCAATTGCATCGACACCTTTCTGAATAATGAAAGGGTTAACTGTGGAGAAGTCGTGACCTTCATCAGACCGAGAAACAACAAGGAACTGTGGCAACGATGGAAGGACTGTCTGTGGCTGAGACTCACTGAACTTACGCTTGTGAGCTGACATAGTAGAAGATGAAGGAACCATTGCGAAAGTATCCCCCATGATTACCGGCGTCTCCGATGGCGTGCTCGTTCCTTGTGGGGGGCCTCTCTGAGGGCACTCCCGCCTTAGGTGATTGTTCACACCTCAGGTCACACCTCCCGACAAACGGACGGAGGGACCAATCGGCACTTTCGGAAGGTATCAGCTCGGGTAAGCACCCCTCCCTGGGCCTGGCCATTACCAGGGGGTACGTATGTGTCCTACCTGTCTAACCGGGGCAGGGAATTACGCGTTACCCCGTCACCGGCTACGCATGGAAATGCGTGGGTCGGCCTTCGGACACGCACAGGGAGGAAAAAAGAGAAAGGGAAAGGAAAGAAGAGAGGTCTCAAACGCCGCAGCGGAGAAAAGGGCAAAGAGAAGAGGGAAGGAAAAGAGAAGGACAAGGGAAGGACGAAGACTTGCAAGCAGAGAAAGCAAAGAATTTGTTACAGTTTCGAGCGTCCGTCTCCAGATGTAGGCACAAAACATACTCCCAGAGGGGGAGAAAGGGAAGGAAAGAGGCGGAGGTGAGGGGGGGGCCAAGATGGGGGATGGGGAAGGATGCAGAAAGGGAAGGTATGCAGCCCGGGGTGGAAGGAAGGCCACATTAGCTCGGGGTCCCGTGCTCGCTACGCACGTATCCACAAAAGAGTTGTGGACCCCCTGGGGGAGCTACAAAGCAGTGTCTCTGTCACTCAATGTTACCCCGTACTGGAACAGCTGCACCACATTCTTCACCAAAGCTTTGATTATATCTCATCCTGGCCTGAAATGAGGGACATCCTACCCAAGATCCCCTCCTAAAGTAGTGTCCCATTGCCTATCCTACCTACATAACATTCTAGTCCATCCCTATGCCACTCCCACTCCTAACCCTTTGTCAGGAGGATCATGTCCCTGTGGAAGACAAAGGTGCAAGACCTGCCCAATCCACACAGCCAGCATCTCCTACTCCTGTTCTGTAACAGGTTTATCCTGCCCCATCAGAGGCTGGGCTACCTGTGAAAGCAGCTGTGTCATACACCAGCTCTGCTGCAAACACTTCAAAAGCCTTTTATGTTGGATGTGACTACTAGCAAGCTGTCCATCAGGATGAATGGCCACTGCCAAACTGTTGTCAAGAGCAAAGTTGATCACCTGGTGGCATAAAGACATCTGAGCACAACATGCTAAATCTCAATGGCTGCTTCACAGACTGTGCCATATGGATTCTTCTGTCCACCACCAGCTTCTCTTGAACCTTGCAAACAGAAGTTATCCTTACAACACATCCTGCACTCCCGTAATCCTCTTAGCCTCAATCTCAGGTAACACACTGTCCCTGCATTCTACACCCAACAGTTTCCCCCTTGTTACGTTCCTCCCACACCCTCCCAATTCAAGTCCCCACACTGCCTTCAGTGTTTCCCCTTGCTCTGTCCCGTCACCTCCTCACAATTCACATTCCCATGTTGCCTTCAGCATGTGCTGCTTCCCAGCAGCCACTACAATTGTGCCAGCTCATGTACCTGCCAACCCTCCGTACCACATTCATAGACAGCAAACCGGCTGCCTCCCTTTGGGCTGATAGACACTCCACTCCAGTCCATATATACAATCAACAACTAAATGCTTCTGCCTTTTGGTCAGTGGTTTCCTTTAATTCTAATAAAAAAGTATAGGCAGTTTTGTGCTTAATACACATAGCTGTTTCTTTGTTTCATATTGCTTCCCATGACAATGGTACCTTTTTTTTTTTTTTTTTTGTGTAAATGATCGGATATCCAGAAAATCATTTATTCAAGCCCCTCCCCTTCCCTGTCTGTCAAGGGCTGTCTGGAGCCGAAAAGAACGTGAACAATCATGTTCACTTTTAGGTTTGGTTGGTTGCTACAGAAAATTTATAAAGGGACAGGCTACAAATGATCAAAGATGATTAAACCTACTAAAATAAGAAGCTAAGTGGGCATTGGATGATGGCACATATGAAGCTTTTGGTAATATCAAGCAAGCACTACTTGAAGCTAAAATTTTGCATCATCCTAAAATGAATCAAGCATTTAAATGGACCACAAAAGAGTCACAGTCTGGTTGTGATTATGAATTGCTCCAGCGTGAACAATGAACTCTCTCTCTTTTACTAGTCGCAGTCTTAGTAAGCACTAGCTGAATTACTCAGTGAGTGATGAGGAAATTCTGTCTCTCATTTGACGTCTACAAAAATGTCCGACTCTAATAATATGGGGCACTAAAATAATAATATGTACAGACAATCCAATGTTGAATTCTTCATGGAAAGTAGATAATTACATAGTGAATTGGTGGTATGGCTATTATTTTTACAGGAAATGAAATTAGAAATTGATTGGAACGATGGAACATTTTCTAAAAAGGATAAAAGTAAGCGGTTGTTATGAGAAGAGATTTTATTTTGGAGAGTACACGAAAGTTCAAAGCATTTGGCTAGAAAATTATTTATGTATAATGGTACACAGTTTATAAGAAATAACTTTAAGGAATTTTTATCTTGGGAATGGGTACATCATATTACAATTTTAGACACCACACATATAATCTTATCCATCCAAAAGAGTAACGAAGGAAACTGGATGACTTTGTTGTAATTGTATGAGTTGACATACAACCTGGGTACGGCTGGTACCTGAATTCTAAATATTTTAAACAAGTTACCTCATCTAACTACAGGATTTTGCCTTTGCATGTTTCAAACAGAAAGTTTATTGGAAAACCATTACTGAAATTACTTAAATGGCTACAGAGTATAATTCAACAAAAAACGAATCAAATAAAAAGGTGCACAACAGAGCAAACCAGCTTAATCATAACTCTTGATTTGAAGGAGGATGCCTTAGCATTAGTCAAGAAGTATCATCTAAGTTACTTTATAAAGAAAGGGACTCGTAAAAACAAACAATGGAAAATCCAGAATGGGCTTCTCTGTGTCTCAAAATCTCCATTATATGGAAAGGGACTAGTAAGTTTTTCCATAGGTATGAAGGTCCTTATAGGGTGGCAGACATTCCACAACCAGAAGTAGCATTTCCCATAGAGTCATTGAGTGCAAAAGATAAGGAATTATATAATACAGATATAGTTAAAACATTCATAATTCAAATGATAGCTTTCAGGGGATTCATGTTCTTTGTGAATTTCTGGGCTGATGCTTACAAAGTCCTGAGTCAGTCAGTTTATTTACTTATATTTGTTTTTGTACAACAATTCTTCTCTCCTACTGTATACTCTGGTTACATTTTCTCGAACTATTGTGATGGGAGTACATAATCGGGTGGAAAGGGCAGGGTGCAATCAGAATCATTTTCTTTAATAGAGAATATGAAATCCTTACAGGTCTGCAATAGCAGGATGCTGAGAGCACTTTTCAGGGCCTATGGGGTTGACGCTGGTGGTGTCAGAGCTATCTTCTTTCCTTCTTTGATCTCAAAATACTAGATCATTTTCTTCCCTCTTTTGGGTACTGATTTCATATTGCACATTGACAGGTACTCACTATGAGACCCTTTTTTTCTGTTACAATTTCAGTTTCCAATTTTTGGATTTAATAGCCACAATTATGCATTTGCTATTACAGATGTCTCCTTTGGCCCCCTCCCCATTTGCTATTATTTATAATGTGCTATCATCAGTATCAAAATTAACAATAATTATGCGCCTTTGTACCTGCAAAAACAACCGTGGACGACTAATATAATTTTATACTGACTAACTTAAAGGCAAGGAGTGCTAGCTAGAATAAAAAACCTTTAAATTATTTACAAAGATTGCCAGCTCAAGTAGTCTAGATGGGTACATAGTATATAGAGATAAAATCAGGAAACTACGAGGGATAAAACTTTCTCAATGCCCAAAGAAGGAGGTAGGGTTTTCAAACAGGTGCTCTGCCCTAATGTGTGCAGTATGGTAGGAAATAAGGTACACGTACCGAAGGAGGAGGACCTACACTTGTGATGAGGTAAAGGAAAATCGTTACATACAGAAACACCATTTCTTTGGAGGAAGGGATAAAGTGTGGTGAAATATAAGAAATAGGGAAGTGTGATAGGACTGTAGCCAATCCCCAATGTTATTCAATCTGTAAACTCAGCAAGCAGTAAAGGAAACCAAGGAGAAATATGGAAAGAGAATAAAAGTTTACGAAGAGGAAATAAAACTTTTGCTGTTTGCCAATGACACTGCAATTGTGTCAGACAGCAAAAGACTTGGAAGAGCAGCTGAACATACTGAACAGCGTCTTGAAAAGAACTGGAAGACAGACACGAACAAGGATAATGGAATGTAGTAAAATTAAATCAAGTGATGCTGAGGGAATTAGATTCGGAAACGTGACACTAAAAGTAGTTTTGCTATTTGTACAGCTAAATTACTAATGGTGGCCACAGAAGAGAGGATAGGAAACTTAGATTGGCAATGACAAGAAAAGCATTTCTGGAAAAGAGAAATTTGTTAACATCAAATACAAAATTTCAGTGTTAGGAATTTTTTTTATATAAGATTTGTCTGGAGATAAGCAATCTACAGAAATAGTATGAGGGCGATAACCAGTTCACACAAAAAGAGAACAGAAGCTTTTGAAATGTGATGCTACAGAAGAATGCTGAAGATTACATGGGTAGACCAAATAACTAATGAGGAGACACTGAATTGAATTGTGGAGGAAAGCAATTTATAGCACAACTTGACTAAAATAAGGCATTTGTTGACAGGACACATGCTGACACACCAACGAATCATCAATTTAGTATTGGAGGGAAGTGCGAGACATAAAAATTGTGGAGTGAGACTAAGAGATGAAAACAGCACACAGATACAGAAGGATGTAGGTTGCAGCAATTATTCAGAGATGGAGATGCACACACAGGGTAGAACAGCAGGGAGAGCTGCATCAAACTAGTCTTCGGACTGCCAACAACGACAACGACGACGACGACGACGACAACAACAACAACAACAACAAAATGTTTTAGAAATAGAAACCAAACCTTAGATATAGTTATTATTTTTATTACAGTTAAATGTAGAATATAGTCAAGGAATTTCAGTTTTTGCCCATCAAACTAACAGATATTCCAGAAAACGAGATTCAATAGGATGTGAGCTAATGTCCAACTAATTTACTAGGCTGAAAGAGTAGCTTCTATATCTGAACGTCAGAAAAATTTAAATATCTAGGGGCACATATTGGCAGCAGTGGGTTGGGTAATACAGAAGTAAAATACAGAATACAACAAAGCAGAAAAGTAATAGGCCATATGAATGAATTCTTCTTTTTTTTTTTTAACAATAACATTTCCAATAATGGTAAGAGATGAGTGGGCAAACTAATAGTTAAATCTATCCTATGCTATGCATCGGAATTATGGATTTTAAATGCTGACTTTACAAGATGACTGATAGATGTGGAAATGAATTATTTTCAAAGGAGTACCAGAATATCAAGAACTGAGAAAAAAATTGATGATAAAGAGCTAGAAGGAGGACAAATGAAGCAGTGAAAGAAAGGACTAAAAATATTATTAAACTGGTATGGGCATTTATGAAAAATGCCATGTCACCAGCAGACAAAGAAAATTTTTGAATGGAAATCACCTCGCAGATAGAAATGCGGCAGACGACGACATTCTTGGAAAGACCGTATCAACAAAACAATGAAGTATCATGGTGCACACAAGAATGACACGATGAATAAAGATGCTTGGCATAAGATAACAGGAATACAGCAAAATGTTGTTATTAAGTGATCTTTTGTACAAATTAATCCTATATAATAATAATAATAATAATAATAATAATAATAACAACAACAATAATAATCTTCTTCCATTAATTACTGTACGAGTTCTGTAAAGTAGAATGACACAGCCACTTCACCAAGAAACTATTTACTGTTGTGACTAGTGTGAGAGTGTTTTTCAACATAAGCAATTCCTTATGCTGTGGTAAGTTTCATCTTAGTCACAGTGGATGAGCAGTTTCTTAAGGTTGTGTTTTTAAAGTAGGCTGGAAAATATCACTTACAGATCCAACATAAAACAGACAAGAGGTGTGTGTGTGTGTGTGTGTGTGTGTGTGTGTGTGTGAGACAAATAGTTTCTAAATAATGAGAGCAGTCACATCTTGTAAATGTTTTTACAGTGTATTTAACTCATTATTTTAATAAATCTTACCTCAAAAATTTTCTACACACATAGATTAACATCTGTAATGTGAAGAATTTTTATAGAATCTTACCCCATGTGAGAAGGGGAATAACAGCAATCCAAGCTTCTTTGTTACATAAGCTGTGTCTACAGCAAAATAATACTTCAGTCTTGTAACAGGCACATATTTCTCCAGCTCTCTATCAACAATTTGCTTTCCTGATCCAACCAATGCCTGCCCATATTGCATAGCAACATTTGCAACCAGTGGTTCATTAAGAAACTGGCTAGGTATAGAGTACCCTTGATCCACATCCATTGGTGAATAACTGGGCCGCTGACTGTAACCTGTGGGAAACACAACGAAAAAGTCAAATACAACAGTACTTGTTTTCAGAGGGTATGCAAGGCATATTGTGAACATTTTGAGACTGATTGGATTATCATAACTGCAGCACATTCCAAAAAGCACATGGCTGAAGCAGCCTACTTCATCCAGCGATAAAACGTTGAGAGCTGTGTGCCTATTAGAAGTACTTATATTACTGTGCCCTTCACAGCATTCATTTGCTATCAGCTGTAGGTTTTTAACACGAGTATTTCCATCAAAAGGTTTCTTAGTTCTTCAAAGTGAGTTTCTGGGTAAATTAGTGCCTTTGTTCACTGTACTTGCAGTTGAGAATTGCTCTGCTTTCACAATATTTCAATGGTTCAAATGAACTCTGAGACAAAGCAAATTCTCTCGAAAATTTGAGATGATACGAGCACACAGATACTCTTCCCTCTGAAGATAACACTTTTAGCTGCCAGAAACGGATTGAAGGTGATGCCTACTAACACATTCAGTTTCCATTCAAGATTACATCAACAAGTGTCTCGTCACTACATACTTCAGAACATTTTTGTAGGTAAAGTTTGTAGTTAGTGGATGCCACACACAAGATAGAGGGCAAACAGTTTGAGTTCCACAACAAGCAACTGTTGGTTTGATTCTCACAAGTTAAAACTGTTATTCAACATTGTAACTGAGGAGAAATCATAACTGTACAATCCTGATTTCTAGATAAAGCATTAGTTGTGTTTAATTCTACTCTGATGATGATCAACAAAGAAAGGGAGGAAGGAAATAAAAGCTATGTATTTACTTGGCAGAAAAGGACATATTTCCGTAACCACAGAGGAAAGTAGGTTTGTAACCAAAAACTGAAACAAATTCGAGAGATTCACTACAAAATGGGCCTGTGTAGTATCTTGTCCCATCATGACAATGGGCTGGCTCAAATGTTTGTCAAAAGACAGGGTGGTTACCAGGAACCTCAAATCAAGGCATTTCTTTGTTCTCCTGAAAGGCTAGACAAAATCCAAATAATTTTATTCACTTCCAAAAATTGAATTCATGTGTAGTGAATAATATGATGTTCATGACCTAATCATATCAGACAAATATTTATTCTAAATGGAAACATCAAACTGAAAGGACAATGAACATGTAAAACTATACATACCATGTGGATACTAAAACCATCACAAGGAGATGCAATCAGGCAAAGCTAGAGTTACGTGCAACTAGGAAAGTGTGTGGCGGGGAAATGCACTTTAGCAGGTGACAATATATCACATGACCTGCAACTAATAGCATTTTTCTGCCGCTTTCATGTCTTCTACGTGTACATACTTGTTCTGCAAATCACTAGAAGTGAATGGTGCAATATACTTAGCCAGGTACATGTTACTGTTTCTTCTCATTCTGATTGTGTGTGGATTGCAGGCAGATTAGTCGAATTTGGTACGGGTCCCACATCACATGTGATTTGTAAGCAGTCTCATTTACACCTGCATCAACATATGTACACTACAAGCCACCATACAGTGCAAAGCAGAGGATACACTGTACCACTCCCTTTCCTGTTCCACTCACAAATGAGTTGCGGAAAACACTGGTGTCTATATCTTTCAGTACAGGCCTTAATTTCTCTCATCTTGTCTTCATGGTCCTTTCGCAAAATGTATGTTGTTGGCAGTAGAAGCATTATTGAGTCAGCCACAATTGCCGGTTCTCTAAATTTTCTCAACAATGCTTCAGAAAAGAACACTGTCTCCTTTCATTTGAGTTCAGGAAGCATCTCTTTAATATTCGCATCTTCATCAAACCTGTTGGAAACAAATCTCACAGCATGCCCCTGCACTGCTTTGATGTCTTCCTTTAAAGGGCGGTTTACTATCTTTTGGTTCAAAAATTCGATTTTTTTTTTTTGTAAATTGCATTTTTGGATCTGCAAAAGTGTTTAGAATCCACCCCTGAAACGGTTTTTCCAAATACGGAATGGAAATGTTTGTTATTCGCGGCTGAACAAAAAATGCACCTGCCTGAAATCGGCCTTTTTCACGCATCAGTTTTTTTGGGAATTTTGACTTTGTAGCTGGGAAAAATTATACTATGTGCTTGCCCAAGGATCAAGTGATCAAGGAGATTATGACTTACTACAGCTTGGCAGTCCGACGGCATTCCAATTCAGTGGAACAGATGAAGAAGGCAATTTGGGCAACGTATTTCCACAAGTGTTCGACGGATGACCGCCCACAACACCAAAATTGTCTGGCTGGGGAAACTAGTTGGTGCAAGTGGCGCATTGGACGAACATTTGGACGAATATCAACACGGCCAGCTGCTCTCCAAAGAAGTTCAAAAGGTGATTCATCCGATCTATGAGGCCCTTTCGGAGGACGAGTTATTGTACCGGTGCTTGGGTGGAAACACACAAAATTCAAATGAAAGTTTGAACGCTTGTGTCTGGAAGTTAGCCCCCAAGCATTTGCATTCTGGTGGGAAGACTGTGGAGATTGCGACTTTTCTGGCAGCGAGCAGCTTCAACTAAGGGTATCCCACAATTCTGAAGACCAATGACAATGATGGACGTCACCCTGGGACTCTATTCGACGCAGTCACCAAGCATTCGGACCACCACCACCAGATTCAAGCAGCCAAAAACCGCTTGTCACCGGCCGTATGAGCACCTCTGGTGCAGCGCAGGATGGCCCAGATTGAGCAGAACGCCCTCTATGAGGAAGAAGAAGGACCAGTTTATGGACTCAGAATATCAGATTGAACGTAAGTTGCATAATATTGCATTTACATGTAGTCAAAACTTCAAACGCGTTTTTCTCGAAATGACTTTTTTTTTATCGCGCGATGTGCAAACTTCAAATCTACTGAACCAACTTTGTTTCCGATGAAGCTAACTAAATCGTCTAGGAGTTGTACCACTCTTATTCCGATCCATCAACTATAAATATTTTTATTTGGCCAATGAAGTTGAAAAATTGATGAAAAAACTTTATTTTGTTTCAAATGCCCGCCATTTTGTTTCCTAAGGTCCAAATAACTTAAGTGAGGTACAACTCCTAAAGAATCTTATATACTTCCAACGTCAACTCAATTTTGATTTCAGACGAGCCGGCTGACCTGTGACATACCGCACGTGGAGGTCTACATCGAAATTTTGTTTCGTTCTGACGGTACTTCCGCATTTGCTCTTCGAGATTTCCAGTCGACAAAATTCCAGTTTGTAAAGGAAATATCAATAAACATTTTGACAAAATTTGACATCTAGCAGTACTCAACAATGGGTTGAACTAGTGTTCTACATGTGGTCTCCTTCGCAAATGAGCTACACTTCTGTATTGTTCTGAACAAACCAAAGTCAACCATTTGCCTTCCCTACTACTGACATTAGGTGCTAGTTTCATTTCATACTGTTCTGCACTGTTACGCCTAGATATTAAATAGTCATGTCTGTGTCAAGCAGCACACCACCAACACTGTACTTGAATATTACAGGATTGGTTTTCTTACTCATCTGCATTAACTCATATTTTTCTACTTTTAAAACAAGCTGCCATTCATCACACCAAACAAACTCTGTCTTAGGTCACTGTGTATTTTTCTACAGTCACTCAATGATGAACACTTTCCCATACACTACCGTGCCATTAGCAGAGCCACAGAACACTGCTCACCCTATCTGTGAGATTATTTGTGTATATGTTTCCTTTGTAAACTGCATTTTCCCCGTTTCCGACCAATAACAAATGTGTGAGTTGGCTGACTCAAATTAAGACTAATTGATATTGCAGTCGTAGGATACTATTGTTTTTCATTTTGTGATGTGCATAATTTGACATTTCTGAACATTTAAATGAATGGCAATCTTTGCTACACTTTGAAATCTTATCAAGATCTGACTGAATAATTGTATAATTTTTTTTGTCATTATTTCATTACAGTTGGCAAAGGTCTAGAATAGGGCCAATGGCCTACTTACATGTTTCTTGCAGGAATGTTGTCAGCACCTGCCGTGAGGTATGATGGGAACAAAAGAAGGTGTGTCAGCTGTTTGTGTTACACAGCCAGTGAGAGAGCAGTAGGCAGATAACGTATTTCAAAGTAATACATTTGGAAGAAAGGGTGAAATATTGCTGTAAATGATTAGAAATTAACTGCTGTTTGTTTGAGTCACAACTCTCTAAACTCTGCTAGCTAGTATCTGCAAATTAAGGACAGAATAGCAACCCAGAATATTTTTAAAAAAGCAGTGGAATATTTCTCTGCTCTTTGATGCTACACAATAGATCTGTGCAAGCATACTGAGTAAGTTGATCAACATTTTTTAATTGAATTATGGGAGGAGATAGGTTGATTGATGTATTTAAATAAATCATGGGAGAAGGTAGGTGGATCAATGCTTATCAATATATTAAAAGTGCATCTATTTATTAATAAAAACTGATCCACCTACGTTCTCCCACGACTGAATTAATAAAACATTAATCCACTTATTCAAAGTGGCAGCTTTCGATGCACTTCCAGGTCATTTCCTCCACACAACCCCTTGACTCTTGAGTCATTTCACCACCACATCTGAAACCTTTTTGCGCCTTTGCAATTTACTTCATTAGACATGCACCAACAGGTGCCATTGTCGTGCACAGCTAAATCCCTTAAATTGATCCACTTTATAGCAATTGCAGCCATAATCACAAAACATATTTCTCAAAACACACTAACACACCGAAAAAAGCAAACCAGACAATGGTTTCCATTTCGGTGCTAGAAATACAGTGTCTCAGTTTTTGCCTCTCATTGGTTATGTCAAAGAATCATCCTATTGGCTATGTAAAACTGACATGTTGCCAACCTATTAGCAGCAGATAAGCACCACCTTGACTTTCACTGGCCCTGATCTAGAATTTAGCCTAGATATCTGCATCATCTGCAAAAAGTGTGAGGTTACTATTGGGTCATTCCATGTCAGTCAACCGGGGGCTCCAGCTCATAGTCTCAGATTTGACTGAAATTCGGTACACTAATTCTACCATGTGTGGAACACTTGTGTACAAAGTGTTAGTTTCCCCTGCAAATTAGTTCCAGAATTATGACTTGTGAACGGAGGTGGCGTGACCCGGAAATTGCAACCCGCATCTGGCAATCTATCTTCAGACCCAACTTCAGGTCTTAATTACTTTGGAACTATTCCACACAGTCCAGTGAAATTTTTAGAACCCAGTAACAGCCATTTAGAGAACACACTCCATGAATCAAAATACCAACAACATATTTCTGAGGGAAAATAAAAAATTCCAAAATGTGATTACAAATGTAATACATTAAAAGGTACATATTGTAGGTGCCCTCTATGCCAAATATTATTCACTCAAAAAGTGTATAAATTTTTTTGTGGTAAGCTTAATGTGGCCTAAACACACACAGAACTCATCATGCCTATATCAGTCACAAAAACAGAGTTACATGCACACAAAAATAGAAAAATTTGAAAAATCACCTGAAAAAAACATGGATTTTCAAAGTGTGGTAGCTCAAAAGGGACAAATGGTATCCAAGCCAAATTTCACACACTGCATAAGTAGACCATAATTATATATATCTCAAAATTTCAGCATGTCATTGCAAGACATTTGTGTACAATCTAGTCGACAGATGTATTTGGTGATGTGGCCATTGTTCCACAACACAATTTTGTAAAAACATATCGTAAACTGTTCTGCCTCTTCTTATACTCTCCCACAGCTGTTTAATCACTAAGCAACAACATACAGACAGATTAACATAACCTATCATTAATGTTTACTGCACCTTAACTGCTAACAACCAGTCGATTGTGCTTCGAACAGAAGTTCTCCCACACTTTAGCTACTGTACTGTGTACATTGAGTGGAAATCGTACTGTATTCCGGACACTGTTGTAGGAACTGGAACTGTTATAAGAATATGTTCAAAAGGAATCCAACACCTGTCTGCCAAACATGGTCAATGAAATGATCTTGCTGGTCCTGCTGGTGCCATGCACTTAATGGTAGCACCAATACCATCACATACATTTTTACCATGACTTGTTGTGAAAAAATTCCATTCTGCATGAATTTGAAAATCATGGTAATGCATGCATAAATTTTTGAGATTTTTACAGATTTTGTACTGATTAGCTGCCCCATCACTGAAGTATTTCGCAAAATGTATGTGAGGCAGCTTGTTTTTCACATATGCCATGACAGTGCGAATGTGAACATGAACTGCAATAGCATCGTGAATTAAACAGTCACTAAAAATGCACAGGTTCATGACAGACACAGCACCTGATTCACCTCCATAGTAAATCGCAAATGGCTGGAGAGTTGCTTGACTGTTGTCCCAAGGATATCCTTGGATGGTACCTTGAACTATAAATGCATAATTTTCAGAAAAGTCTAGTATTACTCTAATTTCATCTTGTTTCAAATTATCCTTACAAAACTGGAGATAAGCCGATTGTGCTGTTGTTGTGAAGCTGTGTGTGGTCAGTTTGTCCGTTTTTTGACAACACATTTCAACAAAATCTTCCACTGTATTTTGCTTTGTTTCAAGACTTGTGCGATCCATGTGTATCCATTGTTTATAAGAAACAAGTTCATCGTCATCCATAAGTTCACCATACAGTTTGTTATTCATGTGATCTTCAAGACTTGCTTTACCAGGACACTTTTCACACCTGTGTATCACACACTGGTAGGAACTCATGTCACACACTAGCAGCTTCATTGCACCTTTGTAATCCAGACCAGAATCCTTTATAGCAGCAAACATCAGCTTAGCATTTTGATGGGTCTCACATACACAAACATTGTGTGTGCCCCTTGCACTTACAGGCACAACCCATTTTGGCCAAAGATTGAAAAAAAGATGATAAATCTACTTTAGTATTGGGATACTTTTCCTTGAATTCTACATATAGCTCTGATATGTTGCATAGCAAAAGTCTTTTTTGCATCTGTACATATACATTTCCCATTTTCACCATTACTTACAAGGGAACCTCCCCATCGCACCCCCCTCAGATTTACTTATAAGTTGGCACAGTGGATAGGCCTTGAAAAACTGAACACAGATCAATCGAGAAAACAGGAAGAAGTTGTGTGAGACTATGAAAAAAATAAGCAAAATATAAAAACTGAGTAGTCCATGCGCAAGACATGCAACATCAAGGACAGTGTGAGCTCAGGAGCGCTGTGGTCCCGTGGTTAGCGTAAGCAGCTGCGGAACGAGAGGTCCTTGGTTCAAGTCTTCCCTCGCCTGAAAAAGTTTAAATTTTTATTTTCAGACAATTATTATCTGTCCGTCCGTCCATCAGGGTTCAAGTCTTCCCTCGCATGAAAAAGTTTAATTTTTTATTTTCAGACAATTATTATCTGTCTGTCTGATGCGAGGTAACTGCGCCGTAGTATGGGGACGCTACACCTAAACACTTCTTTGGGAGTGATTATCACATCCACACGAAAACCTGAATCGGGCAAGGTAGAAGAATCTTTTTACCCATTCGCCAAGTGTACAAATTAGTTGGGTCGACAACATATTCCTGTCGTGTGACGCACATGCCGTCACCAGCGTTGTATAGATTATATCAGACGTGTTTTCCTGTGGAGGAATCGGTTGACCTATGACCTTGCGATCAAATGTTTTCGGTTCCCATTGGAGAGGCACGTCCTTTTGTCTACTAATCGCACGGTTTTGCGATGCGGTCGCAAAACACAGACACTAAACTTACTACAGTGAACAGAGACATCAATGAACGAACGGACAGATAAAAAATTTGCAAAAATAAAGAAAGTAAACTTTTCACTCGAGGGAAGACTTGAACCAAGGACCTCTCGTTCTGCAGCTGCTCATGCTAACCACGGGACCACGGTGCTCCTGAGCTCACACTCCCCTTCATGTTGCTTATCTTGCGCATGGATTACTCAGTTTGTATATTTTGCTTATTTTTTTCATAGTTCCACACAACTTCTTCCTGTTTTCTCTATTGATCTGTGTTCAGTTTTTCAAGGCCTATCCACTGTGCCAACTTATAACTAAATCTGAGGGGGGTGCGATGGGGAGGTTCCCTTGTTAGTCTTTTTTCCCAGGGATTATTCAGCTGTAGTCATTGTTTTCATAAAACTCCGACACTAGCACCTTTATTTCTTAACTCAATTGCTTACCCTGAGCCTGCTGAAGTTGTGGAAGCACTCCTTGGGTTGATTTTATTTTCCTAGCTTGCTTTACCATATATGTAGAAACATTGAATTCCTTTGCCGTGTAGGCAATAGACCAGCTGGAAGGTACAAAGGTAAGAATAGCTACCTTTTTCTGGCGTGTGGATATGGCACATTTTTCTTTCAAATCATGCACAATTTTGTCCAAATCAGAGCATTTCTGGCATGATTTCTGTTCCTTTGGAGCAGATAGTTCTTCCTCTTCCACCATTAATGTGTAAGCTTTTTTGTGTTTTAATTCCATTTGAGCTTCTTGTAGTTTTCTTCTACCACAGCTGGGCATGTCTCTTTTTCCAACTTTGTGTATCTTCATGGGAGACAAACCAAGAGCAGTCATGTATTTAATTGCTCATCCGCTGTGGTTGTAGGTGGCTGATACTCTTCATCACTGTCATGTAAATTATCTGAATATTCTTCATATTTTAGCAGTGTAACACACCTGGAACATAGCTTTTGTCCTGGTTTCATGTTAAGTCCCATGCACTGATTCACTTTCAATACTGATTTTATATCAATTTCTCTGAGGCTACACTTCACTGTCTTCTTATGAATCCGAAATGGATCAAAACAACATCTTTGTAGAAAAGAATACTTATCCAGAAACACTTTCATATGATGATAACAAACACTAAAGTTTCCTGGAACTGTACTTCTTGTGCCCACAGGGTGTATCCCGGATCTCCATAGCAACAAATCTTGGTCCGATTCATCCAGATCATACAGTACAAAGCAAATGCCACATTTTGTTCCGTGTGTTGTTTTATGACATTCAGATGCTTGTGCTCTACCAATACTGAAACTTGTTTGAACAAAAGCACCACTAGTACACTCTTCTGCCTCCATACTGACTTTCCACAACAGTACTGACCAGTCTAAACTAGAATCTTAAAAACATGAGTAACCTGTAATTGTTGCTTGTTTCCTTTGTTGTTCCTGCCTAACAATGACTCATTCTGTCCCTGAAAACTACCATTGTTTAACTTTCTGTTGCTTAATGGTTCCCCACAATTGCTGCAGCTTTATCTGAAACAAGTTAGTTGTCTGCATCATCACTATTACTTGCTAAATCGTGTTAAAAGAAACGTAACCAAATACATCTCTGTCAACTTTTATTGTACACAAATGCCTTGCAATAACAAGTTGAAATTTTGCCACATATTATATTATGGTCTACTTATGCAGTGTTTGAAATTTGGCTTGGATATCACTTGTCTCTTTTGTGCTACCAAACTTAGAAAATCCATGTTTTCCAGGTAATTTTTCAAATTTTTCTATTTTCGTGTGCATGTAACTCTGTTTGTGTGACTGATATGGACAAGATAAGTTCTGTGTGTTTAGGCCACATTAAGCTTACCACAAAATTATACCCTTTTTGAGTGAATTATATTTGGCATAGAGGGCACCTACAATATGTACCTTTTAATGTATTACATTTTTTAAATCACATTTTGGATTTCTTATTTTCCCTCAAAAATATATTGTTGGTGTTTTGATTCATAGAGTGTGTTCTCTAAGTGGATGTTACTGGGGCGTAAAAATTTCACTGGACTGTGCGGAACAGTTCCAAAGTTAAGACCTGAAGTTGGGTCTGAAGATAGATTGCCAGATGCGGGTTGCAATTTCCGGGTCGTGCCACCTTCTTTCACAAGCCATAATTCTGGAACTAATTGGCAGGGGAACTTAAAATTTTGTACATGAGTGTTCCACACTTGGTAGCATTGGTGTGTTAAATTTCAGTGAAATCTGAGACTATCCGATGGAACATTTTCTCAAAGTGGTTCAATTGACATGGTCTGACCCTATTAACATTGCCTGCAAGGTCACAAATGTACAACATGAACAGCAAAAGTCCCAACACATCTGCAGAGGATTCTTTATTCAAGCTACATGACAATATTTCAACAGTTGAACACACCATCATTTTCAAGGCACAAATATGACGAGAGAGAACAATTCAATAAAATTTACACCCTCTGCAGGCAGGACTATGTCACTGAAGAACCATAATAAACAACTAATGCCATCACACAACCAAAGATGACCCACATCAGAAGTTATCGGGTGAGCATGTACCATTAACTCTTGTTCCTTTCTCTGACATGACAGGGAAAGCACGCTTCCTAGCAGAATTTGAGCAAAAACTTGCTAATTTAATCTTAATTACTTCCTAATAATCACCATCCCAATAGCTGGAAATACATGCCAGAATCTCTGAAATTGTTTTGATACATTCCATAGAATGATTAGTAACAAGGTAACATTCTGCAACAGCAGTATTGCTCTGCTGTTTAAAGTGTGTGTGTGGCATTCAGTACATCAGTTCTCCACAGTCCTAGCGGTCTGACCAATATATGCTATGCCACAACTGCAAAGGATACGATAGACACCTGCCTTATGCAAACAAAAATCATCCTTTATAAATCCTAAAAGGGCCCTAATCTTCAATGATGGTCATAAAACTCATTTGAAACAGTGTCTCCACAGAATAAGACTAATACCGTTGGCATTGCTACCCACACAAGGCAATAAAGCCTTAACAAAAATGCCATGTCATTGTTTACATTAGCTACTGAATTCATGGTTGGTAGACAGTGTAATGCACAACTGATCTATCTTTCCTATACCTGTGCTGGCAAAAGGTGACTTTGAAGTGGACTGACTCAGCTGAAAACTTTAAGGGTTAGAGACAGAGTTGAGAAAAACCTTTGTACTTAAAGAAGCCAGACGGTAAAATTGGTTTCTTTATGATCTTTGTTTTTTTTTTTTTGTTTTTGCTCAGGGTGGTGTGTGTGTGTGTGCGTGTGTGTGTGTGTGTGTGTGTGTGTGTGTGTGTGTGTGTGTGTGTGTGTGTGTGTGTGTGTGTGTGTGTCTGTGTGTGTGTTCGTACTGGTGACTGGATACACTGAGGAGACAAAAGTCATCAGATACCCCCTAATATCATGTTGGACCTCCTCCTGCCCGGCATGGCACAGCAAGTCAATGTGGCATTGACTCAACAAGTCATTGGGAGTCACTGCACAAATACTGAACAATGCTGCCTCTGCTAAAGTGTTGGCAGTGCAGGGTTTTGTGCACACATCGTCCTCTCAATTATGTCCCATAAATGTTTGGTGGGATTCGTGTTGGGCAATCTGGGTGGGCAAATCATCTGCTCGTACTGTGCACAATGTTCTTCAAACTGATTGTGAACAATTGTGGCCCAGTGACATTGTGCACTGTCATCCATAAAAATTCCATCGTTGTTTGGAAACATGAAGTCTATGAATGACTGCAAATGGTCTCTAAGTATGAACATAACCATTTCCAGTCAATGAATGGTTCAGTTGGGTCAGAGGACCCAGACTTGTAAACACAGCCCACACCATTATGGAGCCACCACCAGCTTTCACAGCAGCTCATTGACAACCTGGGTCCACGGCTTTGTGGTGTCTGAGCCACAGTCGAACACTACCATCAGTTCTCACCAACTGAAATTGGGACTCAGCTGGCCAGATCACAGTTTACCAGTCATCCAGAGTCCAACCGATATAGTCACAAGCCCAGAAGAGGCGCTGCAGGTGATGTCGTGCCATTAGCAATGGCACTCGCATCAGTCATTTGCTGCCGTAGCCCATTAATGCCAAATCTTGTCACACTGTCCAAACAGATATGTTTGTTGTACATCTCACATTGATTTCTGTGGTTATTTCACACAGTGTTGCTTGTCTGTTAGCACTGACAACTCTAGGCGAACACTGCTGCTCTCAGTCGTTAAGTGAAGAAAGTCTGCCACTGTGTTGTCCAAGGTAAGTGGTAATGCCTCAGATTTGGTATTTTCAGCACACTCTCGACACTGTGGATCTTAGAATACCGATTGTTTAATGATTTCTGAAATGGAATACCCCATGCCTCTAGCTCCAACTACCATCCTGTGTTCACAATCTGTTAATGCCTGTTGTGCAATTATAATCACATTGGAAATCTTTTTACACGAATCATCTGAGTACAAATGACAGTTCCATCAATGCACTGCCACTTTATACCTTGTGTATGTGACACTACCACCATCCGTATTTGCATCGCATCGCTGCCCCGTGACTTTTGCCTCCTCCGAGTAGTTCCATTTAAATTCTTATGATTAATTTATCTAAGACACTCACACATATTTACAACTACTGTATTAGTGCCACACTTCTTGCACTGCCAGCATAGCATCCACTGAGAAAATCTTTGCCATTTGCAAACTTTTAGGACCAAATTAAGAAATTATTTTAGGAGAGAAAATATCCATGAAATTTGTGATGTTCTATAAATTTCTAGGTGCTTTCAGAAACGAGCAAATTGTAAGCATAATCATTATCATTCTACATAAAAAGGAGCAAATTGTACTTTACAATCATTATAATTCTATGTCAAGTTAAAATTTTTTATGGAAATGCAAATGTTTTTCAACTGTGTTTCTCATACTAGACAAAAAGTCAACAGACAATATTAATAAAACGAATTCTTGTGACAGTAATAGTTGTCTACAGTAAATACGATGGCTTTTCTTAATTTTGTATAATGCTAAGTATGTAACATTTTGTGTGTTCACTAAATTTCCATAATTAAATATCCATGGGTTTTATGGTGTTTTTTAAATGGTTTAGAAAAAATATTTTTTTGGGTTGGGTTAAATTACAACCACCCTGGTCTGAGATGACACAGGCCCTATGAACCTCGCCGTGCTGAGCTGGATGGTGAAAACTATCAGCCTGAAGAAACAATCCAGTGTGAGTTGGCCTCTTATGAGGTCACAACATACTGCCAACCTTCCTCCTGATCATCAACACCACGGGAGGGAAGGAAGGCATCCTTTGGAAACTGCAGTGAAACAAATATTCAGATGAACTGAATTCAGATGATCAAAATTTTGAATCACTACTTCCATGACAAACAACAAAAGTATCATCTCCATATTTAAAAAGGCATGCAGGCCCCTCGAAATCTTCCATACACAGATTGGCAATAATAATTAGATCACATAGGGCTCACCATAATGACTGCACCTGTCTGCTCATAGAACTGGACACTGAATTAAAAATAAGTGGAAGTCAGCACATGTCAAACAGGTTAGTTAATTCAACACCAAACCTAACATCAATTAACAGCAATGAATGAGACAGAGGAATGTGAGTCAAAACAGAGACCACATCAGCACTTAATAAAATGTCAGTCATTGAAACAAACTCCTATCGACAGAGAAACCCGCCAAATTCCTAACTTGATGCACACACCGACCTACAAGGTACGTCATGTCACCAATGTTATTGACAATAGGTCTCAGAGGGATCCCTTCCTTGTGAGTTTTCGGATAGCTATATAAGCTATGGGGGCAGCAGAGAAAAAGCTAAAACTCTTCTCTTGCAACAACAAACTTTGCTTCCAGAGGTTATTACTCTTCCTACCCACTCTTGTTTGTTGGCTCAGCACTGAGGCTGTGATACACAGGATCTCAAAGTAAATAATGCATCTTTTGAACATAATCTTGCTTCCAGAACATCACTGTAGGATTATCCTTGTTCGTGGGTAAGATAACAAAGTCAGGATCCACCCTGGGTGAATAAAGAGCAGTCCTCAGGTCTCTTGGATGAATGTGCCCTAGTCAACACATAAACATGCTTCTTCCCTGTTCTGTGCCATCCAAAGAATTCTCACTGAGAACGATCACAGATCAATTTTATTAACCAACTGAAATGCGTGATCACAAAAAAGCAGAAAATAGTATTCTAAACAAAGAAGAAGGGAGTGTCACTAACCTGGTGGTGCCCCATATGGAGGAGGGGAAGCTCTTGTGTCAATGTACGGACTGACACCAGGTTGCAGGACTGGCCCTTGAGGACTTGCAGCATACGGATTGTATGGTGGTGGATAGTTCGGTGCAGGTGAGCTAGTAACAGAACTGTCACTAACATAGTGCTTTTTCCTGCTTGCAGCTGAAACCAGTAATAAAAGAAAATATATGAAATGACATAGAAGGACAACAGACCACATTAAACAACAGACACATATATATAATAATCACAATAAATTATCTTATTATTACTTGACTGAAAAATAAGAGTACAGTACAGATTCAACATTGTAAAAATAGTTTAAGGCAGCAGGCAAGCAATTGGTAAAAACAAAAGATAGTAACTGCAAGAAGTGAGATGCAAGTGAAAAACTTGAGCAATTCATACAAAACAGCAGAAAACAGAAAATCTGTGGAAAAAATTGTAAAACAAAAAGATAGAGGAACAAATTAAAAGAAAAAGTGATACCCTTTCCCAATAATTCAGACTTCTCACGTTGTTGGGCACATGGAGACTTCCACTCTTTATACACATTTTAAGTGACAAGGGAAGGGGGTTGCTTAGTGTTGCAGGTAGATGGTGAGGGCCGGAAAGTGGTCAGAAGTTGGCACAACAGATGGAGGAAATAGAATTGGCTCAGATGGAAAACAGGGTAGTCAGTTGTCAAGAGTGGGGTGTATAGGTGCATAAAGTGTAACTGTATGAGAGTAGAGCAGACATAACAATACTGAGAAACTTTAACATATTGTGGGATGTTAAGAAGAAGCAAGTACCACAACTATGTACCGGCCATGGTCTAGTGTAAGCTGTCAGTTACAGGAAATACTACAAGGTGTCCAACTTTGCTTCTGCCGTTTGTCGATATGTGGCAACAACGGTAAGTAGCGGTCAAAAGAGACAGATTGCAGACGTCAGGCAGTTAGCTTGGATCTCAGTCAACATAACCTCATTCAAACATTAGTTGATTTGTGTCTGCATCATAACATTGTTCATGACTGAAAATGTCAGTTTACGAGCCTAATTCTTGTCATTTGTGGGAGATGTTACTGTTTTGTTTCAATATGATGAAAACAGCGGCTGAGTCTCACCAGATGCTCTCAGATACGTATGGTAAGGATGCTAATAGTAAAAGAATGTGTTGTGAAGGTTTCAATGCTTCAAGAACGGTGATTTTAATGTCGTAGACTGGCATAGTGGTGGAAGAAAGAATGTTCTTGAAGATGCAGAATTGGAGACATTGCTGAGTGAAGACTCGTGTCAAACTCAAGAAGAATTGGCATGATTAGTGGGAGTGACACAGCAAGCCATTTCCAAAAGTCTCAAGGCTACGGGCATCATTCAGGAAGAAGGAACTTGGGTCCTGTGTGAGCAGAAACCAAGAGATGTTGAACAGCATTTGTGGGTTTTGTGAACAGTTGCTTTAGGGGCAAAAACAGAAGGGATTTCTGCATCATATTATGATCGGGGACGAAAAATGGGTTCATTATGATAACTCTAAATGCAAAAAATCATGGGGATATCCTGGCCATGCTTCCACGTCGACGGCCAAACCGAATATTCATGACTCCAAGATCATGCTCTGCATTTGGTGGGACTAGCTTGGTGTCATGTACTATGAGGTGTTAAAACAAAGTGAAACAATCATAGGTGCTCGTTATCGAATGTTGCAATTAATGCATTTGAGCAGAGCATTAAAACACAAACGGCTGCAATAAAGTGATCTTGCAGCACGACAATGCTAGACCCCACGTTGCAAAAGAGGTCAAAACGTACTTGGAAATGTTAAAATGGGAAGTCCTAACCCACCCGCCGTATTCTCCAGACATTGCTCCCTCTGACTATCACCTGTTTAGATCAATGGTGCATGGCCTGGCTGACCAACACTTACAATCTTATGAAGAAGTCACACATTGGATTGATTCGTGGATCACTTCAAAAGATGAACAATTTTTTCGACACGGGATTCATACACTGCCCGAAAGGTGGGAGGAAGTAGTGGCCAGCGAAGGAAAATACTTTGAATGATACACGTGTAACCAACATGTTTCATTATAGCCTCAAATGTTGGGGAAAAATGGTGGAAGCAAAGTTATACACCTTGTAGGTTGGTCAGTTGCATGGGAATCAAGGACCAGAATGCTAGGAGGTGAGCAGCAAACCAAATGTATATTAAAATCTCTCCAAGAGGAGAGAGGGGTAGGTTGGGTGAGATTAAAGAGGAAGGGCAGGGCACTTGACCCCAGGATGTGGAAACCCACCTTTATAGTGGCAACGAGGGCAGACAAAGATAAAAGGAGAAGCATTAGGGTGAGTAGCTTACAACAGAAAATACTTTAACAACTTAAGATATGTTGTTATAGTGAAGATAGTAGTGTCATGGAGCCTAACCAAAAAACTCAAAATCACTGAAGTGAGAGAATAATTACTAACACTGAGACAAACAAAATTAACTACTATTTTTGAGTCAAAAGGGATATTTGATATGATATATCAGCTTTGACTACTGATGTGATGTTAATGGCTGCTGTGATGTCATCTTTTGGTGCGTATATTCATAGTCTGATTGTTACTTGATGAAGCCAACGAACGTGGAAGTAAAAGAATTGTTGTTGTGACAGACTGATCTGTACATTAGACCATTTCAAAAAATCGCCACTGGTATTTTTCACATTTTCTACATTGCTGGAAAAGCTCACAAATCATACTGAATATTCCCTATTTTTATTTACCTCTTGTGGTAGCCTACATCAAAATTTATTGTACATACCAGTTACGTATTTTTACACACATTTTTTAAAGAGAATAGCCTGAGTGGAAGCCATTGAAGGCAAATAGTCTGGAGAGACAAGCAAACAGTAAGCTTCTCAAGTGTAAGAATTCAGATGACTCCACTGAAAAACCAAATTATATAATGAACATTTGTGCAGCATATGCATAACATATTTGTTCATTAATTTCTTCTCCAAAACAAAAATTGATAACTACAGCCATAGACAATACACGGCAGAGTAGTTTCCTGTCTGAGCACAATTTACTAATAGATTTGCAGTCTGGTTTTATGACTGTCTTACTTGTTGACCAGATGCTTTTCATATAGCACAGTAATAGAAGATACTCACTGCAGCCACTGTTTATTTACTGTAACTTGACTACTGCTTTTAACAGACAGTATTTTCTTAAATCAATAACATTAGACCACCACTGAACTATTTTCGCTGTAGGAAGCAGACCCTTAAAGTGTTACAAAGCAGGAAATGAGCTTGCATTCAACAGGGAACAGTATGCGATGAAATGTTCCACTGGGTAATTTTATGCTTGAAAAATTAACGAGTTAACTAACTGTAGCAGATGACACGTTTTCTTTATAAACAATAAAGACACAGTTTTTACAGTTCAGGCAGGAGCATACAGCAAATCAAATAAACTATGAAATAACACAAAAACATAGCATCTGGCATAATCCGTGTCACTTCAGGCAGGGGGGTTACCTTCATAGTCCCAGATGTTATTGAATTTTGAATATGTTAAAATTCAGGAGTAAGTAAGAATCACATATTTTTTGTATTCTCCCAAAAAATTCCTGCCCCGAGACACAGGCCTGCAAAGACTACACTGCGAACACCATCTTGAAGATGTGAAATTTGGAAATTTTTTTAAAATGCTGTACCTCGGTAACAGTTCTAGATAATTTGTTAGAGTTTTCTTTATTTGAAAGATAATTGTTTTATGATTCAATGGTATCCTTCGTTTGGTCATAACTGTGAAAGTTCTTTCACTGTCACCTTTTGAATTTTTTTATAATTTACAGAATTTTTTTAAATGCCAATCCAGAAAAGTTAGATTTTTACTGTTGATTAGCACCATGTACTCTGTACATATTCTCTGCAAAGGAGAGCTTCCACTTTTAAGTTGGACAGGTTTTATTTCAAAAAATCATTTTTTTAAACCTTTATGGGTAATGTAAGTCTTCACGGAAATTGTTTCTTACTCATTTCTTTGTTACAATGTTTATTTCTATTGTCTTTGTTGCAGTTATTTCTTTTCACTTTCTTTGTTGCAGATATTTCTTACCCTTTGTTGTAGTTTCTTTGTCATGGTTGTTCATCACAGATTTCTGTACTGTAGTTGTTCAGTGCTAATTTGTTTACTGAAGAGGCTTTCAACAAATTTGAGACCATTCAGTGAGTTCTGTATTTTCGTGAGGAATCTGCCAGTTGACACAGTTGCAGAGCATTTTGTAAAAAGGATTGTTTGATATGTCTCCTGACTGGGGCCACTGAAGAGTGAAGTGTGCTGACTATTTTCATCTCGATTAAAGAGGAAGTCTAGTCATAAGCTCTATGCAGCAAGAAAGTGCAGACAAATTACTAAAGCTATGGATGATTACACTACAGCAAAACTGACCACACTCTCTAAAGTAGAAATTACATCTTCAGAAGAAAATGAACCAAAGCATTCTTGCATCTCTTGCCAGGAATTTTTCACAAATATCAATTCAGCTGTTGAATATTGTGCATCCTACAGAGAAAAGATTCAAGTTTTAACTATTATTCCAGAGACATTTTCAAACAAAACAATTCTGAACCACATTCCATCAGTATCAAAAGTACATGGCAGACAAATCAAGAAATATGAGGTCTGTAAAAGGAATCTTTGGAAGGCAAGATTCCTATTATGGTCATGTAGAAGCAGCTCAAGTTCAAACAGTGCAGTCATTTTATTTGGAAGATAAATGGAACTGTTCTCGCCAGAGTGCCAACAAAAAAGGCGGTATAACTGTAACAGCTGAAGGTTAAAAAGTTGTGAAAGTGAAGAGGTACATGACTTGCAGTCTTAAACTTTTGCAATTTACAAGAGCAACTATACAACTTCACATATTGGAAGATCAAAATTTTATACACTATGACCTAAGATGGTAATTCCACACCCATCTAGAGATGTTTGTTTATGTGTGTACTGTGCAAATTTTGAACTTTGTGTGGTAACTCTGAAGAAATTACTGAAGCACGTGACATATGACACCTCGGTTGGGCACGTGAAGTCATTAGTAATCTGTAAGGCGAAAGACTTATTTGTTTCAAGAATGTGGTGACTGGCCTGGAAAGGGAGGACTGTCTTTACAGACAACTGGCCTGGAAGACGTAGCAGATAAAACCTGCAGAAATTATATATGTGGCATGGGATGAAAATAAACTAAGAAAACTGTTGCCTTTGACAGTTTCATTGATGAACTTGGTAAATGGTCAGTGAAAGCAGTAATACACCAGTATCTGAAGAAATTGCAACAATAACTGATTGCAAAAGTGAAAGGGTGTCTACAGGCTGAAGAACTATGTTTAGTGCTTCACTGTGATTTTGCTGAGAACTGGTCTGTAATTCTCCCACAAGAAGTACAAGGATATCATTGGAGTAATGAACAGGTTTCAATTTTTACAGGAGTGACATATTTTCAAAACAAGACCATAAGTGTTGCAGTTATAAGTGATGACACAGGACATGACACAGCACATGCTTTCCTAAAAACACGCAAAATTCTTCAACTGCAAACAGGGGCAGAGAAGATCATCATTATTGCTGATGGTGCTCTTGGTCATTTTAAAAATCGTACCAGCTGTTTGAACTGAGTAAGTCGCTTGTGCCAACTGACTGGGTATACAGCGCTACTGGCCACGGGTAGGGGCCTTGTGATGGTGTAGGAGGCCTCCTGAAACACCATGCTACAAAACATCATCTTACCAGACCAAATACATACAGTTGTGATTCAGAATGCTGAAAGGAATTCAGAAGACACATTTTTGGACTCAAAGTGATGGGCGAATTCGTATTGCACGCACTTTAGAGAGCAAAAAAAAAGAAATTTCGTTCATTCGGCCAACATCTCAGAAACAGCAGGATAATATTCAAATTCACAACATGAGAAGGGGGATGTTTGTGGCGTATGACTGTGACTGGTGGATTGCAGAGATTATAGACACTAGTTATGAGTTAAATGAAATTGCAGTGAACTTTGTGCAACCACGTGGGCCAGCTGTTGGATATATAGGTTTCCAGCTGAAGGACAGCAACGACGTCATCAGTGCTCACTTCCTGTTCACAATGTTTTGATTATTGTAAGTGCTCCAGTTCCTATTCGTTCAACAGGAAGGCATCACTCTTGCATAAATTGAAACCTTTAAGTCTTTCGCATATAGGCTATTTTGGAACAATTTAAAATGTTTGAAAAATGAGTCTCTTACTCATCTTTCAAAACTAAAATTATGTTAAATAAGGCTAGATTTTGATTTTTATTAGCCTGTTATGTGATAATGTGGTAATAAAACAGGTTTTATGTATGGCAAAAATTTCAACTGTTTATAAAATTTGTTGAACCTAAAAGTGGAAGCTCTCCTTTTCAGGGAATTAGAGCTATATGGTAATAATCAACAGAAAAAAAAAATCAAAATTTTATGGATCGGCATTTTGGAAGGAAAAAACATTCCAGAAATTTAAAAAAGTTCAGAAAGCTATAGTAAAAGAACTATGACAGATAAGTCCAAATGGTGGATTTCTTTGCCATCATAAAGCAATTATCTTAGAAATAAAAAAAGCACATAGAATATCTAAAACTATTCCAGAGATACACCATTTCAATATTTTTTCCCAAAATTCACATCTCCAAAATGGCATGCACACCTTCATCTTTGAAGGGCTGTATCTTTGAGCAGAAACTTTTTTAGAGGGGAAAAAAAGTGTTGCTTACTTAATCCTTCATTTTAACATATCCTAAATTCAGTAACATTTGAGACTATGAAGGTCCTAGCCTGCCTCAATGGACATGGACTATGTCATATTAAGGTGGACTGTGGTTAAAATACACATCTGACCAGAATGAAATTTTCACTCTGCAGTGGAGTATGCCCTGATATGAAACATCCTGGTAGATCGAAACTGTGTGCTGGACCAAGACTCAAACTCTACCTTTCGCAGGCAAGTGCTCTTCTGACTGAGCTACCCAAGCATGGCTCATGACCTGCCTTCATAATTTTACTTCTGCCAGTACCTTGTATCCTGTTTTTGAAACTTCACAGAAGTTCTCCCATGAAACCTGGGTGACTAGCACTTCTGGAAAAAATGATATTGTGGACACATGGCTTGAGTAGCTCAGTCAGTAGAGAACTTGCTCAGAAAAGGCAAAGGTCCCAAGTTTGAGTCTCGGTCTGTCACACAGTTTTAATCTGCCAGGAAGTTTCATGTTGGTGCACACTCTGCTGCAGGGTGAAAATTTCATTCAGAAAACATCCCCCAGGTTGTGGCTAAGCCATCTCCACAACATCCTTTCTTCCAGAAGTGCTAGACCCGCAAGTTTCGAGGAGAACATCTGTGAAGTTTGGAAGGTAGGTGACAAGGTACTGGCAGAAGTAAAATTGTGAGCGTGGATCACGAGGCGTGCTCGGGTAACTCAGTTGGTAGAGCACTTTTCCTGTGAAAGACAAAGGTCCTGAGTTCAGGTCTCAGTCCAGCACACAGGTTTAATCCAGGAAGTTTCATACATTTGACCATTTACATTTCACACGGTTAGGCGATGTCTCTTCAGCTGATTGCTCAGATGGCGTCTTCACAAGGCTTGCGGTTAATTCCCTCTCTTCCCATTTAGGTAAATCATATGTGATAACAGAAGGGGAAAAAGAAAGTAGATAAAAGTGAGATGTGAGATATTGCACTACAAGAAGAATTTGACAAAGCTCTGAAAGATCTAAATCAAAAACAAACCTCCAGAGTTGACACCATCCCCTCAAAATTACTGAGACCCTCGAGAGAGCCAGCCACGATGAAACGTTTTATATGGTGTATAAGACAGATGAAATACTTTCAGATTTAAAGAAGAATGTAATAAGTAATTCTAATTGCAAAGAAGGCAGGTGCTGACAGGTGTGAATAATACTGAACTGTCAGTTCACTAAGTTATTCTCAGAACATAATGAGAAGAGAAAAAGAGAAGAGAAAAATTGGTAGAGGGCTATGTTAGGGAAGGTCAGTTTGATTATAAACATGCAAGGCAACACTGACCCTATGACTTATTTTCAATTGCAGTTACGAGCTGAAGTGCACGAAGGGGAAACAGTAGTTGAAAAGGGAGTTCTTCAGCATGTACATTGAGCCACAAGTAAAGGA
Source organism: Schistocerca serialis cubense (assembly GCF_023864345.2). NCBI lineage: Eukaryota > Metazoa > Arthropoda > Insecta > Orthoptera > Acrididae > Schistocerca > Schistocerca serialis. Next base: position 37,590,261 of record NC_064638.1, read on the forward strand.
AACTGAGGAGAAATTTGAAATGATGAATAAAGTACAAAGAGAAGAAATAAGAACACTGAGATTTGCTAATGACATTGCAATTCTGTCAGTAATAAAAAAGGACTTGAAAGAGTAGTTGAGCAGAATGGCTACTGCTTTGAAAAGAGGATACAAGATGAGTATTAACAACACTACATCGGGTGTAATGGAATATAGCAGAATAAATCTTGTGATGCTGAGGAAATTAGATTGGCAATGAGACACTAAAAAAGGAATCTACAAGCTGCTGTTGTTTGTGCATCAAAATACCTGAGGACTGATTAAACAGAAAGGTTATAAAATGCAGGCTGACAATTACATTAAAAGTTTGTCTGAAAAAGGAAATTAAAAAAAATAAGTGTTAGTAAATCTGGAGTGTAGCCTTATAAGGAAGTAAAATGAGGTCAATAAACAGGTTAGAGGGGGAAAAAAAACAACTACTTTGAAAATGTGGTGCTACGGAAGAACACTGAAGATTAGATGGGTAGAGCAAAACACTGAGGAGGAACTGAATCGAACTGCAGACAACATGAATTAATGGCACAACATGACCAAATAATTTGATAGGACACATCACATGGCATCACACCGTCTTTAGATTGTTAATGAAAGGAAGGGAGAGGAGGGGAGACCAAGGCTCAAGCGCAAGTAGCAGATTTAGTGGATGTAGGTTACAGTAGGTAAAACTAGAATAAAACATACATTAGGACTGAAGACCACAACAACAAAACAGGGTGTAAGAGCTACAGTAATAAAGACACATCTGACAGCATAGACAGAGCCCTAGAAACTGTGTATTGTGTGTGACACACACACTGGTGCTTGGGGGTAAATTGCCTAAAAACATTTCTTCAAATTTCTCTAGAGTACTACATATGCGATTGTATTACTGGGCAACACTTTGGAGAACAGCAGTGGTCCATGCTGGCAAACATCGCTGATTAATGCAGAAGCAAAATTTTAGGAATGTAAAAGAAAATAAATTTCTTTTAAAATTTCATATTTGGATCCCACTATGAAAAGCAAGAATGTAGGCCTACTGAAAACACAGCAGTTATGAAAATGCATTCAATTTAATGTAGCAAGTATGAAATCTATTAAATAATCACTATTCCTATTCTCAAGTCATTAATTGCAGGGATAAGCTCTACATATAAATTTATACAGATAAAGGAATATCAAAAACGTAGATCCAGTTCCTCCCATTTGCATAAATGAACAATAAATTACTTTCCACAGAGTACATGTAAGGGTGAAACTCCACACGTTCCCTGCCCCTGGTAAAGGATCCACTGGTGGCACAATACATTACATCTTAACCAGAGAAGTAATATTATGACCACTGCAATAAAATGTTAAGACCTTGGATTTATTTACATCCCATGATGGTCACAGTTTCCTTTTCTTCTTTCACTTGTCTGGAAATGAAACTCATGCACTCTTATTTTATAATGAAAGTAGTGAGAAAGTTATTGGACAATCAAATTTTACCAATCATAAATTTTAAAAAGCAATTTTTGAGGGAAAGACTACCGAAAACACATGTACTGCAAAGTATGTTTGCCATGAAATGAGATGGCGAGAATGAGCTTAACGCATGACATTTAATGTTTATCCATTAATTTGCTTTTAAGTGTGCTGTTGAGTATGCAGCCCATGGGGAAATGTTTTACTTAAACATCTACCGATATGTTATGTATTATTCGCGTAACTATTACGTAAATTGCCCGTTAGTGAATAGCTACAACTATCAACTACAAATGATTAAAGTACAACGGCACACACACGATACTTACGTGCACTACGTTGCATAACTACACACAAACTTTTTTTCAGTGGTAAATGATATGAAAACAAATCACTATGACAATGCAAAAATTTAAGTGTAAGCTGCACATTTGCTGTAAGCACCCAAAACCAATAGTTCTACACTAACTGTTTTGGTCACAAATAAACTAGGTGTGGTGATCACAAACTACTATCAACTGTCAACGCCACCTTAACTAAAGAAAACCAAAAAGTTGTCAAGTAGTCCAACTGCACTTAAACATCAAGATTCTAATGGCAAAAGAGCACTACAATTAACCTCCAAAGCTACAATTTACGTTACAGTCAACATTTAATTTTTGTATACTATACATATTACTTTGCTGACTACTGTGCAGATACTTTTCGTGCAAATCTACCCAAAATGCTTCTAGCGAACGACAGATTTGATTAACCAGTTGTTCACCACATCTGATTTAAGTGAGACCACCTACACTTACGATGTCTTGCTCCTGCTGAAGCGTTATAGTTCATTTCAGTGCCCTATATTTACTGAAATCTGTTGTTTCTATCTATGAGTTCTGTGGATACCAGTTAACACTTTTGAAATTACACTGCACACTCACATTACACACGGCCACATACTCACCGCTTCCAACACGCAAAACAAAACACTAACGAACAACATGTTTCGAAGACATCTGACATATGGTATGCAGAGGACACGGTGAAATTGTTTTTGTCTCCGTTAGTGTACAGTCGTTAAATACACTATAGTGTGCATCCAATTCACCATCATAACTATAAACGAACTAATCGAGAAAAAAAACATCAAAATGAAGGGGGCACCCGGGTTTGAACCGGGGACCTCTCGATCTGCAGTCGAATGCTCTACCACTGAGCTATACCCCCGACGTTCGACAACTACAAATGAAATATAATACAGTTGATTAAGCTATCTGTTATAATGTTTATAATTAATAGGCGTACGGTACACCTGATTAAGCTATCTGTTATAATGTTTATAATTAATAGGCGTATGATTGATGTATCCCACTTAACCGGAAAATAAAATATTTAAACCGAAAAATATATATATATGATGTGCAACAAACTTTCTCCTGTGAAATTTCTTACGCGTTGCTGCTGTTATTGCATTTTACATAAAGCGGCAATAATTAATACATCTGTTGTGACTCAGCGCAATCCAATCCATAGACACGCTAGATCATACGCAGTGTAAAACAACTCAATTAACTGAAGATTGTTACAGGGTTACTAAGGGAAAAGTCGTGATTTTCTGAAAGACATAACTACAACAAATGTGTGAAACTCTGCTGGCATCAACGCGCTTCGTCCGTTGCTATTCGGATAGGCATAACCGTGTATGATAATAAGTTTTTATAAAGGTAATGAGTGCCAGTAACCATTTTACATTTCCAAACCGCAAGATTTTTTTTTCAGTCACTGCCTCTCAGAGTTGCGATCCAGTAGTGAGCACAGACGTGAAATATATCTTTCTGATCCAGACACGCCATGCTATGATATTTATCGTTTCTCCTGGCGTACCGATAAATATATGTAGTGCCGCCTTGGTTGATCGACGCTTGAAAATGCACATTTGGGCAACGAAAAGTTCATACGCTCCTCATAAGGCGTACTACTTAGATAATCTGAGCAGGCTGTGATAATCCTGTATTCAACGATCAGTGATAAGTAGGAAAATGGTGATAGCCACCGACACCTAATTTATCTATCTTTTTTCATTATGTCATGTGTGCTGCTGTTGTTCAACGGACTTTTTGTAAATAATTCTTAGTCTACCGTTTCTCCACATTTCGAAAAAGAAAGAACGAATCTTACTAGACGTCGAGCATTAGATTAGCTGGAATCGAGAAAGAAATCAGCTGTGGTGTAATTGAAAAGGCCATCTCGGAATTCGCTGTAATTAAGTTTGAAAAAAGCTGAAGAGAACTGTGCGGCCAGGCAGGGATTTGAATCCCACTCCTCTCAGTGTCTACTCTCTGACCTACAGAGCACACACATCCTTCGTTAACATATAAGAGACGCATTGTAGACGGTCGCTATGCAAAGCTCACGGTTAGTATTTCTTTATCACTCTGAGAAATTGTTTCCAAATTGGGTCGTAAGTTGCTAGGATTTGACAATGTGCGAGTTCAGTCACAACAGTGTTTTGAGAACGTAACATTTCAATTGAATTCTTGTTCTGTGGAAACTATTCCTTCTGCAGGAAATGAAACTGTCCCTTCTGCAGGAAGTATAATATCTATGACTACTTGTGCATTTGACTGTGAGTGGCGTGTAAGTGGTAGGTCTGAACGTAGCATACAGTGGAGCCAGGGACCAGGGCGAACTCAGTATGTTACACCCATCCATCTAACCTAAAACTGCCTTCCACTGAAACCAAAACTGAGACAGTGAGACTCACTTCACCTGCTTGGAAATGTGCTGCGTCCCATGTTAAGGGGAGACAAACACAAAACATACGTGTCTATTAATCAATGGTGGTTCAAGTGTATGGCAAATAGTGGTACCCGTTACGGAAATGGTAGCAAGGGATACGAAGGAACACCAAGTGCATTCAGTGTGCAGGAAACCAATGTTGAAAAGGCTATTCCGTAAGTCACTGCGGGAACCAACTGCAGATTGTAACACACGTTGAGACGAACGATGCCTGCCATCAGGTCTACGAAGTCACACTGGCAGAGAAGACTGAGAATACCAGTCTTGTCGTGGATTTTCAACGAAGCTCGCTATCTGCAGCATTATCCCCAAAACAGATCATGGCCCCTCTGGATCTGAGTTGAGTGGAAGGCTGGAACCAGATACCACAAAGGTTCTGTGACAAACTAGGCTATGACTTCTGAGACTTGCGCCATAGGACTGAGAACTGTAGGTTCCCCCGAAATGAGTCAGGTGTGCACTACACCCCAGACGCTGCTATCCATGTAGCAGACTGCAAGGGCATCCATTCTAGATCCATACGACAGTTTGAGGGGAAGGTGGGGGCGAGGGCGAGACCAGGGGTATAGAGTATTTTTAATATTTTGAAAGACGAATGGCGACTTGTAAGTAACCATAAAAAAACCTCTAGTCCTCATCCTGTTAAAAACTCATGAAATACCGATTTTAAAATCATTTTCTTGAAGTAAAAACACCATTGTACATTATTTATTTTCCATTTATTTGAGAGCTAGGTGTGGGGTGGGGGTATGGAGTGTGCCCCCTCCCCCCACCCTCCACCATTACCTCTGGGGATGGGTGCCCTCAGCTGATTGTGGGTGTGGTTTACACGAGAATTCTTTACATTATGCGACACCCCATCAATTCCAGATAACGCTAGGTGTACGAGGCCTGAAAGTATCAGTGTAAGAACGAAAGAAATGGCCCTCACAGGTGAGAGCATTAAAATCCTAGTGGTTAACAGTCAGAGTATTCACAACAAAGTTCCAGCATTTAAAGCTCTCCTAAAAAGCAGTGAAGCTCACGTAGTACTAGATAACTGCACAAAATTTTTAAAGAACCAGCTCTCCATAGAGATCACAGGGAAACTCTTAACAATACTTGACAAAAATACTAGAACATTCTTCTCATTTAGATTCTTTGGATATGTTAGAAGATGATCAGACATACCACGAAATACCAGCACCAGCTAACATATTATTATTGTGAAGGAACACCTTTTAGCACTTCAAGTAAAACAGCTGACTGCATCAGATGTTTGTTATAAAATTACCCATATTATGACTCATGAACTAAATGAAATTCTGTAGCCCTAAAGCTTTAGCAACAACAAAGGGTAGAGCCTGACTGGATGTTTCCTGCTAAGAAGAATGCACACAACAATAAGAAAGTGGTAAGAGTTTGTGGCGACGTCATCTATCCACTGCGCTAAAAACAGCGGGTGAAAGCTGCAGCTGATAGATATTTATCTTTGCCGTAGTCGGCTTGGTTACGAGTTGTTTATTCTTGTTAGTTTTTGATCTGTGCTTGAAAAATAAAATGTTTTCTCATCTCATGAAAAAGCTGTTACTTCCTAAAATATAAAGGCTCCCATAGTGGTGACCCCGAAAAATCGTAGCAGAAGCATAAAGAAAATATATATACCGACGAGAATAATGAATTCAGAGACAAAAGCATGGGGCAGTGGAATCAAGATTGAAGACTACAGTCTGTTCGACCAAGGATCGCGGTCCACGCCCTTTGATTCGCCACAAAACGGAACGACAGATGTTAACGTAAAAGATGGGAGTACCTACGCGCGACACGGAAGTGTTAAGCTTTCCACGTTCTGGCCGACGCGCCCCTAGCTTTTGTTTACACAGGCTGAATGCATATTTCGCCAGCGTGGCGTGTCTAACGACATTGACAAATTTAATATAGTGGTTTCACATCTAAATTTAGAAGTGATAGAGCAAGTAGAAGAAACCTTGTCGCAACAAAATTACTTTGTGCTAAAGGAAGCTCTCATACAGCATTATACGTTGTCACCAGATTTGCGACTACAAAAATTTTCGCATACGAAGATTTGGGCGACAAGACTCCGTCACAAGTACTCAAAGCCTTACGTACATTAGCCGGCCCGGAACTCCTACCTGAAGAGTCTTTACGTCTAATATGGCTTCGTAAACTTCCTGCCAACATCCGTGCAGTCATTGCAGCAGAAACAGACTTACCATTGCAAGTCTTAGCAAAAAAGGCAGACACCATCGCAAACACCTTAACCGAAGTTTCTGCGTGTTCCGAATTCAACTACAGCCAGGATAGAGACCCAAGAACGTGTAGTGTGATGGAATCTGACGTCAGTGAGTCAGGAACATGCAATAATACTTCTCAACAGCAGTGCTCATCGACCAAACCCACCATACAGCAACTGGCAGCTCAAGTGGCAAAACTCAACGTGCAAGTAACTTCACACCAACAGCAGCTACGAAGTCGCAGTTGGAAAAGGCGAAGAAATGCTATCCAACAGGATTTGACAGATCAATGGTGCTGGTACCACAGACGCTTCGGTAACACTGCCCGTCAATGTATTCAACCCTGCACCAACCCAAACTTAAAAGGCGGGCATTAAGGGGCGCTAACGTTCGTCAACAACAACATAGGCGCCCGAGTCATAGCGTGATTCAAAGAGGTGAAAACGCCACGTTATTTGCAGTCAACCAATCACACCGATTGTTCGTGTTGGACCTCTCTTCAGGTGAGAAGTTTCTGATTGACACAGGTTCAGAAGTCAGTGTTTATCCAAGAAAGAGAGGTGATATACTCACGACAACAACGCAACATGTGCTGACTGCGGCAAACAATTCCAGAATATCTACCTATGGGGAGAAACAGTTGGCATTACATATGAATTCCAACTTCCATCCAAAATGGACTTTTGTGGTTGCTGATGTGCCGAGTCCTATAATTGGAGCGAACTTTTTACGGAACTACCGACTTATGCCCGACCTGGTTAACCGTAGTTTGGTGACAGTTCCCACAGAAGGGATATTGCCTACTGCGTCTTCCGCGTCGGTTCAAGTGCAGTGCGATGTGCCCGTGTCTTCCGCACGAAGATTTCCGGCTTCTCTACCGCGTCATCCGCGTCGGGACATTGTGATACGATTTCGTACCCGCAACTAAGCGGGGCGCACACGTGTGCGTCACGCAAGAAGACACTCGACAGTCGTAACGATTCGTATACTGTAGGCAATATCAGAGCACTGTCGGAGGAATCACTTTTTCGTTAACTACTTCAAGACTTTCCAGCACTTACCGAACCCGTCAACGCAACCAGGAAATGCAGACACAATACTCAACACCACATCAGCACGACACGAGGTCAACCCGTTGCCTTCCGCCCGCGGCGTCTGCCTCCAGAGAAGCTGCTGGCAGCACGAGCTGAGTTCGACAGACTTCTAAAAACAGGTATTGTAAGTAGGTCTGATAGTTCATGGGCATCTCCAATTCACATGGTCCGTAAAAAAGACAATTCATGGAGAGTATGTGGAGACTACAGGGCGCTCAATGCCCGCATACTTCCCGACCGCTACCCAGTACCCAATGTGACTGATTTGAACAGTACGATTAGCAATGCCAAAATATTTATTGTGATTGATTGCGCCAAAGCATTTTCCCAGATTCCCATGGCTCCATCTGACATCAAAAAAACAGCAGTTACCACGCCATTCGGTTTGTATGAGTACAATTTTATGCCATTTGGCCTCAGAAACGCTGCCCAAACATGGCAAAGAGTCATGCATTAGGTGCTTCGAGAATTACCATTCGTATTTTGTTATGTGGACGACATTTTAGTGTTCTCTGGTTCTGTATATCAGCATGTCGAACATCTGCGGCAGCTTTTCCGCCGTCTGACAGAGTATGGCATAATTATTAACGAAACAAAGTGCACGTTTGGAAAACGCGAGGTTAAGTTCCTGGGATATTTGGTTTCAGCAGCAGGCCTGTCGCCTTTGCCTGAGCGGGTTGAAGCAGTACAACAGATGCCCCTTCCCACAACTTACAAAGGACTTCGCAGATTTTTAGGCATGCTCAACTATTACAGACGTCACTTACCTAAATTAGCTGCCGCCCAAGAGCCACTCACAACGTTACTTGCAGGTAAAAATACAACAGGAAATCGTAAAACTCCATGGAGTCCAGATGCTGAAGCAGCTTTCCATGACTTAAAGAAATGACTTTCTCGGGCAACACTACTGGGACATCCAAGATTGAGCGCTCCTTTAGCGCTCATGGTTGATGCGAGCCAAACGGCAGTGGGTGCAGCGCCACAGCAAGAAGTTGATGGCAGATGGCAGCCGCTCGCATTTTTCTATAATAACCTGACTCGACAGCAGCAAAAATGGAGTGCTATTGACCGTGAGTTGCTTGCTATTTACTTAGCCATAGAGCATTTTCGCACGTCTGTCGAAGGGAGGCACTTTGCAATTTTTACCGATCACAAGCCGTTAGTAGCTATATTTCAACGAGACACAGAGCTCAACTCACCACATCAGTGCAGGCAAGTCGAGTACATTGCACAGTTCACAACTGACGTGCGTCACATTTCAGGAAAAGACAACCTGGTCGCAGATTGCCTGTCTAGGAATTGTGCCAGTTTAAATTCAATTCGTTGGACCGAGTTAGCGTCTAAACAATGAGCAGATCCTTTCTTGCGCCGTCTAATAGAGGAACAGAGAACTGCGCTGCAGCTCAGACGTGTGTCTGTCCCAAATGTTCCAGACGGAATTTGGTGTGATGTAGCAAAAGGAAAGGAGCGACCTTACATACCAGAACAATATCGTCGCGAGATTTATAGTGCACTACATAACCTATCACATCCAGGAGTACGAGCTACAGCCAAGTTAGTTTCCTCCAAAGTAGTGTGGCCTGGAATACAAAAAGATTGTCGTGCATGGGCGCGTGCATGCCTAACATGCCAGCGTAATAAAATCAGCAGACATGTCTTTGCACCTATTGCTGACTTCCCGACGCCATCTGCCAGATTTTCACATATACATGTGGACATTGTGGGCCCGCTATCATGCTCTTCAGAACAATGCTATTTGCTCACAATCATTGATCGTTTTACCAGGTGGCCAGAAGTAGTCGTAATACAAGACATTTCTGCGGAGTCGGTTGCAAAAGCACTGTTGCATTCATGGTTCTCCAGGTTTGGCGTTCCGCAAAACATAACAACAGATCGCGGAAGGCAGTTTGAAAGCCAACTTTTCAATGAACTTTTACTACTGTGCGGGTGCAACCACCTACGCACTACAAGCTATCATCCATCTAGTAATGGAATGGTGGAACGACTACACCGCACGCTCAAAGCTGCATTAATGTGTAGTTCCACTTCATGTCCTGAAGCACTACCGCTGGTCCTACTCGGATTGAGAACGGCCGTGAAGGAGGACTTACAATGCTCTTCCGCAGAATTGGTTTATGGCGAGCAATTGAGGGTTCCTGGAGAATTTATCGTTCCAGCATCTACACAGCCGTTCGCCCCTGAGCTATGCACGCAATTCGCGAGACAACTCAGCATTAGAATGAGAAACATCAAACCCACTAACCCTGTCAGACATGGAGACCGGAGAGTGTTTGTACATAAAGACCTGCAAGCAACGTCCCACGTGTGGCTTAGGGATGATACGGTGCGCCCGCCGCTTGTTTCGCCTTACTCTGGACCATACAGGGTAATCACAAGAGGAAGCCACAGCTTCAAAATCGATAAGGATGGTAAAGAAGAGACAGTCTCAATTGAGCGGCTTAAACCTGCTTACACCGAAGAGGGTACACTCCTTCCTCGGTCTGCAAAATCACCCTCAAACGTGGAGGCCAAAGAAACAGCAGATAGTCTCGCCGAGCCCTCGGTTTCAGAAGAGGACAACGAAGCAGCAAGTGCAGAACAGGAGCAGCCATTGCCTGCACCAGGTGTTTTCACGAGAGCTGGTAGAAAAATCAAGTGCAAGTTTCCCCCCATACCTGGTGCACCCGGTTTCAAAAGGAGGGGGGCTGATGTGGCGACATCATTTATCCACTGCGCCAAAACCAGCGGGTGAAAGCTGCAGCTGATAGATATTTAACTTTGCCGTAGTCGGCTTGGTTACGAGTTGTTTATTCTTGTTAGTTTTTGATCTGTGCTTGGAAAATAAAATGTTTTCTCATCTCATGAAAAAGCTGTTACTTCATAAAATATAAAGGCTCCCATAAGATAAAATAAGTATGGAAGGTACAGTAAACCTTGAGTTGGCAACAGGTGACAACATGCTGGTGAAAGATGAATTTCACATTATAGGGAAAGCGTTGGATCTTACATTTGTAGTTCTAGTGGGTAGAAATTTCTTTACTAGACTCAGTGATAGACTACACTGCTCAGACAACATAAATTCTTGGAAGAAATATGAAAATGAAAACAGCCCGAAAGGTAGCTCGCCATAACATAGGAATCACGATAATACCTCGAAACATTGAAAATGAAACCAAGGATTAAAGGATCAATAGAACTCATGGAAAAACGAGTCCTGTGGAAACCAGGAAGAGAATAACACACAGATGGAAACACACTAGAATTGTAGGGAAATGTAGGGAAGCAGAAATCACACTAGTCGCAATAAGCAAGGGAAACTACGAGCCTGCAGGAACAGGCGAAACATTACCATGGAATAATGTTAGTTGCATTAAACAAAGAAAGGAGGAAAATTTTGAATCCGCTGAAGCAGGTAAAGAATGTTTAAGAAATAATTGGAGCAGGCGAAGAATGTATAAGAAATAACATTAGCTGCAGTATGCAAAGATGTGAAGAAAAGAAAAGTTAAAAATTATCACACTTCCATGACAAGAAAGAGCTTTTAGAGTAAAAACTGACACAAAGGAATAAATGGAGCAGATGTGCCAAGGCAAGAAAGCAATGAAGGAATACTTCTACGAGAACCACTGGTATTCGCAGAAAATCATACGTGTCTAATCAGTGGACCAACCAACAAGCACGTAGAATTTGTATGGCCTGAATAAGAGAGTGTATCAAGAGGAGTACAGGACACAAGGAGAATTCCAAAGACAGATGCAGCAAGTAAAGGAGGGAAAGCAAGAATCATTGTTCTTAAAGAGAAGATGTGAACAAAGCATTTAAGCTGTGAAGAAAGAAATGTGATATTAGAACTGTGTGCAGCTTGCTATGACACATTTCACTTGCCAGACGATACAGTATCATACACCGAGAGTGTAAAGAGTAAAATTATCCTTCTGCCGGAAGCAGGGGGTCAAGTAATAAATTGTAGACTATATCAAATTCCGCACTCCCAGAAGGAAGTGTTACAAATGTTGCAAAGAAGATGGACACTAGTGAAAAGAAGGAATGGAGAGTGGCAGCAGACTGATGCAAACTCAACGACATATCATGCAATTCAATGTTTTCTTTACCAAGAAATAAGACAGTCGAGATTCTCGATGGGCTGGGGAAAGTCAATTGCTTTTCGACATTGGATTTGTCCAGTCGGATTTATCAAGCATTGACTGGTGAGAGAGACCATGAGAAGACTGTGTTCAGTACATGATACGGTCATTATGAACGGCAAATCCAAAACTTGATGAATTCCTTATTAATGGGACTACAAGGAGAAAAATTATTTACATACCTAGATGATATACTAATTTTTGGATTATCATTATACGAACACATTATCTGACACATGGAAGTTCTTGAAAAATTAGGGCAACGCCATCTCAAACTAGGTGCAGATAAGTGCAAATTCCTCCAAAAAGAAGTGACTTAGCTAGGAGACATCAGAAGGACCAAAACGAGAACAAAATAAAAGAGCAGTCCATTAAAGAATATCTGGCACCAAAAAACGCAGAAACAACTGAATACATATTTAGGTCTGGTAGGATATGACAGACTGATAGATTCAATAAGACAGCGCGATCCCTGCATGTGTTATTAAAGAAACATGTTACATATACTTGGACTTGAAGCACAAAAACGCGTTTCTGGAATTAAGTGAAAAGCTGGTGATTCCCCCAGTCCTACCTGGATTTCATAAAGGAATTCATAATCATAACTGATGCAAGCCAAGATGATACTGGTGTGGTACTAAGTCAAAGAGAGAGCTAACAGAGGACCTTCCTGTAGCATATTCATTACAGACCATATGTTTTTGGACGTATATTTATGATCATAAGCAGCTAACGTGGGTCAGAAATATTCTGGATGTCTTCTCAAGATTAATGAAATTTAGACTGAAGCTACATGAGTATGAACATGAAATTCAGCATAAAATCATTGAAAACAGTCAGGACACAGATGCTCTATCGAGGAACCATGAAGTCAAAAATGTAACTGCAGTGCTAGAGGCAACTGACACACTGGCCAAGATAGCAGGAGACACAGAAGATGAGAGAGTATCTACTATCTCCACTAGAAAAAGAGAAAATCCAAGAGTGAGTCCTGAAGAAGTAAAAATAATTTTAAAGCAACATATGATGCACCTATTGAAGGTCATCAAGGGATTGGGAGAACCATTGAATGGATTAAAAGTATCTCACCTGGGATGGTATGAGAAAAGATATAAATGAATACGCAGGAACACGTGTAAGTTAGCAAAGGAACAAAATTACGCAGAATAAAATAAAGATGCTGCTAGAAATAATGAAAACATCAGAAAGCGCATTCAAGAAATGTGCTATTGATAATGTATTAGTGGAGACAGAAAATAGGCAAAAATACATATTAATGTTCAAAGATGCCTTGAAAAAATGTAGAGTGGCAGAGCCAATAGAAAGACAATGTGCCAAGGCAATAACAAGAATACTAGCACAGATAATAATTTTGAAGTTTGGAATACTGTGAGCTCTTCTCAGCGACATGGGAAACAATGAAATGAGGATGTAGATGATGGGAATTGAAAAGATTCAGACAAAAAGCTATTGTCCTGAGAGTAATGGTCCATTAGAATGATTACACCATACATTAACTGAGTTTCTGAGGCACTTTGTAAATAGGAGTCAGACAGATTGGGATTCATGGAAACCCTCTCCAGTATTTGTTTTCAATGCAACACCACACAGTGCGACAGGATATGGACCTCATGAAATGTTTTATGGCAGAAAGTTGTAATATATTTGGGACATAGCTAAAAGATCGCACCAGATTAATGAACGATTATGATGAGTATGTACTGGAGCTCAAAGAAAAAGCAACAAATGCACCAGTGTACAGAAGAGTTCAACAATAAATGTAAAATAACAATAAGGTGCATTACAACCAGAATCAAAATGCGAAAGTATTAAAGGTGGGAGGCAAAGAATAGATATCAATGAAATGTATGACGACATCACTTCCTTTGTGCAAGATGTAAGGTTTATTTTTCCTGTTGGCAAATGAATGTGGTGAGTGGCAGCTTGCTTTAAATGTAGAAAAATAAGTTAACGCAGCTAAGTAGGAAAAATAAATGTATAATGCCCAGATATAGATAGCATTAGTAGTGTCCTGGTCGACACAGTCACATCAGTTAACTATCTGGGCAGAGGGGTGTGAAATGAAACGAGCGTGTAGGAATGCCAGTAGGGAAGATAAATGGTCGTATTCTGGTTACTGGAAGAATTTTATGAAAATATTGTCCATCTGAAAAGGAAACCACACATAGAACACTAGTAAGACCTGTTCTTGAGTACTGCTCGAGTGTTTAGAAAGGCATCGAAACAACTCAGAAGTGGGCTGCTAGATTTGTTACTGGTAGTACTGATCAATATGTGAGTGTTATGGACATTCTTCGTTAACTTCAGTGGGAATCTCTGGGAAGAGGATGTTCCTTTTGTGAAAAACTGTTGAGAAAATTTAATGAACTTGAAAATGAAGCTGACTGCAGAATGATTCTACTGCCGCCAACATAAGTAAGGTAGGAAAAATTAGGGCTCATATGAAGACATACAGACAGTCATTTTACCCTCACAGTATTTAGGAACAGAACAGGAAAGGAAATGATAGTAGTGGTACAACGTACCCTCCGCCAGGCAGCATACAGTGGTTTGCGGAGTCTGTATGTAGATGTAGATGATTAACTATGGATTGTTTATTAAACTGTGTTATTGTCGACGATTGTTACGATATTATGACATGTAATACATTGATTGTGTGTTTAACAATAAATGATAACTGTAATTATGTCCAGTTAAACTACCAGGATGCTCCACTACCCACATCCACGTTCACTATCAACATAGAACCAATGAATGATTATTTGTCGCTCCTGAGGAGGAAGAATTAACTGTTTCGTGTAATAATGTAAAGCCCACAGACACTCTAAGAAAGGGGGCGATAAATTGAAATTTCATAGGAAATGCCGAGGTTATGATGCCCAAATATTGATTCAACTAGGAAATCCTCGCGAAGAAAAGGTGACAAAGAGCCAAATCAATTGCTATAGTAAAAACGCTCATTAAAACCCCTTGATCTAGGTTAGCGACATCTTTAAAAACGTCTTTTTCAGAAGGATTAATGATTGACACCTGTAATGGTTAACATTATTTACATATTAAAATATACGTATAAAGTAAAAGTGACAATAAATCACTGACTTAAAAAGAATTTTTACACGTACTGCTTACATAATGTTGTGGAGGTAAGTTAAAAATGTAGCCATAAGGCGCAAACAGAGATACGCTTCACCTCCATAATGATAAAATCACAATATATCGTGATGACGATGAGAAACTGTAATAAGCGCTAGTGTCACAAGGAATGAGATTCCGCTTGCACTCCAGACGGAGTCTGACTGCTGCATGACTATCAATGAAGAAATGAATTTAACGAAATTAAAGCTAGGTATTCCTCCAGACCACGTAAATAGGCATCTAGAGATATAAAGATCACAGGACACAAATTAAGAGAGCCAGGAGATGAATTAAAATAGCGAAGAGACATTTCTTACCACAAATACCTTGGATGCATGTGTCAGCACTGCAGATGTTACAGAGACTGTCACCGATTTCTAACTAGAATAATAACGGGTGACTATTGTCGAAAAATTATGTGCCGAACTATTGTTGTGAACAGGATTAATGAGCAAGATTTAATATCATATGAAAGCCGTCAGAAACTGAAAAGCATAACACTAAAAAATGAATCAGAAGAAACTGAAGAAAGTGTGTCCCTTGATAGAGCCAACGAACTATCAGAATATGTTGTAAATGCATAATGGCTCACAGGAAAATAGTAACCAAATATGAGTATTGTATTCATGGTATCCAGTATATGTATGTAGAATGAAAAGTGAATCTTTTCAGCAGACATTTGAAATTGCTTATTAAATGTGATATGCGTTCGTTTTCAGTTAAAGGATTTTAATTGCTGGTAGGATTGATATAATCCACTGTCAATTGTATCTTTTCAGTATAAGTATTGTAATCACTGATAGGAGTGACGTAATGCAATGTAAACAGTATCTTTTCCATACAACAGAAATGTAATGGTAGGAATTGGCTTGTTGTCTTGTGCCGAAAGGCGAAGGTGGGATCTGGCCGCGTGGCAGCTGCCTTACCCCTTTCCAACAGGTACGGGGTGCTTCCTAGTGGTGATGACATCGTTTCCGAGCCACCACAGGATGCCTCGCCTGTTGGGCCAGTGGCCGATTCTCCGGCAAGGTCCCGACAGTCACAGAGGGCGGACCTATTAGTTATAGGGAGCTCCAACGTTAGGCGGGTTATGGAGCCCCTCAGGAAAATAGCGGGTAGGTCGGGGAAGAATGCCAGTGTGCACTCGGTGTGCTTGCCGGGGGGTCTCGTCCGTAATGTGGAGGAGGCCCTTCCGGCAGCTATTGAACGCACTGGGTGTGACCGGTTGCAGATAGTAGCACATGTCGGAACGAATGACGCCTGCCGCTTGGGTTCTGAGGCCATCCTTGGTTCCTTCCGGCGGCTGGCTGATTTGGTGAAGACAACCAGCATCGCACGCGGAGTGCAAGCTGAGCTTAATATCTGCAGCATAGTGCCCAGAGTCGATCGCGGTCCTCTGGTTTGGAGCCGTGTGGAGGGTCTAAACCAGAGGCTCAGACGACTCTGCGACTATAATGGTTGCAAATTCATCGACCTCCGTTATTGGGTGGAGAACTGTAGGGCCCCCCTAGACAGGTCAGGCGTGCACTACACACCGGAAGCAGCTACTAGGGTAGCAGAGTACGTGTGGCGTGCACACGGGGGTTTTTTAGGTTAGAGGGACCCCCCCTTGGGCGAAACGATAAAATACCTGACGGCTTACCAGAGAGGACATTATCATCGTTGATAAAGAACGTCCGTCCTCAGAGACCAAAAACAGGAAAAGTTAACGTAATATTGGTAAACTGCAGGAGTATCCAGGGCAAGGTTCCTGAATTAGTATCTCTTATTGAAGGAAATAGTGCGCATATAGTATTAGGAACGGAAAGTTGGTTAAAACCGGAAGTGAACAGTAACGAAATCCTAGACACAGAATGGAATATATACCGCAAGGATAGGATAAACGCCAATGGTGGAGGAGTATTTATAGCAGTAAAGAATTCAATAATATCCAGTGAAGTTATTAGCGAATGCGAATGTGAAATAATCTGGGTTAAGTTAAGTATCAAAGGTGGGTCAGATATGATAGTCGGATGCTTCTATAGACCACCTGCATCAGCAACCGTAGTAGTTGAGCGCCTCAGAGAGAACCTGCAGAACGTCGTGAAGAAGTTTCGTGATCATACTATTGTAATAGGGGGAGACTTCAATCTGCCAGGTATAGAATGGGATAGTCACACAATCAGAACTGGAGCCAGGGACAGAGACTCTTGTGACATTATCCTGACTGCCTTGTCCGAGAATTACTTCGAGCAGATAGTTAGAGAACCAACTCGTGAAGCTAACGTTTTAGACCTCATAGCAACAAATAGACCGGAACTTTTCGACTCCGTGAATGTAGAAGAGGGTATCAGTGATCATAAGTCAGTGGTTGCATCAATGACTACAAGTGTAATAAGAAATGCCAAGAAAGGAAGGAAAATATATTTGCTTAACAAAAGTGATAGGGCACAAATCGCAGAATATCTGAGTGACCACCATCAAACGTTCATTTCTGAGGAAGAGGATGTGGAACAAAAATGGAAAAAATTCAGAAACATCGTCCAGTACGCCTTAGATAAGTTCGTACCGACTAAGGTCCAAAGCGAGGGGAAAGATCCACCGTGGTATAACAATCATGTACGAAAGGTACTACGGAAACAAAGAAAGCTTCATCATAGGTTTAAGAGTAGTCGAATCATAGCTGATAAGGAAAAGCTGAACGAAGCGAAAAAGAGCGTAAAGAGAGCAATGAGAGAAGCATTCAACGAATTCGAACATAAAACATTGGCAAACAATCTAAACAAGAACCCTAAAAAGTTTTGGTCATATGTAAAATCGGTAAGCGGATCTAAATCCCCTATTCAGTCACTCGTTGACCACGATGGCACCGAAACAGAGGACGACCGAAGAAAGGCAGAAATACTGAATTCAGTGTTCCGAAACTGTTTCACTGCGGAAAATCGTAACACGGTCCCTGACTTCAGCCGTCGCACGGACGCCAAAATGGAAAATATTGAAATAAATGATATCGGAATTGAAAAACAAGTGCTATCACTTAGTAGCGGAAAAGCATCCGGACCAGACGAGATACCCTTAAGATTCTACAGTGATTATGCTAAAGAACTTGCCCCCTTTCTATCAGCAATTTATCGTAGATCGCTGGAAGAACGTAAAGTACCTAGCGACTGGAAGAAAGCGCAGGTCGTTCCCATTTTCAAGAAGGGTCATAAATCAGATGCGAATAATTATAGGCCTATTTCGCTTACGTCAATCTGTTGTAGAATAATGGAACATGTTTTGTGTTCTCGTATTATGACGTTCTTAGATAATACAAATCTCCTTCATCATAACCAACATGGATTCCGCAAACAGAGATCATGTGAAACTCAGCTCGCCCTATTTGCCCAAGAAATTCACAGTGCCGTAGACACTGGCGAGCAGATTGATGCCGTATTCCTGGACTTCAGGAAGACATTTGATACGGTTCCGCACTTACGTTTAGTGAAAAAAATACGAGCTTACGGAATATCGGACCAGGTTTGTGATTGGATTCAGGATTTCCTAGAAGAAAGAACACAACATGTCATTCTTAACGGTTCAAAATCTGCAGATGTAGAGGTAATTTCGGGAGTACCGCAGGGAAGCGTGATAGGACCTTTATTGTTTACAATATACATAAATGACTTAGTTGACAACATCGGTAGCTCCGTGAGGCTATTTGCAGATGACACGGTTGTCTACAAGAAAGTAGCAACATCAGAAGACTCGTACGTACTCCAGGAGGACCTGCAGAGGATTAATGCATGGTGCGACAGCTGGCAGCTTTCCCTAAACGTAGATAAATGTAATATAATGCGCATACATAGGGGCAGAAATCCATTCCAGTACGATTATGCCATAGGTGGTAAATCATTGGAAGCGGTAACGACCGTAAAATACTTAGGAGTTACTATCCGGAGCGATCTGAAGTGGAATGATCACATAAAACAAATAGTGGGAAAAGCAGGCGCCAGGTTGAGATTCATAGGAAGAATTCTAAGAAAATGTGACTCATCGACGAAAGAAGTAGCTTACAAAACGCTTGTTCGTCCGATTCTTGAGTATTGCTCATCAGTATGGGACCCTTACCAGGTTGGATTAATAGAAGAGATAGACATGATCCAGCGAAAAGCAGCGCGATTCGTCATGGGGACATTTAGTCAGCGCGAGAGCGTTACGGAGATGCTGAACAAGCTCCAGTGGCGGACACTTCAAGAAAGGCGTTACGCAATACGGAGAGGTTTATTATCGAAATTACGAGAGAGCACATTCCGGGAAGAGATGGGCAACATATTACTACCGCCCACATATATCTCGCGTAATGATCACAACGAAAAGATCCGAGAAATTAGAGCAAATACGGAGACTTACAAGCAGTCGTTCTTCCCACGCACAATTCGTGAATGGAACAGGGAAGGGGGGATCAGATAGTGGTACAATAAGTACCCTCCGCCACACACCGTAAGGTGGCTCGCGGAGTATAGATGTAGATGTAGATGTAGATGTAGGACAAGGGACTTAACTGATGGACTGTGGCCTTGGAAAATTTGCATTCACAGGAATGTGGAGAGATGGATGGAGATGTCATGTATGCGCAACATAATCAAACCTCTGAAATTAATAATGGCAAGCATTAGTTAGTACCAGTGCAGACGCTGGCTAGAGCCATCCCCTCTAAGACACCACCAAATGGTTGTCGACATTTATTGAGTTTTCCAGAATAAACTCAGAATTAGACTGTATTTTAGCTACTGTTATCGACAGAAACGCTACTTATGTGTTCACAGACTTGGGAAATAAGATAATGTTGTCAAAGGCAGAGGCCATCATTGACAGATGTGGTATGTGGTGTAAGCCAGTGACTTTCTGGATCCCATAAGATGTTCGCTGGAACATCAACTATGAACATCTCATGATGTGGTAAAGGGCAGGTCAGACTTCACACAGACCAGGGGTGTGACAGTCAGAGAGTGACTTAGTCTGGAGCCTAGTTGAGAGACTGTGAATCTGACAACGTAAGTCCATAGTTGCACTGCCGGTCCAAGTTTTGCCTTTGTACTTGAGAACTCTACTGAATGTAGATAGCAGTTAGTTCCAGTCATATATTAGTCTCAGTTGTGGGTCGACTGAATGTATTGCATGTGTGATTGTCTTCGTTGATCTGTTAAGTTCTTGACTTAGGGCGCGCACGGACAGAGAGCCTAGGGGGGCCCAGTGCGAGGCAGCTTGACCCAACGCGGAAAGTACCCCCTTGTTATGTAATGAGGCGGCACTCAATGGAGCTGGGTGGCGGCGCGTCTGATGGTGAACCACAGTGAACGAGACATAGTTTGCTGGCTTTCGGTGTGCCAGTTGGCGACGCGCTGTGCTGACGGAATCGAGTTTCTCAAACGGTTTTACAGAAACTAATACATAAGAAAATTATTTTCATGTTATTGATAGCTTTATATGTCAGCTTCATGGTGAACTACTCAAAATTTC
Source organism: Schistocerca serialis cubense (assembly GCF_023864345.2). NCBI lineage: Eukaryota > Metazoa > Arthropoda > Insecta > Orthoptera > Acrididae > Schistocerca > Schistocerca serialis. The sequence goes on from NC_064638.1 coordinate 37,610,640, forward strand.
GATAATGGTTATACTTAAGGTGATACATATAAGTACTACACTGCGCGATATTCAATAAAGTTTGCAATGAAAAATAGTGGCCGCTATGATTCTGCGTTTAGTGCATATTACAACACACTTTGTTTGGAATGAAATTTAGCTAAGATGTTGGATTTTTCTGTAAACTTGGGAGGAGGTCTCTATCTGTCTCCAGGCTCAAGGAAATGGAATTTATATAGCACATTCGCTTCCCACCTCATGCGCCCGAGACCGAAACATTCATAACATCCCTCATGAATATCGTAAACCGTTCGAGATATCGGTACGGGATTTAGCAGGTGACGGAACACAAGAAGAGAGTCTCTGCTATATGATTAACTTACGGAGCTTTCATATCTATGCCGATATAGCAGAAGCTATGGTTTTTATTTTATTTTTTCAGTCCATTACTGTAATTTTTTTAAGTGTCTTACACAGCTATTGAAAACAGAATTTTCTAGTGTGAGAATAAACATGAAATGTCTTCTCTTATGTAATTCCAAACCGAAACAGTGAGTTTTTACATAATCTATTAACCTCTTTTGTCGCCAAATGGTTATTTAACATGACACTGTTCCAGATTATGTCGCAATAGATAATGCAAGGCGAGTTTGTCCAAGTTATACTGTGTCTTGGCAAAAGAAGTAAAATTAAATATGTCAACAAGAGAAATGGAGTTTCTCGTAACTGATGATGTTTATTCAAATGACAAAAGATTAAAGATTCAGACAAAATAGCTCGCCAGTTCTGTTGCAGTTTTGGCAGAATCCCATAATCTATTACGTTTTCAATAGTGAACGTCTGGAATGTGACGTACTTTCTCGTTGTTTTTCGTCCGAAAAATTTAAAAATATTTTCAGCAAATAGTGTACCAGCTTTCGTTCCTCTCCTCTTGCAGAATGAAGTCGTGACATTCACCTTGTTTTCGATGTGTTAATGATTATACTTTTTTGTAACCTATTTTAACCTCAATGAGTGGTATCAAGGGGTTCATAAAGTAATGGCTATCATGTTTTTGTAACGTTGTTATCCACAGACACACAGGCAACAAATTTGTTATTTGTAGCAGAACAACGCTGCAATTTTGCTGCAGAATAGAACTGACCCAGTAAAACATCCTCGTGACTACGAAGCAGTGAACACACCGACAACTTGCAGTACCTTGCCAGCTCTTCGTCAAAGTCATTATCACTGATGAATTAAAGATATAGAAAGAGGATTCAATCCCTCACTCTGTACGGAGTTAGGAATGGAAAGATGGTAATCTATTTGCTGTAATTTTTTGTATGTCAAATGTAGAATGTCAAGTGCAGAAAGAAAATCCTATGGTAAGTTTCAGCCTCAGCTGTTCATTATTAAAGATACACTTGGTTCCAGGATTCCCTTCAAATTCCAACAGAATTGGCGATTTACTTTCATCTGAGTTGTTAAACTTTTTTTCTTCAGAGAAGTGTCATCAGTTATGAATTTTGAGTAACACATACATTTAACCAACTGCCACGTTAAATTTTCCTTTTTTTTGTGCCACTGCAAAAACTCACCTTGCAATAGCTATAGCGATGGAAACTTGAAACAGGGTGTCTTAATAAACAAGCGATATGCACCCAGACAGGTCAATACCTTACAGAAAACGTCACTGGGTCGGTTTATTGTAACATAAGAGAAAAAATTGACTGTTATTTACATATCAGCGAATTCTCTTCCCAGTACCCATCAATGACTTTTTAAAAATTAGATTAGTGGGTTGAAAATAAATAAATAAATAATAGCTGTAGGTTCGGCTAAATCGACGTAGGTAAGAAAGTTCCATATGTTAACCATAAGACAAAATACTCTCTACGTTGTGCGCTATCATTGATCGAAATCTCGTTTTCGTATCTCGAGCGGTTTAGAAGATACGAAGTATGTTATCAATATTTCATTGTCACACGCGTGCGATCGGAAGAGAACGTGTTGCATGAATTCAATTTTCTCGAGACTGGGGACAAATAGAGACCTTCTCCCAAATAATATCGTAGCTAAATTTCATTCGTAGCAACATGTGATGTAATATGCACCAGACACAAAACCATAGCAACCCGTATTTTTCATTGCAAACTTTTCGAATTTGAAATTGTGTCTTACTGAAATGCGAATATCAAATGGGCGAAATGATGGGCTCTCCACCGTGAAGCTAACATATATAGCTGTACGTAAGGTAAAAATAATTTTTTTATGAATAGGTTATGTAAAATCGTGTAAGAAAGACCACAGAGCTAAGGCAGTGCATATGGCGTTCTATCAGAAACAGCACTGCTGCATCTTGAACAGCAGACTAGTCACCATTGCCTGTGTGCGTTAGTGTGCACAGCTGGGCTGGACACTGTGGCGAGTCAGCACGCACGCTACCTGGTTTCAAAAATGGTTGAAATGGCTCTGAGCACCATGGGACTCAACTGCTGAGGACATCAGTCCCCTAGAACTTAGAACTACTTAAACCTAACTAACCTAAGGACATCACACACACCCATGCCCGAGGCAGGATTCGAAACTGCGACCGTAGCAGTCACGCGGTTCCGGACTGAAGCGCCTAGAACCGCACGGCCACCGCAACCGGCTAGCTGGTTTCTTTCTGTTCTTACACTTATTTGTGGGTCACTAAGTGAACAAAAGTGTAATCATTGTTTGCTTAATTAAAACTTGTTGCATCAAATCTAGTTATTCTCTTGACTCTCCTTCAGACTCTCCTGGTTGCAGCTAAGCTCTTATCATCTCAAAATTCTAACTTTAGCCCCATGCATTTTAGCTTCTACCATGTCTGCTCACATCTTGAAACTGATCACAGCACGCAGTCAAAGGCAAGTGCTATGTTGCTGGCTTATGACAGCTCAGCAACACGACTCTTCTTCACCTCCATACTGCCATCATTTTTTGCTCCCAAATTTCAAGAAACAGGGAACAAATTTTCGAAGGGATTCCCCCCGCCCCCCCTCCCCATGAACCATGGACCTTGCCGTTGGTGGGGAGACTTGTGTGCTTCGGCGATACAGAGATACCCGTACCGTAGGTGCAACCACAATGGAGGGGTATCTGTTGAGAGGCCAGACAAACGTGTGGTTCCTGAAGAGGGGCAGCAGCCTTTTCAGTAGTTGCATAAGCAACAGTCCCGATGATTGGCTGATCTGGCTTTGTAACACTAACCAAAACGGCCTGGCTGTGCTGATATTGCGAACGGCTCAAAGCAAGGGGAAGCTACAGCCGTAATTTATCCCAAGGGCATGCAGCTGTACTGTATGGTAAAATGATGATGGCGTCCTCTTGGGTAAAATATTCCAGAGGCAAAATAGCCCCCATTCGGATTTCCGGGCGGGGACTACTCAGGAGGGAGTCGTTATCAGGAGAAAGAAAACTGGCGTTCTACGGATAGGAGCGTGGAATGTCAGATCCTTTAATCGGGCAGGTCGGTTAGAAAATTTAAAAAGGGAAATGGATAGGTTAAAGCGGTAATGCTGGAGTAGGTTTAATAATAAATAAAAAATAGGAGTGTGCGTAAGCTACTACAAACAGCATAGTGAACGCATTATTGAGGCCAAGATAGACACGAAGCCCACGCCTACAGCAGTAGTGCAAGTTTATATGCCAACTAGCTGTGCAGATGACAAAAACAATGATGAAATGTATGCTGAGATATTATTCAGATAGTGAAGGGTGACGAAAATTTAATAGTCATCGGTGACTGGAATTCGACGGTATGGAAAGGAAGAGAAGGAAACGTAGTAGGTGAATATGGATTGGGGGTAAGAAATGAAAAAGGAAGCCGCCTGGTAGAATTTTGCACAGTGCATAACTTAATCATAGCTAACACTTGATTCAAGAATCATGAAAGAAAGTTGTATATATGGTAGAGGCCTGGACATTCTGGAAGGTTTCAGATAGGTCATTTATGGTAAGACCGAGATTTAGGAACCAGTTTTTAAATTGTAAGACATTTACAGGGGCAAATGTGGACTCTGACCACAATCTATTGCTTATGAACTATAGATTAAAACTGAAGAAACCACAAAAAAGTGGGGCTTTAAGGAGATGAGACCTGGATAAACTGACAGAACCAGAGGTTGTAAAGAGTTTCAGGGAGAGCATAAGGGAACGATTGACAGGAATTGGGGAAAGAAATATAGTAAAAGAAGAATGGGTAGCTTTGAGGGATGAAATAGTGAAGGCAGCAGAGGATCAAGTAGGTAAAAAGACGAGGGCTAGTAGAAATCCCTGGGTAACAGAACAAATACTGAATTTAATTCATGAAAGAAGAAAATATAAAAATGCAGTAAATGAAGCAGGGAAAAAGGAATACAAACGTCTCAAAAATGAGATCGACAAGAAGTGCAGAGTGGCTAAGCAGGGATGGCTAGAGGACAAATTGTAAGGATGTAGAGGCATATCTCACTAGGGGTAAGACAGGTACTGCCTGTAGAAAAATTAAAGAGACTTTTGGAGAAAACAGAACCACTTGTATGGATATCAAGAGCTTAGATGGAAACCCAGTTCTAAGCAAAGAAGGGAAAGTAGAAAGGTGTAAAGAGTATATAGAGGGTCTGTACAAGGGCGATGTACTTCAGGACAAAATTATGGAAATGGAAGAGGATATGGATGAAGATGAAATGGGAGATATGATACTGCGTGAAGAGTTTCACAGAGCACTGAAAGACCTAAGTCGAAACAAGGCCCTGAGAGTAGACAACATTTTATTAGAGCTACCGACAGCCTTAGGAGAGACAGCCTTGACAAAACTTTACCATCTGGTGAGCAAGATGTATGAGACAGGCGAAATACCCTCAGACTTAAAGAAGAATGTAATAATTCCAATCCCAAAGAAAGCAGGTGTTGACAGATGTGAAAATTACCGAACTATCAGTTTAATAAGTCGGGGCTGCAAAATACTAACGCGAATTCCTTAGAGACGAATGGAAAAACTATTAGAAGCCGACCTCGGGGAAGATCAGTTTGCATTCCGTAGAAATATTGGAACACGTGAGGCAATACTGACCCTACGACTTATCTTAGAAGAAAGATTAAGGAAAGGCAAACCTACGTTTCTAGCATTTGTAGACTTAGAGAAAGCTTTTGATAATGTTGACTGGAATACTGTCTTCCAAATTCTGAAGGTGGCAGGGGTAAAATACAGAAAGCGAAAGGCTATTTACAATTTGTACAGAAACCAGATGGCAGTTATAAGAGTCGAGGGGCATGAAACGGAAGCAGTGGCTGGGAAGGGAGTATGACAGGGTTGTAGCCTATCTCCAATGTTATTCAATCTGTATATTGAGAAAGCAGTAAAGGAAACAAAAGAAAAATTCGGCATAGGGATCCATGGAGAAGAAATAAAAAGTTTGAGGTTCGCCGATGACATTGTAATTCTGTCAGAAAAGGACTTGGAAGAGCAGTTGCGCGACATGGACAGTATCTTGAAAGGAGGATATGAGATGAACATCAACAAAAGCAAAACGAGGCTAATGGAATGTAGTAGAATTAAGTCGGGTGATGCTGAGGGAATTAGATTAGGAAATGAGACGCTTAAAGTAGTAAATGAGTTTTGCTATTTGGGGAGCAAAATGATGATGGTCGAAGTAGAGAGGATATAAAATGTAGACTGGCAATGACAAGGAAACCGTTTCTCAAGCGTTTGCTAACGTCGAGTATGGATTTAAGTGTCAGGAAGTCGTTTCTGAAAGTATTTTAATGGAGTGTAGCCATGTATGGAATTCAAAAGTGGACGATAAATAGTTTAGACAAGAAGAGAATAGAAGCTTTCGAAATGTGGTGCTACAGAAGAATACTGAAGATTAGATGGGTAGATCACGTAACTGACGAGGAGGTATTGAATAGAATTGGGGAGAAGTGAAATTTGTGGCACAACTTGACTAGAAAAAGGAATAGGTTGGTAGGACATGTTCTGAGGCATCAAGGGATCACCAATTTAGTATTGCAGGGCAGCGTGGAGGGTAAAAATCGTAGAGGGAAACCTAGAGATGAATACACTAAGCAGATTCAAAAGTGTGTAGGTTGCAGTAGGTACTGGGAGATGAAGAAGCTTGCACAGGATAGAGTAGCATGGAGAACTGCATCAAACCAGGCTCTGGACTGAAGACCACAACAACAACAACAATAACATACAAATTCTACGAACTCAAATGTGAGAGTTGCCACACTTCACCTCTGTGCTGCATGGTTGCATTTGTTGGCAATATCCTCAAAATTCTGTGGTAAAAAACTTAACTGCCACCGTTTAACTCATGTGTGGGAATGCGTGATAAAGCCATGCTGTCGCTTCTCAAGTGTCAAAGCAGTTGCAAGAGGCAACCGATATCTCGAGTAGGCGAGAACAGATAAGCCTATGCATTTGGCAGTGTGGCACCTTTTACGTGCTCACACTGTCATTCGTCAGCCTTCTGTGAAGGTTAGCTCGTATTATTGACTCAACAATTCCGCCCATATTTTCAGTTCTCCTCTGAATTCGAATATAGTTCCTAAGTATATGTTAACAAGGTCCAACGCATGACGTCTGGTATGTGAAAATCTACGCAGTAATCACGTGAAACACACTTTTTGAGGACACCTTTCAACTTCTCACTCTGCAACTCAATTTTTCACTTTATTATTTCCGAGAGCCGTTTTAATCTTTAAGGAACAATATATGCTTCCCGAAGTACCTCTTCAATAGATGTTATTTCATTATCGTGTGAATTATTGCCTGCTATTTTTGAAACTATCAAGAAAACTAATTGCTCCACCAATGCATTCGGATTATTCCAGTGAACGAAATAGGTACATGCTGGCAGTTCATAGGAGAGTGTCTTTCAGTTGTGAATGTCTTATGCAGTGTCGTGCTCTCTCTTACTGATATGTATGTCATCAGCTGTCAATAATGATTCGCCAACACTCTTACCTCAAGCTTGCATAACGAGTTGATATTTTTATGGTCTTTGAGGGAGAAGCTATTTTGTTTATGACCACTGGAAGCCCTGGGAATTATTTTCAAGATACTGTGGTGTGTTCTTCCTTTTAGGAGCTTTAATTTCAAATAATAGATTATATAACCGCTTCATAACATCTATCTGTGAAACAGTAATCCTCCATCCACTAAAAATGTTTTTTTCTAGTCTACTCCACGTATGTGACATAATTATCTTTTGTGACTTTTTTTTTTCATTTCCATGACCTTGTTCCTCGTTTTATTGATCTTCTGTTTCTGCTTTCTAAATACACTGTTTGCGTTGACCCCCTCTCCTTCATCTTCGAATTTCTTCTTCTCCTTTTGAAATAACTGTCTTTCTTGAATCAGTGCCTCTAGTGGTTGAGAAACAGCTCTAACTACTCTTTCTAGTACACACTCAGCTTCAGCTTGCTTTTCTTGTGGCAACACCAGTTTCCTGCAGATATTTTATTGAGTTTTCAACACCTGATTGTTAAGACCAATCTTTTGTTCAATGGAACTGAGAGGCTTGTTGACAACCACAATGCTCAGTCAACATCTGAACTGATTGTAAGGAAATGTCTCAACTTATACCGCAATACAGAACTGTTTCTGAGTAGCTTACATGTGAAATATAAGTATAGTTATCGAAATTAATATAAGAATATATCTTTAAAGCATTATCTTTGCTTGTAACTAGAAAATTTTATGAATTCTCAACCCATGCTCATTTGCACATTTTGAAGAATGCTTTAAAAATCATATGTAGGTAAATTATCCCTGAATATATGGCTCAAATTAAGTTCATTTTGTTTGAAAAGAATAACTGCACTAGTGTTGTTTCTAATTAACTATTTAAGAATTGTGCTACATGTTTGATGTACATAAAAACTGTTTGCACCGTAATGGCGACCCATAGGAAAGCATGCCTTACAATAAAACTGAAGAAGGTAGTGTTTCATCCAGCGGTATTACATCATCATTAGTCAAACAAGCGAAATATTCAATATAATTCAAGTTTTCTAAGGCTTGCCCTAGAAATTTATACTTATAGTGCTGAAGCGGTCTGGAATATACAGGGTGTCCCAGCTATCTTGTCCACCCAAAATATCTCTGGAAAAATAACAGCTATTGGAAAACGACTTTCACCGGTATCAATGTAGGGCTGGGGCCCATGAATGTACATATCTGGAAACATTCTAAAACGAAAGCATATGTGTTTTTTAACACAAACTTATGTTTTTTTAAATGGACCTCCTGTATTTTTTCTTCAGCAATCCATAGCATGACAAAGCACATACATAATGGGGTTGATTGCATCGCAATATTCCCATTACATCCCGAGATATTGAGACACGAAGTTGACGCTTGAAATACCCGAGATGCACTGCTAGCGCACGTCCTGAGGCTCAGGCGTGAACCCCATGCTGCCCGTAATCGCGATGTGATTGACATGTGTAATCACACTTCCATACTTATCAAGAGGTCCTAAATACGGTCTGCTGCCATCAACTCTCATAAGCACATAATGGTTTCCCTCTTGCACGTTTTACGTATCTACGTACACAATATGAACCAGTACCGATCGGTGTACACCCGTCAGGTTGTCTTATTTATCCTGCACACCCAAAATAAAGTTTATCTAATGCGTTATATGACCCATTGTGCCCGTCGCGCAGCGCCTGGCTCTACCTAGTAAAGTGTCCAACGTAGTTCCCACTACTGCCACAGTTACCACTTCGCCTTGTTTATGATTTGCGACCCATGCAAACTCCTGCACTCCACCATCCTCCGAGCATCCCATTTGTTGTTGCTTTGGCGTGCAGTACACCGCTTGCCGGTGTAGTCGTGCATCAGAGTAATCTAGTGACGGCACGGAGGTAGTACACATTGTGAATAAACGTTGTGTTGTGGAACTTATACTGTACAGTATAATGTACACACATGAAGATATGGTAGAAATGCTGCTGATCTATGGAGAATGTACGTTGACGGGAAATACGTTATGAGATTGCTTGTTTGTTGATAATACTGTTAGCGAACATTATGATTATTAAGTTAATATGTCTGTTTTCTTCCCTACTCTTCATACCTGTACTGTACCCTGTTGTAGGTGGACGAAATGCTGTTCAGGCAGAACGACTGTACAGAAGACGATTCCCCGACAAGCCATCGCCTTCGTGCCGGATGTTTGGTCGTCTCACATCTCGTCTGCGTGAAACGGGAAGCTTAAATCCAAGACCTCGACATCGTCCTAGAACACGCACGGATGAACGTGCTGAAGTTGCTGTGCTCGCTACCATAGCTGTGAATCCTCAAATCAGCACACGTCAAATTGAACGTGAAGTTGGTGTGTCGAAATCAAGTGCACAGCGTATTCTTAAACGTCATAAATTTCATCCTTACCATGTTCATTTACACCAGGATCTTCATGGAAATGACTTCCGCAATAAGGTAACATTTTGTCGGTGGGCTCAGCAAAAACTTCTGACTAATCCAAATTTTTTTGCAGATGTTCTCTTTACCGACGAGGCATCATTCTCCAACAAAGGAATTGTCAATATGAGGAATATGCATTATTGGTCCGCAGACAATCCAAAATGGCTCCGTCAGGTAGAGCATCAACGTCCGTGGAAAGTTAATGTTTGGTGTGGGATTATTGGAGATACTATTATCGGACCTTTCTTTATAAATGGCATCCAAAATGGCAGACAATAGTCCAGATTTATACGACACAATCTTCCTGTTCTCATGGACACCGTACCTCTGAACCGGAGAATGGTCATGTGGTGTCAGCATGACGGATGGCCTGCACATAACGCCTTACGAGCACGACGACTTCTGAACCGTAAGTTCCCTGGTAGGTGGATTGGACGAGGTGGCCAAGTTAGGTGGTCTGCCCGATCTCCGGACCTTACACCGCTGGATTATTTTCTTTGGGGAGCAGTGAAGGATGCTGTTTACCAACATGTACCAACAACACCAGAGGACATGAAGCAACGCATTATTGATGCTTGTACAGCCATCAAAGAGGAAACAGTAGCACGAAATAGGGCATCCTTCATCCGCAGAGTGACCCTATGTATGCAAGCCAATGGGCATCACTTTGAGCATGAGATGTGAACGCTATGTTTAGTAATGTAGTGCTGGTATCGCAGTGGAAGTTTCTACAAAGGGCCATTTTACCCAGTGATGTTAAGAAACATTTGTATGCAACAATTTGTCATTTAACGCATTAGATAAACATAACATTGATAATTATGTGATAATAAAACTAATTGGTTAAACATGTTTCCATTCATCTTATATGTCCTACCTGAACTTCCCAAATCAAAACTTTTTTCCTAAACAACGGTAAAACTTTTAGTCCACTTGCTCGTTTCACTAAAACCATCAACATGAATTTTACTATTACGAGTGAATGATTAACTGTCACTTCGCTAGATCTACAGTAAAGTAAAGTTTTAACGTTGAACGGCATTACCTTTTTAGTAACGGATTAACGATAAGCGAAGTTAACTTTGTGACTAACGTTGCGGTATATAGATATGTTACAGAGCCGCATCAGCCCTAGCCTATGGGATAAATACCTGCTGGAATGTACGACGTTAATGCAGGATGGCAGCAGACCGTATTATTCGTTTCGGACCTCTTGATAAGTATGGAAGTGTGATTACGCATGTCAATCACATCGCGATTACGGGCAGCATGGGGTTCACGCCTGAGCCTCAGGACGTGCGCTAGCAGCGCATGTCGGGTGTTTCAAGCGTCAACTTCGCGTCTCAATATCTCGGGATGTAATGGGAATACTGCGATGCAATCAACGCCATTGTGTATGTGCTTTGTCATGCTATGAATTGCTGAAGAAAAAATATTGGAGGTCCATTTAGAAAAAAACATAAGTTTGTGTTAAAAAACAAATATGATTTCGTTTTAGAATTTTTCCAAATATGTACATTCATGGGCCCCAGTCCTACATTGATACCCGTGAAAGTCGTTTTCCGGTAGCTGTTATTGTTCCAGAGATATTTTGGGTGGACAAAATAGCTGGGACACCCTGTATAGAGATGTTCTTAAATTTGAGATCACTTTCATGAAGCAGAAGGTTGATAATCACATTTGTTTTTTCCAGTTGGTATTAATAGATGTAATGCATTTAACTGAGCCTGGAAATAGGTCGCCACGTTTGCGATTTTATGTTTGTAACCCACTTTCATCAGTAATAGTCGAAGCACATGCTTCTCGAATCAGATCTCGTAACACATTAAGGATTTTTCTGCCCTGCAGCAAACAGTATATAACAGCATTGTCTAGATTCTCATACATCATACATGTGATGGAATTTTAACAATGAACAAGAGGAGAAGAAGAAAAAGGAGCAAGTTGGAGTTCCCCTTAACTTGTTATTAACAACTTACCCTTAGAACTTCATGTACCTGGCCACCCATACTTCGTGCCAAGAACAAAGTTTATGGAATGACTACACAGAAGTGATTCTGGCATCAGTCCGTTAGATGCAGCTTGCAAGGAATATGACATCGCTTTCACGATGCAGTCAGACAGTTTGTCAAATAGACATCGAGCAGACCAGATTCTGGCTGAAACTGCTAGCCTTAGGGTAAAGGCGAAAGATGTTAAGCTTAGTGAGTAAACCGCTTTACGAGTGGTTGGTGTGATGAAAGAAGTTAAAATGGGCATGGGTATGAAAAACTTGGAGAAGAACTAGAAGAAGAACACAGAGAATGCAACTAACAAAAAAATTAAAATAGTTCAAAACAGTTTAAAATGTGTGAAGCTGGGCAGCAACCTCAAAGCAGCTGCGAAAATAGCTTCACAAGCTGTTCCAAAAGCAAAATCGCTCTGCAGAAAGCGATAGTACCATACCGAAAAACAAGTGGGTTATTACCTCTTATTCTAATATCTCAGTGCTTGGAGGATTAGTAGGTGGCAAGGATAGCTAAGGCAGTTAATAATGCAAACAGCTGACAGATGCAAAGACATAATCATGCAACGGAAGCAATAGGGAACACCTTCTATTGAGGACCATATAGGATAAATATGCTTGGTCTGTATTTGGGCAAAAAAAATGTCGTCCTTGAACACTCTTCCACCAAGAGCGATTACTAATATTGACTTATATTAGGTTAAAAGATGGAAACACCACATTTTTGGTGTGTGTTTTTCATAGATACTTTACCCAAGGCACCAAAAGCATATGAGAGCGCGATTGTTGCTCTCTAAACAGGAAGTGACCCTGATTCGCTAGGTATCTTACAGTTACTTCCTCTGGAAACAATGAGATATTTCAAAAACTGTACAATAAAGTATAACTGCACTACATTTCAATCACCTAAAAGTCATGAATGTGGGCATTATATGAAAGTCATGCGTGTGAGCACCCTTTTTTTTTTAAGTTTCTGCACACTTTTAGCTCGTACTGGCAGTAGGCTATCACAATGGATTTCATTAGCATTGCTTAACGTTTAGAACATGCGGTAGAAACTCGGTTACATTTTCTGCCTTTAATCCCATGCTAAGATTGTCTCATCATGGACACACAATTATCTTTTTCAACTTATTTGCAAACAATTCCATTCCGAAGATTACATCGACAAACAATAACTTCTATCTTTACAGTATAATCAGAGAGGGTTCAAATGGCTCTGAGCACTATGGGACTTAACATCTTAGGTCATCAGTCCCCTAGAACTTAGAACTACTTAAACCTAACTAACCTAAGGACATCACACACATCCATGCCCGAGGCAGGATTCGAACCTGCGACCGTAGCAGTCCCGCGGTTCCGGACTGCAGCGCCTAGAACCGCACGGCCACCGCAGATGGCATCAGAGAGGGGATCAGGAAATTCCGGACAGAGTTTCTTTAAATCGTGGAACTTATGAACTCGATGACATTATTTTCACCTAGCTGAGGGAGACAGAATCGTACATCAAGAACGACTACGAAGATGACACAGAAAAAAAAGAAAGAAAAACAACACCAAACTGGACATCAGGTAAAATAAAAGTCTCGAACGAAGCGATATGAAGATTAATGCATATGTTTATTTTAAGCTGGATGATAATAAAGGCTCAGTTTTAGGTTTTGAGGGAGAAGTAATTGAAAAATAAGCCATAAAGACAGTCAAACATCCAGTAAATATCCAGAATGTTAATGTCCCGTGCATTTACTGTTAACATGCGTGTAGGTTCATTCCCCAATTCTGCTCCTACGAACACATTACGTCAGTTCTGACCTGCAGTACCACCTGGATGTAAGACCATTAAACCTACCCATTTACATGGCAACTATCGTAAAATATATTTCAGAATTAACTATACCACTTAGAGATCAAGACATAAATCTTGTGGATTCCAATGGTGAAGAGAGAACTGTTCGAATACACTTAAGGAATCGAAATGGGCACTGCGTACAGGCAGCATGATGTGTCTGGAAAGAAAAAAAGAAAACGGATACAAAGAAGAAGAATGAGGTGAAGAAGATTAAGGAAGTGAATCACTAGGGTATACAGTGCTATAAATATTGACATTTTCTGCGAGCTCTCATTCAACATTGTGCTGAGTGGAGAGGAAGAACACGAAGAAGATGAGTCATATCCTGAATGTGAGAGGAAAAATTCTCGTTAACATCTTTATTACTCTCTTCGAATATCATTAGTTAAACTAGTCCGTCAACCACTTTTGGCTCACAACTATTCTATTCGAGAGATGTCTGTGTTTAAGAAAGAGTTGTTGATGAATCAGGACAATAGAAAGCTACTGACATCGACATTTTTGGAAGTTGACTATCAACAGCCGTCAAGTAATTTGTAAAATGCATGTCTGACCATCAGCTCCTTTTATTTTAAATCCAAATATCAACCGGTTTCATTCATGGACCATCTTCACGGATAAGGGTAAAAATGGTTTAAGCCACAACATTACATTCGTCATTACTTAAATAATGTGTAGAGCATGTGATGAATATCAATGTACGACACAGGACTTTTAGAAGCAAACATACTAACAAGTGTACACAGAGCAGCACTGAAGAGAAGTTCAGGACTGTAAGTATTGCACTGTACAATGCACCCACTTGTTATTAGTATGTTTGCTTCTAAAAGTCTAGTGTCGCATACTGATACTCATCACATTCTCTACACACTATTTAAGTAATGTCGAATGTAATGTCGTGGCTTAAACCATTTTAACCCTTATCCGTGAAGATGGTCCTTGACTGAAACCAGTCGATATTTGCGTTTAAAATAAAAGCGACTGAGGTGAAACATGCATTTTATACGCTACTGACATTGACATAAACAAAAATTGCACACTTCACTTATTTTCGGTAATTCAATATCGCTTGAAAAACCAAATTATTGTTCATGTGTATAATCCAGGAACTCCAACGCTAATGGAAGGACATGTATTTTTTACCCTAAATAACGCGTTTCATTGCAGAATGCTGGTTGGGAACGAGAAATGAACTAAAGGAATTTGTTGACAATGGAAGTTCAGTTTCTGTTTCCCACTCAATATGGTGCTGGGGTTCGCAGAGGATTGAAGGAGGATTATTTTCAACGCCCGCCACGAACTTGTTCTGATTCTCGCCAGACAAGACTCTAAACGTATTGTCTCCGATAACGCAGGTACGAAGTCGAAAATTGTACTCTATAAAATGTACTGGGAAATGACAGAAATATGAGTGTCTAAGAAAGAGCAAATATCATCACGTAACATGTTATGAAATTATAAAACCTAGCTCTAGCTTCCTTTATTCGGATTTAATCGAATGTGTTACACCATAAATTATAGTACGTGGGCGTGACAAGTTGAGCTCAAATCAACTCTCAAAATATAAGTAATTTTAGTCTTTCGTATAAAAAGAAATTCGATTTCCTGTGATTGCAGAATATTCGTTGCAATACACTTAACATAACAGATGATACATCTGAATTCCCGTAAATATGCTGAAGAGAAATATTAATTCAGATTCATCACAAGGAATACTGCGCAAGTGTATGAAATGTACTGCAAAATCCAGTCGCTGTTTTAAGGAGACAAAGGTCTAACCAGAAATCCGCTCATGAGTCGTAGACAGTTCCAGAAGTGTCCCATATATTTTGTCGATTGTTCGCGTTAAGAAGGAGAAACGTTGACTGATATGAGAATCGAGATGCAAATAAAAACACCGTTCCCGAAAAACGTGGTAGCATGCTGTCGTGATATTCACAATTCCGTTATTCAATTTATTCCTTCAACTAGCTGGGGAACATCGGAGATTCAGTGCTGTACTTAAGAAAAGAGTCTCGTAATTTCAAAACCAGATGTGACGTCATGATCATGTGATTGGAAGTACAGCCATTTTGTATCTTTAAAATGTTTAATAATCCATGAGAGCCACATAGGCATATTGCTCAAAGTAAGGGAAAAACTATAATGCTTAGGAAGAGAGTTTTATTTTGCGTGAGATGCTCATTGCTATACTTTCTTTCTTTCACTTGAGTGGCACAATAACTTTTTGTTGGGATGACGGCTCCAGAAAATGTCAGAGTTAATTGCTCAGTTGACTTTGGAGTGAAAAAGTTAGTAGCATAAAGCAAAACCGGAGTTCACACGTGTTACTGGTGCAAAGGACACATCTTAGCGAAGTCTGCTGACAGCACTGGCTGTTCCATGTAGATCATATTGATAGTTGGCACACAGCGTTGAACATCCTCTTGGCTCCTTACCGAGGCTATGATTGGTGAAGCGCTGTTGTAGTCGGTGCCACAGGCAACTAGGCGACGCCATTTTCTGAACAAAAAGTGCCAAATTCAGTGGATGTAAACTGTGGGAGGGGGGAGGTACTATCTGTCATGATGGTTTCTGGGAGACCCTTGATGGAAAAGATATGGGCCAGTGCTTGGACTGTTTTCGGCAATGATGCTGAAGACATTCAAAACACACATCAGTGAGAATCAACCAGAAGTATTCCAAGAAAAGGCCTGCAAAGTCTAAATGGAGTCGAGTCCATGTTGATGATGTGTCTGGCAAGGGAAAACATCAGCGTGTTGGATCTGCCTGTTTTCTCTGACAGGTGGTGCATCGTGCAAAATCGTTGTCAATACCTATATGTCGCTGAGCCAGTCATTTGGTCAAGGAGCTTTGTAGAGGAGCATCACTGTGCAATGTCTGAGGGTTTGTGGAATCACCGCTTGTATGTAACTGTTGTCCCGCTGAAGGCATAGGATATCGTTAAGAATTGATAGTTCGTTTCGACATTACCAGTATGTTTACAGCTGTGGGTGGTGTAGTTGTTTGCTGTCCACTGGGCAACCATGATCCACTAATCGAATTACTTGCCAAATGACTGGGCCACCTAAAGATTGGCGGGCAATGATTGCTGAACGCAAGTAGAAGTTGGCCATCACTTCTTCAGATTCAGTATCTGTATGGAAACAGCGCCCTGGCGCTGAATAGAACTCTGAGTCTTGTCCGAGGGCCAGGCTTCAGAGGATATCTGCAGGGGTGTTGCTTTATTGACCTATATAGTATGTTCTTGTTGTACCATGATGGGAACAATGGCCATCACTGGAGATGACACACCTTGCTGGTAGGCATGTTGCAGCTGGCCTTGATCAGTTAATGGAGTGAAATGTAAGCTGTACACACAATTGTGGAACTCTTTCAGGGAGAAGATAAGTCAGGGCTTCCTTCATCTACATCTACCTCTACATGGATACTCTGCAAATCACATTTAAGTGCCTGGTAGAGAGTTCATCGAACCACCTTCACAATTCCCTATTATTCCAATCTCGTATAGCGCGCGGAAAGAGTGAACACCTATATATTTCCGTACCAGCTCTGATTTCCCTTATTTTATCGTGGTGATCGTTCCCCCCTATGTAGGTCGGTGTCAACAAAATATTTTCGCATTCGGAGGAGAAAGTTGGTGATTGGAATTTCGTGAGAAGATTCCGTCGCAACGAAAAACGTCTTTCATTTAATGATGTCCAGCCCAAATCCTGTATCATCTCAGAGACACTCTCTCCCATATTTCGCGATAGTACAAAACGTGCTGCCTTTATTTGAACTTTTTCGATGTACTCTGTCAGTCCTGTCTGGTAAGGATACGACATCGCGCAGCATTATTCTAAAAGAGAGCGGACAAGCGTAGTGTAGGCAGTCTGCTTAGTAGGTCTGTTATATTTTCTAAGTGTCCTGCCAAAAAAACGCAGTCTTTGGTTAGCCTTCCCCACAACATTTTCTATGTGTTCTTTCCAATTTAAGTTGTTCGTAATTGTAATACCTATGTATTTAGTTGAATTTACGGCTTTTAGATTAGACTGATTTATCGCGTAACCGAAGTATAACGAGTTCCTTTTAGCACCTCACACTTTTCGTTATTTAGGGTCAACTGCCACTTTTCGCACTATTCAGATATCTTTTCTAAATCGTTTTGCAGTTTGTTTTGATCTTCTGATGGCTTTATTAGTCGATAAACGACAGCGTCATCTGCAAACAATCGAAGACAGCTGCTCAGATTTTCTCCCTAATCGTTTATATAGATAAGGAACAGCAAAGGGCCTATAACACTACCTTGGGGAACGCCAGAAATCACTTTTGTTTTACTCGATGATTTTCCGTCAATTACTACGACAGAAAATCACAAATCCAGTCACGTAACTGAGACAATATTCCATAAGCACGCAATTTCACTACGAGCCGCTTGTGTGGTACAGTGTCAAAAAGCCATCCGGAAATCCAGAAATACGGAATCGATCTGAAATCCCTTGTCAATAGCACCCAACACTTCATGTGAATAAACAGCTAGTTATGTTTCACAGGAACGATGTTTTCTAAACCCATGTTGACTGTGTGGCCGGCCGTTGTGGCCGTGCGGTTCTAGGCGCTTCAGTCTGGAACCGCGAGACCCCCTACGGTCGCAGGTTCGAATCCTGCCTCGGGCATGGATATGAGTGATGTCCTTAGGTTAGTTAGGTTTAAGTAGTTCTAAGTTCTAGAGGACTGATGACCGCAGATGTTACATCCCATATTGCTCAGAGCCATTTGAACCATGTTGACTGTGTGTAAATAGAGCGTTTTCTTCGAGGTAATTCACAATACTCGAACACAATATGTGTTCCAAAATCCTGCTGCATATCGACGTTAACGATATGGGCCTGTAATTTAGTGGATTACTCCTACTACCTTTCTTGAATGTTAGTGTGACCTGTGCAACTTTCCAGTCTTTGGGTACGGATCTTTCGTAGGGCGAACGGTTGTATATGATTCTTAAGTATGGAGCTAATGCATCAGCATACTCCAAAATGAGCTTAATTGGTATACAGTCTGGACCAGAAGACTTGCCTTTATTAAATGATTTAAGTTGCTTCACTACTCCGAGGATATTTACCCATGGTGGCAGCTGTTCTCGATTCGAATTCTGGAATATTTACTTCGTCTTCTATTGTAAAGACATTTCGGAAGGCTGTGTTTAGCAACTCTGCTTTGGCAGCCCTGTCTTTGATAGTATCTCCATTGCTAACACGCAGTGAAGGCATTGATTGTTTCTTGCCGCTAACATACTTCACATACGACCAGAATCTCTTTGGATTTTCTGCCAGGTTTCGAGACAAAGTTTCGTTGTGGAAATTGTTGTAAGCATCTCGCATTGAAGTCCAAGCTAAATTTCGAGCTTCTGTAAAATATTGCGAGTCTTGCGGATTTTGCGTCTGCTTAAATTTGGTATGTTTGTTTCGTTGTTTCTGCAACAGTGTTCTAATGCGTTTTGTGTACGAAGGAGGATCAGCTGCGTCGTTTGTTAATTTATTTGGTATAAATCTCTCAATTGCTGCCGATACTATTTCTTTGAATTTAAGCCACATCTGGTCTACACTTATATTATTAATTTGGAATGAGTGGAGATTGTCTCTCAGGAAGGCGTCAAGTGAATTTTTAACTGCTTTTTTGAATAGGTATATTTTTCGAGGATTTGGGGATTACAATATTCAATCTCCCTACGACATCCCTGTGTTCATTAATCCCTGAATCGGTTGTGATGCTCGTTATTAAGTCAGGATTATTTGTTGCTAAGAGGTCAAGTGTGTTTTACAACCGTTCACTATTCGCGTGGGCTCGTGAACTAACTGCTCGAAACAATTTTCAGAGAATGCGTCTAACACAATTTCGGATGATATTTTATGCGTACCTCCGGAATTAAACATATATTTTCGCCAACATATCGAGGGTAAACTAAAGTCATCATCAACTATTATAGCATGAATCGGGTACGTGTTTGAAATCAAACTCAAGTTTTCTTTGAATCTTTCAGCAACTGTATCATCTGAATTGGGAGGTCGGTAAAGAGATCCAATTATTATTTTATTCTGATTGCCAACAACGACCTCTACCCATACTAACTCACACGAATTATGTACTTCAATTCGCGACAAGTTAAACTACTTCTGACAGCAACAAACACGCCACCGCCAACCGTGTTTAGCCTATCCTTTCGGAACACCGTTAGGTTTTTCGCAAAAATTTCGGCTGAGTTTATATCCGGCTTTAGCCAGCTTTCTGTGCCTATAACGGTTTGGGCAACAGTGCTTTCTATTAGCGCTTGGAGCTCTGGTACTTTCCCAACACAGCTACGACAATTTACAACTGTTATACCAATGGTTCCTGTATCTATGTTCTTCCTGTGTTCAGCCTGCACCCTTTGTGACTGTAGCCCTTTTTGTGTTTTGGCGAGACCCCAACCTAAAAAACCGCCCAGTCCACGCCACACAGCCCCTGCTACTCGTGTAGCCGCCTCCTGCGTATAGTGGACACCTGACCTATTCAGCGGAACCCGAAACCCAACCACCCTTTGGCGCAAGTCGAGGAATCTGCAGCCTGCACGGTCGTAGAACCGTCTGAGCCGCTGATTCAGACCCTCCACTCGGCTCTGTACCAGAGGTTCGCAATCGGTACTGTCGACTATGTGCAAATGGTCAGCTCTGCTTTCATCTTGCAAGCAAGACTGGCAGCCTTCACCACTCCTGTTAGCCGCTCGAAACCAGAGAGAATCTCTTCTGATCCAAAGTGACACACATCACTGGAAGCGACGTGAGCAACCACCTGCAGCTGGCTGCACCCTGTGCTCTTCATGGCATCCGGGAGGTTCAAATTCAAGTGGCTCTGAGCACTATGGGACTTAACATCTGAGGTCATCATTCCCCTATAACTTAGAACTACTTAAACCTAACTAACCTAAGGACATCACGCATATCGATGCCCGAAACACGACTCGAACCTGCGACTGTGGCAGTCGCGCGGTTCCAGACTGAAGCGCCTACAACCGCTCGGCCACTCCGGCCGGCCCATCCGGGAGGACCCTTTTCACATCTGGAATGACTCCACCCAGTATGCACGCGGAGTGCACATTGGTTTTCTTAACCTTCTTATCAGCCAAGTCCCTAAGGAGCGCCATAACGCGCCTAACGTTGGAGCTCCCAACTACCAATAATCCCACCCTCTGTGATTGCCTGCATCATGCAGGCTGAGTGGTTTCCTCTGAAACAGGACAGGCGGCAGCGTCTGGCTCAGCGACAGTGTCAGCGACAGACAGCACGTGGAACCTGTTTGTCAGGCAGACCGGGGAGGCCTTACGTGCGGCCACCTGGGATGTCTTTCGCCGCCTGCTTCGCCCCGGGGCGACCTCCTCCCACTCGACCACAGGTGAGGGGTCAGCCTCAGTGCCAGCAGTAACTGGGTTGGCCACCGGCGAGGACCGATCGGGGGACTCTGACGCGCTGGATCTCCATGGCCGGCCCACAACTGTGGTGCCCATCCACTGCAGCCTCAAGCTGTGTAACTGAAGCCATCATAGCCTGAAGCTGAGAGCGAAGTGTCACCAACTCGGCTCGCATCCGTACACGACAATCGCAGTCCCTGTCCATACTAAAGACCGTGGAAAACTCAATTGTGCAGATAAACGGACTATCGACATGTGCTGCACAACTCTACTGTAGACCCTGAGGAAAACGCACGAACTGTGTCTAGTAATAGGCAGATATTCAAAAACATAACTACCAAAGCACTCATTATTTAGTCCCTGATTAGGAACTTGTACTACGCCACAAAATCGGTTTACTTTGCGACGCAACCGAAAACGCGAGAACTGTGGCTATTAGATGTTAAATTTACACGCTGAAACTCAAGAAACTAAACTATTAAAGCACGCATATGATATAATAAAATTCGCTTCTGGTTAGGAACTCGTAAATGCCGCAAAAGCGGTTACTTCCCTGTTGCTGCTTCTGTCTCGTTCGGCTACTACTGCCTGACTCCTTCTCTATTTAGTAGTAATTACGTTGTGCTTGTGTTTGTGTCTTGGAGATGAATGCCATAGTGTGTTCCACCCCATCAACTTCATCGAAGCCTTAATTCAATGTATCTGCTGCGTCAATTAAGGTCTTGAAAGCGTTGAAGGCCTTGAGACATTCTGGATGAAGAAGAACTCTTTAGAAATCCTGGAAAGCTTTGTCACATGTGGGAGTACAATTCCATTTAACGTTTTTCAGCATCAGCTGAGGGAGTGGTTCTGCGATGGTCACCCCATGTGAAGAATGAATTTTCTGTACTAGTTGAGTTGTCCATTGTAATGGAACCTATTAAAGGCGTTACTTTACCGAAGTATGCGATACCCTCCAAATGCAACCAGTTTAACGAGTATTTATAATTATAGAAAAGTTATTGTGTATGTTAACAATGATTGCATAACATGTCTCCATAAACAGTCAACTCATTAAATTATGCTGAATAACTGACCCACACAAAAGTTAATATCACTTGATCACTGATACAGCAAATGTCATCATGTAAAAGCACTATGTTCTTCTTAAATAATTAACATGAAGTACGAAAAATAGTGGCCAACTCACGTATTTTGGATCTCCTTAAATAAAAATCACCCAGTGAGATCTATTTGTTCACTAGGAGCGTTTTCACTCAGTATTCACGTAAACACTCCTATTTTGAACGAAAACCAATGTAATTCTTAATAATTCATGTTATTTCCTTATTTATGCAAATTAGAGAAGTCGATTGACAAACTTCTAAAAAACGGCCTTTTTGTAACAAAGAATTATTCTGTCAAGTCAAAAAATCTGTCTGACATTTTAATAACCTGTTAAATTATGCCACTTGATATAAATTAATAACTTGTCTGCACAAATTACGATAACAGATGTACATGTGACTTATAAACTATATCTCTTTTTAGTAGTTCTTTGACAAGGTTATAAATACAAGCAGCTAGAAGGGTCGGGAGCGCAGTCGGAATGTCACTTTGGTAAAGTGTGTTTGTGTGTTATTGTTCGAGGTGGATAAACAATGCAAAGAACATGTAAAAGAAGTACTACTTTGTGTTGTGTCATTGTCTTTGGTGGACAGTGGAATTAAGATGGCCACCGGATTATAAATATTTGTTGGTTTCGCTCGTTATTTATCATCAAAAGTACATCAAAAACACGGGACCTCATCTTTTTATCCCTAGACAACCAGATATAGAGCCAGCATTAGTATCGAGACACAGCAGCGATCCAGCAAGCAGCAGCGATTACCACAATGCATTTTAATGGCGCCAACCTAACATCAAGTGCTAACAAGCTCCGTAAATGGGAGTGAAATAGTGCGATTATCGCAAATATCTACGACTAGGCGACCATTACACCATGTACGGATTTTATTTGTTTGGCATCGTTAGTAATTAGGGGTTTCTGGATAGCCTGCATGTAGTGAGGTGCGGTCTGTATCCATGATACACTTAACATATGTCCCAAATATTCTACTTGTGGTAAAAACAAAAAACAACATTTGTCGTTCTTACACACGTTGGTCAGCTGGAGCAAATCAAATGAGTCGAGGTTGACAGTTACATTTTGAGCGTTCTTACCAGTAAGTACAATGTCATCTAAGTAGCTGGCCATCCCTGGCACGTCACATGTAAAATGCTGTAAGTAACATTGAAAGATATTTGATAGAAACCGATTATACTGACAAAGTCCAAATGGATTGTTGATGACCAAGATGTTCATTGATGCTTCGTCTAGCATGAGTTGGATACATGCACTGCACAAATAAATTTTTCTATAGATCTTGCAACTGGCAAGATATAATACATGCTACATTTGGTGCAGGGTAGGAATCAATGATGAACTGGACATTAATCGGGGTTTTGAAGTCTCCACACATCCTTAGCGGACCCTTCGGTTTTTCCACATTGACAATGGGAGTGACTCACTGACTATTGATAAGGCAGGTCAAGATGCTCTCATCCTGGAGGCGTTTGAGCTCGCTCTGAAGCATATCCCAGAAAACAAAGGGAACAATGTGTGCTTTGAAGAAGCAGGGCGTATATGAGAGGAGGAGTGCAACATGTGCATTAAATGTGGTTTTGAAGTCTCCACACATCCTTAGCGAACAGTTCGGTTCTCCCACAATGACAATGGGAATGGTTAATTGACTGTTGATGAGTTGGGTCAAGATGCTGTCATCCTGCAGGCGTTTTAGGTCTCTCTGAAGCATATCCCAGAACAAAAAGGGAACAATGTGCGCTTTAAAGAAACAGGGCGTGTCTGAGGGAAGGAGTGCGACGTTTGCCTCTTGTGGTGATGGTAGAGAGAAGTGAACAAACTTGTTCATATTTGGCGCAAAGATCCTGCAGATGTGAGCTAGCCACTAACGGTTCGATACTGTTAGTAGAATTACGTACTTCCACCTCAGGGCATGAAAACGGCTTAAACCCAGACTGTTTGTAGCCCCTGTTGCATCGACCATGAGGTGTGCTATAATCAGGCTGCCTGGTACGGGAATTGAGCATTAAACTGGCTCTTGATCGCGATGGTGTTATTGAGTTGTTTGTAGAACATCTGAAGTGGGGGAGAGCTCTGACAGCTGTATGTTTCCTAATCTGTAGTGACTGTTGACACACTTGTCTCGATTTGGTAAACCACTGGGATGGCATTGACAGCCACTGTCAGCATTAAAAACCTATTGGAGAAAGGGAGAAGGGGCTGAACATGGAGTACATCAGGAGGGAAAACACTAGACACCTCATTTGATCCGTTATCTAGAGAGTCCAGGCGAGTATAATAAACATTCATTTACAGAGATGACTGACAAACTTCAGCCTTGAGACCCGTTTTTCACTGGCTGAGTATTTGGCTCAGCGATAATAGTACTGTTGATTCTGATGTGTCACGAAACAATCACTGCAGGAGTGCAGCTGTGGGGACCTGTCCACAGCGTCTTTGCCTTTGGCAAGCGACTGGGGCCAATATGGAGGCTGAGACTGGGTCTGGGTTCAGAGAAGTACGTGGATGGCAAAAACCAGATGGGGGTCCTGCAGTGCTGCCGAGGATCTAATGATGGGAAGACACGTATCCATTGAGGAGTCCTTGTGCTGACGGAGATCACAGTGGAGTACTCTATATCCTGGGCTAACGACATGGCGAACAATTGTTTGCGCTGGGGTTTGCCCACTGAAAACGGCAGTCTCTGTACATATGCCGTAACGTAGCTATCTACTCCATATACACCTTACCCACAGAGCCTGCAGGAGCTGAAAAATTTTTGACAGGCAGCTGTGATATGCATTTAAGAGTCACAATAGTCTAGTAAGCATGCATTGAATCGTCCAAACAGAAGGACGTACGACTCAACATCTGGGTTGAGCTGCTGCAGTAAATGGTACATTTCAGAGCCTTCATAGGGCAAAAAGAAAACTTGCCGGTGAACATCACCTGCCCCTCCCCCCCCCCCCCCCTCGCCGTCCACGGAGTACCCAGAAGTGCCGCAACACGACTTGGCATGGACTGGACTAATGTCTGAAGGAGTACTAGAGGGAACTGACACCACGAATCCTGAAGGGCTGTCCATCAATCGGTAAGAGTGCGAAGGGGTGGAGATCTCTTCTGAACAACACGTTGCTGGGCATTCTAGATATGCTCAATAATATTCGTGTTTGGGGCGTTTGGTGGCCAGCAGAAGTGTTTAAAGTCAGCGGAGGGTTCGTGGAACCACTCTGTAGCAACTATAGAAGTGTCCTGCTGGAATTGCCCAAGTCCGTCGGAATGCACAATGGACATGAATGGATGCAGGTGATCAGACAAGATGCTTACGTATGTGTCACATATCAGAGTCATATCTAGGCGTATCAGGGGTCCCATATCATTCCAACTGCATACACTTCACACCATTGCAGAGCCGCTACCAGCTTGGAGAGCCCCTGCTGACATGCAGGGACCATGGATTCATGAGGTTGTCACCATACCCGTACACGTCCATCCACTCAATACAGTCTGAAACGAGACTCGTATAACCAGGCAACATGTTTCCAGTCATCAACAGTCCAATGTCGGTGTTGACGGGCCCAGGCGAGGCGTAAAGCTTTTTGTCGTAAAGGGTATACGAGTGGGCCGGGCCTTCAGCTCCGAAAACCCATATTGATGATCTTTTGTTAAATGGTTCGCACGCTGACACTTGTTGATGGACCAGTATTGAAATCTTCAGCGATTTGCGGAAGGGTTGCACTTCTGGCACACAATTCTCTTCAGTCTTTGTTGATCCCGTTCTTTCAGGATCTTTTTCCTGCTACAGCGATGTCAGAGATTAATGTTTTACCGGATTCCTGACATTCACGGTACACTCGCTTAATGGTCGTAATGAAAATCCCCACTTCATCGTTACCTTGGAGATGCTGTGTCTCATCGCTCATGCGCCCACTATAACACCACATTCAAACTCACTTAAATCTTGGAAACCTGCCATTGTAGCACCAGTAACCGATCTAACAACTGCGCCAGACACTTGTTCTATATAGGCGTTGCCAACCGCAGCGCCGTATTCTGCCTGTTTACATATCTCTGTACTTGAATACACATGCCTATATCAGTTTATTTCTCGATGTAGCGTATATAGTTTGCCCATGTCTCGACCTTTTTGTCAAATGAACAGAAAGGCGAGGGTGCCGTTTGGAATCCTTCCACCAGTACATCGATGTGTGGCAGGTTGCTGGAGATTCCTAGCAGTGATGTGCTGATGATAGCCATCTATTCCAACAGCAGTTGTTGAGTTTGTTACATATTATGGAGAAGTAGTAACACTGGGGCACTAACATCCGTTGACGGAGCCATGCTGCAACGCAAAATACATCTCAGTTCACTCGGGACTTGGAAGCCATACAAAATAAAACCACCCTCTACCTCGAACATAGCACATGCATGAAAAACTGAGTTCCACAAAAAACGCCTCACTGCCATTTGATGTGTATCACACCGCTGGAGGTGCAGTGAGAACATAGGCCAGGTAAACAACATAGAAAAAGCGATAAATGAAAATTTGTACCAATGCTGGGATTCGAAACCAGGTCTCTTGCTCACTAGGCAGATGCCCTAACCAGTATGCCACTATAGCACCGTGACTTTTCACAATTGCAGGGGGTACATTAGTATGTCTGTCCCCTCCCCCCCCCCCCCCCCCCAAATCCAAATTCTCATTCACACTTCAGCCCACTTGGCATTCCACCTAAACTCACATCTAGCATATCTGCCTAGTGGGCAGCAGAGCTGGCTTCAAATCCCAGCCTCAGTACAAATTTTTATTCATTGCTTCACTCAGCATATTTACGTGATAGATGTTAGAGACTTGAAAATGTCTCTGGAACTGTGTAGTTTCACTTAGTTAATACAGAACAGGTTTACTAGTAAGCACATGAACTCAAATATCCTCCTTAGAGTATGTTTTTACATTGACAGTATATGGTTAAGTCAGAGTTGCACTTGAATGGCACAATAACTGTCTGTCGGGATGTCGGTCCAAGAAGAAAGTTAATTGCTTAGTTCACTTTAGTATGAAAATGTGAATAATGTGAAGCACTACGATGGCCAAAACCAAAGCCCGTATATGTCCCAGTACAGAGGTCAAATCTTAGCAAAGTTTGGTTGACAGCACTGGCTGCATCATGCAGAGAATGTTGCTGGTTGTAATACGGCGCTGAAGACCCTGTTGGTTCCTTGGCGAGTCTGATTGACGAACCGCTAGTGCGGCCGGCGCTTGGCCCAGACAGCTCGTTAGGAATGAACTGTGTGCAAATCACAAATTAGTTCTCGTTTGTGTGCACATAGCGGATATCTTACTCATCAAAAGGGGAAACCTCTCATGTTGAGGATTATATATATATATATCATGAATTTGCTCATTCCTATGTTTGCTTTTTTTCCAGAACCAGGTATGAATACGATATCTTCTTTGAGTGCCAAGTATTTCGCACAACAGACAATCAATTAGTTCCAAAGGAACATGCATTTCGGATGTTGCGTGGTGCCTGAAGTAGCATGGTTCCTTCTGGTGATTTCATTCCACAGTGGACAATGCCCTACTATGTGTTGGTTATACTTTCAGCAAAATGGTTAATCTAAAATCGCCATCCCCACAGTATTGGCTCAGCTGGTGTGTTAATGGAGACTGGAGACAGCGTCGAATGCCTCGCACTCAGTCATCCACCTGAGTCACGTGCAGGGCGACCAACATTTGATCGTGGTGTTAAGGAAGATGACCAACATCTGACCATGATCTTAAGCGAGGTTTAAGGAAGATTCAATAGCAATAAATTTCACCTGCACAACTACATCGCATTTTCTTTGAAGGTGTGACAAAGACAAATGTCCATATATTTTCAAGACGTTATTTCAGTATCCGCATTTAATGCATCGCGTGTACGTTTTGTTGCATTATGCAGTGTGTGTTCTGAGCATTTGGTTTCATAAAATGCTTGTTGTGTTCTTAGTATAGTTTAAACATAAAATTTTGCTTCCTGTGATTTATGTTTGTATTATCTCCACAGTGCACAGCGAGGTTCCTTACATCTAAATTATGAAAATTAAGTGAAGACTTGATCAGACTGTGGACACAATAGTTGCTTCATCAGTCTGTTCCATGGAGTCCATAAGTCTATTTCTTATTATCTTTTCAGGCTCAAAATGCCTTGCAACTAGAGGGATCATCTTTACGTTTTTGTGGTCGGATGCATTAACTGCAGTAGAGAAAAAGCTGCTTGATTTAGTTGGATCTTTCGAGACTCCAATGAAATTCTGAACATTGGAGCCAAAATCTTTTGGACAATTGATTCTGCCTTCGTTCGACGGCATTTATCATCTTAGTCAAACAGAAATCATGGAAAGCATACTTCCATAATTTATTTCCACAACCCCATCACCTGCAACGTTTTTAATGATCTTACTGCCATTACCAAAATATTTCAGTAACTTTGAGGACATCTTCAGTTCTTTTTCATTGCGATTATGAAATTCTATAAAATTATGTTGGATGCAGTAGGCATTTCTCCTGTGATCTAACGCAGCACACAATAAGCTTGTGTGAGTTAGTTGAGAAGTAAATAACACGAGTGTGCTTAAACATGACTGCCTCTACAATCCGTTTCCTCAAGGCTTTGTTACTTCTGTGCCTTATTTATACCATAGCCTCCTATCGGTAAGAGGCGAGTGCATTTGTTGGTTGCCGGTACTGACTGAAGACAAACAAGTAAACATTCCCCTCTCACAACCTCTCTAGTCGCCAAGGCTATGGCATTCTTCTTCCACCCCTCATATTGCCCTCATATTGCCTAATACATCGATTATTAAAGGAAAACTTTCCGAGATCTGTCGGTCAGGGATTTAGAACTATCGATAGTACTTCGTGGGACTAATATTTATAATAGCTGTCACTGACGAAATACGCGGGAGAAAGAGGCGGTCAGTAAGGAAACCGGGAGGATTAAGGAAAAGTTGCTGTAACACGAGAGAACATGGGAAAAGCGGGATAAATGGCTCTGAGCACTATGGGACTTAACTGCTGAGGTCATCAGTCCCCTAGAACTTAGAACTACTTAAACCTAACTAACCTAAGGACATCACACACATCCATGCCCGAGGCAGGATTCGACCCTGCGACCGTAGAGAAAAGCGGGAGAGTAGAATGCCCTAGTTACGTGACTGAATCAGAGATCTGGAGAAAGTAAAATGGATTAAGAACGTGTTGGCAGAATATGACGTACTTAGTTCTGAGGACAAGGACAGCCCCTCATTTCTTACGCTGTGATGGAAAACGTGTGTTGACAAATACGAACCAGCGGCTGCTGAATTAAATGTGGAGTTATTGAATCAGTGATGGCGTGATTGTCACTTGAAATATTTCTCATTTGACGTCAATGAGTGGATAGATCTTGTTGTTGAACTATGAAGGAAATGTTATGTTAGTTTGATGCCAATGAGTAGAACGGATCTTGTTGTTAAACAATGAAATAAATGTAAAGCATTTTATAATAAAATTTATAGCTTGATGCTAATGAGCAGAATGTATCTTCTTGAGCAATGAAATAAATGTAATGTTTCAAAGTTTGTAACATATTATATAAGGAAATATTTCATTGTTGATACCTCATTCCACCAGCAATCTGCTCGCGTTACAGACTTCACTGTAATCAGTATGAAAGCTGAAATATTCACTGATCAGCCAGAACATTACGGCCACTTACCTAATAGCCAATACGTCCACCATCGGCACAGACGACAGCGACAACGCATAACGGCACGGAAGCAATGAGGTGTTGGTAGGTCGCTGGAGGGAGCCTCCTCCACATCTGCACACACGAGTCACGTCTTCTTCTCCTTCTTAGCATGATCCGCTTTTTGACACATCTACCTCCATCTGTGTCTGTCAAGGGCATCTTGATAGGTTCCACTGATGAATTGCGTGTTCTTCTTGATATGGTCAATCCTGTCACGAGGTCTTCGGCCATTTATATCCGTGTGCAGAGCTGTCCTCGCCGCCGAGTGTGCTTTACCGCGCCTGACGTATCCATACCATCTTAATCTGCTTTCCCATAGTTTGCCTGATATGAGTGCAACTCCAAGTCACCGTCGAGCGTCGACGTTTGTAGCATGGTCAAATCGGGTAATCCCAAGGGACCATCAGAGCATATGCATTTCCGTCACATGGAGAGCCTGCTCATGCTTAGTTGTTGTTGGTCAACACTGCGACCCATGACGTTCGACTGGATGTACTACAGTCCTATAAACCTTTGACTTAAGGCTTAAAGGCATACAGCAATCACACAAGACGCCAGTCACCTGGCGCAATTTCATCCAGGCTGTGTTAACATGGGCACGGACATGCGGTAGACTTTCACCATCACTGCATGTGACAGAGTCAAGATATTTGAATCGCTCCACTTCCTTCAGGTCTTCTCCACCGACTTTGATGATCCCATCGGTTTGAATACCACACACAAGTCAAGCAATTCCCATAAATTGGGGGAAGGGGGCGATGAGCTCTGTCGCCATTTTCAATCACATCCTAGATATATTCGAACGGGTACAGATGTGGCAAGATGGGGTGGTGTGTGTGTGGGGGGGGGGAGGCAGCACAGCAATTGGAACTCGCCACCGTGTTCGTCGAACTTCTACATCGCACTCCTGCTCTTGTAACATGGCGCATCATTGTGCTGAAAAATGCCACTGCCATTCGGAAACAGAATCGTCATGATGGGATATACGTGGTGTGCATCCACTGAACCATACACCTAGGCCGTCATGGTGCCTTGCGCGAGCTCCACTGGATGGCCACGTGGATGTTCCCCAGAGCATAATGGAGCCACCACCAGTTTGTCTCTGTCCCGCAGTACAGGTGTCGAGGAGCCGTTCCCTTGGAAGACGACGCATTTGCTCCCTCCCGTCGGCATGATGAAGAAGGTACTGGTCGTGCATCCATTGCATTCAGAGTTGCCGCTGTCGTGGTGTTAACATTGACATGTGTATACATCTGTAATGAGGGGTGGCAGCCTAACCCCACGACGTCTGTATGTGGTTTCACCCCGGTTTACCCACGTGTTGAAGACACCACAGTACTCCTCGAACACCCGACAAGTCGTGCAGTTCCCGAAATGCTTGTGCTAAGCCTCTGGGCCATCACAATCTGTCGTCGGTTAAATTGAGATAGACCGCGCGCTTTCCCCATTCTTCCCGTGGACAGGACACTCACCGATATTACACTGATATGCACCGTGCTTATAACTGACTACCAGTCGTTACTCGCCAGGTACAAAGCTATCGCCTGGGCGGCTTTATATCGATAGTATGTCAGTGGTCATATTTTTCTCGCTGACCACTGTCTATCTTTGAACACGGCGCATTTTTACGCAATTGAAGTGAAGCTTATGTATTTGACAGCTACAGCGTAACTGGCTATTTCGATTTAATGACCTCTAAAATACCACGCTGCGACTGGCTGTAGTGGGGAGGGTAGAGATGGGGAAGGGAAAGGGGGGGGGGGGAGGAGGGAGAGGGGAAGTACGTAGCCTGTCACGTAATGATGATGACGTGGTTGATATGGGTGTCGACGTTACTGATACAGGTGATGACATCATAGATAAGGAGGCACACGGCTTGCAATGTCATGGCTAGGACACTGACCTGCTCACGCCATGTCACAGATGTAAACAAAATGTATCGGAAGCAGCATAGGTATGTTGTTACTGATGTCCAGATTTATAAGTTACTGTCGAGAATTGTGTTCTGTGAAGCGATGCGTGTTCTGCACTGGGGGAAAAAATCAGTAGACCAAGAGGGAAACGAAAGTTGGTTGGCGTGTTTCTACATCTGAAAGGCGATGTGCTGTTCAAATTCAGCACCATTCGCATAAGAGTGAAGCTAGTAGCGCCACTATGAAGATGCAAATCAGGTTTGCTTTAAATACGCACCGTAACTGTCATCAGTGTTAGTTACGTTTGAGATGTGACGTGATGAGGTGATGTCAGTCAAAAATGCCTGTAAGTCGAAGAAGACGCCATCATCAACTCCTCACTGCGTTTGGACAGGGTTATATAATAGGACTACGAGAAGCTGAGTGTTCCTTCTTCGATAATGCAGAAAGACATAACAGGAATTTAGCCACTGTATATGATTGCTGGCAAGAATGTACGGTCGCAAGAAGAGCGGGCTGTGGACGGCCATGTGGCACTACCGCGAGGGTAGACCGTTGTGTTTGACATGCGGCGCTGCCGCATCGTACTGCATCTGTAGCAGGTATTTGAGCAGCAGTTGGCACCACAGCGACACAACGAACTGTTACAAATCGGTTCCTTCAAGGACAGATCCGATCCAGGCCCACCGCAGCTTGCATTCCACTGTCCACCGTCATTTGCGACCTGAGTGGCGTCAAGCGAGAGCTCATTGGAGCACAGGCTGGAGGACTGCTGTGTTTTCCGGTGAAAGCTGGCTCTGCCTTAGTGCCAGTGATGATCGTGCGTTGGTTAAAACGACGCCAGTTGAGTGCCTGCAACCAACTTGTCTGGATGCTGGACACACTGGAGATGCACCTGGAGTTATGATCTGGAGTTCGATTTCATACGACAGAGAAGCACTCTCGTGGCTATCCCACGCGCTCTGACTGAAAATTTGTACACCAGTCTGATGTTTCGAGCTGTTGTGCTGCCAGTCACGAACAGCATTCAGGGGGGTGTTGTTCACCAGGATAAGGCTCGTCAGCATACCGCTGTTGTGATCCACGATGCTCTACAAACTGTTAACACGTTGTTTTGGTCTGCTCGGTCACGAGATCTGTCTGCAGTCGAGCACTATGGGATACCACCGGACGACAGCTCCAGCGTAATCCACAACCAGCGTTAACCGTCCCTGTATCAACTGACCGAGTGTACCGCGGATGGTACTGCATACCACAAACTGACATCCCACACCTTTACAACAAAATTCATGCACGTTTTTAGGCTGCCATTCAACGTTGTGGCGGCGACACCGGTTATTAATTTACCAGCATTTCTCATTTGCAATGGCTCATCTCCCACTTACATTAACCTGTGATCTCGCAATGTTAATCAGTTAAATATATAACCTAGACAAATGCATTCTCGAAATTTCATTACTCTACATTAATTATTTCAAGGTGTTACGACTTTTTCTATCTGTGCATTGCCATAACTACCGGTTCTGAATACTTTCCACTTTCTAACAGGATGGGTGTAGCTTATCCCGTGTAACGGAATTGTATCAAGCACTATCGAAGGTTTTTCTAACGGAACTGGAAACAGATGTCATGCCTAACCACGACGAGAAAGTGTCCTAAACACAATAGTGTACACGGAGCGCGAAACCTGAGATCATGACAGTTTAGCAGTCGAACTGCTCCGTGATCCATACGAGTGGTTACAGCCATCGCCAGATACAACGTGCCTTAAGACAGAAGACGCCAAGACCATAGTCTCCTGAGGACGAAGAGAAACATTTTACGACGGCGATTATCGCATATGTCAGGAAGACATGAGCACAAATATGAAGAGTACTCCGGAAACATGACGTGGAGTGCTTGTAATGCTCATTAGCTAAGACGCAAGCCTTCTTGGGATCAGTCGAGGATGACCTACGACTCCGGAAATCGATGTGGCGAAATATGTGTAGGCCATACTACCTGTGTGGTTGTGGTGTTTCTTTTTTCTTTTCTTTTTTGTAAAAAATATTTATATTTTGATCCAATTATTATTCTCTTGTGAAGATTCAGAAATCTGTTGTGAGTTCTGCACCACTTCTTGGCGGGAAGAGCAAAGATTTTATCAAAAAACGTAAGTACTGTACGTGATAGTTTCCTGAAATCGTTTGCAGAAGGCGTAGCGTTCTCAAGATCAAGAACAGAGTCCGCATTGCCACTTAATTTATTTGTGCCGTGATCATGTTGGATCACGACCGGATATGAGACATAGCAACTACGAACAGGGAAACCTAAGGGACCAGACAGAGCTGGAGATTTTCTTTGCTATACTACACCACACATTAAAGGAGGTTCGATTTAAATCACAAACAAGGTAAAATAGGAATGCGCCTTCTGCCTTAACTACGACGTTTGCCGACATGCAGTCGGTCCCTGGTAGCTGTATGAAAACTAAAAACACCGTTGTTTCTGTTGCTATTAATAGGAGATGGACAGCATAGAAATACTTTAAGTAATAAGCAGGCACTACAGCATTTGAAAGCACAATAACCAATTTAATTACCTTAGTCAGTATTTCTAACAATAGGCTCCGTACATTTCAATTTTATATCTTGATGGCTGTTTCTTTAAATAAAGTCCTTTAACATTTTCGACATTTCATCTTAGCTGCACACATAAATTCTTACATAGCACTGCACAATAATAATATTTCACAATAACTAATTAGTGATTGCAGACCACGCCATATACGCGTCCGCCGTCTTTAAAAAATATCAGGACTGTGGAAACAGAAGAGGATTACCATTCTTAAGCTGTCAAAAAATAAGAAACACAAAATATCTCTATCGCTACAATTTGTGAACAATTCGTATTCCGCGCCGTGGCGCATAAGGTATTCTTTGAAATATCGGGTGGTCACTGCTCAGCGACGATCTAAGAAATTTTTACACAGATTGTATGGCTTTTATGAGCCTGCATGGTTAGATAATCGAATGTAAGTTTATTTAAGCTATCGAATTGGATACCTCCCATGAGGAGGGGAGGAATACCGGAGGTATTACTTCCGTCCTTATGTCACTCGTAATATTAGTGGCTTTTAATACATGTCTGTTGCTGAAATTGAGTAGTCATATACACGTCACTATACACGTGACGTTTCATAAAGTTACCATACTAGAGAAAATATTCATTGTTAAGATCATTAGTAAAAATTGTCTTCGTGCAGTTCATCTGCATCCGTGTTTTGGTCACAGGGTTTCTTAACATCTACAACAACATGGAAAGTATTACTATTCACAATAAAGTTATATACAGATGACAGGCATTGTCGCAGAGAAAAAAATACATACACATAGAAGTACCTATATAATCCTAAAATACTTACAAGCTATGAAATTGACGTGACATTTTCATTATTCTTTCACACGTTTTCCAAATTTTCAATGTCTCTAACAAGCTCGATAGGCTCGTGTTTATTTCATCGTAATATTCTTTCTTATTTTACACACATTGTACATCGGTTCGTGGATCACACTGTGCCGTCGAATTGTTTGTCAAGAATCGCTCAGGATGGGAGTCCCTTTTCTACCACTTCACTGAATAGAATTTGCCATTCTCCGTCAACTCATGGAATATGAAACATAAATACAGAATACTCTGATTAGTATTACTTAAAATTATCGGTTTAAGTACAATGGGTTCAGGATGCGTAAGGATCATTTTTTTCTTTCTTTCATTTCGCACTGATTTCTGCTCTTGTTTATGACAGCGGTTAAGGCAAATATCAACCTCGTTCTGACCGTGACCGAAATTTATTCTACTCGTGACCATTTTATTATTCACTTAATACAAATCGTTCTCTTTCAGTCTCTAAAATATGATGTTTGCTGTGTACATATAGAACAATGTCCTTCGAAGTAGTATGAAGTCTCAATTATTGCCGGAGCGAGCCACGCGGACCCGGCCATTAAAGTTTCAAATATCCATTATTTCCTCATACACCGCTGCGCGGCAATGTTGACAGACCAGCACCGGCCAGTATCGCGCGCGCAATCGTAGATTGGGTGTGTGTTGTGTTGTGTTGTCCGCCGACAACGTGCTGCGTTTAAAGCACGTTGTTTCATGATTGCTGCTGTTGCTTCACCGAGGAGGCCCGCGCGAAGTCATCTCGTCATACCACTCGTCAACTGTCCGTAAAGAACTCACAGGTAAGTGAAAAGAAATTATTTTGCTGGCTTGCGAGGGCTGCATGGCGAACGATACTTATTCACTGACCGTTGCGCACTTTAAAAATAAAACTAATACACACAAGGTATGGTATAAAGAATCGTGAAACGGACTCGCTTTTCCACGCACAAATTTTCACTTTCACTTTGATAGTCGTTCGTGAAATAACGTCGTCCTTTATGTCACTTTCTCTTTACAAAAAGAACACTTTCACAGAAGGATAACAAGATACCTGACTAATAATATTTACATAGTTTGTTTACAAATACATATATATTCTTAATCTAATAGTCACGTCCGGTGCAGAACTGGCTCTCTCTTGCTTACCAGTTGAAATTTACGTCTTCCACTTAAGACTATTTTTAAATCTCCTCTTATAAACTCAGCTACCAGAGTCATTTATTCTTTACCGTCAAATTCTTATTACATTTTTTAATTGTCTCAAAGACAAACTAATTGACTTCCTCTTTGAGAACACGCCTTTGTTTATTACTCTTTTCATTTATGTGTACATTTACTTGTGTTTACTGTGTTATTTAAATTGAGGACAGCCTCCAGACAGAGTGACTGCCCCCATTTCCATGCGGAATACTATTCACTTAAAAGTATAAAGTATACGGGCGATGACGGAATAATCGCGCGTTACAAAGACAACAAACTCAATTGCGTGTGAAACAAATGGCTTGACTCTAATTGGCTTCAACAAGCAAAATTTAACTGATCTCGTCGCAAACCCACACGCTTTTCATATGAGTTGCTTCGCCCAGACAGTACAAGTAAACCTCTACGAGCTGATCTTTGGAATAGAATGTTTGAAGGATTATCAGGGGTCGACATTTTGGATAAGATTTTATAAAGGAACAGAAAAATCAGCATTTAAATAATCTGGACATTATCATACTAAACAAGAAACATTTATATGCGAGCGCTTATGCTAATGCAATTGCTTTTTGCGTGTCATTCACTTAGAAAATATAATTGATTCATTTACATGCCTCTATGCATGTGCTTGTTTGAGCAATTATTTACATGGTTAATTGACTCTGTAGTCTTGTACAAGAAGCTGTCATCCCTCCTGTTCTTAATCGCTATATTTAGTCTTGCGGTTGGCATTTCTTAAGTATAACATTTCCATGGAACTTTATATTATGTGTTATCTCTACCTCTTCTTTTACTTGCTACTCCTTCGAATTTGCGTCAGCATAACTTCTCTGCCATAGACTTTAAAATTCTGTTTCTAATTAAATTTTCCACATACATTACTTCTTTTAAGCATCGGATCTTTCACATGTTCTTTAGTATATTATAATTTACTCCTTTTTTTAAAGGTAATGTGTCGCTCTCATTATTATTCTTTGATTCTAGTCACGAAAAGTTAAGACCCTTTATTTGTCCTCCGAGAGACTTCAGTTTCTCAAAAAAAACCTCCATTATAAGATATGAGAGAAGGGCACTCATCACTCCTTCCTCTTTGATTTATACATCTCGGGGGCTGATTACCACACGAGCATGCATCATATGGCTTATATGGCATCATATGGCTTATATACTAGGTAACTTAAAACTAAGTTCTCTCTTTGACATTTTCCTTTACCAGTATTCAGTTAACAGATCGGTACAAACTTTCCTCATATAGTCAGCACTGTATGATGACCTCCAGACGTACTAACTGTTGGCTTGTCATTTTCCTTGAGTTATCATTCGACGTCGACGACTTACCTTGTTCTATGATGGTGCTTTGTAACTGCCTCCTACTACCACCACTTGTAAATTTCTTGTGTTACCATTGCGGAATTTTTTTAAGTCACTATGGTGGAACAGACCTTTAATCCTTCCAGTCACGAGATCGGCTAGCAAGTAACTTCGTGTGTGCGGCTTCCTGACAACATATGGGCCTTCATGGACGCGCTGCCACTTACGATTTTTCTTTCGTATCTTCGATTGTTTAAAATGAGTCCTTAGTAAGATTCTCTCACCTTCTCTATATTCAATAACCTTATTTACCTTTTTGTCGAATGCTTTCTTACGGAGGTTTGCATACGTTGTCAGAGAAATCAACGCCTGCCTGATTTTGGTGTCTAAACTAGTGTCTTGGTCTTCCACCTTAGGAAGAGGATTGATCCATTCATTTCGCTCTCTGTTGGCTGACAAGAGTTCAAGCGGTGTGAAGCCTGTTGACAAGTGTGGGAGATTATTAATAATCTCTTCAAACGGAGTAACAAATTACCACTTAGTCTGCCTGTTAGGAACATAGGTCCTAATGAATCGATTGAATTCCTTGAATATTTTCTCAGTCGGATTCGACTGAGGTCGATAATAGGATATTAAAATTTGGTGAATGCCGTGGAGAGCGAGGAATTCACGCCAAGTACGACAAGTGAAGGTCGAACCATTGTCGGACAATTGGCTTGGCGCAAGAAGATTTTGCTGCATACAATCTAATGTGTTTTGTGAAATTGTCGAGAGTGGCTATTAGATACTTTGCACCTCCCCGTCCAGTCGGGAACGGTCCAGCCAAATCAATACTCAGGAGTTGGTTTGTTTTTTTCGGAAGAACAGGATTGAGAGGAGTCAACGTAGAAATATTTAGTGCTGTTGCCTTCTGGCAGATGATAACAATCTCTTAGCAACTTACGTACTTCGTGATGCAGATTTGGAACATAAAAATGTGAAGAAATATTTCTTTTACAGTTCTCCGGGCCATAGTGACCCCAGGAAATGTGTGTGTGCCACAAAAGATGTTCAACAAATCCTTTTGGACTACATACACACCATCTTTCGATCGGTCCGAAAGTTTTGTGAAGTAGAACCTGATTATGCAACTTATAAAATCTCGACACTTTATGATTAAGCTTTTCTATGAGGATCTGCTTAATTTTTCTCCATTTTGGATCAGTATCTTGGAGAGCTCGGATATCTTTACGCAACTGAAGAAAATATTTTCTGTGGATCGGGTCTTTCATTAAGAGTATCCAGTAATTAGACATTTGTTCCACTAACTCGCTGGTTTCAGGCAATCCTTCTGGTGATTGGGATAAAGCGTCGGCAATTATATCGTCTTTTCCTTTAATATACACTATCTGAAAATCATATTCCTGTAGAAACATGCACCACCTGGTTAAGCGGGGATGTTGAAGCTTGCACGTTTGAAGAAAAGAGAGTGCCTGATGATCAGAAAAGACTTTGATCTTCTTACCATAGATGTAGTAGTTAAACCTTTTAAATGGCCAGATGATGGCAAAGACTTCGAGCTCCGTAACAGAATACGACTTCTCACATTCTGATAAGACTCGACTAGCGAAGATGATTACTTGAACTTGCTCACGTCCATCAACGATGTCGATGTGGAACAAACAGGATCCAATGCCAACAGACAAAGCATCGGACGTAATACAAAATTCTTTATCCGTCTTTGGATAATGAAGAATATTGCTGTTAACTAGACTGTTTTTAATTTGTTCAAACCCTTTCTGACACTCAGAATCCCAATTCCAATACATATTCTTTCTTAACAGATTATGAAGAGCTTCATTGTTCATTGCCTGACTCGATATGAAACGTCTGAAAAATGACGCAATGCCTAAAAAACCGTTCAGCTGTCTTTTTGTTGTGGGTGTGGGAAAATTCTTAATCGCTGCCAACTTCTCAGGATCGGGCCTAATCCGTTCTGCTGTGATGATATGTCCTAAGAACTTGGTCTCACTCTTACCGAATTTTGACTTTTGAAGATTGGCCGTGACTCCATAATTTATAAATCTTTTAAATATTTTCTGCAGAGTCATCACATGGTCTTCCCATGTTTACGAAGCTATTAGGGCGTCATCCACATACACAGTTACTTCATCCAATAACTCCGACCCTAAAACATAGTCTAACGCTGAAATAAAAACTCCCGAACTCACATTCAGTCGAAAGGGCATGACTGCAAAGTGATAAGATCGGCCTGCAAATATGAATGCCGTGTATTTTCTTGACTCAGGCGCTAATCTCACTTGCCAATAACTGTTTTTTAAGTCAGTTGTTCTGAGGAATTTAACTCAATTAAACTTCTGTAAGTGTTCTTCCAGGGCTTCGGGTCTCGTTCGAATCGGCACTATTATTTTGTCAATCAGCCTTGCGTCTAACACTAATCTCACACTTCCATCAGATTTTAAAACTGATAACAAGGGGCTCGAATACGGAGAAAGTGACGGCTCAATCACCTACCAGAGTAACATTTTCCTAATCTCACGTTTGACAGCTTCACGTCGTGATTGGGGAACTGCTTAGCTCGTTTTGCAGTAGGTCTTACGAGGAAGCGCGTCCATATCCCTTTATTACTCCAGGTTTGTTGGAGAATATCCCCACATGACTAACTAGCAAGTCAAAAAGTTCACTCCTTTGATACTTAGTCTAACCAGTCGCTTCAAAAACTTTGTTATCCAACTCAGTCTTGTCAGGTAGTAAGTCAACATATTCGCCCTCACGAATATCTACAGGATTGGTTTCATTATCTGCCCGTCCGTAACTTTGTCTGTCAGTGAAGTACCGCACCTTAAATTGACATTTGTTAAGCACTGGTTTTACCTTGCTGTGTAACAATGTTATTGTTACCTCCTGCTGGTTCACCGTTAATCTACAAATCCCATTTTCAATGTCGATTTTTGCTTTTGTCAGTCTGAGGAACTCCATTCCAAGGAGGCATGGTACCGATAGGTTCTTTACTATAAGAAAACTGCACATAACAGAAATAGAGTCAATATTTACTTGAAGTTGCGCTTGCAAGATTACACGCTGTGTCATAGGCCCTATTGCTACAGACACTGTACAGCCTTGTATAGGGAGCGATAAAACTTTACTCACTGAAGAAATTTGCTTGAACAAACATGAAGATACAACACTAACATTGGCTCCCGTATCAGTAATAGCGATTATGGGCACGTTGACTATTGAAGTCTCGGTAGAAGCCTGAAGCTGTTCGTCCCACATGTCGTCACTGTCCTTATTGCCAGTCTCTTGCAATAAGTCATCACGTGAGTCGGTGCCTTTGTCGTACCTTATTGCATCTACTTGAAATGAGTTGATAGATTCCGTGCCCCCATCTCGTTGTGCAGCATTCTTGTTTAGGCTAAAAATGCTGTTTCTAGTTTTCCTGATTGTGGTGGTTCTCCCTATCGGCTATTGCACTTAACGTCCCCTCCGTTTCGTGTTGGTGTTGTGACTGTAGCACGAAGGGTGGTGGACAAGGTTCTTGTCCTGTATACGATTCACTTTGCGCATAGTAGATTTATATAGTCCTTTGCCGTTCGGCTTCGGATTTCCTGCATAATCGTTTGAGTGACCGGAAAAATTAATATTTGTCAGAGGTCGGAATGTATTATGGGCCATGTAGTGTATTGTGTTGTCATTATTAGTAAAATGTTGTTGTCCTCCACTTGTCCCATGCCATTTATGTGATTTCCACTCACGCGTCCTGTTAAAGGCTGGTCCGCTCTGATAATTTCCTTGTTGTGGTGGTTTGTTTCCGTACTGATTTTGCTGATAATTGTGTGTTGAGCTTCCGTTCAAAAAATGGTTCAAATGGCTCTGAGCACTGTGGGACTTAACTTCTGAGGTCATCAGTCCCCTAGAACTTAGAACTACTTAAACCTAACTAACCTAATGACATCACGCTCATCCATGCCCGAGGCAGGATTCGAACCTGCGACCGTAGCGGTCACGCGGTTCCAGACTGAGTTTCCATACTGTGGCCGTTGTGTACTAACCATTGGATTGCACGGTTGTTTATTATTATCCTTCGGTCGAAACTGACCATTTCCGTAAGACACCTGTTGATTTCTGTTGGCTCCGCCCGTCCGGCGGCAGTAAGCGTCGCTACCGCACGCTCTTCTATCATTGCCATTGTTGACCGCGTAACCTGCACGGTTTCGCTGCTCACTTCATTTGGAGCGCTACCAACATTTGCTACCGCCTCTTCTCGAATCAAATGCAATGAGTCCAGTGTGGAAAGAAATGCTTCGGTATCGTCCTCGGAAACGTTGACTAACTTCTCCCTCATAGAAACGGGCAATTTAGTTTTCAAAATCATGATCGCGTCTTTATTTGTAATTGGCGAGTCCCAGAATTTAATTTTTGCTAAATATGTTTCGTCGCAATTAACACAGTACTGCACCATGCAGTGCCATGTACCCCAGATCGGGAAACCGCACTATTTTGCCGCTCGCAGCCCATCTCCGTCGAAATACTGCGTCTTACAAGCCTTAGTGTCCATTTAGCTTGTAGCCATACGATAAACGAAGTCAATATCTGTGTTCAGCTCACTTCTAAATGGTCTGTTAGCAACGTTACCACAGCACACACTGGCAGTCACTTTTACGCCACTTAACACTTGTTCTGCCTCAGAGCTACGCCAACTTACACTCCTGGAAATTGAAATAAGAACACCGTGAATTCATTGTCCCAGGAAGGGGAAACTTTATTGACACATTCCTGGGGTCAGATACATCACATGATCACACTGACACAACCACAGGCACATAGACACAGGCAACAGAGCATCCACAATGTCGGCACTAGTACAGTGTATATCCACCTTTCGCAGCAATGCAGGCTGCTATTCTCCCATGGAGACGATCGTAGAGATGCTGGATGTAGTGCTGTGGAACGGCTTGCCATGCCATTTCCACCTGGCGCCTCAGTTGGACCAGCGTTCGTGCTGGACGTGCAGACCGCGTGAGACGACGCTTCATCCAGTCCCAAACATGCTCAATGGGGGACAGATCCGGAGATCTTGCTGGCCAGGGTAGTTGACTTACACCTTCTAGAGCACGTTGGGTGGCACGGGATACATGCGGACGTGCATTGTCCTGTTGGAACAGCAAGTTCCCTTGCCGGTCTAGGAATGGTAGAACGATGGGTTCGATGACGGTTTGGATGTACCGTGCACTATTCAGTGTCCCCTCGACGATCACCAGTGGTGTACGGCCAGTGTAGGAGATCGCTCCCCACACCATGATGCCGGGTGTTGGCCCTGTGTGCCTCGGTCGTATGCAGTCCTGATTGTGGCGCTCACCTGCACGGCGCCAAACACGCATACGACCATCATTGGCACCGAGGCAGAAGCGACTCTCATCGCTGAAGACGACACGTCTCCATTCGTCCCTCCATTCACGCCTGTCGCGACACCACTGGAGGCGGGCTGCACGATGTTGGGGCGTGAGCGGAAGACGGCCTAACGGTGTGCGGGACCGTAGCCCAGCTTCATGCAGACGGTTGCGAATGGTACTCGCCGATACCCCAGGAGCAACAGTGTCCCTGATTTGCTGGGAAGTGGCGGTGCGGTCCCCTACGGCACTGCGTAGGATCCTACGGTCTTGGCGTGCATCCGTGCGTCGCT
The DNA here is from genome assembly GCF_023864345.2 of Schistocerca serialis cubense. Classification (NCBI taxonomy): domain Eukaryota; kingdom Metazoa; phylum Arthropoda; class Insecta; order Orthoptera; family Acrididae; genus Schistocerca; species Schistocerca serialis. Next base: position 37,653,736 of record NC_064638.1, read on the forward strand.
GCGGTCCGGTCCCAGGTCGACGGGCACGTGCACCTTCCGCCGACCACTGGCGACAACATCGATGTACTGTGGAGACCTCACGCCCCACGTGTTGAGCAATTCGGCGGTACGTCCACCCGGCCTCCCGCATGCCCACTATACGCCCTCGCTCAAAGTCCGCCAACTGCACATACGGTTCACGTCCACGCTGTCGCGGCATGCTACCAGTGTTAAAGACTGCGATGGAGCTCCGTATGCCACGGCAAACTGGCTGACACTGACGGCGGCGGTGCACAAATGCTGCGCAGCTAGCGCCATTCGACGGCCAACACCGCGGTTCCTGGTGTGTCCGCTGTGCCGTGCGTGTGATCATTGCTTGTACAGCCCTCTCGCAGTTTCCGGAGCAAGTATGGTGGGTCTGACACACCGGTGTCAATGTGTTCTTTTTTCCATTTCCAGGAGTGTATTTCTACCGCCAATATTACGCGCCAACTTGTACACTGTTCTCATTCTCGGGTATTCCCCCCACACCTAAACATTATTTTACATTACGCCAAGTTCTCTATTTACAATTAAACATACCATAGCATTACAATATTCAATTACAGTCATTTTCATATGTTAAAGTAATACTACATTTATATTTTTACTACACATAACAATATTATTTAGTTTAATTCTTTTGTTACTTCGCTGTCAGAGTGCAGCACAAGCCAGACACTGTCTCCCGCATAGCGTTCTTTAATTTAGCTGCCACTAGGCAGAAGCACTTCGGCTTTGCCTTCGATTCTGGCCCACAGATGGCATAAGCGTCCACCCACTTTCTCTACCGTTGCGCCTCGACTATGCCTGGCCTCCACTAAATGGCACGTTGTCACATTACAGACTCAAGACAAATATGTACACCCACGCATCACTCGTTGTGACCGTGATGATATAAGCAGTACCTCTGACGGTTCAGAACGTGACTGACACAGGCTCTAAGTGGCACACTAGCAAAGGACACAAGTCTCACCGTTTAGGTAGAGACCCGCAGTTCTTTACTAGTGAAGCACCAGTACAAGAGGCTTGTACAAGAGTGACGATCTCCCTTTTCTGTGTTGCCTCCTCAGCTTGGTTCCAAAAGCACATTTCGCTTTTTTGACTTCCCCCAATTTCGCACAAGCCAATCATGAGCTGGAGCCCGGCATTCTAAGCTCAGCGAATGGTCCTTGCACTGCAAACCGATTTGACCAATCAGACTCTTAAAGTTAATTGGCAGAAAACGGAAAAAATTCAGCTTTGCGGCCTCTTTCCCACACGTTTGCCATGTCTTTTGCTAACACAATACAGGGTGGAACCACAGCCCTCCATAAACAGCTTGTTATCTCCCCTGTTGCGTCCATTTCAAAGTTTGCAAAGAACGGCCGTAAACTCGCATTGACAAAGCATGTTATGAAACAGAGTCTGCACGTCTGGGCGCCAGTTTCCCTGTCCCATGGACATTTACAGAATGTTTACATTTCTTTTGGCAGCTTGCTCGCTAACAAGGCCTACAATGCACTGTCGGCGACTTTTTGGCGCTAGGCCGTGTACCTGGACGTCTGCCCCTGTCTGTGGCGCCAAGCTTAATGTGTTTCTCCACAATATGACCGTGGCACGGGGCTGTCTGAAAATGTCTCTTCATCGTTCTCCAGAAAAAACGCGCTTTGTCACTGCCACCAATGCCGTGCTTTTACTGCAGTTGTTCAAGTCGGTACCCTGTTCCTTTGAATGCAGGTAAAGCTTACCATATTTCTTTCCCTAGAGCATGCAAACAAGACCATAAACTGCTGCCCACCTTTTCATCACAATGCATGAAGTCAAATCATCATAGATCATATTCCCTACACTGAATCAGAAGTGAGAGTGACCTGCAATCTCTCAAATGATCAAGTAAAAATTTATATGGTATGTGGTGTCACCGCCAGACACCACACTTGCTAGGTGGTAGCCTTTAAATCGGCCGCGGTCCGTTAGTATACATCGGACCCGCGTGTCGCCACTGTCAGTGATAGCAGACCGAGCGCCACCACACGGCAGGTCTAGAGAGACGTCCTGGCACTCGCCCCAGTTGTACAGCCAACATAGCTAGAAACAGTTCACTGACCAATACGCTCTCATTTGCCGAGATGATAGTTAGCATAGCCTTCAGCTACGTCATTTGCTACGACCTAGCAAGGCGTCATTACCAGTGTATATTGAAATGGAGATTATATCTGTACAAGAGCGATGTACACCGATTATGGATTAAAGTTAAGTATTACAAGATTTTCGTCCTTTATTGCAATTCTCAAGACATTGTCCTGTTCCAGACCTCACGCCGGTCTGCGTGTATTTAAACGCGTGCATTTCGGCCTCCTCTAGGAACACAGTGTTGGCTCTTCTGCCAGCACTTCACATGGCGACGAGCTAAATCGCGTTTGTACCAACTGATGCACTAAATTTCATTGTGTCATGGCTTCGCCACAATCTCCAGATGTACTGTCCGAATTTTATCGCTTGCAGAATCAGCAGACGCAAGCCTTATTGGATGCCCTTGGACAGCTCGTCCAGGGTCAACGTGCAATGAAAAACGATGCGGCGGCCGCCGCTCCACCGCTACCACTGACGCAACACGCTGTTGCACCAACTTTTCGTCCTTTTGATGCTGCACCGGAAAGCTGGTCAGAGTGGTCGCGCCAATTTGGATTCCATCTCGCCGCCTACTGAATTCAAGGTAATGAGCGGTAGCCTTTTCTCCTTTCTGCCGTAGGCGTCCAGACGTACCGTGTGATAGTGAAATTATTTCCCCACCGCGACGTAGCAACTCTGTCCTACGACGAAATTTTGTCTGCATTAGATGCATATTTCAAAGAATCAGTCAATTTAGTTGCAAAAAGGTATACTTTCTTTCGTACAAAACGTATGGCCGGTCAGACTAAAAGGGAGTGGGTTGCCACTTTGCAAGGCCTTACTAGGGATTGTGCTTTTGAGTGTGAATGTGGACTCCCTTATTCGGATACTATGGTCCGTGATGCAATTGCACAGAACGTTTCTGATGTTCGTATAAGGGAACAGATTTTGAAGCTTCCTTCAACAAGTGATGGACATATTGGGTAGGCAAGATACACTTGACTTTGCTCAGGAATCATCTGAAACTTTGCCAGCCGTGTGTCACATTAACCGGCCCGCCGGGCGCGCTGCACGGAACAGTAAACAGCCCTCGCGCTCGTCCGCGCAGCTGCAGCCAAGCTCTCCGCTACCTTTGCCGCGCCAGCGTGCAAATGCAGTGCTACAGTCATGCCCGCCGTGTACTTCTAGACATTCGCGTGAGAATTGCCCATCGTGCCAAGCTATTTGCTTTTTCTGTAATAAAAAAGAACGTGTTCAAAGTGTTTGCCAGAAAAAGCTTCGATCGGACACTAAAAACCATTCCAGGCCCTTTGCTTTGCGCCAGAATCACAGTCGAACCAAGAATACTCAGGCTCGTGAACCTTCGCCCATGGATATTCATGCAGTTAATTCCACTCCGCCTCGTGCCACTCTCTCTAACAGTGACTGTGTTAGTCCCACAAATAGTGTGCGTCGACATCGCCGGAAATCCCGTCAAGTCGCAAGTGATTATGTCCCTGTGTCAGTTCACATTGCACAAGCCAGTCGCTCTTGTCATCAGCAGGACAATAAACTTTTTGTAGACTTGGATATTCAAGGCAATGTGATACCATTCCAGCTCGATACCAGAGCTCCAGTTTCATTGATCAATAAAGACACGTACAAACAACTGGGCACACCTCCCTTGCGTGCCGCAACTGTTAAGTTAACTAGCTATTCCGGTCAGAATATCCCTGCGTTAGGACAGTGCAGCCTTCTTGCAACATACAAGGGACAAACAAAACTTGTGTCATTTTACGTCCTTCGTTCTTCTTCTGAAGTGAACTTGTTTGGTTTAGATTTATTTCAGTTGTTTAACTTGTCTATCGTCAATCAGGTCCTATCAGTGAACCAGACTGTGCCTTCAGTCAGTGTTTCTCGTCTATGTGAAGAATTTGCAGACATTTTTGCACCGGGCCTTGGTTGCGCTAAGAACTATAAAGCACATTTGGAACTGAAAGTAAACGCGCAACCGAAATTTTTCAGAGCGCGCAATGTTCCCCACGCATTGCGTGATGAGGTCGCAAGAACATTACACGATTTGGAATCACAAGGTGTAATTGAACGTGTGCAGGCTTCTCTCTGCGCATTACCCTTAGTAATTTTGCCAAAACCTTCCGGAAAATTGAGACTTTGTGTGGACTTCAAGGCAACGGTGAATCCACAACTAGTGATTGCAACTTTTCCTTTACCCCGCCCGGAAGATCTTTTTGACAAACTGTGCCCGGGTAAATATTTTTCGAAGTTGGACCTAGCAGATGCGTACTTGCAAATACCAGTGGACGACGAATCCTGGCGCGTCTTGGTGGTTAACACGCATCTTGGTTTGTACCGACTCAAAAGACTGCCATTCGGGTGTGCATCCGCCCCTGCATTGTTTCAGCAATATCTGCAAACTGTTTGTGCGACGGTCCCTACTGCAGCAAACTATCTGGACGATATTGTGATCTCTGGAAAGACGGAAGAAGAACATTTAGCCAATCTCAGAACATTATTTCAGGTCTTGCGACAAAATGGTCTTCGCTTGCGGAAGGACAAGTGTGTGTTTTTTGCTCGTGACTTACCCTATCTGGGACATGTAATCAATGCCCAAAGCATCCATCCCAGTCCCGAGCACCTCCGTGCCATACAAGACTTGCCTTCGCCGCAGAATTTGAAGCAGCTACAGAGTGTGCTGGGAAAAATCAATTACTATAAGACCTATGTGCGCCACGCCTCTTCCATTTCAGCTCCGCTTCATCGCTTACGCCGTAAAGGTGTTCCGTTCGTCTGGACGACGGAATGCGAACGCGCCTTTCGCCAGTTGAAATCGGCGTTGCTTTCAAATACTTGCCTTATGCCATTCGATCCCCAGAAACCCCTTTTGTTGATGGTAGATGCATCGGATTTCGGGATCGGTGCTGTGCTTGCGCACAAAGATGGATCGCATGATCGTCCTATTGCCTTTGCGTCCAAATTGCTCTCGTCTGCGCAAAGAAATTATTCACAGATAGAGAAAGAAGCTTTGGCTCTCGTGTTTGGTGTTACAAAGTTTCATGATTTCTTGTATGGTCGTCACTTTACCATCATCACAGACCAAAAACCTTTGACATCGCTTTTTCATCCGAACAACCCTGTACCTCCACGTACAGCGCAGAAATTTATTCGCTGGTCTATTTTCCTCTCGCCGTACCGCTACGATATCTTGTATCGGTCTACTGCTAAGCACGGACACGGCGATGCGTTGTCCCGTTTGCCTGTTGCTGAGGATAGAGCATTCGATTCTGCCGAACTTGCTTGTCAGTTCATTGATGCGGAAACCGACGAAGTGGTCGAATCGTTTCCGATTGATTTTCGTCGTGTAGCTCCAGCCACAGCTGCTGACCCTGTCCTTGCTACCGTTTTGCGTTTTCTTGCTACGTCAAACTCACGGATAGAGGATCCGTTGGTTCGCCGATTTTTTGCTCACAAGGAGAGACTTTTTGTTCGACGTGGTGTTTTGTTGTTGCGTTCTGATAATGATCAGTCCAGAGTCGTGGTACCACGTTCGTTCAGCTTCTCCACCAAGGACATTGGGGTATAGTGCGAACGAAACAACTTGCTCGTCAGCACTGTACTTGGTTCGGAATCGATGCTGCGATTACGAATATGTGCTCTTCTTTCATGGCGTGTGCCGAACAACAATCCGCCCCACCGCGGAAATTCTTTGCATGGCCAAAAGCCACTTCCCCTTGGCAACGCTTACACATAGATTTTGCTGGTCCATTCTGGAATGCTCGATGGTTGGTTGTGGTCGATTCTTTCAATAATTTTCCTTTTGTTGTCCGGATGTCTTCCACGACGTCATCTGCCACCATCCAAGCGTTATCGGCTATCTTTTGCATTGAAGGTCTTCCACAGACTATTGTTTCCGACAATGGCCCACAATTCATGTCCGCAGAATTTCAGTCATTCTGCAAGGCCAATGGTATTCAACATCTGACATCCGCGCCGTTTTCGCCTCAATCAAACGGTGCCGCTGAACGATTGGTCAGGACTTTCAAGTCACAGATGTTGAAGTTGAAAGAGTCGCATTCTCGGGAGGACGCGTTATTGCTCTTCTTGTCCTCGTATCGCTCTCAGCCCCGAGATGGTCGCTCGCCGGCTGAGTTGCTCCACGGTCGTCCTCGTCGAACCTTGATGTCTTTGCTGCATCCGCTGCATCAGGTTCCTGTGCAGCGGCAGCCACCTGCTTTTGCTCCAGGCGACGTTGTATTCTATCGCAACTATCGAGGTTGACGGCGTTGGCTCGCAGGGCGCATTCTTCGCTGCCTCGGCCGCGCTATGTATCTGGTTTTGGGGACCTCTGGTGAGGTGCGTCGGCATCTCAATCAGCTGCGCCTCTGTCGTCGCACGGGTTCTGCCGCTCCCCGTCTGCTTTCAGCGACGGTGCCGTCCGGTCAGCACCCTGGGGACCCATCTACTGGCTCGCCTCATCCCCAGGTGTTACCGATGCTGCCTTCCATTTTGCCCCATGGCGCCGCGCCGCCGCCGCCGGTCCTCCCGCCGGCGCCGCCCGCAGTGGACGCTTCGCTGCTGCCGCCGGGCGCCTCCCTGGGTCACGTGCCGCCTAGCTCCCCTCGGACCGAATGGCAGGGTGCGGGTGGCACAGCCTCGCCTGTTGTTAGGCTCCCCACCTCGTCGCATTCGTCAACATGGGGTCCTCCCCACGGCGGGCGGAAGCCTTATAACACAACCGTTCGCCGATTTGCGGGGGAGGAATGTGGTGTCACCGCCAGAAACCACACTTGCTAGGTGGTAGCCTTTAAATCGGCCGCGGTCCGTTAGTATACGTCGGACCCGCGTGTCGCCACTGTCAGTGATAGCAGACCGAGCGCCACCACACGGCAGGTCTAGAGAGACGTCCTGGCACTCGCCCCAGTTGTACAGCCGACGTAGCTAGAAACAGTTCACTGACCAATACGCTCTCATTTGCCGAGACGATAGTTAGCATAGCCTTCAGCTAAGTCATTGGCTACGACCTAGCAAGGCGTCATTACCAGTGTATATTGAAATGGAGATTATATCTGTACAAGAGCGATGTACACCGATTATGGATTAAAGTTAAGTATTACAAGATTTTCGTACTTCATTGCAATTCTCAAGACATTGTCCTGTTCCAGACCTCACGCCGGTCTGCGTGTATTTAAACGCGTGCATTTCGGCCTCCTCTAGGAACACAGTGTTGGCTCTTCTGCCAACACTTCATGATAAATGTTAAAAATAGATATAATCGATTTTTTCTCCATACAACATAAAAAAAATACTTTCTAAATATGAATGACCATGAAAGCTTTACAGTGTTAAAGTGAACTATTCAGGTAACAAAAGGTGTGACTCCTAGTGGTCAGAATTATATTCCGAATGACCAAAATGTAAAATCCACTGTTAGTGAAACTAAATACATTTCAATAGTAGAAGAAATTACTGTGAAATTGTATGATGTAATACGAACATCATGAAGAATATATTTGCACACAGAACCACTTATTAGCCACATGATACTCAAAGTTCTGTTATGGTCGAGAAATAAGTAGCACAAGGAATCATTTCTGCAGTATTATTGTCAGAGAAGGTTTTAAATTTTAGGGACACATATGGTATACAACGCACTGGAAAACTTTCATTTGTCTGGTTCAATGTAGAAACTTATGTTTGGACAACAATAGAGTCCAGACACAGAAGTGAAATTAATTATGTGAAGGTGGTTACTTCTAGGAAAGCGGGATCTTTCTTAACAACTGTACCTAGGATAACTTGAAATCGAAAGTTAAAAGATGAAGAACTGCTGTATATAACTTATTGTATCTGATCGACATAAAAAAAGCCTTGTGCATGACTTACTGTGATACTCTTCTGTATTAAGAGAATCCTTTCAATCCTCATCGTTCCTGTGAGATGCTATGAAATATGTGTAAGTTAACATTATGCAGTCGCCAATCGGTAAGAGGGTTTAAGGACCAGAGTGCTTTAGAAGGGCACTGTTAGGAAGAAGATTTCAGTTACAAAAACTTGTCGATGATGAGGGTAATACCAATGAAGCAGAAGCTTGTGTAGGGGAAGGATGAGGTTGCAAGTAGCCACATCTTTTGTCATGGAACCTTATTCGATTTACGAACGCCACAGAGAAGCCTAAATATGGATGGTCCGATAGGTAATTTAACCCCAGTCTCCTTCGATGCGAATCCTGTGGCTCAATGGTTGTGCCACCTCCCCAGGTGCATGGTGTTGGGGTAGAATGATAATGCTTTCTTCTGACAGTTTGATTGGGACACTAATACATGGTCCAACTTGGCATTTTTCACATTAATAAATCATTGCCACACAAAATTCGAGATTGACTGAGGATCAGACGCCAGATATTAGGACTGGTAGCCTGACACACTTTCACTATACCAGCAACAATCTCTCTCTCTCCATCTCTCTTTCTCAAACACACACACACACACACACACACACACACACACACACACACACACACACACTCCAGTATACAAAATTGTCTCTGAGGGTGGCAGATGAGTTTCCCAGTACTTCTCTTGATCTTGTAAGGTATATTGCTATGAAATAAATCTAATCTGCATTTGGAGAGCTGAACATAATAACGTTTGCCAGTTTCTTAAAAATTACTTTGTATAGTGTTAACTTGTTTGATTATGAAGTATGACAAACATGAAATGTAAAAACCATTAAAATACAGCATTACCTTCTAGAAAAATATTTGCAAATATTTTATTGATTTGTAGTTCATAGGTTGTGGGACAGTGAAATGTCTAAAACCATAACAATGTTTATGATACTGAACATGTGACTTTGTATTGTTCGTGAGGAAGTACTAGGAGGATACTGCCTCGACTGCAGTTGACACTTTGAAGCATGTCGAAGAAAATGCCAACTGCTAGTCGCAATATGGTTGAGGCAATGGAACTCTGCTACAAATCATATCTTGGTAAAAAGCATCACACCTACTGCCAGAAATGGCTGCACTGTTACATGTGCAGTGGATGCTGAAACAAGTCATCTTCATTTGTCAATTGAAACTGTTTGTCACGTATGACTCCACTCGCACACAAATAAACAAACAACACACACACACACACACACACGCAGCCAAGGCATTAATGTTGAGATTTTGCAAGTACATTGTTTTTATGGAGAAGAGTCACTGTAGAAACTTCGAATCACAGCTGAATACGATGTCTGATGAAAATGAGTTTCTTAATAAGGGTATGTTCAGTCTCAAGATATTCAGTTTACATGGTTTTCCAGTAGTATCACAACACTGCCTCCTCCGAAAGCTGGTGTGAATCACTTTATAACAACACTGTGCCAGCGACAAACTGGCGCTTAGAACGTCAGCCTTGTGGAGACATCAGTAACCTGAGGCCACTCTTTTTTTGTCAGGCTGCAGTAGGAAACAACGATAAGCTTTCTGACACTCATTACATGAACTTCATGACCGTTCCGAGGGCAGCTTCCACTCAGTGACATGTGCAGCTTCGTCGTCCCACTGGTCAGAGAGATCAGAGACCTAGAAACAGAAATAGTGAATTAGGTATGAGAGAGACATATCACTTAATACCAGTCGCTTTATATGAACCCAGTGACAAAAGTGGAGACAATACTGGTGTCCCAGAAAGTCATAAGATGTCTTAAAGTCACAGGGTGTACCTTTTGTACTATCCCTTTGTTGCTGCCACAGAAATTACATATTTAGAGTAGAAAAGGATGAAATGTTATTTTACTTGATCTTGTTCTTTGATGAGGCATAGAAAACAATGTTCATTCTGAAACAGAATATGGGCTACTCACTCTGAGACTAATATCTGCAGAAGCCACATTATTACAAAGATTTTTTAAATTTTTCTGCTAGACACTACTTACGGCTGCAAATACGTTAATTATTTGTGACTGCAACTTCGTCAGTTCCATAGTTTCAATTACACATATCCAGTATCGTGTCATATATTAGCCATATAACAGTCAATAAAATCAGCTAGACTTCATTTCATGGCAGCAGGGACAACATGTTATGTGAGTGAGACTGGATATGGAAGAGGAGGGGAGGGAAGAGAGGGGAGACAGCAGCCTGGAGTTAAGGTGAAAGTGCTATCGTCTGACCAAAAGAGACAGTTGTAAAACCAGCCAATGTTTTGTCGCGAGACAGGCGCACAGACAATTTGCAGAACAAAGGCACTTTTTTAAGGCAGCTGAATGGTCAGCTGTACCAGACATGGACCTTGAAGGAAATATGGCGTGTATGAAAATCGAACAATTCTTTCAGAGAGGCGCTGCATCGTCAGTGTACGTGTCTTTTTAGGATGTGAAAAGAGGATATTATGGAACAAGTTGTCATTAAATAATTCAATTGGCGAGATGAACTGCCCAAGTTGCTTATTAGATGGTATGGACACGCCTGTAGAAGAATTTGCAGAGAGTTATCGAAGAAGTTGTTGCAGTGTGGCTACTTCGATAGCAGCCCTGATAACAGGCACTCTGCTACCTTTCGGTGGTTGCTTCTGTATACAAATGACAGTTAGTCGGACGTACTGTTCCTAAATATACAAGTATTCTCCTGGAAAAGTTACGAACAGCGTTTCCTGGGATGCAGTAGAAATTCCTTTTATTAATTATCTTGCAAAATCTAAAACAATAACCAAGTAAATCTTCTATACCAACTGAATGAAAAAATACGCTCCATAAGTTAGTCGGTAGATACTGTATATATTTCACAGTAAGCTGAATAAGAAATTAATAAATAACAACTTGACACTGTATATACAGGGAGTGGCCAAGTCTGCAGGTTGTGCTCTTGTATTTGACTACAATGGCAGCTATCTAATATCATCAATACGTTGCAAGGACAAAACAGTTTTGTGTGTAGTTGTCAGTGCGTTTTGTCGGAGCTCAGTGCATTCGACCGTGGCAAATTATTCTTGCTCGTATTGTGCATGTTTGCGTAACTAAGTTAGCCGAGTTGTTTGGCATTTCAGGAGACACTGTGTCCAAAGAAAAAGAGGAAAGACATCATCCACTAAGTCACTACGCGCTCGAAAGTGTGTGTCGAGGGATGGTGACGGATGGTCATTGAAGAGGTTTGTGACGAAAGATAAGACGATGACATCTGCAAAAGTCTGTGAAACTCGCTGCGTGTGTAAAGTTACTCTGACCCAGAAAACTAATCGAGAGCCAGGCAACCCTATAAGATCTAAGCTACAAATTATTGCGCACAATTTTAAATGTACAACGCGAGTTATTTAAGGCTCTACTTGCAGACCTTGAAGTGGAGATTTGCACTTATAAATTATTTAATATGAATCATAGGTGTTTACCAAGAACAGTCTCTAGATTAACATAGTAATTTACTCAATAAGGTCATAATAATTCACAGAGATCATGAATGGAATGTGAAATGCTCTAAAAATTCTTTATGGGAACTCCAAGTTACGGGCATGTCGATTTTCAGAGTTACTTGAACCAGCAAATTGGTGTCTAGCCACCAATTTTTAAATATTTTTACAGAATCTTACGCCCGGCTATTTCTCCCCACCAGACCGTACATACAGCCAAAAGCGGAAAATGCATACACGGCAACCCAATACTGGGGTTCCCTGAAGCATGCAAAATCCTGCCATGACAGTACGTCGCTATAAAACGCCAACATTTCACAAGTCCAGTCTATATCTCAAAACTGGCATTTCAGTTCCGTCTCTCCATGACATCACTGACGAATTTGCCAATGGTGCTTTTTTGTGCCCATCAACTAGCCTTAGATTACATTAGATTAGTTTTTCGCTCCATAGATCCTTGCAACAGACCTCCTGTGAAATTAGAAAGCTGCTCACAGGGTTAGGGCATTAGTTTCTTTCGAAAACTGTAAGTTGCCTTTATTCAATAGTCTCTCTAAAAAACAAGAGAAAGCACCGCGCTCCTGCTGCTGGAGTCGTCGTCCATCTTCAGTCTGGCCACTGGCCAGGCCCCAGCTGTAAAACCCTCAGTGGTCTACTGTCCCCCTCAACTGGCACCGTAGCCCCGACTTCCGTCGAAACAAACACCTGAGGCTCCAGGCTGCGCTGACGGCACAAAAGACCGCCCTCTTCGCTACATTTACAGCCCCCCCTGTCCCAAATACAGCGTTATGTGCCTTCCACGCGCACACAGAAACCATTCAGAAAACACGAGGGTCACTGTGCTCTGATGTATATCAATAAAAACATTGCTATTGGATTGCATTTCGTTATCAACCTCCAATTATTAAATCATCCTCAAATTAAATGAAAAATGCCTGAAAAACTGCCTACCGCTTTTCGAGTCATTGCAGAGCTGAATGTCGCATCACAAACCCTGTCAGCAGTGAACCAACGTTAAGGGTGCTCAATAAGCTGGGAATTGGAGGATCAGCTGGAATCTGAAAACCACTCATCAGTGATGCAAATGGCCTTAACAGGGAAACTTCGTGCTGAAGCCATAAAACCTGGACTGTCCAGCAGTGGAAGAAAGTCATTTGGTCAGATGAGTCTTGTTTTACACTGTTACCAACTTATCCCAAGAGTAAAACATGGCAGGTTTTTTTTATGATTTGGGCAGTTGTATTGTGGTATTCCATGAGTCCCATGGTTACCCTGCAAATCGCGTTACATTCAACAGTTATGTAACCATTTTGGCTGATCAGGTACATCCCCTGGTACAATGTTTGTTCCCCAATGATGATGCTGTGTTCTAACATTACAGGGGTCGTCTTCAGGCAGCTCACATTGTCCAGGACTGCTTTTGTGAGTACAAGAATTAACTGTAGCATCTCCCGTGACATCACAGTCGCTAGATGTCAGTATTAAATATTAATTGAGCCTTTGTGGTCTGCTGTGCAGAGAAGGGTACGTGGTGGCTGTCGACCTCTATCATCATTACATTTTCAGGAAGAGTGCTACAAGAATCCCTGGAAAATCATGCAGGATCTGTATTTATCCATTCCGAGACGATAGGAAACTGTTTTGAATATCAATAGTTGTCCTACACCACATTAGTCGCTCTGTCATTCTCTGCCAATGACGTCATCAGCTGGAGGGGGGGGGGGGGTCAGGACACTGCACTGCCGGTCGGCGTCGGATTTCTTGAGCTTGGAGCCGCTGCTAATCGGTCGAGCAGCTCCTCAGTTGGCCTCAAAACCCTGAGCGCTCCCCATTCCATTCCTTCCGTTAAGGAAAAATCCCTGGCAGTACTGGGAATCGAACCTCGACCCTCTGCATGGCAGTCAGGTGCTCTGACTACTCAGCTATGGTGAGCGTTTTCGGTGTTTCCAGAGTTTTGTCCGTCCCCTACATTTACGACTACTGCATTACAGTAAAGTTTACAAACCACTGTGGTGAAATTCTATGCAGAACGACGCGAATGTTCTGCAACAAAGTCTTCCGTACTGGACAGGAACATACGAGGTTTATCACTCACATTTATTCCCGCCTCAAGCTTGTTGAAAAAGAAACCTGCAGAGTACAGCACACCCTTCTGTTTGTTGGTATGTTGCTGTGACGCCATTATATTTTGCACTGGCAGTTTGAGTAAAGGCCCCAGGTGAGAAAAAAACTTCAAGAATATTTGGTCATGACCAGAGCCACACAAGGAAGAAGGTTAGAGGTCAACGTTCCATCAATTTCAAAGTTATCAGGGAAGCTGTGCTAGCTGAGTTAGTCAACGATGTTGGAGGAAATCCATTGTAGCCTCGTTGACGGAATCATTTTAGTCTTAGCCTGAAGTCGCTTATTAAAACCACGAAAACATTCAGTCGAAGTTAGGTAGATAGTATTTAGTGTTTCAGGGCGCTAAATGGCGAGGTCATCAACTCCCTTACTTGAAGTAAATAGAGATGAGGGTAATTAAGATCTATTAAAAGTAATAAATTCTAAAACCATGCTATTTTAATAAACATGAATTTGAAATAGAACAATGACACCGGGAGTGTCATAAAAGCCCATCCACAAATTACAAATAAATAACAGCAGAATAACTGCAGACAAAATCAACTACAAAATATCAGTGCAGGTACAATTGAAAGGGGGCGAGATTACTGTGGCTAGGTGACTACTCATACATGGTTGGTGATCAAACCACTCTACAGCACACTAAAATCTCATTCCCAATATTTTATATGATATTGTAGACCATTGCTTGTCACTGACTAGTAATTCATTCGATGTAGGTCACCACATGTGAGGCCTTAAAATGTTTCTTCTGTGCGAAGTAGGGAAGACACTAGTTCTTCTTTCAGTTCTCCACCTAACACAATTTTTCTTTCAATTTTACGTGATCCTAATTTTTAAGGAGAAGCATCAGCCTTGCTAAATGCTTTTAACATGGATCAGGGCACGTTAAATATTTTAGCAGCCTTCAGTGTCTTTGTAAGTTTATTGCTGACTTCACGAATCGCGTTGCTCATTCTTGCGTTCCATTTATTGTCTTTTCTCTCTGGGCTGTATTTTGGCTTTGTTCTCGGCATTCTAGAACGAAAACTTCACGGGTCAATCATTGTGACAGCTGGCCCAATCTCTGGATATAGTCCCAATTTAGATCGCACGTAATAGCCCAAATTAAAAGACCATTAAATTGATATAATTTTTAGTAGCTATTGAAACTAAACATATTCTGAAAGCTAAGATGGCGTTGTAGAGGGGAAACTATTCGTAAACACAGGTACTGCATGAAAGAATAATGAATAGATACCTGCAAAAGTTTTAAGAGGTTGAAACTGAGTTTGTGTCGAATACAATCGCTTGCGAAAATGTGCTGACGTGGCGGTTTTACAGAACAGCTACCGTAGTCAGTGAGACTTTTAGCTGTTTCAAAATTGTCTTTGTTGCTTAAAGCATTAGACGCTACTACGCAGGAATACACGTGTACAGCGTAGCTAAACTGATTGAGTGTAGTTCTGTACTAGTGCGGTGACAGAAGGTTGTTGCATTCCGGTTGTGGCGACAATGTATAAGAAGCCGTGCTGTTGGGATTCATCAGGTCGGCGCCCAGGGCTGACGTTAAATGACAGAACAGGAAATTAAGTCAAATAAAGACAACGTAGGGGCACGCCTAGGGAGGAGGTTCCAGGCGCAGGCCAGTCTAGGAAGTCGAACAAACTAAATGAAGTGTGCAACTGGACGGTAGGTGGTTCATATTTAAGTCCTGTTGGTGGCCGACCATGGAGTGCAGAGCCAAAGGCCGCTCTCGGGAAAATATGAGCGATCAAAGTCCCCAGTCTGCAGACGTCTGATCAGCAAGGTCATTTCGCCGGATCTCTATATGTCCTGGAACCCGGCAGATAATTATTTCCTTCTGGTCCTTTTGCAGGAGAAGGAGGGCATCCTAAACTTCTTGCGCCGTATTATCCACTGGGTACATCTGGCTAATAGCAGTAAGTGTACTTCGGGAATCAGAGAAGATGATGAATTTCTTACCACTTCGTTGTCTCGGCTGCTCCAGTGGCCTCAAGATAGTAAATTGAAAAATGTTCTGGAAGCTTCATCCTAAGGACATACTGGGAACAGGACTGAGCGGCCAATAAAGTACCACTTCTTAGAACGATCAGTGGGGACACTAATGCAATTGGGTGGGGATTTAAAATGTAAAACTTAGTTTTAAAATAGAATCTGTTGTACAATTCTCCGTGTATTCACTCAATTAAAAAAATTAACCTAGGCCTCTTTAGTAGCTAGGGCGATCCTCCTACTCCACTGCCGTGGACCTTAATTCCATCCACCTTTAGTACCTCAAGGCCCTCCAACATACAAATCCCAAATGGCCTCTTTGAAAAAAAAAATAATCAGAATTGTTATACTGGGATTTGAACCAGTTCTTGATGTGAATCCTGTGTACTGTTCAGTTTTCTTGATCAGATATTGGGGAATATTTACGAGTCTTCCATTTCGTACGTAATACGTTTTTCAAGGCCCAGTTTAAAGTGGCAACATTGATATCCATGTTAATGTGTGTGTGTGTGTGTGTGTGTGTGTGTGTGTGTAACTACAAGGTTATCAGCGTCCATTGGAAGAAAGTAGAAACGAATGTGCTTACAATGAGATAAAAATCAATCTGTGATAAAATCGCATTCACACTTCTCCAGTCTTACTCGTCACCATCCGCACATTTATAATAGCTCACATCATGGGAGATAACGTTAAAATGGACTGTGAAGTAAATCTAATTAAGACAAGAAGAAAGCTAAAATAGATTCACAGGAATATGTGTCTGGCTAATCAGTTACAAAACACATGGATGAGCAACCACACTGATAACACATTAAAAACGTCACCCAAAAATTTTGGGGAATAAGTCAGACACTGCAAAATTGTTAAGCTACTGACCTTTGGCTCAACAGAGTCACGGTCAGTTAGGGTCAACAGCAGATAGTCCGGACAGTAATGGAGGGTAGAGGGGAAATCGTGTCATCACTTGCAAATAAGTTGTTCGACGACAGTAATAGGTTTGTACCTGGCGCGGTGAGAGAGGCGCTCCGTTGGACTGGCGGGTGAGCCGCATCTCCCTGTGGTCGGACGGCTCGATGACGGCGGAGTCCTGGGACTTGGACGACTCCGAGGAGGAGGAGGGGGACCCGGGCTGGCCGGCGGGGGTGCGCCTGCTCGGCCGCTGCGGCGACCACTCGTCGCCCGCCACCGTCGCCTCGGACAGCGCAGACCTGCGGGCACGTCACAGCCACCTGCAGGCTCCAGGCGGCGGCCGTCGGCGTCGAGTCACTGCACGTACTCACGTGAAACCACTCCGACCACTCGCGTATCACAAGCCTTTCTTCTGAGCCTTTCTTGTAGGTATGTGAGTGTGAGGAATACATGTGGAGTGGAGTATGTTGTTGTGGTCTTCAGTCCTGAGACTGGTTTAATGCAGCTCTCCATGCTACTCTATCCTGTGCAAGCTTCTTCATCTCCCAGTACCTATTGCAGCCTACAACCTTCTGAATCTGTTTAGTGTATTCATCTCTTGGTCTCCCTCTACGATTTTTACCCTCCACGCTGCCCCCCCAATACTAAACTGGTGATCCCTTGATGTCTCAGAACATGTCCTACCAACCGATCCCTTCTTCTAGTCAAGTTGTGCCACAAACTCTTTTTCTCCCCAGTTTTATTCAATACCTCCTCGTTAGTTATGTGATCTACCCATCTAATCTTCAGCATTTTTCTGTAGCACCACATTTCGAAACCTTCTATTCTCTTCTTGTCCAAACTATTTATCGTCCATGTTTCACCTCCATACAAACACTTTCAGAAACGTCTTCCTGACCCTTAAATCAATACTCGATGTTAACAAATTTCTCTTCTTCAGAAACGCTTTCGTTGCCATTGCCAGTCTACATTTTATATCCTCTCTACTTCGTCCATCATCAATTATTTTGCTCCCCAAATAGCAAAACTCCTTCACTACTTTAAGTGTCTCATTTCCTAATCTTATTCCCTCAGCATCACCCGAGTTAAGGGGCTCCGGAAAGGCTCAAAATCATGAAAAGTTCAATTTTTACTTTTTTGCGTTTTCTGAATCTGCAGACTATTACCTTTTAATAGATATATAATGTATTCAGTTCCGAAGACTACAACTATTTTTAATTTTTTTTTGAAATGTGTTCTATATGGGCGTGACCCACTGTGGCGCTGTTAAACTGCTGTCAAATGGTGTTATTATTAACGTCCGTGTTCATCAGGTACATTTTAGTGATGTGAGATAAAGTATGTGTTGTGGCTAACCTGTGATGCTTCAATATATATCGCTGGTCTGATTGTCGATTGTTTCATGTTTATTTACTCTGTCGTTATCTCGAAAATATTCGTAATTAATTCTGTTTCTTGAGTCTCTGTTTTGTTGAAGTATAATAATGAGTAAAAGTAAAGTTATTAGAAATCCTCTGAAGGCTTTTAAGAAAAGGAGAAATGTTGGAAAGCCAAAGGTATGTGTTATTACTGTAAACAATAAAGACGATAACCAAGTGAGTGAACCTAACCTCTCAAGTACACCTGCCCATAGCAGTCAAAGTGGGAAAGAAAATACTTCACAGAAGAAGCTTGGTTCAATGAGTGAAAACTATGAATGTTTTATGGGCGAATCGGATGTGAATGAAATATTTAATATGTCGGTTCTCAAAGGAATTTTTTCAAACTGTGTAAGATGTATTCATTGTAGTGAAGTTGGTCTGGAACTCTCCATAATAAAGCACGTAGGACTTGCTAGTGAAATACAACTGAAATGTGATAAGTGTTCATACATGACCACCTTTTGGAACAGTGTTGCAGTAACTGCAACTGAAGAAAATGGTAGCAAAATCTACGAACACAACAACGAGCGATGCTTGCTTTAGACAAGGAACGCCTTCGGGCTGCAGACAGGGTTGTAAAGAGTCTAGAAATACAAGCAAGAGTAAAGAGGAGGAGAAACAAGAGGAAGCTGGAGGAGGAGTTTGCAGAGGATGAAGATAATCCATCCTATGGACCTGGAATGCACTAAAAAGTTAATCCAATCTTTGTCGCTCGATTCCCAAAACTTTTATTTTCTTATACTAATTACATGTTTTCTAAGGATCTTCCAAACATATTTGTTTCAAACTTTCAGTAAATGTTACACAGTACCTTCTGCATAATTTAACACAGCTTTTTTCCAAAAAACTGTATATTTTTGAATATATAAATAAAAAATTGCAAAAAAAGTTGTGAATGTTCATTACAATTGAAAAAAATCATCTTTAATAACTGAACTAAAATTTTGTAAAATCCCTTTGTTAAGTTGTAGCCCATATTCCAATAAATAAACTGTAAAAAGTTCAACTTCCTACCTCAAATACTTTGTGAGGAAAGATGTAATTTATAAGCGTTATTTTAACATTGCAAGTATAGGGCGTTCCGGAGCCCCTTAACTCGACTACATTCCATTATCCTCGTTTTGCTTTTGTTGATGTTCATCTTATACCCTCCTTTCAAGACACTGTCCATTCCGTTCAACTGCTCTTCCAAGTCCTTTGCTGTCTCTGACAGAATTACAATGTCATTGGCGAACCTCAAAGTTTTTATTTCTTCTCCATGGATTTTAATACCTACTCCGAACTTTTCTTTTGTTTCCTGTATTGCTTGCTCAATATACAAATTGAATAACATCGGGGATTGGCTACAACCCTGTCTCACTCCCTTCCCAACCACTGCTTCCCTTTCATGCCCCTCGACTCTTATAACTTGCGTCTGGTTTCTGTAGAAATTGTAAATAGCCTTTCGCTCGCTGTATTTTACCCTTGCCACCTTTAGAATTTGAAAGAGAGTATTCCAGTCAACATTGTCAAAAGCTTTCTCTAAGTCTACAAATGCTAGAAACGTAGGTTTGCCTTTCCTTAATCTTTCTTCTAAGATAAGTCGTAGGGTCAGTATTGCCTCACGTGTTCCAACATATCTACGGAATCCAAACTGATCTTCCCCGAGGTCGGCTTCTATCAGTTTTTACATTCGTCTGTAAAGAATTCGCGTTAGTATTTTGCAGCTGTGACTTATTAAAGTGATAGTTCGGTAATTTTCACATCTGTCAACGCCTGCTTTCTTTGGGATTGGAATTATTATATTCTTCTTGAAGTCTGAGGATATTCTGCTCGTCTCATACATCTTGCTTACCAGATGGTAGAGTTTTGTCAGGACTGGCTCTCCCAAGGATGTCAGTAGTTCTAATGGAATGTTGTCTACTCCCGGGGCCTTCTGTAGTGATACAGATTTCTGTGCTGTAACACTGAAGTACTGTCCTCCTAAATGGTGTACCACATGTTTCATAGTCTGTTAATAATTTTGCATAGTAACAAGTGTTCAAAATAAGAATATAGAGTTGTTTGTGCGTTTTTCTTTGTTACACAGACGTCATGGGGGATTGAATGCTGACAGCTGTTCTTGGCTGGGTACGGAATACTGAAATCGCCGGATTCGAATTTCATCTTGTCAACAGTCTCTCACTGTAACACGGAGTCCAAGACAACGCAAAATCCCCTGTAGTGATTATTAATTAATAAAAACTCAACAAAAATTAATGGTTGAATTTTGATATTGTAATTAGTTCTTGTTTTGGCCATGATCTATTTAATACAGGGCTACTACAAATGATTGAAGCTATTTCATAAATTCACTGTAGCTCCATTCATTGACATATGGTCATGACACACTACACATACGTAGAAAAACTCATAAAGTTTTGTTCGGCTGAAGCCGCACTTCAGGTTTCTGCCGCCAGAGCGCTCGAGAGCGCAGTGAGACAAAATGGCGACAGGTACCGAGAAAGCGTATGTTGTGCTTGAAATGCACTCACATCAGTCAATCATAAAGTGCAATGAAACTTCAGGACGAAGTTCAACAAAGATCCACCAACTGCTAACTCCATTCCGCGATGGTATGCGCAGTTTAAAGCTTCTGGATGCCTCTGTAAGGGTAAAGCAACGGGTCGGTCTGCAGTGAGCGAAGAAACGTTTGAACACGTGAGGGCAAGTTTCACGCGTAGCCCGCGGAAGTCGACGAATAAAGCAAGCAGGGCGCTAAACGTACCACAGCCGACGGTTTGGAAAATCTTACGGAAAAGGCTAAAGCAGAAGTCCTACCGTTTACAATTGCTACAAGCCCTGACACCCGATGACAAAGTCAAACGCTTTGAATTTTCGGCGCGGTTGCAATAGCTCATGGAAGAGGATGCGTTCAGTGCGAGACTTGTTTTCAGTGATGAAGCAACATTTTTTCTTAATGGTGAAGTGAACAGACACAATGTGCGAATCTGGGCGTTAGAGAATCCTCACGCATTCGTGCAGCAAATTCGCAATTCACCAAAAGTTAACGTATTTTGTGCAATCTCACGGTTTAAAGTTTACGGCCCCTTTTTCTTCTGCGAAAAAAACGTTACAGGACACGTGTATCTGGACATGCTGGAAAATTGGCTCATGCCACAACTGGAGACCGACAGCGCCGACTTCATCTTTCAACAGATGGTGCTCCACCACACTTTCATCATGATGTTCGGCATTTCTTAAACAGGAGATTGGAAAACTGATGGATCGGTCGTGGTGGAGATCATGATCAGCAATTCATGTCATGGCCTCCACGCTTTCCCGGCTTAACCCCATGCGATTTCTTTCTGTGGGGTTATGTGAAAGATTCAGTGTTTAAACCTCCTCTACCAAGATACGTGCCAGAACTGCGAGCTCGCATCAACGATGCTTTCGAACTCATTGATGGGGACATGCTGCGCCGAGTGTGGGAGGAACTTGATTATCGGCTTGATGTCTGCCGAATCACTAAAAGGGCACATATCGAACATTTGTGAATGCCTAAAAAAACTTTTTGAGTTTTTGTATGTGTGTGCAAAGCATTGCGAAAATATCTCAAATAATAAAGTTATTGTAGAGCTGTGAAATCGCTTCAATCATTTGTAATAACCCTGTATGTATGTTATTAGCTAAAGTCTTAACACATACTGTTGGATTGTATTCTCTGATGTTTAATAAACCAAGTGGAGGTGATCTGAAGATAAAAAAAGTCATAACTGAGTTTTACATTATAAAGAAATTTATCTTCAGTTGTGTATTGATTCAGATTGAAGTTAACTGCTCAGTTACGCTGAAAGAAGGATTTAAAATAAAGTAGCGAGGAAAGATGAGAAATAGCTCTGCATTTAAAATATTTCATCGAGATATACTTCTATAAACAGTGTCTCATGTTTAAAAAACCAAATGGCGTGAGCTGTTAACTGAATGTGTATCAAAATATTTAAAATTGTAGCTGAGTGTTTGAATAAATACTAGAAATTCACTGAACTCAGCAGAACGCAATGTTCAGTGTTATCGTTAGTTGTCTAAGCAATGCCGGCCGCTGTGGCCGAGCTGTTCTAGGCGCTTCAGTCTGGAACCGCGCGACCGCTACGGTCACAGGTTCGAATCCTGCCTCGGGCATGGATGCGTGTGATGTCCTTAGGTTAGTTAGGTTTAAGTAGTTCTAAGGGACTGATGACCTCAGATGTTAAGTCCCATAGTGCTCAGAGCCATTTGAACCATTTTTGTCTAAGCAACATGGACAATCATCAAATAAATTTATGACTACTTCAGACAATAATTTTAACCTGAAGAATTAACATTTTTATACTTTATTCCATCTCAAGAGAGGTGAACCAGGAAACACTTAAACTTTTAAATAAATGGTAGAGCACATGTTTAGCACTACACAGTCAAAAATGAAATTCAGCTACATTCGTTAGCCGTAGCTACATCAGTTGGGCTACGTGCAAAATAATCACTACAAGTGTCATGTTTTTATTGTTGACATTGATGATGAAGGAAGGGGAGGACCGAGAGATGCAGCTATAACATAGTGTACACCTAAATAGAAACATCGAAGGGCCTAGAACTTAACATTCCTACTTGAATGACAGATAAGAAACAGTGTAACATGCCCTCATTCATTGTGACATTACAGAGAAATTTGAAGTTTCATCCGGAAGTTGGTGCCTGGTCAAAATTACAAAGCGATTAGGAACTATAAGACAAAAATATCCCTCACCTCATTTTATTGCCAAATATTCATGATGAAAATTTCAGTTCTCACTAGGGTTTGAATAATTACCTCTTAGAAGGGCGCCTTTATGTTCCCCTATGCTGGTGCTCTCAGGTACAGGGGCGAGAAGTGCCTCATGTGATGTATGGAGTGACAGTGAAGCTTTGTGGAACATGAGATTCGCATTCTGAGGTGTATGACTTACCAGTTTGTGCCATTGGCGTACCAGAGCTGCTTCTTTTGGCCTTTGTAATACCTGCCTCATGAAGAGTGATCGGCTTATTGTTGCTTTATGTGGATGAATCATCCAGAGGTTACATAGAAATTCACTCCCACTGCTTAATATCATCACAGAAGAGTTACGGAATGAAGATTTATTCACTCTCATATTTTATTTACAGTTATATTACTTTTCCCAAATCCTTGGCCACACACACTGCATTTATTTTCCCTGATGGACATCATTTTCCCTGCGGGAAGCTGGGCACAGTTGCCACTGAAGCATATGATGAACAGTCTGGACTACGCCACACTAACACTGAATATCATCTTGATCAATGCAGCCATATCTTGCCAAATTAACCTCTGACCAGCCAAGTCCAGAGACTTACAAGTCGTCCATTTCTCGTCATAAGCAGGAGGCAGAGTTTCTGAAACTATTTTCCAGCCAGGGAGAAAGGTAGGTCATAGACCTCCATAGCTGCAACCTAGACTTTTCAGTAGCGTTTTCTAAGTGCATCGATATTCTAAGGGAACTCGACCTTTCTTTAGTCTTTGCAGGTGCAGTTCATATCCGTAGAGAGGATGCGTTCTCTACTGCACCACTGTTTTTCTTTTCTCATTTTCAGCTTTCTCTTTGAACAGAAGGCAGTGCTATGTGGTAAAGCCATTTGACTGGAGTGGATTTCATGTAATCCGTTACGATTCTGCTGATCTCACTGGGAACTATGTCCACCTGTTTGGCATGTGTTGGCTTATACCAAACAGGATATGCATATTCTAAAGCCTAACAGTATAGCGCCATAGCAGAAGTCCATAGAATTTCAGGTTGACTACCCCAAATGTGATCTGTCCAGTTTCCGTAGAAGATTATTCATGGTGGAAACTTTTGACTTGCTCATGCAGTGTTGTATGAAAGTAAAAGATCTATCAAGAATTAGTCCTAGATAGTTAGTGTTCCAGTTCGATACCTGACAATACTGTCTTTAATTTGCGACCAACTAGGGAATGAAGATTCAGAGATTCAGCTGCCTAGAAGTTTGGAGCACTCCCCTAGCCTTGCTGATGACAGTGTTATGTCATGAAATAAATGCAAAAGACGCCGAACATCTAGGAAAGGCATCCATCGTCGCTTCAGACAGTTCACAGAGATTGCATGTATCTGTATGATTGGTATGTACATTCAGCTAGGTGATTTTCCTGACATGCTAAGCAATTCCCCTGAGAGAAAGTGACCCAGAGGGTGGGGGGATGATGGTGGAGTCACTTTAACCTCATTGTATGAGTGTGGTGCTCCTCAAACAGCTGTCGCACAAATCAGAACAATACGATCGTGTACTTCATTGTGTTTCTGAAGTTAGTTTTGAGACAGTAGGTGAAAACAGGTGGAGATGATTAGACATGTAGTCTGGTCCCTTCAACCCCCACGAACTAACCAACCTGATTAGACAGAAGTTTCCTCATAAGAGACAATGGTAGACGTATAACTAGCCCCATTTAATCCTACTGTGTCAACAACTTCCATAACTGGACACTTTCAACACTCCCGTGAAGTGTGCCCTATTGGCAAGTGGTATGTATCAGCCATCGGCATGTATCAACACGCACTGAGAATTATCTGTTGCCGCGCGGGATAAGTCGAGCGGTCTAAGGCACTACAGTCATGGATTGTGAGGCTGGTCCCGGCGGAGGTTCGAGTCCTCCCTCGGGCATGGGTGTGAGTGTGTTTGTCCTTAGGATAATTTAGGTTAAGTAGTGTGTAAGCTTAGGAACTGATGACCTTAGCAGTTAAGTCCCATGAGATTTCACACACATTTGAACATTTTGAATTATCTGTACTGGTGACATTTTCTATCCTTTGAGTATGCAATTCCATTGTTTCTGTACCGATGTTAATGTTTGCATCTTGGGCTTTCCTGGTTTATTCTGGCTACATACGATTAGCTTGTTTCTTTACTTGTGTTGATATTCATCTTATAACCTCTTTCCAACAGCTCCTGCAACGTTCTTGCCATCTCTTGACGGAATGACTACCTCACAGTTTTTATTTCTTTTCCTTGAACTTTAAATCTCTTCTTAAATCTTTCTTTCGTTTTGTTGTCAGCTTACCCAATGTACAGACTAAATTCAATAAAATTTTTCTGGGTTTGTGACAGCATTGTCAATATATATATATAAAACTACCGACATTTCGGCCCCTGTTGCAAGCGACTTTTCAGGGTGCTTTTGTTTAGTGCTGAATGAGAAAACTTTGTTTCTTATTTACCAGCAGACATAGCTGTTATGTAATTCAGATAGGCTTTTTAGGATGAAGGGGAGGGATGTTAGAAGTCTTTATTGATGTTTTCATTATTTCTTTTCATAGGTGAAAATCCGAGGCTGTTATTGGTGTTTGCATTATTGCTTGTGATTGGTGGAAATCGGCGAACGGAAAAGCAGGCGCCAGCTGTGACGTGGCGTTGTTTTCCTGCCTTCTGGCGCCGGCTGAGGCGCGCCAGTGCTCCATGTACCTGCGGCAGCTGCGGTCCGCAGCGCGCCTGCGTGTGTCGCTTCACGTGAGGTGTCGTCCCGTAGCGCTGTTGTTGGTGGCAGGCAAGACGTCGGCAGTCGGTATCCGTCTTCTCTGTTCACGTTGGCCGGTCGCTTGGCTATTTCTATTGCCTCTCTAATATTCCTCCTGAAAGTAAGAAGCTGTTTCGCTAGCACGCGTGTTTTACCAAAATCGGTCTGTTTGCCGCACTCATCCTGGTGGTGTGTCACCGCTGACTTGGTGTGCTGTCTCAAAGGCCTGGCCAGACAGAACGCGGCCTGTGGCCTTGAACCGCAGCCGGCAGGCCGCACTGTTGAATCGCTCGTTACTGTATGGAGGCGGTCACACGGGGAGCGTCTCTGACGCACCGGCATGCTGCCTGCCGCACAGTGCACTCAGCTGCTCTGCTGTCACACTGGAAGACGGCGTGAGGCGGTTTTTGTCTTGCAGCTCGTAGTGCATGCATCATGGACACGGAGAGACTTATAGACGAGGTGAGAAAATACAGCTTTTTGTATGATACACGCGATCCTGATTTGGAGGTAGAATACTTTTGCCCTCGATATACTCTAGATAGAAAGCTGAATTCTCAGAAATAGTGTTGTCACTGTGACGTCCATAATTTCCAATATCAACTACTGTAAACTCGTAGTATGGATCAACGATCGCCAGGAGAACCAGCGAAAAGAATTGTTTGTAACAGAAGAACTGGGATCCACTATCCTTCGGGCATTTTAACCTGATATGCTTTCCGTCTGTGCTTCCAAGGCAGTTCGGAAACTCCCAAAGTTCTAGAAATCCTTCTTCAGATTTCTTCCACATCTCTGTTGTAGGAGTAGGTAAATACTTGGGTTCCAGAACAGTCCATATTGTCTGGCACACTTGTTTCACAGTTTCTGAGACTGTTGAAAGTCCTAACCGAAAAGAAAAAGCTATGGTCTGGTGACTGTCGCCTGTAGTCAAGTATCTGGAGAAGATTAAAATAAATATGCCGATAGAACGAATAGATAAGTTTGTTTAAATTCAATGACAATGTTATGAATACAATGAAACAAAACAATCTATTAAGTAGAAAGTTCGCTCTAGCGGGACATACGGAACTAGATGTTACTATCGTTTGCTGTATTCGTAAACACTGCAGATAAATTTATCACTCCACTCCTAACTGCGTAGTGGGACAGCACTTTCTTCCGCCGAACCTTTCATGTGATACAGCAAAACTGAAATGGAATAATTTATATGACTTCTATTTCAAGCACAAAGAGGCCACAAATGGTAAAACTTACCTCAAACAAATGGCTACACTGTGCCTTGTATCAATTGGCTTTCTCCAGTTCGTTGTGCAATTCTCGGTGCTACCTTTTTATCAGGCGATGCAGTTCCTCGAAACATTCTCGCGACATAGAAAATATTTGAAGAACCTATCTTCGTCAGACTCTAGATCAATACACAGACGATGGTATTCTCCTAAGCTTTCTCTCTTGCTATTAATGTCGTGAACCCAACATCTCCTTTTCTTGGTGCCATTTCGTATAGCTAGTGCGAGCTACTCATTTATGCACTTAAAAAAAATGTATTCAAGAATTAACACTGAATGGATGCTCTGCACACTAATTTACCCACGTTCGCACTGATACTCGCAAAGTGGAGAAGGGGTGGTTTAGATATGATACTTAAATTGGTGAAGCATGGTGTCACATTACTGGCCGGTGTTGAAGTCACTGTAAAATTGTTCACGCTATCAACTGTGATGCTTATTATTAGAGTACATCGATGTTGTCTTTTGCATCCCATCCATGCACTGGTTACGACATAATGATTGACTGATATTGCTTGTATGAGTTGGGGAAAAAGTTTTGGTCGATGGACAGCTACTTCTGGGGTGGATAGCACTGCCGGCCGGTGTGGCCGTGCGGTTCTAAGTGCGTCAGTTTGGAACCGCGTGACCGCTACGGTCGCAGGTTCGAATCCTGCCTCGGGCATGGATGTGTGTGATGTCCTTAGGTTAGTTAGGTTTAAGTAGTTCTAGGGGACTGATGACCTCAGTAGTTAAGTCCCATAGTGCTCAGAGCCATTTGAGCCATTTTTTTGATAGCACCGAAACACTGATCGCGTACATGAGTGCAATATGAGGAATCAGTCCAAAGGGAACGCAGAATCATCAGCTATTCCGTCAGTGTGACACACGAAGTCTAAATATAGAGCTCGTGAATCACCTTCGTACTGTAGTTTGAAGACCTATGCCAACGCAGCAAAACTCTTCCACTTTGCTTATCTTGTAATTATATATATACTAAGGCTCACCGGCCACTTGACCATCTTCTTCTTCAGTGCGAATGCACAAACAGTGCCCGAACTCTAACGGTAATCGGCAACGCGCTCCGAGTAAAGAGTATAATGGGCGGGGGCACTACGAATGTAGTGCGGGACAATACGTTGAGAATGTGGGTTTCGCGGGAGGCGTGCCAGAGATAAATCCCTGCAGTTGCGCTATCCTCTGTGTCCTCGGTGGCTCAGATGGATTGAGCGTGTGCCATGTAAGCAGGAGATCCCTTGTTCGAGTCCCGGTCGGGGTACACATTTTCATCTGTCCCCGTTGACGTATGTCAACGCCTGTAAGCAGCTACGGGTGTTCATTTCATTGCAATATCTTGTAATTGTCTTTTATTTAAAATCAACCCATGTGTCGTGTGTTATGCTATCCGCTGTAAGAATATGATTTAGACCATGCAGCGTCTAGTTTCCTGCGTAATGCCGTGGATCAGAACTTCTTAATACCAGTTTAGAACCTGACACTGGCCTCAAAGTCGTGGCAGAAAAAGGAAATGTTTGACATTGCACAAAAGCGTGTTAGCAAACAGTGTTTGAACCAGGACCAGAGGGAGATTCTCTTGCGATTTGGTGTAGTCTGTGGGGTAGGATCATTCGCCTAGAGTATAGGTGAACAAACTTTGAAGCTGCGGTGCCTGCATATTTAATAGGCTGCAGTAGCAGTAGCAGTTTGAGGTGTAAATCCGGTGAGGGACTTGGTAAGCCGTTAGGAATGCCTGCACGCAGCGGTATTCTGGGGGAGCATTGCGAAATCTCTTTCTTCGAGCTGGAGCCCGCCGCAGCATCGGTGCCTAGGTGACTTCTAAATCGGTTGAACTTTTATAGTTCTTAATGTTTCTCTGTTTAGGGGTAGAGAATAACGATGATAGCATGGTGGGATGATTGATTTGAATGAACGCGGACATGTAGTACTTGTAAGTAGTTTGGAGATGTATCACATTGTATGCATTTCCATCGAATGTTCAAAACATGCTCCTGTCGCACTAACTCAGGTCGCTCTGTTTCTACACAGGTTGCAGAAGGTGGTGGGTATGGTCTTCTCTGACTTATGCTCAGTTCCGACTTAAAATGGAACGAACACATGCGCGAAGCTGTGGAAATGGACGTAGCTGCAGGATGTGTAGGGACTGGCTAGAACCAGGATGTAATTTTACTTTAGCAGACAGGTTCGAGGAAGGTGACTCGTTGCGAGATATGAGAGTGTCAGAAATATGAGTGAGTAGTGGCTGTAATCATTAAAGGAATTGTCAATATGATCCAACGCAGGTATGTGCTTGAATGAAACGAGTTGTTTCCAAATCCCAGACATCATTTCTAGCGGATGGCGTAACACTAGAGATCTGAGAAGCTAGTGTATATTTTCTTACGACCTCAATCGGCACATCATATACTACTACTGTTTGTGTTCCATCTCAATCAGTCATCGCCTATAATTCACTGGGTATATCGTGGAACCTCTGATATGGTCTCGAGAAAGAATGCTTTACAAATACTGTACAATTATCGGTTTGAGGGAGTGGCAAATACCGCTTACATACCACGTTCCTTAGCCGAATCACTTTCAAAATGCGGAAATTTTATCACTAGGCTGCATTGTGGTCTGATAATAGACGTTCCTACGATCACCGTCACAGTATTTGTCCAGAAAAAAAACCTCATTCAGAGTTAATGTTGTACTTTGATTTGTAAAGTGGTTATACCTTTTAACATGTATAATTGTGTGCACTTGTAGAACGAAGACCTCTTGTGACAGTAACATGCAGTACTTGCTGAGATCGAGTTTTTTTTTAACATCTGGTCACTTAAGTCTCTCTTTCTAGCACACGGTGGTGGGACTCGCAAGAAAAAACCTAAGAGACATGTCCACGCATCGTTGATTTTCGGTCAGTATTATTTCGTATCATAGGCAATCAGCTATTGACTAGGTATTGTACTTAGTAGTAGTAGTAGGGAATGTGTAATATGTTCGCATTTGAGTATCAGATTTATAAAGTACATGTTTGTGGGAAAGAAATGACTATGTCCAGTCGTAAGGAGGGTATGCATTTGACTTGGAGTACTATGATAGCAAAAGGGGAAGAGTATGTCGAGTGATAAGAAAGGTCGTGATATTTCTATTTCCAGAGCCACCGCCGACAGCAGGGTGTATTTCTGATACTTGGCTCATTGTCGAATGCCGTTCAGTGAAAGCGCGATCGTATCATTTAATTGTAAGTGTAATAATAAAACGTGTATGTGACCAGTTTTCTAGAATGATTCCGTGCATGCATGGCCTGTGGTGGGAATGATTCAAGTTTTCCGTTAACGGCAGCAGCCGTCCGAATGCAGAGGCCTGTTGGAGTGTAGGAATGTATCTGAGTTAACTTTGCCGTCCTCTAGACGACCGAATAGCGAACTAATACTTAGTATGTGTTGGGCGGCTGTCGTGATCAAGTGGAAATTTGAGAAGATGGTGCATTTGCGCTGGACCGTTATTCCCTCCCGTGTAAATTGTTCCATTGACTGCTTCTGCACATTTCGCGCATTTATTTAGTTGAGAGAAGATCGATTGTGGTGTGTGGAAGACACGATTGCATGTTCTCTAGATATGGGAAAGATCTTAGTTGGCTTGTAAATTATAGCAATAATTTGCAATCTGTTACATGACCAACTTCGGTACTCGAGTGTGGAAATATCACTTTCGTCTATTTGTTTCTAGTTACTCAGTGGTTTACAGCACGTTCCACCTAGCAAAAGTTTCGGGTTTGTAGAGAAATAATTTCCAGTCTATATCTTGGGAATTATGTTGCACTAGTGATCTAGTGCTTGATATCGAGATGTACCGTGAAAATGGTATAATATTATGGTGAAAATAGCTGTGTTCTTGTAATCCCCGAGTCTGGAAATGCGTGTAGAAAAGGGAGCATTCTGGGAAGCAGGTTCGGATTAGAAACAGTGACGCATTTCTACCTAGGGGGAAACGAGCCTGTCTTTGCACATCAGTTCTGAGTGTGACTTCAGCCTGCTGAGGGCTTTCTGATGTAAAGGGGGTGATTTTATATGGCGTAGGATAGGAATTGTATGTTTACTACCTCGACACGGTACGTGTTGATATATTGCTGAGTTGGAGATCGGTTCCACGCACTAATATTCAAGCTCCTGGCCCCAGTGGGAGGACAGTGTATTTGAGTAGGCGTCTTTCCATATTTGACGATGTGTTGGCACTTTGCAAGATTTAGCTCTCGGTGGAATATGGGGATCAGAGAAAAATATTTTATTGCCGCTGAATGTCACGTCTGTAAAAAGAAAGAAAAGGTGGAAGGTTCTTCCCTAGGATTGAGGAGCATCATGACATAAAGCCGGTGTGAGTGTAGGCATAAGATAATTTTTTCGGGCGCTGTACAAATATAAAAGATAACTACACTGTTTGCGTAAAATGTGTATATATTGTATGGTAAAGTTACTGTGGGTTACTTTGTGTAAAATGTGTATATATTGCATTGTAAAGTTAGTATGGTTTATGTTATGGCATGACTAGAGAGGATAACTGTATGTCCTATCATGAGAGACTTTCGGTATTTGACGATATGATGGTAGTTTGTATGATTTAATTGTCAGTGCAATATGGCGATCTGTGAAAAATAACTGTTGAAAGTCTCGTCTGTAGAAGGAAAAAAGGCGGTCAGTGCTTTGATATTGGCAGTATTAGTAATTTGATGCATAAATTCGATAAGTGCCAGTCAAAAGTACTACAAGGAGAGTGAGCTCACATGAAGAAAGAAAGAAAATATCTGATAAATTGAAGTATAGGCCAGGCCAAAGAGCAAAACACCCTTCGTTTAATAATAAATTATAGTCATCCTTGGGTAACCACTCCACTATCGATTTGCCTTAGTGAATTATTATTGATCTGAATTGTATTACTCACTAATAACAACTTGTATAAATGTTTGTATAACTTACTGGAGTGGTGTGATGAAAGCCATAAAATAAATAATAACACTAATAAAACGGTTTTAGTGTCTTCACATAATGAATAACAAAAACACTCAACACTCAATAATCATTCAAATTATCATAAAAATGATAGTGGCATAGCATGGCATAGCATAACTATGCGGCTTTTGGAAACACCTCATCATTCTTGACTTTTTAATTGTTGTAATTTTTATGATAACTTGAATGATTATTGAGTGTTGAGTGTTGTTACCGTTATTCATAATGTCTCTGAGCTGTGGTTGCCCGTCCCAGAAAGTTGTTTGTTTTTACATAGAAAATTCAGAGGCATCATTTTGCAGCATGTACTCATAACTGTTACACAAAATTTATGAATGGTACTGTGTGACAATTGTAATAGAAACAGTTTTATTCCGACTTCGCTTTGTTTTTTCTGGCTTGGGAACCTAGGAGGAACCTTGGCGTTTTTATTTGTTCTTGCTGATGTTGTTGGATGTACTATGTGCAGAGTGCTGTGTATGTCCTTTGTGTGACGGGGCACACATGTGAAGGAATATGTGTGGGATCAGTTGTGTTTGAACAGGGCAGGCTTCTGATGGTTTCTGCAGGCTACAGAATTAGCACATGTGAACACAATACAAGAACAGCGTTTGAAATCAGTGGGCTGGCTACCTCGGTGGGAAGAGAACCCATCCAGGCGCCGGGTCCGTCAGGTCGCCGTCCTTGATCGCCTGTGAAGTCGATGTCTGCAGCAGCCGCACGCTCACCATCACCACCAGCTGTCACAACACAATCTGCTGAGTGCTCTGTCCTCAAACGGCACGGTATTATTAAGCTACGCAGGGGGAAATTCTTGTTCTAGAAATAACCTCTACGCTCTGGCTAAGCTGGACTCCCACATATTGTTATTGCTTGGAGTGTCAGCGAGACGTCTCCAAACATTTTTCTGCAGACCTGAGAAACTGGTATACGCTTTTTTATGATTTCTAATTTAATATAGGTCTTGATCGAGAAAACCGTCTCGATAAACATAAAAAAGACAGTGATGTGCTCCAGGAACATGCCAATAAATTAAGATACCGTAAAATTGAATGAATAGAAAGAATAGGATGAACAGAAACGAAACTTCCAAAAAAGTTCCATCCCATCGTGTCGGAAGAGAAATGGGAATATCTTTCAAAGATTTGTTTGTCCAAGATTTGTTTGTCCAGGTTGGTAGTAAACCAATACAACATGGACATTATGAATTTCAAAATTAGTGACGCTCTTAGATGGTGTTTTGTTCACACTATGATAACATAGGACGTGTTGAATTTGCATACTTAGAAATTTATCTGTTAAGTACCAATCGAAATTGTGTTGTTTTATGTACATGGTAATCAAATGTACAATTCCGTTTCATTAATAAAAGGTTCGTTCTTAAAGTATACTTCAATCTGACTTGTGTTCCAGCTGACTGAAAATGGACGGTTGTCTTCTCGAAATTTGTGGTGTGAATGGAAAAAGTAATCGTCAGCGTTTAATCAGAAGAAGATCAAGAATTTGACAGAAATGAAGAATTGCCTGGTGCTGTTATCAACCCAGGAGATTAAGCTGTGATTAAAGTATATGGGAAACTAGGAGTTTAGCTGTGAGTAAAAAGTAAGCAGTCATTTAGATTATATGTATGTAAAATTTGTTATTCAGAAGATAAAGCCTTTATCGCTTTTTTTTTAAAAAAGGACTGTTAGCCATGTATCAGATAAGCAGTCACCTTTTTTAGTCAAGGAGATGTTCGGAAGCCCTTCATTACTTCTGCGAGTGCGACTTGTAGATTCGAAGACATCATTTTTGTACATAACAATTTTTATGTGGAAAACAGAAAAAAAACAATTCATGCAACACAGTGGCTGAGTGCATACACTGCCTTGTGTGGATATGCCGTAAAGCAGCCCAATACAAGTATCTTGTCAATAATCCGTTAATCTCTCACTGAGGTTTATTATTACTTTTAAATCTTAATCTGGAATAGGTAGGTTTTGGCTTAAACACGTTAGAGGTAGGACCAAACTGAATTACTTGCATGGAAATAAAAGCAAAGGTCATGTAGTTTAAATACGTTCTACAACTCTTATTTATTCATCGAATGAAAATTACCTTAATTAGTATTTATAATTGAAAACTGTCACACATCAGTTTATTATTTGTAATAATACTGTAATTACCATTAACTAGATCTACAAGTTGTACAGCATTATAAATATACACTATGTGATCAAAAGTATTCGGACACCTGCCTGAAAACGACTTACAATTTCATGGCGCCCTCTATGGCTAATGCTGGAATTCAATACGGTCTTGGCCCACCCTTAGCCTTAATGACAGCTTCCACTCTCATAGGCATACGCTCAATCAGGTGCTGGAAGGTTTCTTGGGGAATGGCAGCCAATTCTTCAAGAAGTAGTACACTGAGGAGAGGTATCGATGTCGGTCGGTGAGGCCTGGCACGAAGTCGGCGTTCCAAAACATCTCAATAGTGCTCTATGGGATCCAGGTCGGGACTCTGTGCAGGCCAGTCCATTACAGGGATGTTAGTGTCGTCAACCACTCCGCCACAGGATGTGCATTAGGAACAGCTGCTTGATCGTGTTGAAAGATGCAATCGCCATCCCCGAATTGCTCTTCAACAGTGGGATGCAAAAAGGTGCTTAAAACATCAATGTAGGTCTGTGCTGTGATACTGCTGCGCAAAACAACAAGGGATGCAAGCCCAGTCCATGAAAAAGACCACCACACCATAACACCATCGCCTCCGAATTTCACTGTTGGTACTACACTCGCTGGCAGATGACCATACCCACACCCTGCCATCGGATCGCCACATTGTGTACCGTGATTCGTCACTCCACACAACGTTTTTCCACTGTTCAATCGTGAGGCGTCCTTTGGCATTTACTGGCGTGATGTGTGGCTTATGAGCAGCCGCTCAACCATGAAATCCAGGTTTTCTCACCTCCCGTCTACCTCTCATAGTACTTGCAGTGGATCCTGACGCAGTTTGGAATTTCTGTGTGATGGTCGGGATAGATGTATGCCTATTACACATTACGACCCTCTTCAACTGCCGGCGGTCTCGGTCAGTCAACAGATGAGGTCGGCCTGTACGCTTTTGTGCTGTACGTGTCGCTTCACGTTTCCACTTGATTATCACATCGGAAACAGTGGACCTAGGAATTTTTAGGAGTGTGGGAATCTCGTGTACTGACGTACGACACAAGTGACACCCAATCTCCTGACCGCGTTCGAAGTCCATGAGTTTCGCGGAGTGTCCCATTCTGCTCTCTCACGATGTCTAGTGACTACTGAGGTCGCTGATATGGAGTACCTGGCAGTAGGTGACAGCACAATCCACCTAATATGAAAAACGTATGTTTTTGGGGGTGTTCGGATACTTTTGATCACATAGTGTACCACCATATAAATGCTCTGCTTCAGTGTGCTTCAGAAAGTACAATATGTAAAAAACGTTCTGAATGCGGGGCTAAATAATTGTTCACCGTAATACGTAATGTACAATAGTGTATGACAGAGGTACAGACCGCCTAAGGGTTTCAGCTGACCCATGCTGCATCATCAGGTCAATTGTACCGTTAAGTCACTGTACTCATGAAGGCGCAAGCCCGTGTCCTACTTGAGCGACGGAAGCGACCTGCAGCCCGCAATTCTGGATGCGCGACTTTCCCACTATGAGCAGCAGCATCGGGCTAGATGCTCAGCTGTCCCACATGCGAGTGATGAACGCCCGTTACAATATGGCTACAAGAACCGACCGGTTGTTTCTAAAAAATGGCGTCCATAAAATGTACGACGCTGTAGCTCCAAAATAAATCAGCAGAGTTAGCTTTACTTCGGAAAATAAGGCAAAAAAAGGAGCCATCAGCTACGAAGATCACCAGCCAGCTTCTTCGAATATATGAGAACAGGTATTTTCGACTGTCTCATCAATGAATTAAAGACGAGTGTCTCGAATGTGACCACGAACTTTCAGCAGCTGACAACTCTGGAAGAAAAACTGACCACCACAAGAACAGAAGAAAGAGTCATCCTTACATTGACATGCCAGTGGCAGCGGTAGCGTCTTTGGGCAATTATCTAAATCGTTGTTGCTCCCGGGTTCAGAGCTGGCTACTTCTTAAATTTTAACTGACTCAGCTAAAATCGTGTCATGTGTTGTGTGTATTAAGTTTTATCTATACTGTTTACATGTCATCTTAATATATATTTTTAAGGTCTTGCCAGAGAACTTTAAGTGTATACACACCTATCCCAGTACATCACAAGCATTATATTCCTAATAAAACATAGTGACCAACCAAAAAATGTTACTGATATTTGATTGTTGGGAACATATTATATCAGTAATCAGTTTTAATGCCAAGTTTTTCAATTAACTTAAATAGTCAGCATACATAGAGCATAAATTTTTTTGAAAAAAAGGGCAAATGTTTTGTGAAATGGTTTGTCTAAAAATAAGAAGTAAAATTGATTAGAGAAATGTTTGATGAACCTCTTTTGCTGTACATAATTTCGAGCTTCTTCCAGTGGCACATAAAATGTTTCTCTAATCTGTTTTATTTCTAACTTTTAGACGAATCATTTCACAAAATCTCTCAACAATTCTTAAAATTTGTTTCTTCCTTTTTCAAGTTTTATTTAAAAGGCATGATCTCACTGACATCTCATTTGCCTTTCTAGCATCTTCGGTTCTCGAAATATCATAAACTTAGTACTTGATTCGAAGGCTAGCTCTTTCTACAGTTAAATACTACACTAGTGTATCTTTTATATGAAAAATATCTAGGCCTTGAAGAGATGACCTTTTTGACACTTCATTTGCATAGGTAGCAGCCACTAGCGAAATATTTCTGACTAATACATCCTGGTGAAAAATTCTACCATAGACTCCTGTGACGAATTTTGCTTGACACATCATGAACGGTGACGGGAGGTCTACTGCTAAATGCAACTGGCAGCTGTGGCACGAGGTAAAACTGTGTGGTTATATGGGCCACTTTCAGCAGACCTACCAGGGGCGTCTGAAAAGTCCGTGCAAAGTCCGAGAGATGGCACCACTGCCGCGTATCGAGATCATGTTTAGTTAGTAGCATCTTTGGAAAGAACGCACACCAAGTTTCAGCCATATTGGTCTATTTCTTTGTGTTTGGCATTAATGTGAATCAAGGAAGTCGACTGATTGTCAAAAAATGGACGAAAAAGAATTTCTTGTGGTGATTAA
Organism: Schistocerca serialis cubense; assembly: GCF_023864345.2. Taxonomy (NCBI): domain Eukaryota; kingdom Metazoa; phylum Arthropoda; class Insecta; order Orthoptera; family Acrididae; genus Schistocerca; species Schistocerca serialis. The sequence continues at coordinate 37,690,712 of NC_064638.1, forward strand.
ACATTACTTTATGAAAGGCAAAACGCCTCAGGCGACAAAAGAGAAGCTTGATAAACATTACGGTGACACTGCACCTTCGATTAGAACAGTTTATAGGTGGTTTCAAAATTTTCGGAGTGGCCATATGGGCACAAGTGATGCTGAACGTCCTGTACACCCTGTGGAGGTTACGACTCGAGAAATCATTGATAAAATCCATGATATGGTGATGGAAGACAGAAGAGTTAAGATGCGTGAGACTGCTAGTGCTGTGGACATCTCGACTGAACGGGTACATAACATTTTGCATAAACATTTGGACATGAGAAAGCTATCCGCAAGATGGGTTCCACGATTGCTCATGCTTGACCAAAAACGGAATCGTGTGAAGTGTTGCAAGGATGGTTTGCAGCTGTTCTGGAAGAATCTGCAGGACTTTAAGCGTCGTTTCTTCACTGTGAATGAAACATCGGTACATTACTATACTGCTGAGACCAAACAACAATCTAAACAATGGGTTACCAAGGGAGAATCTGCACCAGAAAAGGCGAAGACCATTCCTTCGGCCGGAAAGGTTATGGCGACTGTCTTTTTGGATTCAGAGAGGATCATCCTCATCGACTATAACCTTATCGACTATCTGGAAAAGGGTAAAACTATTACAGGTGCATATTATTCATCGTTATTGGACCGTTTGAAAACCGAGCTGCAAGAAAAACGCCGGCGATTGGACCGCAAAAAAGTCCTTTTCCATCATGACAATGCACCAGCACACACCTTAGCAGTTGTGGTCGCAAAATTATTGGAAATAGGATTCCAACTCCTTTCACATCCTCCCTATTCTCCAGACTTGGCTCCCTCGGACTACTATTTGTTCCCCAATTTGAAGAAATGGCTAGTGGGACAAAGATTTTATTCAAACAAGGAGGTGATTGCAGCAACTAATAGCTATTTTGCAGTTCCTATTATTCGGAAGGGATCAACAAACTAGAACAGCGTTTGACGACGTGTATAAGTCTAAAAAGAGACTATGTCGAAAAATAAAAAAGGTTTACCCCAAACATGTAAGTAGATTTACTTTTGCACGGACTTTTCAAATGCCCCTCATACTGCTGCTGACTCAACGTGACTGCTTGTTCATACAATGTTTCTACTGTGGCGCTGGTAGTACCCTTCCCCCACCCTCCTCCAGCCTTGTATTAAAAGGAACTAGAAGACAACATAGAAGATTAACTGTCAGCCTGTTCTTGCTTTGAGTTTCTCTAATACACATGGAGATTTAAGAAATAGAAAAAATTCCCAGGAACTCGTAAGAAAATATCAAGTTTCTAAATGTAAAAGTAATGTGTCAAACGCTGTGGTGTTCTGAAATTTGTAGTCAGTATACTTTGTCGTGACCCAAAGTTGATGACTCATATGAAATAAGAATATCACAATGTATGTTAATTCCATTACTGTGGTGCTAATTTTTGTTGTATTTAAGTATCAGCCACCATACTCTAATACACATATTTAATCAACATTTTATTCGGACATCCGATAGACAGCTAAAGACCTCAAGAAAATGACTGTTGCATAACTAGCACTTGATTGTTGGCATGTATTGCCTAAAAACTAACCACGATAACGCTTGCACTTTCTTTATTTTATTGATCTTAAGCAGATTACCTGTGTCCATAGAGAAAAATCATAAAACAAAATGTAATAGAATCAAAAGTTCTTAGAACAAATGTAACATAATGTACAAAACTTCAAAAATCCTGAATTAAAACCCTGACAACAATAATAATAAAAACATTAATAAATTTACAGCATAAGAATCTGATCAAGGGAATGGGGAAATTGTTGACCGTGGTCTATTAATGAGAACCTTAGCAACATATGACTGTAGTGATTTGGGCAAACCCAAATCGCACTTCCCCAACTATTCAGGTTCACCTAATTTTATATCAAGACTACAGCATTATAATAGTTGTTAAGTCTGTAAATAGTACGTTTGCAAATAATAAAATATGACTCCTGCTTATTGTCTGTGTCTGAAAAATCTGAAATGAAATCATGCTGTAAACTGACTTTTCCTCTGTTTTAGCAAACCAACATTTTAAAGCCCATAGTACAGCAAGACACGATGCGCTGGAGACAGCCTGTATGGTTTGAAGGGTAGTGAACTTGTCTCTCATACCTTCAACACAATCTGACAGTACTGCTAAACTGAAAATGCAAATTGTTTGTTTCCATATTAATGTTATGCAGCAACAAATTTATCTCTGTCAAAATTCAATGAAATGGACCTGCTATCGCTTCAGTTTATAATGTTACACTTTTATCTTCATTCCTTGCTATAGGTATTAGAACAATAGATAAGTTCAATAATTGCCCATACCAGATATTTCACATGAGAAGGCAAATCATTCAGCTCGGTGGAAATGCTGGAAGATCAGAGTCCAGGTTCCCCTCTCCCCTGCCGCCATCTAGATATAGGTTTATGTCATTTCCGTAAATCGAGTTAGGTGAATGTTGAGTTGAATGTCAGAGCAGATTTCCACACTATCCCTCGTCCAATTCAAGTTTTTACTCTGTTATAGCACAGAATAGTAAGGGGTAATAAATTAGAAGTTTTTATTAAAACTCATTTGCACTGCCACATGCAATATCAAGTTAAGCCAGGGACGACGGATGAAGCAGGAAGCTTGCTGGTACGCCATAAGTCGAGCAGGCCTTACACACATTAGAACATTATATGCCAAATGAGAAATATGTGTTCAGTAAAAATATGACGGTGACAGGAAACCATGGGAAGTGAAAAGCATATTCATTAACTTGTAAGATATGGTGCAAAAAACTCTATTTCTTACACAAGAACGTGTAGCAAGGGCGCAATAGAGCAATTAACCAACTGTTAAGTGAATATAGCCCAGTGAGGAAGACAGATGCGGTCATTACAAACTGAGCCTCATATCACAGCCTTGTGCTACCTCCATTTACATATTCCAGTTTTCCAGCTCTCATCAGTTCATCATTGGAACTGATGGCATTCACATTAATAGCATTTCAACCTATGATTACGATATGTAGTGATCTACATTCATGTTCAGTAAAAAAGAACACCTTCAATGACTAGAGGTAATACATTCATGTTCATAGGACATGTACGTGTCTGCAGGACTGATTAGCATTTCAGTCACTTCAGTCCAGCATGTGTCTTGTCGCCTAGTAGGCACAGGGTTCGGCATGGGTCGTGATAACTTCTTCCACACATGATGGCATCAACATGTGTAAGGTACAAATGGTGTCCTGTGATATAGCCATCCATGCTGCATTCACTTGGTTCCAAAGTTTAACTGTGGTGGCTGGCATTACATCGAAGTGCTGCACCCATCGTTTTATCACATCCCATACATTTTCGATTGACGACAACTCTTGTGATCTGGTGGGCCAGGGCAAAAAGCTGGCTTTCTGTGACACCTAGAAGGCACATGTTCATGCAGCAACATGTGGTTGTGCATTGGCTTGATGAAAAATGCCATGGGGGGTGTTATGCAGAAAGGGTATGGCTACAGATTGCAGGATGTCATTCACGTGTGTCACATTGGTCACAGTGCCCTGGACAAGCACCAGCTGTGATTTGTGGTTGTACCCAATAGCACCGTGCACCATAAGGTCTCGAGTTCGTGCTGTATGTCTCGTGCAGATGCAGTTACTGTGATGCCACCCCCGGCCCCGTGCGTGGCGAACCAAAATGCGGCCATCATTTTCAAACAAATAGAACCTGGATTCGTCCAAAAACACTATCTGATGCCTTTCCTGTCCACATTGACGTATTTCCATACACCATTGCTGTCTAGCATGGTTCTGCATATTTTTCAAAGGTAGGTGGAGATGTGAATGACATGCACGTAAACAGTGCCATAATGAATGGCTATGGATTCTCACCCCAAATAGTGTACGATATAATACACTGTTTCATTGTTGTGCCAGAGCTGATACAGATGCAGATCTGTCCAGCATGAGATGTCGATCTTCCTGGGGGGGGGGGGGGGGTCTGGGTGGTGTGGCCAGACCCATCTCATCATGTTCTGCAGCCTTCTGTGAACCATTCTGCACACACCTCACACACCTGTTGGAGTACTGAAACACATTGTCCTATATGAGCAGCAAATTCCCAGATAGATACATCACATTCTCTCATGCCTCTTGGTGTCCATGCTCCTGTTCCATGCCCAGGAGCCTCTGGGTGATGGAACCTAACAAGTCATTATGTAGGAGATCAACCGATCACACCACTACCAATACCAGTTACATCATTGAACGGACATCAAGGGTCATCATAGAATTTAGGGTGGGATGGAAGACATTCCAACAGCCAGCACGAGACCAAACTTCAGCACCGGGCACATCCACTGCCCGCCAGCTGGCAACCTGCTGTGGCGCTGAGGTCACTAGCGCCAGTGCACGGGCGTGCAGACGCTAGCTGACTGTGCAGATGCCAGCTAGAATCCAGCACACAGCTGAACGAAGCTTCAGCCGAGGCTGGAGTGGGAGATCAAAGAGTTCGAAACACTGTGAACACGTGACTGAACTTTAATAATTTTTTATTAGAGTTCACAGGTTCCCAGCACCTCAGACAGGGCACAGAAGGGTTTCACCGTTGGATCCCCTGCAACTCTAACTCTAATGACTTTGATTGTTGATCGTCCATTAAACATTAATCTTCCTTTCCTCCAAAGCAGAGATACATAATGGTTAGAACATGTGCAAAGAGAGAATGAGGAACAACCTCAATGAAGCAAGAATCAAAGATGCTGGGTGATTTTCTTTGAGGAATTAAATACATTTGCATACTGATTTATAATATATGCTAATATAAAGCTCAATTAAAGTTTTTGTCAGAAAAGTTCTAGGACAAGTTTTTTTTTATTTCTGAGTTTGCAACACTAAAAAGGAACAAATTTTATTTTTATGTTACCTGATACGTGTGCATTTTTGAAACAACCTTGCCGTAAAAAACTCACTAGGTAGCAGGGCTGTGCCATTGGCGCATTAGTTACGGCGACAATGTATGCTGAGTACTTATATGGATATGGTGTCTGTTCTTTCAGTGGTCAATGACAGTGTGAGGAGGGTCTTTCATTGTCTAATTTTATCCTAAAACATCGAGAATGCTCTGTGACTCCCATATGCATAGAGATAGATAGTAAATTAATCACCATGATCTAGGTGTTAGAAATATGTGGAGCGCTGACTGGTATACTTTGATGATTTGTGTGTTCGAGAATTAACACTGAATGGACGTACTGCACAGTTATCTATCCATGCTCGCAATGAGGAGAAGGGGTGCTTTAGCTATGATACTGAAATTGGGGAAACATGGTGTCACATTATTGGCCAGTGTTGAAGTTACTGTAAAATTTCTAAAATTGTTCACGCTATCAACTATGATGCTTATTATTACAGTACATCGGCGGTGTCTTTTCCATCCCATCCTTGCATTGGCGAGTTGTTGGTTCGCTGTTGGTTACCACATTATGATTGACAGTGCTTGTCTGAGTTGAGGAATCAGTTCTGTGGACGGGTGACACCTTCTGAGGGTTCCTAGGAGCAAAACAGTGCTCACGTACATGACTGCAATATTAGGAATCAGTCGAAACAGAACGTAGAGTTCAAATGGTTCAAATGGCTCTGAGCACTATGGGACTCAACATCTGTGGTCATCAGTCCCCTAGAACTTAGAACTACTTAAACCTAACTAACCTAAGGACATTACACACATCCATGCCCGAGGCAGGATTCGAACCTGCAACCGTAGCAGTCGCGTGGTTCCGGACTGAGCGCCTAGAACCGCTAGACCACCACGGCCGGCGAATGTAGAGTTATCAGCTATTCTGTCAGTATGAAAGACGAGTCTAAATGTAGAGCTCGTGAATCACCTTCTAACTGTACTTTGGAGACTCTGCACAATGCGAGCAAACTCTCCCAGTTTCCTTGTGTTGTACGTGTCTTTTATTTAAAATCAGCTGATGTGTGGCGTGTTATGGTATCCGCCGTAAGAACATGATTTACACCATGCAACGTTTAGTTTCCTGCGAAAGGCCATGGATCAAAACTTCTTAATGTCAGTTTAGAACCTGGCACAGGACTCGAAAACGTGGCAGAAAAACGAAATGTCTGGTCTTGTACAAAGCGTGTTAGAAAACAGTGTTTCAAGCAACTAAACAAGACCAGAGGGAGCGTCTTTTGCGACTTGGTATAGTCTGTGGGATACGATCATTCGCCTAGAGTATAGGTGATCAAACTTTTAAAGTGGCCTCTGCAGTGGCTGTATATTTAATACGTTCGTGCCGCACAGGCAGCAGTAGCAGCAGCAGCTTGAGGTGTAAATTCGGTGTGGGACGGGGTATACCGTTAGGAATGCTCGGAGGGCTGCACACTGCTCTATTCTGGGGAAGCATTGCGAAATCTCCCTCTCTGCACTGGAGCCACACCACAGCTTTGCATCATCACGCAAGCAATGGTGCATAGGTGAGTTCTATATAGGATGAAGTTAGTGGATCTTCTATAGTTCTTAATTTTTCTCTGTTTGGGGGTAGAGAATAATGATGAAAGCATGTTGGTGTGATAGATTTGATGGACGCCGCATTTTCATCGAATGGTCAAAACATGCTCCTGTCGCACTAACTCAGGTCGCTCTGTTTCTATACGGGTTGCAGAAGGTGGTGGGTATGGTTTTCTCCCACTTCTACTCAGTTCTGGCTTAAAATGGAATGATCACATACGCGGAACTGTAGAAATGCGCGCAGCTGTAAGATGCGTAGGGACTGGCTAAAACCAGGACGTTATTTTACAGTACATCTACATCTACATTGTTACTCTGCAATTCAGACTTAAGTGCCTGGAATCAGACCATTTTCATACTACTTCTCTGCCATTCCACTCTCGAATGGCTCGTGGGAAAAAGGAACACCTAAATCATTCCGTTCGAGCAGATAGGTTCGAGAAAGGCGACTCGTTACGAGATAAGACAGTGCCGGAAATATGATTTACTTGTGGGTGTGATACGATGGATGTATGTGCTTGAATGGAAGGACCTGTTTCCAAATCCCAGACATCGTTTCTAGTGGGTAGCGTAACACCAGAGATCTGAGAAGCTAGTGTACATTTTCTTATGATCTCAATTGGCACATCATCTACTACTACTGTTTGTTACTTCTCAATGAGACATCATCTATAGCTCAGTGGATATATCGCAGAACCTCTGATATGGTACCGTCCCAGAATGTGCAACAATTACTATAGAATTATCTAGCTGGGGCGGTTTGAGGGAGTCGCAAATACCGCTTACATCCCATGTTCCTTAGCCGAATCACCTTCAAAATGTGGTAAAATCGTGGGAAACGTGTTGGTCTGATAATACACATTCCTACGATCACCGTCACGGTATTTGTACGGAAAAAAACACCTCATTCAGAGGTAGTGTCGAACCTGAATTCGTAAAGTGGGTGTAGCTTTTAACATGGATACTTGTGTGCACCTGTAGAACCAAGAAAGCTTGTGACAGTAACATGCCATAGTTGTTGTGATCGGCTTTTTTTTTAACATATGGTCGATTACGTCTCTCTTTCTAAGACACAGTGGTAGCACTCGCAAGAGAAACCTAAGAGACATGCCCACCCATCGTTGATTTTTGGTCAGTATTATTTTGCTTCATGTTGACTCATTTATTGGTCAAGTATTATACTTAGTAATAGTGGGGGGTGCGTGATATGTTTGCATTTGATCATTAGGCTTATAATGTATATGTTTGTGTTCGACATGTGTAAAGGAAATGACTATATCCAGTCGTAAGCAAGGTACAGATATTTCCATTTCCAGAGCCACAGCCTTCAGCAGGGTGTATTTCCGATACTTCGCTCATTGTCGAATGCCATTAAATAGAGACCGCAATCGTAACAGTTAATTGTAAGTATAATGATAAAACATATATGTGACTGGTTTTCTGGAATGACTCCGTGTATGCATGGCCTGTGGTGGTAATGATTCAAGTTTCCTGTTAACGGAAGCAGCTGTCCACATGCAGAGGCCTGTTGGAGTGTAGGAATGTATCTGAGTTAACTTTGCCGTCGTCTAGACAACCGAATAGCGAACTAATACTCAGTATGTGATGGACGGCAAAATTTGAGAAGATTATGTATGGAGGTGCGTTTTCGCTGCAGCGTTATTGCCTCCCAAGTAAATTGTTTGGTTGACTGCTTCTGCACATTTCACGCCTTTATTTAGTTGAGAGATGATCGATTGTGTTGTGTGCATCTAGCATGTGGAAGACACATTTGCCTGTTCTCTAGACATGGGAAAGACCTTAGTTGGCTTGTAAATTATAGGGATGATTTGGAATCTGTGACATCACCGACATCAGTATTCGAGAGTGGAAATATCAGTTTCCTCTATTTGTTTCTAGTTACTCAGTGGTTTACAGCATGCTGCACCTCGCTAAAGTTTGTGGTTTGTAGAGAAATAATTTCCAGGCTATATCTTTGGAATTATGTTGCCTAGTGCCTAGTGCTTGATATCGATAAGTACCCCAAAAATGGTATAATATTATGGCAAACCGTGCGAAAATACTTGTGTTCTTGTAATCCCCGAGTCTGGAGATGTGTGTAGAAAAGCGAGCAAGCAATAAAGCAGGTTCAGATTAGAAACAGTAACACATTTGTGCTGAGGGGTGACGATCCCGAAAGTTTAGAAGAGTTCTGAGTGCGACTTCGGTCCGCTGAGTGTGCTCTGATGTTAAAGGGATGGTTTTGTACGGTGGAGGATATGAATTGTATGTTTACTAGATTGGTATGGTACGCGGTGTTATATTGCTGTGATGGAGATCAGTTTCACACTCTAATATTCAAGCTCCTGTCCTCAGTGGGAGAGCAATGTAATTCAATAAGAGTCTTTCTGTATTTGACGATATGTATGCACTTTGCGACGTTTAGTTGGCAATGCAATATGGTGATCAGTGTAAAATTGGTTATTGCCACTGAATGTCACATCTATTGAAAAAAAGAAAAGGCAGACGGTGCTTCTCTAGGGCTGAGGAGCATCACGACATATAGCCAGTGTGAGTGTAGACATACCATAATTTTTTCGTGTGCTGTAGAGATATAAAATATAACTGCAGTGTATGTGTAAAATGTGAATATATTGTATTGTAAAGTTACTGTGGATAATGTTGTAGCATGACTAGAGAAGATGAGTGTGTGTCCTATCGTGAGGAATGTATAGATTTAGCACACAGATAACCATGAGGGTATGAGAGAGATTTTTTACGTGGAAAATTATGCACACTATAGGTATGAATATTCGTTCCCAAACCACAACTGTCAAGGGCAGAAATCATGTGTAAATCGATAGGTGTCAGACTGTTGTGGCAATCGTCATATTATTTAATTGTAGTTAGACTAGTAAATATTTTCCTGGCTTCTGATATTCTTGTGAGTCTAGTATGTATGAATTTGATAATCAGTACACAAGTTTTGTGGGTTTAACTGTGAGTGCAATTTAGTGACATGTAGAAAATAATTTTAGCACTGAAAGTCTCCTCTACAGAAAAGAATGGTGAACGGTGCTCCCTATAGACCTGTATTGCAGCTATAGCATGCACGGCCTGGACCCGGCATGAGTGCACTCTGAAAAAATAGATGTTCACTCTCATCCAATCACGTCAGCAACTGTGCCCAGGTGAACATGTATTTTGAGAGGAACTTCTGAGGTACAGAGTAGGAATGTGATGTCGCTGCCTCATGATTGCGGACGGCTGTGTGTGACATGGCAGCTGACAGTCGCGTCGCTTCTCTGGTAGCCTCCAGTGCAGTGCAGTGGACAGGGGGCTGTGGGTGGTGCTAGTGTGTGTCTGTTGGATTATTTTGTGAGCAGGTCTGTAGGCCGTGCTATGCGTTATTTGGACAGTTTACGAGTTGATTTCGTGTCTGCACATCAGTTTACTCAATTATTTAGGTGCATGGAACAATTTTTGTAAAGCACAATCTGTGATGTCCGTATTTCTGTCCCACATACATACATCACAAGCGGTGGAACAGCACAATCTGTAACGTCAGTATGGGCGTCACACACAAGTCATGAGCAGTGGAACGGCACGATGTGTGACATCGGTGTCTGTGTATCAGAGATGTCCTGTTAGAATGGCAATAGAGAGAAAGTGGTCGAAAAGATGAGAGGGATGAAAGTGTGCTATGGTGGTGGTGCTGTGCACTAGGTCAGTTGGGCTCTGGACCTCATGGCGAACACACCAGATGGTGCTAGTGGCTTAAATTGTTTAAATAAAGACTGCTGCATGATTTCAACAGTTGACAATTAGCAAGCATGTTTACTGAGTCTTTTAGTGGTTTGCATGTCTGTAGGCTGTGTAGTGACCCCAAGTATGTCAGAGCGTGTGTTTTGTATCAGTGTAATAAATATACTCCATTCCTAAATAAATTGTTCCAAAATAAATAAAATTCACTCTTTCCTCTCTCCACCAGCCCAGTGCAAGCTGATCCTTCTCCCACGAATCCCTAGGAGGAGGTGGCGATTGGGTGACTTAGGTTAGTGGTGGTACTCCAAGTGTCCTTTCTTTCACGCCATTTTCTTAGGATAGCAGAGGTAGCCCAGTTGACCTATCTTCCAGCCAAAATTCAAACTTGGCGCCAGTTCCTACAATGAGGTCGCGGTCGGATGACTTAGGTTAGTGGAGGTAGTCCAAGTGTCCTTTTATTCACGCCACTTTCTTAGCTGAGTGGAGATACGCGAATTAACCTTTCTTTACCACCACAATTCAAACTTGGCGTCAATTCCTAGGAAGAGGTGGCGGTCAGATGGCATAGGTTAGTGGGGGTAGCCCAAGTGACATATTCTCCCTCGATTTTCTTAGGTTAGTAGAGATAACCTTGGTGTGATGCGTTATCCTGTTGGACTTTGAACGTACCGCCGTTTTTCTGGGGGGGGGGAGGGGAGGGGGTTAGGTTAGTGGAGGAAGCCCACCTAAATTAAAACTTCCCACCAGGGGGGGGGGTGTGGCACTTGCGTCATAGACTGACATCACGACCGCCAGCTTGGATGACGTCATGCACTGTGCACATTAGCACACGCTAGTGCACGTTAGTACATGTTAGCCTGCCAGCATGGGCTGCTAAGGGGACGTGGCGGTCGGTTGACGATCGTGAAAGAGGCTTTAACTATTTCCTTCCAAGTCCAGGTGGGTGTGGCACCTGCGAAAATCTGACAAAATTTAAGTTTCCCACTTGGGGGGGGGGGCGGCACTTTTTAATTTCCCACCTCCGCCATCTTGTATTTGGGGTGGGAACCCTATCAGTGTGTCTGTGACGTCACAGGTCTAACAGCACTTGCATCATCGCCTGACATAATGGTCGCCATCTTGGATGATAGTTCGCTCTGGTGTTGGCTCTGTGTACTAGATCAGTTTGGGTCCGGACTTTGTGGCAAACACACTGTTTCCCACCATATTGGATTACATCACAGATGAAAGCACCCTCTGGCTGCAGTACTGTGTACTAAGTCCGTTGGAGTCTAGACCTAATGGTGAACACAGTGGATGGCCGTACTGCATGAAATTGTTTAAATAAAGACTTATATCCAGCACTGGTTGAATCCTTCTCCTACGAAGCCTTAGGAGGAGGTGGCGGTCGGGTGACTTAGGTTAGTCCAAGTTTCCTTTCTTTCACACCATTTTCTTAGCATATTAGAGATATGCAAATTGACCTTTATTTACCGCCAAAATTCAGATTTGGCGCCGGTTCCTAGCAAGAGGTGGCAGTCGGGTAACTTAGGTTAGTAGAGGTAGCCCAATTGACCTTTCTTTCCCACCATTTTCTTAGGTGTGATGCATTATCCTGTTGGAATTTGAACTTCCCACCATTTTTCTGGAGGAAAGGAGGTGAGGGGGTTAGGTTAGTGGAGGTAGCCCAGTTGACCTTCTTCCCACCAAAATTCAAACTTCTTGCCAAAAGCCGTCATCTTGGATAACAGTACTTGCATCATCAGATGACCTCTTGGCTGCTGTCTTGAATGACATCATGCGCTGTTGCCAAGTCTACACGCCGCCATCTTGGATGACATCATCATCGCCATCTTTGATACATCTGGCAACAATGGGGCAGAATGCAGGTTGCCCCAATACTCATGTACTGTCACATGTCCTATTGCATTTATGAATTTACCTACACACATCAAAAACAGTTTTGTATCACCCCACTTCCCAAAACTCCTGAAGATAGATGTTGACTGTGGATGTTTATCACAGACAAGCATCGACATCTTATGGTAGACCACTGCATCGTGAGGATACAACGCCACGTTGCTGCCCACCCTGTCTACGTATGTAGAGAACAACAGCGGTCCTATCAAACTTCCCTAGGGGTACTCCTGACGATGCCCTTGTCTCTGACGAACGCTCGCCGTCGAGGACAACATACTGGGTTCTATTATTTAATAAGTCTTCGACCACTCACTTATCTGTGAACTTATTGCATACTGTCGTACCTTTGTTAACAGCCTGCAATGTGGCACTGTGTCAAATTCTTTCCAGAAATCTATAAATATGGAATCTGCCTGCTGCCCTTCATCCGTAGTTCGGAGTGTATCATGTGCGCTGAGTTTAACATGAGCGATGGTTTCTAGAACCATGCTGATTCGTGGATATAAGCTTCTCAGTCTCGAGAGAGTTTATTATATTCGAGCTGACAATATGTTCAAGGATTCTGTAGCAAACAGAAGTTAGGGATATTGGTCTGTAATTTTGCGCGTCCGTTCTTTTACCCTTCTTATATACAGGTGTCAGCTGTGCTTTTTTCCAGTCACTTGGGACTTTGGCTGGGCGAGAGATTCACAATAAATGCAAGCTAGGTAAGGGGCCATTGCCGTAGATTACTGTCTGTAAAGTCGAAATGGGATTTCACTCGGACCTGCAGATTTATTTGCTTTCAAATCTTTCAGCTGTTCCTTTACCAGAGGTATGCTTATTACAATGTCGTCCGTACGGGAGTCTGTCGGATGGTCACTCTGGTCGAGTGACGGTATGCTTGTACGGTTCTCTTGTGTGAACAATTTCTTCAACGTGAAATTTAAAACTTCGGCTTTCGTTTTGCTATCTTCAGCTGCTACACCACACTGGCCAGCAAGGCATTGTATAGCAGCCTTAGGCCCGATTGGCGATTCTAAGTAAGAGCAGAATTTTTTCCGGGGCCTCTACCAGATCTTTTACTAAGGTGTGACGATGGTAGTTGTATGCTTCGTGCATAGATATTTTTCACAGACGCACGAATCTCTACTAACCTTCGCTTATCGTCATTCATGCGTTCTCTTTCGAACCGAGAGTGCAACAGCCTCTGCTTCCTCAGCATCCGCCGATTTCGTCATTAAACCATGGTGGGTCTGTTCCATCCTTCAGCCACGTACTAGGCAGATAACTCTGCAGACCACGATTTACAATCTGCTTAAACTTTGCCCATAATTCCTCTACATACATCTTACGGAAACTAAGTGATGTCAGTTCACTGTCTAAGTGAGACGCTAACAATTGCTTATCTGCTCCATCTAGCAGAAACACTCTCCTACCCTTCTTGACTGATTTATTAACTTTCGAAATTGTAGTTGCTATAATGACATAATGGGCGGTAATTCCCCGTTTATACACTGACGTCGTCGATAAGGCCAAATTATTTGTAGCTACAAGATCTAAGATATATCCAAAGCGTGTGGGCTGCGTAGCCGTCTGCTCAAGACAATTTTCAGAAAACGTGTTCAAAAGTATTTCGCATGACCGTCTGTCTGTCTGCACCCCCACGCAATCAATCCACAGGTATCCCAGTCTATACTCGGCAGGTTATTGTAGCCTCCAAGTAGTACTGCATGAGCTGGGTATTTACTCGCTACTGAGCACAGACTGTCTATGAATGACACTAGAAGTGTCACATTGGAATCGAGCGGACAGTAAAAACATTCAATAACTGACTGGGTTGACAACTGTTATACGCGACTGCATAACGTCACTGTCACACTCGCCTTTGACTGCTGTAGAGACACTACTTTTGTCAAATGCAGTGAACACTCCCCTCCTATCCCCCCAGGGGATCCACAACTCTTTTGTGGATACGTGCGTAGCGAGCACGGGGCCCCGAGCTAATGTGGCCTTCCTTCCTTTCCGGGCTGCATACCTTCCCTTTCCGCATCCTTCCCCATCCCCTGTCTTCACCCCCCCCCCCTCACCTCTTGCTCTTTCCTTCACTTTCTCCCCCTCTGGGAGTATGGTTTGCGCCTACGTCCGGAGATGGACGCTTGTAAATGTACCGCATTCTTCTTCTTCCTTGCTTGTATGTCTTCTTCCTTCCTTTGTCCATCTCCTTTCCTTACCTCTTCTCTTTACCCTTTTCTCCGCTGCGGCGTTTGAGACCCCCTCTTCTTTCCTTTCCCTTTCTCTTTCTCTTTCTTCCTCCCTGTGCGTGTCTGAAGGCCGACCCACGCACTTCCATGCGTAGCCGGTGACGGGGTAACGCGTAATTCCCCGCCCCGGGTAGACAGGTAGGACACGTACGTACCCCCTGGTAAAGGCCAGGCCCAGGGAGGGGTGATTACCCGAGCTGATACCTTCCGAAAGTGCCGATTGGTCCCTCCGTCCGTATGTCGGGAGGTGTGACCTGAGGTGTGAACAATCACCTAAGGCGGGTGTGCCCTCGGTGAGGGCCCCCACAAGGGAGGAGCGCGCCATCGGAGACGCCGGTAATCATGGGGGATTCTTCCGCAATGGTTTCCTCACCTTCCACTATGTCTGCTCACAAACGTAAGTTCACTGAGTCTCAGCCACAGACGGTTCTTCCATCGTTGCCACAGTTCCTTGTTGTTTCTCGGTCTGACGAAGGTCACGACTTTTCCACGGTCAACCCTTTCATTATTCAGAAAGGTGTCGACGCAATTGCGGGTCCTGTAAAGTCTTGTTCCAGATTACGGAATGGTACCCTGTTGTTAGAAACACACAGTGCCCTCCAGGCTCAAAAATTGCTGCGTACTTCTCTGCTCCACACCTTCCCTGTCCGGGTGGAACCGCACCGTACCTTAAATTCCTCGCGTGGAGTCGTTTATACACGCTCCCTCGATGGATTGTCTGACGAAGAAATTCAGCACTACCTGTCTGACCAGGGCGTCACCGCTGTTCATCGGGTTATGAAAAGGGTTGACTCGAACATCATTCCAACCCGCACTGTCTTCTTGACTTTTGACAAAGTTCAACTCCCATCAAAAATCAAAGCAGGCTATGAGATAATTTCCGTTCGCCCTTATGTCCCAAACCCTACGCGTTGCTATCGATGTCAGCGGTTTAATCACACCAGCCAGTCCTGTTCCAATCCGGCCAAATGTGTTACGTGTGGCAGGGATGCCCATGAGGGTGCTTGTCCACCTCCATCCCCTCGCTGCATCAACTGTATGGGTGACCACGCTGCTTCCTCTCGAGATTGCCCTGTTTTTAAGGACGAAAAGCTGATCCAGGAAATAAGAGTGAAGGAAAAGGTGTCGACCTTTGCTGCTCGAAAGTTACTCGCCAGTCGACAGCCCACCGTGCCTCAGAAAGGAAAATACAGCGCTGTCCTTGCTTCTTCTCGGCCAACAAAGGAGGCGGCCACGCAGACTTGCGACCTCACATTTAGTACCACGGTCGTCAGATCGGCCAGCGCAAAGATCGCCCGTTCAACCTCACCTCTTTCGCCTGCCCACTCTATGGCTCACCCTTCGTCGGGTTCTGCTAAATCTCGAGCCCAAAAGTCAGACGCCAAGTCTACAAAAAAAGAGCATTCTCGTGAAGAGTTTTTACGTACTGCAACTTCACAACCATCGGTTCCTCCTTCATCTAAACATACCTCCAAGAAGGCTACGAAGAAACACAGTTCCTCTCCTTCTCCGCCAAGGCGTGTCCCATCTACAGCACCACCTGGCGGAAATCGCCCTCGGCCATCTTCTGTGTCGCCGAGGCGCACTGTTGGTGGCCGGTCAACTGGCCGATCGTTGGTGGCAGGAGCTGCTCCTGACCAACCTATGGATCAGGATCTTCTGCCTTCGACTGAATGCCATTCCATGCTGTCGGTCGCAAGCTCTGAGCAGTCGTTGAGTTGACAGCACCCTTGGTGCCGTTCCTCCATTTTCTGTTCACCCCATGTCCATTATCCACTGGAATATCCGCGGCATTCGCGCCAATCGGGAGGAATTGTCGATCCTCTTACGATCCTACTCGCCGGTCATCTTCTGTCTTCAGGAAACAAAGCTGCGTCCCCATGACCGCTTTGTTCTCCCTCATTTTCAGTCCGTCCGATATGACCTCCCCTCAGTTGAAGGCACTCCAGCCCATGGAGGACTCATGATTCTGCTCCATGATACTCTCCATTATCACCCACTCCCCTTAAACACTTCCTTCCAAGCTGTCGCCGTCCGTCTTTCCCTTTCTGGATACACGTTCTCTCTTTGTACGGTATACATTCCATCGTCTACACCAATGGCACGAGCTGATCTCCTTCATCTTCTTGATCAGCTTCCACCCCCCTATTTGCTGGTTGGGGACTTCAATGCCCACCACCCGCTTTGGGGATCTCCACATCCTTGTCCACGTGGCTCACTATTGCTAGACGTCTTCCACCAAGCGGATCTAGTCTGCCTCAACACTGGGGTCCCTACATTTTTGTCTGCCTCCACGGCAAATTTATCCCATTTGGACCTTGCGGTCGGTACTGTTCCGCTAGCTCGGCGCT
Source organism: Schistocerca serialis cubense (assembly GCF_023864345.2). Taxonomy (NCBI): domain Eukaryota; kingdom Metazoa; phylum Arthropoda; class Insecta; order Orthoptera; family Acrididae; genus Schistocerca; species Schistocerca serialis. The sequence continues at coordinate 37,707,481 of NC_064638.1, forward strand.
TCGAATGGTTCGCCCTTGATGATACACACTCGAGTGACCACTTTCCATGTGTTCTTCGACTGCAGCCTCAACTGCCATATATGCGCTCGCGACGCTGGAAGTTTGCCCAAGCCGATTGGACACTTTTTTCGTCTCTAGCGACATTCGATGACAGTCGCTTTCCCAGCGTCGACGATGAGGTCACACATTTTACCGACGTTATTCTCACAGCTGCGGAACGTTCAATACCACGCACCTCCGAATTGCCCCGGCGCCCTCCAGTTCCTTGGTGGAACGAGGCCTGCCGTGACGCAATACGTGAGCGGCGACGTGCTCTTCGCATTTTCCGTCACCATCCAACTTTGGCCAACTGTATCCGATATAAGCAGCTCCGTGCGCGATGCCGTCGCGTCATCCGCGATAGCAAGAAGGCAAGCTGGAAATTCTTTACTAGCTCATTTAACAACTTCACTCCCTCCTCGGAAGTTTGGAGTCGGCTTCGACGGTTCTCAGGCGCGCCTAGTTTCTCCCCGGTCTCTGGGCTCACTGTCGCGCATGATACCTTAGTGGACCCCGTCGCAATTTCTAACTCATTGGGACAGCACTTTGCTGAGATTTCGAGCTCTTCAAATTACCCGCCAGCGTTTCTCCCGAAGAAACGTGCAGCAGAAGTGCGGCATCTTGCTTTCTCCTCTCAAAATCGCGAAAGCTACAATACTGTTTTCTCCATACGCGAACTCCAACATGCACTCTCTACTTCTCGCTCCTCCGCCCCAGGACCGGATGGTATCCATGTCCAAATGTTGCTGCATTTATCAACCCATAGCCTGCGTCACCTCCTTCGCCTTTATAATCGAATTTGGACCGACAGTACCTTTCCCAGGCGATGGCGGGAAGCTATTGTCGTTCCCGTTCCGAAACCTGGAAAGGACAAACATCTCCCCTCTAGCTATCGCCCCATTTCTCTCACGAGTAGTGTCTGTAAGGTTTTGGAGCGTATGGTGAATTACCGTTTAGCTTGGTGGCTGGAGTCCCGCAGTCTTTTAACACCAGCCCAATGCGGATTCCGAAAGCATCGTTCTGCTGTTGACCATCTTGTTGCTCTCTCCACTTATATCATGAACAATTTTCTCCGGAAACGCCAAACGGTAGCAATATTTTTTGATCTGGAGAGAGCGTACGATACCTGTTGGAGGACAGGCATCCTCCGCACACTGTTCTCTTGGGGCTTTCGAGGCCGGCTGCCCCTTTTTCTTCGCGAATTTATGGCAGAGCGCACATTTAGGGTGCGGGTGAACACTACTCTCTCCCGTACTTTCTCCCAAGAAAACGGGGTACCCCAGGGCTCCGTGCTGAGTGTTGTACTGTTTGCCATCGCCATTAATCCAATTATGGATTGTCTCCTTCCTGATGTCTCGGGCTCCCTCTTTGTGGACGATTTTGCGATCTACTACAGTTCTCAAAGGACCAGCCTTCTTGAAAGACGTCTTCAAGGATGTCTCGATCGCCTCTACTCGTGGAGCATCGAAACCGGCTTCCGTTTCTCACCCAGTAAGACGGTTTGTGTTAATTTTTGGCGACGTAAGGAGTTTCTTCCGCCCTCCTTACATCTAGGTCCTGTCAACCTTCCGTTTTCCGACGTCGCTAAATTCTTGGGTCTTATGTTTGACAGAAAACTGTGCTGGTCCTCCCACGTTTCCTATCTTTCGGCTCGATGTCTGCGTTCCCTTAACACCCTCCGTGTCCTGAATGGTACCTCTTGGGGAGCGGACCGGGTGGTCCTTCTCCGCCTCTATCGCGCCTTAGTGCGCTCGAAATTGGATTATGGAAGCATAGTCTACTCCTCTGCTCGGCCGTCTATTCTTCGGCGTCTCGACTCTATCCACCACCGTGGATTACGTTTAGTGTCTGGAGCTTTTTACACCAGCCCTGTGGAAAGCCTTTATGCTGAGACTGCTGAACCTCCGCTGTCCAATCGGCGGGCAGTCCTTCTGAGTCGTTATGCTAGCCATCTGTCTTCCATGCCTGCTAATCCAGCCCATAACCTTTTTTTCGACGCCTCCTTTGATGTCGGGTATGCAGGCCGCTCCTCCTCCCTACTACCCCCGGGAGTCCGCTTCCGTCAACTGCTCCATTCTCTTTCCTTCTCCTTTCCTAAAACCTTCTTGACAACTTGGGGTACAGCACCGCCTTGGCACCGTCCCCGGATCGACTTGCTCAGAGACCTATGTCAATTTCCCAAAGATGGTACCCCTACACTTGTTTACCGTCGGGCATTTGCTGCTCTATGTGCACAAATGACGGAAGCCACATTTATTTACACCGATGGCTCGAAAACATCGTTAGGTGTAGGGAGTGCCTATATTGTTGGCGACACCCCAAATCACTTTCGGCTTCCCGACCAGTGTTCGGTTTATACTGCAGAGCTTTACGCTGTTCTCCAGGCTGTCCACTACATCCGCCGCCATCAGCGGATACAGTACGTAATCTGCTCAGATTCTCTCAGCTCTCTCCTAAGTCTCCAAGCTCTTTACCCTGTGCACCCTCTGGTCCACCGGATTCAGGACTGTCTGCGCTTGCTCCACCTGGGGGGCGTCTCAGTGGCGTTCCTCTGGCTCCCGGGACACGCTGGTATCTGTGGAAATGAGGCGGCCGATATAGCGGCCAAGGCTGCAGTCTCTCTTCCTCGGCCAGCTCTTCAGTCTCTTCCGTTTACCGATCTACGGAGCGGTTTATGTCGCCAAGTTACTCATTTATGGCATGCGCATTGGTCAACACTTCCCCACAATAAATTGCGGGAAGTGAAAGCCGTTCCTTGCGCTTGGACCTCTTCCTCCCGAACGCGTCGTCGGGAGGAGGTAATTTTAGCTCGACTCCGGATAGGTCACTGTCTTTTTAGTCATCGACATCTTTTAAGTGGTGATCCTCCCCCACTCTGTCCCCACTGCTCTCAGCTGTGGACGGTCAGACACCTTTTAATTGAATGCCCCTATTTTAATCCGTTACGCTCCCGTCTACAGCTATCGCCTGATCTATCGTCGATTTTAGCAGATGACACGCGCTCAGCTGACCGCGTTCTACAGTTTATTAGTGACAGTGAAATGACGTCAGTCATTTGAAGCTTTTTTTTTTTGTGGACAACCAACCCCTTTCTATAGTGGACTTTTAAGCATTCCTTCTGCCTTTAGTTTCTCCAATTTTCTGACTGTTTCCATTGCTGCTGATTTTAAATTTCGTTTTTTTCCTGTTTTCTACGTCACGGGCTGGGCGCTAATGACCATAGAAGTTTTGCGCCCTAAAACCACAAACAAAAAAAAAAAAAAAAAAAACTCCCCTCCTATGGGCTATAATCTGTCTTTCCCGTATAAGTTCCACAACTCCCTAAATATCTCGGCGCTTTCCACTTCGGATTTCAGCCAGCTCTCGGTCCCCTTGTAACTGGCTTGGTAAGTCAGTTCAAAGATCGGGGGAAGGCGGGACCACTCACACCATAGGACCATGCCTAGTTAAGCACTGTGGTGTTCAATCCGACCTCATGGCTGATGGTAGTCTTATCTTTTTAACTACGTAGTACAGACACTCTCATCGTTCATAGCTTTTTGAAACGCTATCTTGGCTATCATCACCCGTTTGTGTGTGATCACAAACTCGCTCATGGTTCATATCTGGCGATTCTTATGTCTCACGTCTGACTGGCACCTTGCAAATAACTAGTACTAAGAGAACAGCGATCAAACGAAGCTACTACCATTTTACATCCCATACTAATCTAGATATTTAGCTGATTTCCTCATGGTTATTTATTTCCACTACAATTGCCATCCTATGACAGAGACATGTTCCCATATAATGAACATGCTTTACAATTCTGCACTGATCATCTTCATTCAAAACCTTAAATGACATTTTTTGCGTAATAAGTTACAGATGAGATATGCAACACAATGTACTACCTCTAAGGATGGAAGAGGCTTAGCTGGTGTCTCACCTGCATGACGAGAGAGACGGCATTAACGATGTCGATGTCCATGCACTGTTTGCGCATTGCATCACTGCAACAGGAAAGAGAGCCAGCGTCAGGATGCACATAAAATACCTGCGTGGGCAGATTGCCTGGCGGGGGGACAACGGTGGTAGTTGGGTGGGGGTTGGGGTCTCGGTTGTGAACGGCCTCTGCTTGGTAGGGGAGTTGTAGTTGGGCAGTCAAGCACTTCACAAAAGCACTTACTTCCCAGGACTCCTAAACTACACTACTGGCCATTAAAATTGCTACACCAAGAAGAAATGCAGATGATAAACGGGTATTCATTGGACAAGAAGTGACATGTGATTACATTTTCACTCAATGTGGGTGCATAGATCCTGGGAAATCAGTACCCAGAAAAACCACCTCTGGCCGTAATAACGGCCTTGATACGCCTGGGCATTGAGTCAAACAGAGCTTGGACGGCGTGTACAGGTACAGCTGCCCATTCAGCTTCAACACGATACCACCGTTCATCAAGAGTACTGACTGGCGTATTGTTACGAGCCAGTTGCTCGGCCACCATTGACCAGACGTTTTCAGTTGGTGAGAGATCTGCAGAATGTGCTGGCCAGGGCAGCAGTCGAACATTTTCTGTATCCAGAAAGGCCCGTACAGGACCTGCAACATGCGGTCGTGCATTAACCTGCTGAAATGTAGGGTTTCGCAGGGATCGAATGAAGGGTAGAGCCACGGGTCGTAACGCATCTGAAATGTAACGTCCACTGTTCAGAGTGCCGTCAATGCGAACAAGAGGTGACCAAGACGTGTAACCAATGGCACCCCATACCATCACGCCGGGTGATACGCCAGTATGGTGATGACGAATACACGCTTCCAATGTGCGACCATCATGATGCTGTAAACAGAACCTGGACTCATCCGAAAAATATGACGTTTTGCCATTCGTGCACCCAGGTTCGTCGTTGAGTACACCATCGCATGCGCTCCTGTCTGTGATGCAGCGTCAAGGGTAACCGCAGCCATGGTCTCCGAGCTGATAGTCCATGCTGCTGCAAACGTCGTCGAACTGTTGGTGCAGATGGTTGTTGTCTTGCAAACGATCCCATCTGTTGACTCATGGATCGAGAAGTGGCTGCACGATCCGTTACAGCCACGCGGATAAGATGCCTGTCATCTCGACTGCTAGTGATACGAGGCCGTTGGGATCCAGCATGGCGTTCCGTATTACCCTCCTGAACCCACCGAGTCCATATTCTGCTAACAGTCATTGGATCTCGACCAACGCGATCAGCAGTGGTGCGATACAATAAACCGCAATCGCGATAGGCTACAATCCGACCTTTATCAAAGTCGGAAACGTGATGGTACGCATTTCTCCTCCTTACACGAGGTATCACAACGTTTCACCAGACAACGCCGGTCAGCTGCTGTTTGTGCATGAGAAATCGGTTGGAAACTTCCCTCATGTCAGCACGTTGTAGGTGTCGCCACCGGCGCCAACCTTGTGTGAATGCTCTGAAAAGCTAATCATTTGCATATCACAGCATCTTCTTCCTGTCGGTTAAATTTCGCGTCTGTAGCACGTCATCTTCGTGGTGTAGCAATTTTAATGGCCAATAGTGCACATCTACTGAGTCGACTGCATAAAGAGGATGTGCCAATACAGCTAATAATTTGCCAAATAAATCCATGCAAAATCATTAGTGTGTGACTACAGCACCGAAAACAAAAACATTGCACAAAATCCGAGGTGCGCACTCCTAATATGGATGAAGCATACAGTAAGCATACACTGCGGTACAGGTGAGGTGGCTGAGGCAGTCGCCCCTCATATGTCTTGGCAGGCCACTGCACAGCCCCAGATCTTAAAAAAAATCAATTTTTCGAAAATACCCTCAGTTTGTAGCGCACATCTTTCTGACATGTACGGTGAAATATAAGACCTGTTTTTGGTTCTTAAGTATGACAAAGTGCAGTGGCACCCCTCTTCACACAGCACTCTTCTGTCGCACTTGATTCTATGTCGCTCCGTAAAATTCAAACGTCTATATTTTGTAATGGCGCGTCATTGTATTTCGCTCTGTAGAATTCAAACGTGTATATTTTTTAATGTAAGCCATCAAACCTGCATTTAGGACAGTGGAAATTAAAATGTCCTGTGGTGTCCCACCCGCTCCCAGTCGGCCTGTTTGACATCCTGCCCCCTAAAAGAACTTCACAATTAGTACTGGGTGGCATTTTTTCTGACCGGGAGAGTACTAACTTTCCAGAAAATTTGCGCTGTTTATTGCCTATTAGCTACTAACTTTCTCTTTTGTGTGACATAAAAATTAAATATAGGAAACATAAAACCAGTGAAGACAAGAGACAAGCAAGACAGTGTACATTTATTCAATCCTCAGGTTCCAGCTTTTTTTTCTCTGTCATCTTGCTATGGCTTTACACGGCGTGCTTTCCTTTCTACGAAAGAATCTATTGCCTCATCAGTGTTCGTCAAACGTGTTGCTATATGAAAAATCAAAATGTCTAATACTGCAAAAGCTCTTAATACGAATAGTACCCAACACTGGCGTGGTATTTCGATTTGATTACATCTGTTTTGTCACTGTATGCTATATAAAAGAAAACAAGCCCCTCTAATGTTGTTGCAGTTGCAGTAAAGCAAGTGAAGCGAGACTGTTATGGCACAAATGGTGATTTTTATCTACCTCATTTACGTAAATAACATGACAGAATATAATTTGCGAAGTACCAATAGCATAAGATTGAAAAATATTAGCAGAACGAAATTTTTATATAAATTTGTAATTGTCATATTTTTCCTTATAATTTGTGTAGTGGCGCCATTTCTTCTCCTTCCTCGTTCTAACAAACATCTTGTCATCACTAATTCTGTAACTATTCCTCCCACTGACAAACCATATTCTCCGGTTAACTGCACTAGTAGGAGGCAACAAGATTGTCAGCACAGTTTGTTAGTACTTGTTGCCTATATCAGGGGCAGGTATGCACTCATGGGCAAACCTATTGTTCTCCTTTGATTGACAGATACTTAACCTATTGTTCTGTTAAGTGCTTTTCCATGTCACCCCATTTCCTTTTGATTGACAGGCACTTATCCTATTGTCCCCCCACCCCCTTCCCCTCCTCCACCCCCCCCCTCCTCCCTCGCTGCTACAGGCACACTTATAGGTCTGAGTTATAGGAATAGTTATTCTCACTATTATCAATTTTATTAACTACTTCATTAAATTGATCAATTAATTAACCTCTCACCCATTGGTAAATCCCCCCTCCTCCCCCTTCCTTGCCCCCCTGGTGGGAAGTTCAGAAACCATCAGGATAATGCAACCTCTACTAACCTAAGAAATTAGAGGGAAGCTAGGTCACTTGGCCTACCTCCACTAACCTTAGTCATCAGACCTCCACCTCTTCCTAGGAACTGGTGGGAAGTTTGCATTTTCGAGGAAAGATAGGTCAGTTCAACTATCTCTACTAACCTAAGAAAATGGCACGAAAGAAAGGGCACTTGGGCTACCTCCACCAACCTAAGTCACCTGACCACCACCTCTGCCTAGGAAATGGTGGGAAGAGGACTCGATATATGCTGGACATAAGTCTTTATTTTGCATTCACTATTTATTTAAACAATTAGAGGCAGTACCTCCATCCAATGTGTTAACAATGAGGTCTGGAGTCCAACTGACCTAGTACACAGTACTACCACCAGAAGACGCTGTCATCCATTCTATCACATAATCCAAGATAGCGGTATGGTGGTGAAGAGGAAGGATCTCATAACAGGAAATCCAAGGGTATATTGTTTATTTATAAAAAAAATCAGTTTGAGGTGGTTGGGTTTCTCTTGCTCATCATTCTCTGCACTCTGGAAACATTGTAGGTCTTGTAAGAAGTAATTACATGGAGCAAACGTGTTGCATAACCTAATGTTTGGCACTGTACTCTGGGTGTCTTAATGTAATGTTTGGCCTTTTGTTGGCACTTAACCTATTATTCTGTTAAGTGGTTTTCCATGTCACCCCCATTTCCTTAAATTATTCTACCCCCTTTGACACCAAACTAAGTAATTGGTTATGTCCTCCCACCATTTTATGGTACACTTTTCTCATGCTTTTGAACGCCATTTCTGGCGCATTGTTCCTTGTCACCTACCCCCTTAAACTATTGTACTGCATTTTACATAAAAATAATGCAAATTAACCTAGTGCTCTGCACTTAACCTGCTGATCTGCTCCATGTCACCCACTCACGCACACCTTCCCCTTAACTATTGTACTGCTAACACCATGTTGACATAAAAAATTTATGCGAATTAATTAAATCGATATTTTTCACATGTGTGGGGTAGTTTTTTTCAATTCACATCATCCTACTGATTGGTGAAATCGTTCGCATACAGTTTAAACAAAAGATCACTAATAGAAAGCATGCCACTGCCAGCCCGCCGTTGCTGCTAGCCCGCCGCCCCTAGCCCCAGCCCCGAACCTACCCCCGGAATGGCAGCAACAGCATTGCCCTGGTATCAATGGACCACCCTCCCTCAAGCTAGTGGGTTAGGGCTGCAGCAACCGGGCTACTCGCAGAGGCCCAATTCCGCAGCATCTCCTCCTCTGCCATTGTGTCCTCGCCGATCACGTGAGCTACAGCACACACCACTGTCCACCTCGCCACAGAACTCCAAGGCGAGCTCACACCGATCCCATATGAGAAACGCCTCTGGGCAGAATGTGGGATTATCATTGCTGACCATATACCTGTGGATACTGACATCACAGATCGTGCTATAGATAGCTGTTCCACAGTAGCACAGTCTGCTTTCTCTCTATCTATCCTAACGGGACATACGAGCTGCGTCGAGCCATGATTACCTGCCCCAGCGTGACTGACACCTCGCCGTGAATCGTCCACGTGGCAACTCACCATCTAAAAGGTTCTCCACGTTATACTGATGTGTCTATGTACAATAAGAGCCAAGTCGACCTCTCGGAAATTGTGTAGTGCCCCAGAAATAGTTAATGGTCGCTTTTGTAGAAGCTTTTACGATGTCTCGGCTTGTATGCACGGAATTCTTGCCCTAACAGATCCTGTTTACGAAAATAGCGCAGAATAATGTCGAATGCATTCTTCCTCGTGATCATAACGTGGCACTCCGTCCATCACATGTTACCCTTCCTGCTTTCAACATACACAAACATTCTCACCGCTGTGTAGAGACTCCTATATTCCATCAGAAAGGATGTCTTGTGAATGAATGGGGGATTATGATGGGCTCTTATCGAATTTACCCGCCGAATTACTGATGCTGCCGATGTGGAAGCACCGTCCGCCGTTTTTTTTCCCAGACGAGGCTTTCGGCAGAAAAAACTGTTTTACACTGATCGACATATTGCAGCAACAAGTAATCCTTGCAAAGTGCCCTACATATCGTCAAATACAGAAAGACTCTTACTCAGTTACACTGCTCTCCCACTGAGGACAGTAGCTTGAATATTGGAACGAGAAATTGATCTGCAGCCCATCAATATATCACGGTGTACCGTGTCGATCTAGTAAACATACAATTAGTATTCTACACCATACAAAGTCAGCCTTTTACATCATTCGTACATATACCGCGAAGACAGACAGCACTGTAAGGTATACTCGCGGCAATAGATATTTTATTTTCCGCGAGGTTCGGCGGGTATCAATCCCCACGCATGACCAGAGCGCCCTCAGTGGATCAAAGTCTCTCTCAGAACTGTTCTACAGATTTGGCCTTGTTTCCCCCCCTCGACACAAACGTGTTACTGTTTCTTTTCTAGACCTGCTTGCTTGCTTTTCGACACCCATCTCCAGACTCTGGGATTACAATAACATATCAAATTTCGTATGACTTGCTACAGTATCGTACCATTTTCGCGGTACTTCTCGATATCAAGCACACAGCACAGCAGTATCCTACCAATTGCTCACGCAATGTAATTTCGAAGATATGGACTGGAAACTATTTCTCTACAAACCCGAATCTTTAGGTAGGTGGGGCATGCTGTAAGCCATGGAATAACTGGAAACTTGTCACGTCTGTGAAGACATTTATGCGGAAACTCGAAAAGAAATAGAGAATACTGATAGTTCCACTCGCGAATACCGATTTCGGTGATGTAGCAGATTACAAATCATCCCTATAATTTAAAAGGTCAACTAAGGTGTTTCTCATGTCTAAGAGAACTGGCAAATATGTCTTCCACGCGCTAGATGCACACACCACCATCGATCTTCTCTCAACCAAATAAAGGTGTGAAATGTGCAGAAATAGTCAACCGAACAATTTACATGGGAGGGAATAACAGTCGAGTGCAAACACACATCCATATTCAATCATCTCCAATTTTCACACGATCACGGAATCTGTCCAACACATACTAAGTATTAGTTCGCTATTCGATCATCTAGAGTACAGCGTGGTTAAGTCATTTACATTCCTACACTCCAACAGGCCTCTCCATTTAGACGGTTTCTACCATGAAAGGGAAATGTGAATCATCACCACACAGCTCTCTGGTGCCGTATGCCAAGCACACACAGGTAGAATCGCCATCCTAAGAAATCGGTCACATATATATTTTGTCCCTGTACTTACAACTAAATGTTAGAATCGCAGTCTCAGCTGAACGACATTCGACAATGAACGAAGTATCAGAAATACACCCTGTTGACGTCTGTGGCTATGGAAATAGAAATATCAGTACCATTCTTCACCTCAACATTCTATCATCGTTATTCTGTTCGATCCACTAGAGAAAAGTTACGAACTATAAAAGCTCCACTAACTTCATCCGATAGAGAACTCAATATGATTTTTACCGCATCTCTCTCCTCCCATATATCCAAAACAAAAACCGCATGTGTGCTGGCATTGAGCACATGTGATGATCCTACTGAATATACGGGTATTGATCCACTGCACAGACTAGTTTAAACTTTCATCACCTGTACTGTAGGAGGATCACTGTATTCCGCAGACCATACTGTAAGTTGCAAGAGACGCTCACTGTGACGCTGCGCCATTGTGTGAAACATTGTTTTTTTCTGCTGTAACACACTTTGTACACTGCCATACATTCGGTTTTTCTACCACGACTTCGAGGTCTCTGTCAGGTTCTAAACTGACATTAACATATTGTGATCCATTGCCTCTCGCAGAAAACTGGACGTCATACGGTGTAGATCATCTTGTTATTTCAGCTACCATAACATGCCGCACACACTGGATGATTTTAAATAAAAGACAGTTACAACATAAGGGAACTGTAAGAGTTTGGTGGCGTTGTGGAGAGTTTCCAAACTGCTGTCCAAAAGTGATTGATGACCTGTACATTTAAACTAATCTGTCATAGTGACCGAATAGCTGATGGCTCGCATTCCATTTCGACTGATTCATCATACTGCAATCATGTACACGATCACTGTTTAGGTTCTGTCCATCCCAAGAAGGGTTGTTCCCCCGACAAAATTCTTTCCACAACTCAAACAAGCGATGTCAGTCAGTCATTATGTGGTAACCAATAGCATACCAGTGGGGAGATGGGATGGAAAAGAGACCCCCGATGTACTGAAATAATAAGCATTATAGTTGATTGTGTGAAAAATTTTACCAATTTTACAGTAATTTCAACACTGACCAATGATGCGTCAGCATGTATCGCAATTTCAGTATCATAGCTAAACCACCCGTTCCCCACTTTGCAAATATCATTGTGAATGTTGTTAGATGACTGCAGAGTATCCATGCATTGTTAATTCTAGAACACATACACCATCAAAGTATATCAGATGGTGCACTATATATTTCCAACACTTCCACGTCTCGTGAATGAATGGAGCTTGCCGAGTCCTCACTCATCCAACAGATATTTCTGTTTCCAGAGCCAAGCCGTCAGCAGTGTGTATTTCCAATATTTCGCTGATTGTTGAATGTCGTTCAGCTGAGACCGCGATTGTAACATTTAGTTTAAGTCCAGGGATAAAAGGTATATGTGACCGATTTCTTAAGATGGCGATTATACTTGTGCGTGCTCGGCGTGAGGCGCCAGTGACCTGTGCAGTGATGATTCACATTTTTCATTAACAGTAGAAACTGTCTGAATGGAGAGGCCTGTTGGACTGTAGGAATGTAAATGACTTAACTGCATTGACCTCTAGACGATCGAATAGCGAACTAATACTTAGTACGTGCTGGACAGCCTTTGTGATCATGTGGAAATTTGAGAAGATTAAATATGGATGTATGTTTGCAGTGGACTGTTAATCCCTCTCATGTAAATTGTTCGGTTGACTGCCTCTGCACATTTCGCGCCTTTATTTGTTTGAGAGAAGATCGATTGTGGTGTGTGCATCTAGCATGTGGAAGACAAGTTTGCCAGTTCTCTAGACATGAGAAACACCTTAGTTGACCGTGTAAATTATAGGGATGATTTGTAATCTGCTACATCACCGACATCGGTATTCACGAGTGCAAATATCAGTTTTCTCTATTTCCTTTCGAGTTTCCGCGTAAATGTCTTCACAGACAAGACAAGTTTGTAGTTAGTCCATGTTTTACAGCACGCCCCACCTAGCTAAAGTTTCGGATTTGTAGAGAAACAATTTCCAGTCTATATCTTGGGAATTATGTTGCACTAGGTATCGGTAGGATACTGCTGTGTGCTTGATATCGAGAAGTACCGCGAAAATGGTATGATATTCTAGCAAGCCATGCGAAATAATGTATGTTCCAGAGTCTGGGGATGGGTGTCAAAAAGTGAGCAAACAGGTCCACACCAGAAACAGTAACGCATTTGCGTCAAGGGGGGATATAAGGCCTACTTTGTGGAACAGTTCTGAGATTGGCTTTGATCCATTGAGGGCGGTCTGGTCACATGTTGGTGGTGGATGCCCACCTGACCTCACGCTAAATATTTAGTGCTCGCGAGTATACCTACAGTACTGTCTGTCTTCACAGTATATGTATGAATGATGTAAAAGGGCTGACTTTATATGGCGCAGGACACGAATTGTATGTTTACTAGATTGACACGGTACACGGTGATATACTGATGAACCGGAGATCAGTTTCATGTTCTAATATTGAAGCTTCTGTCCTCAGTGGGAGAGCAGTGTAATTGAGTAAAAGTCTTGCCGTATTTGGCGATATCTAGTTCACTTAGCAAGGATTAGCTGTTGATGCAATATGGCGATCAGTTGTTGAGTGGTACTTAAGTAAATAAATTAGTGAAATCAAAGTGAACTAGAAATTAGAATATAAATGAAAAACTTGGTTTAGTTTAGAGAGTTACATACTGGCATTCAGCGGACAGAACAGCAGAACAGAAGAGACAATGACCGTGAAGTCAGCAAGTTCCACATAAGCGGGCACTGTCGATTCAGCCGTCAGGGCATCGCCCAACCGGCTCACGTGTTTCTCAGTTGTCGCATGTGAGCAAAGGCCCTCGCCTACATTCCAAGAGCCAATGACCGACGTTAAGAAGATTCTTTGAGAAGCTTTTCAATGTGACGGAAGAGGCAATGACCGGCTCACGTGTTTCTCAGTCGTCACATGCGATCAGAGGCCCCCACCTACATTCCAAGAGCCAATGACCGACGTTAAGAAGATTCTTCGAGAAGCTTTTCAACGTGACAGAAGAGGCAATGGCCGTGAAGTCGTTCACCTCCAGTGAACTGAAGTGAATAAATACGTGAGACGCGGTGGGCCCGACAGATGAAGACAGATGAAGACAGGGACGAAGACGAAGACGGAGACGGGGACGGAGACGAAGACGAGAGACGAAGGAAGAAAAGAAGAGTAGCAGTAGTTTTCAGTCAGTTTCGGTGCTGAAGACCGTCATGCAAGAAGAGATTGCATCATGCACAGACGCACCAAGTCCGCCGCTGTAATGGAATAGCAAGCAGCAGCCGCGGCGCCAGAAGACAGAAGTTAAAAGGTATTTGAAGTCTGATTTTTACGTACCTGGGTGACTCGTGAGGACGGGAAGGAGACGGCCTCACCTCAGCAGTCACCTGTGAGCTGGGATGAAGACCTGACAGCCGAAGACAGGCAAGCGGGAGTCCGTGGTTCGAGTTCGGGACACTGGCCTTGCCCCGCCGCGCTGCTCCGCTGGTCGACGCACAACACACGCGGCCGCTTAGAGAAGAGAAACACTGGGACGCCACATCCAAAGTATTACTATCCGATGCACGACTTCGCTCGCAATAATTAAACGGGCCACCTCGCACTGTGCGTCTCCAGTCAACTGGGCGAGACGGCGACACGAGATACACACCGCTACGCGTAATCAGACGCCGCCGCCGCCGCCGCCGCAACAGAAGACTTCACAAACGACACAGCTGCCGCTCTCCGAACCAGAACATCCCGTAAGATACAATTGTACAAATCTTCAATAAAAGTTATCTTATGTAAAAATGATGTTTCATTCGACCTCATACCCGAGCCAAGGAAGAACCCACCCTGCCCACATGTTATTGAGAGAGAAAAGTTAATTTATTTAATATTTTCACCCTGACAGAATGCTTTAGAATGCTCATCCTGACAATTGACAGCATCAAAAGAGAAAACCCAGTTACATTGAGTGACAGAAGTGTCACATTTAGTAACACAACTGTTACATTTGATGTCAGAAGCCGTTTTAGTTGTTACACAGTGTAAAATAGTTTTTGCCACTGAAAGTCTTGTCTGCAGAAAGAAAAAAACAAGCAGATGGTGCTCCCACATTCGCGGCATCAGTAATTCGGCGGGTAAATTCGATAAGAGCCCATCATAATCCCCCGTTCATTCACAAGACATCCTTTCTGATGGGATATAGGAGTCTCTACATAGTGGTGAGAACGATTGTGCATGTTGAAAGTAGGAAGGGTAAAACGTGATGGATGGCGTGCCACATTATGATCATGAGAAAGAATGCATTCGACATTATTCTGCGCTATTTTTGCAAACAGGCTCTGTTAGGGCAGGAATTTCTGTGCATACAAGCTGAGACATCATAAAAGTTCCTATTAACTATTTCTGGGGCACTACACAATTTCCGAGAGGTCGACTTGGCTCTTATTGTACATAGACACATCAGTGTAACGTGGAGAACCTTTTAGATGGTGAGTCTCCATGTGGCCGATTCGCGGCGAGGTGTCAGTCATGCTGGGGCAGGTAAGCATGGCTGGACGCAGTTCGTATGTCCTGTTAGGATAGTTAGAGAGAAAGCAGCCTGTGCTATTGTGGAACAGCTTTCTATAGCACGATCTGTGACGTCAGTATCTAAAGGTATAGTGTCAGCAACAGTAAACACGCGTGCTATCCAGAGGAGTTTTCTATATGGGATTGGTGTGGGTATGACTAGGAGTTCTGTGGCGAGGTGGACAGGGGTGTGTGCTGTACCTCACGTGATCGGCGAGGACACAATGGCAGAGGAGGAGATGCTGCGGAATCAGGCCTCTGCGAGTAGCCTGGTTGCTGCAGCCCTAACCCGCAAGCCTGAGGGAGGATGGTCGATGGACACCAGAGCGATGCAGTGGCTGTCATGTCCAGGGTATGGTCAAGGCCAGGGCAGTGGCTGCGGCGGCCGAGCCGGCAGTGGCTGAGGGCATCGAGTGGCGGGATGTGTTTTTTATTAGCCATCTTTTGTTTAAACTGTATTCTATCGATTTCACCGACCAATAGGATGATGTGAATAAAAAAAAAACTTCCCCATACATGTGAAAAATATCGATTTAATTAATTTGCATACAATTTTTATATCAGTGTGGTGTTAGAGGTACAATAGTTAAGGGGAGGGTGAGCGTGAGTGGGTGACATGGAGCAGAACAACAGGGTTAATGCAGAATGCTAGGTTAATTTGCATAATTTCTATGTAAAACACAGTATAATACACTCCTGGAAATGGAAAAAAGAACACATTGACACCGGTGTGTCAGACCCACCATACTTGCTCCGGACACTGCGAGAGGGCTGTACAAGCAATGATCACACGCACGGCACAGCGGACACACCAGGAACCGCGGTGTTGGCCGTCGAATGGCGCTAGCTGCGCAGCATTTGTGCACCGCCGCCGTCAGTGTCAGCCAGTTTGCCGTGGCATACGGAGCTCCATCGCAGTCTTTAACACTGGTAGCATGCCGCGACAGCGTGGACGTGAACCGTATGTGCAGTTGACGGACTTTGAGCGAGGGCGTATAGTGGGCATGCGGGAGGCCGGGTGGATGTACCGCCGAATTGCTCAACACGTGGGGCGTGAGGTCTCCACAGTACATCGATGTTGTCGCCAGTGGTCGGCGGAAGGTGCACGTGCCCGTCGACCTGGGACCAGACCGCAGCGACGCACGGACGCACGCCAAGACCGTAGGATCCTACGCAGTGCCGTAGGGGACCGCACCGCCACTTCCCAGCAAATTAGGGACACTGTTGCTCCTGGGGTAATGGCGAGGACCATTCGCAACCGTCTCCATGAAGCTGGGCTACGGTCCCGCACACCGTTACGCCGTCTTCCGCTCACGCCCCAACATCGTGCAGCCCGCCTCCAGTGGTGTCGCGACAGGCGTGAATGGAGGGACGAATGGAGACGTGTCGTCTTCAGCGATGAGAGTCGCTTCTGCCTTGGTGCCAATGATGGTCGTATGCGTGTTTGGCGCCGTGCAGGTGAGCGCCACAATCAGGACTGCATACGACCGAGGCACACAGGGCCAACACCCGGCATCATGGTGTGGGGAGCGATCTCCTACACTGGCCGTACACAACTGGTGATCGTCGAGGGGACACTGAATAGTGCACGGTACATCCAAACCGTCATCGAACCCATCGTTCTACCATTCCTAGACCGGCAAGGGAACTTGCTGTTCCAACAGGACAATGCACGTCCGCATGTATCCCGTGCCACCCAACGTGCTCTAGAAGGTGTAAGTCAACTACCCTGGCCAGCAAGATCTCCGGATCTGTCCCCCATTGAGCATGTTTGGGACTGGATGAAGCGTCGTCTCACGTGGTCTGCACGTCCAGCACGAACGCTGGTCCAACTGAGGCGCCAGGTGGAAATGGCATGGCAAGCCGTTCCACAGGACTACATACAGCATCTCTACGATCGTCTCCATGGGAGAATAGCAGCCTGCATTGCTGCGAAAGGTGGATATACACTGTACTAGTGCCGACATTGTGCATGCTCTGTTGCCTGTGTCAATGTGCCCGTGGTTCTGTCAGTGTGATCATGTGATGTATCTGACCCCAGGAATGTGTCAATAAAGTTTCCCCTTCCTGGGACAATGAATTCACGGTGTTCTTATTTCAATTTCCAGGAGTGTAGTTTAAAGGGGTTGGTGACAAAGAACATTGCGCCAGAAATGGCGTTCAAATGCATGTGAAATTCGAAAAGTGTACCAGAAAATGGTGGAAGGACATAACTATTTACTTCATTTGGAATCAAAGGCGGTCAAATAGTTTTAGGAAATGGGGGTGACATAGAAAACCACTTTACAGACAATAGGTTAAGTACCAACAAAGAGCAAAACATAGGGTTAAGACACCCAGAGTACAGTATTGAACATTATGTCATGTAACATGCTTGCTCCATGTAATTACTTCTTACAAGACCTACATGTTTCCAGACAGCAGATAATAATGAACAAGAGATATCCAAAACCCTCAAACTGACTTTTTTATAAATAAACAATATACACTTGAATTTCCTGTTATGAGAGCCTTCCTCTCCATCGCCAGACTGTGTACTAGGTCAATTGGACTCCGAAGCCCATGGCAACCACACTGTTTCCGCCATTTTCCCCACTATCTTGGATTACATCACAGAATGGACAACAGTGTCCTCTGGTGGTAGCACTGTGTGCTAGGTCAGTTGAACTCTGGACCTCGTGGTTAACACACTGGACAGAGGTACTACCTCTAATTGTTTAAATAAATAGTGCATGCAAAATAAAGACTTATGTCCAGCACAGACCGAGTCCTCTTCCCACCATTTCCTAGGAAGAGGCAGCGGTCAGGTGACTTAGGTTGGTGGAGGTAGCTCAAGTGCCCTATCTTCCCTCTAATTTCTTAGGTTAGTAGAGGTTGCATTGTCCTGATGGAATGTGAACTTCTCACCAGGGGGCATGGCAGGGGGAGGAGGGGAGGATTTACCAATGGGTGAGAGGTTAATTAATTGATCAATTTAATTAAGTAGTCAAACAAATTAATAATAGTGAGTATAACTATTCCAATAACTCAGACCTAGAAGTGTGCCTGTAGCAGCGAGGGAGGAGGGGGATGGGGTTGGAGGAGGGGGAGGGGGTCGGGGGACAATAGGATAAAGAGCCTGTCAATCAAAAGGAAATGGGGGTGACATGGAAAACCACTTAACAGAACAATAGCTTAAGTACCTTTCAATCAAAGGAGAACAATAGGTTAAGTACCTGCCAATCAAAGGAGAGCAATAGGTTTTCCCCTGAGTGCATATCTGTGCCTGATGTAGGCATCCACACTAACAAATTGTGCTGATGTCCTTGTTGCCTCACTACTTGCACTAACTCTACCAGAATCACCATTTCATTTATCCCGTGTTTATTCTCCCATTACATGTTTTTCGTGTTCGTATGAAGCATTTTCCACACTGTTTTATGAATAGAACTTAAGCGGCTCCTACCTTGGACTGTACAGTACTGTAGCGTTCTGGCACAAATTTTCTGTCATAATTTCATTTTCTTGGATGTATCGAGCAGATAATATCTGCTCTTTCTTACCTGTTATTCCTGTTCGTCGTTTATTTCCTCTCTGCTAGTGTGCATCTATGGATTTCGCTAATAATTATAACAAAGTTTATCATTTACACACCCAACCAATCACATAAAGAAAGATCGACTGGCATTTAGACGTGCGGGCTGATTTGGCTCAGCTAGTATAGCCCTGATGCCTTCTGTCTAAGGGACGTTTTTTTATTGGTACATTTGTATATGCGACAGGGATTCCCCTGGCAGAGACATCACGTATTCAAAAATAAGTTATGATTCGTTTGGAAATCAACTTACGATTTTCAAAAATCGAGAGGGGTGCGTTTCAAAACCATATGAATAATCGCTGTACCAACACGCGCTGAATGCAAGGTGCTTTGTTTTTCTTCTTCAAGAACGAGAATTTGGCGCCCCCTGAAATTGCCGCCCGGGGCAGATACCACTGTTCACGCAGTAAACTTACAGCACCAGTCGCGCCGTTTTAATTTAACACTTCTGTCCTGCTAAGTCTATCCACAACACGTCTTGCAGGTAGTGTCCACATATGCCACTGAACGTACCTGCAAAATTGTACCATTTGCACGACATATTTACGTTTTATGCAAGGGAAATCTATTTTTTTTAAAGGAACTGGGCTTGGGAGTACAGTGCTCTGCAAACTTTAAAAACGAGGTGGATAAAGTGACGTCGATGTTAACTAATCTGTGGAAATGAATGAAAATGCGGGAGCCTGTGGCCAGAGGTCTCCCGGTAGGGCACAGAAAGCTGGACATCACATAACACCATCGTGGCTACAGCGCCAAATGGGGCTGTCGCAAGGTAGTGCCACACCCAGTAATATAATCATGTGGTGACAACATTAAGTTACTGTGGAGGGCCGATCTTGCTGACACAGGTCATTGCAAATATAATCATTTACACGTGTGCTGATGGTATAAACATATATGATCGTGTATCAACAACGGACTGTCCTATAATTTTCAATGCGATAGCGTCCGCAGCTGTGATGAATTCTTTGAATGATTTCTTGAAGCCTTCATGCAGCGTTTAATTTTGCTATGTTGCACCACATTCAGATTGTCTGTGGTAGAACGAGTAGTGAAATTATTGCTGGTCCTTCAGGGGCGCTACCAATGACTCCACCTTGAACACGAAAGCGCATTCTCCTCAACGAGCAGAGATGCTAGGGCATTAAACACAAAACATAGGAATATTGATACTAGTGGGCCGGCATATGTTCTTTCTGCAGTACCCAGTACTTATCTTCTAATGGCAGTCAATGTGCTCAATGGAGCTCATTCTCTTCTGCCAGTCTTCAAGAAAACGTTTACACATTGTTGTCTTGTTTATAGTGTTCTTCGTACGAAACGAAGTGTTGCTCAACACTGGTGCTATACTCTGTTCATCATAAGAATAAACGTCAAGTAAACATTACGCCACGTATCGCATTGAACTTGGACACCACTGACCAGCCAGCGGGTCATCTAACCTGGAATGATGTGAGCAGTTGCAATTCACGCGTAAAAAGAGACGAGCGAAGAAATATTATAGCTTCGAATATTATTCAATTTTTAAAGAGAATGAAATAATATTCGGCAAAACTCCAGCACTACCGCGTGCTTCTTAGATGACCAGACGGAAAGCATAAAATGCTCTTGTTCTCACCTAACATAGTGTTCTAATTACAAACAAGAGTGATGAAACTTGAACACAGGGTAATTTTCCTGAGCGAGCTACGTGTGATGCAAAAGTGTACTGCAGCGCTGAAGGTATTAATTACAGTCAGTCGTCTGGTAATCTCTTAGCTTCGTCCTTATCCGAATCCGAGAAATACATTTAAGTTCTCGAACTGTTACCTGATACGTTGATAAGGGGTCGATCAACAACAGAATCCACGAAGCCAACCAGACGCCGCATTTTCTCCTCTCCTTTTATGACGTGCCGTTCTATATGCTGCCTGCGTTCGGCAGTGACACGTGAAGAAGCTGCTTCTGTTAGTTCCAGCACGTCTGGTAGTTTAACAGTCTTCTTATTTCCCGGCCCAAATCCCTAAACTGGGCTCCAGGTCAGTTCTGTTGGGTTCGTGTTGTAATGCTACAGTAAAAATGCAGCGTTTGTATGGCGTGCTCGATGTTGTGAAAATAATTGTTTTTCATGCTAATACGACACTTATCTGTGTTATAAAACGACGGACATAGTCCATATAAAGAGTATTTGGTTTTTCATTTCTGCCTTAAAAAATTAAATTGTTATATCTTCTTAATTTAAGCAGCTTTTATTAACAATCTATCATAAAATATCGATAATTGAGAATTTATAATCGAAATGAAAACAGGAATTCCAGGTGCAATATGTGATTAGAAACAAGAAGACGTGTATTATTCATAAAAAAATGATGACGAGATGTAGGTATTTCAAACTGAACGAGAAAAAACTGACTAAGGCGAGACCTGAACCAGCGAACATGAACAACAGTAAGTTATCAATCTATTACACTACCGATTCCGTTATACATCCAATGTGTGTTTGTGTGTCAGCTGTATGTGATACAGTCACTTGGAAAACTTCAAATCCAATGATCTCTGTAAATTTATGAGAAACACTAAGAACAATCTATTTCTTGGTATTTTTAACAGTGTTCCATACGCGTGTTTCACTACGGAAAAGGAAGCAGCCTCAGCCATTTTTCGTACTGCGCATTAACAGCGCTCGCTCGCTCGCTCGCACATAACTGAGGTTCAAAACTTTGACTGGTGCTGAAGTGCTAGCTCCTCTGCGGCGCTTCTCCTTCTGCTTTGATGTGGTGTGGGGGAAATTGCATGGTGGTGCTGAGTTGGACTTGACTTTGTGCTGTTTTTTTTTTTAAAATATAAGATGAAAGAATGGTTAGAGGGATAGTAGAAGAAGCAGCAAAAAGAACGGCCCAATTGACTGGCCGGCGTAGTATTTAAAAATGGCAGATGAAAGGATAGTAGAAGGGACAGTGAGAGAGTGAGGAAAACGAACGGCCCATTGACTAGCCAGTAGCTTACAAGTAAATGACAGATTAAAGGAATGGAGGAGGGACAGTAAGAGTTGAATGAAAACGAAAGGCCATTGTCCTGGCCTCATCTTCATGGCGGCATTGGTGACGGTGGTAGCAGACAGTCATGAGGGGGTTAAGTGGGGGGGAGGGAGGAGAGAAGAAGTCGGAGAGTGACAGATGGTGAAGTGAAAGGGAACGGCCTGTAAGGATTAGGCCGACATTGGGGAGGGGGGGGGGGGGCGTGAGGGGCGATGGTGGTGGCATGAGAGGTGGTGAAGGGGTGGATGTCATGATGTGGTGAGGAGATGTAGTGATGATATGGAAAAGATGAAGCGACATGAAATGAAAGTGGCTAGTGCATGGGGAGTCATGGGGGGGGGTGGAAGAGGAAGTCAGACCAACGGGTGGTGGCCAGACGGTGGACACGGGTGCCCAGGGAAAGGATCAGGGGACTGGGAGAGTGGCGGGTTTGCTGGTAGAAGGAAGCAGCTGCGGAAAGGATGCGGGAGTGAAGAAGTGGCACCTCGGCCGGGATGTGGAGTTCTTGGGTAGGGAAGTCGAAAGGGAGGTGGACGGCACACCGAAGAGCACGATTTTGCACGGTTTGGAGTCAGCGGAGGTGGGTGGGGGCAGCATTGCCCCGTGCATTAACAGCGCAACAACCAGACCACAACAGGACAGAGAGTGTGACTGTACACGATTTTTGAAACAAAAACTTCATAGCTAAAGCGTGATAAAGAGAAACGTTGCGGCTCATATTTCATTGGAATACCCTTAAGGTTTCGTTTAATGTAACTTCATAATAATAAGTCTAATACATAAGTAGGACCTATTTCCAAGAGCGTAACAACACCAGTGTACGTGTGCTACTGCTTCTCACCAATCATCGTGTTTGCGTTTGTTTACATCAAGTTTATTCTTATGATGAACGGAGTATACGAACAAACGTGTGCGGATCGTGTCTTGAGACACAGTAGTCACCTGCTCGCGTGGCTGCAGGAGTGCCAGATGGTCTCGACCAGGACGTACAGGTGTAGGCTGGAGCCGACGATCAAGATGGCGGCGCCCAGCTGCGACGCCTCGGCGCTCGGCCGCCTCAGCTCGCGGTGTGGGAGGCGCATGCGCCACGACGTCAGGGCTACCAATGCGACGGCGGGGATCACCGACATGGCTGACACGCATGACGCCATCAGCGCCACAGGCCACCACATCTCGTACTACCAACATACTGGAGATTTTCACCTGCTGCTTCATAAAAATTTTGGAGTTGTCCAATGAAGTAACAAATAGTATTACACAATATACAAACTACAAAACATTAAAAAGTAAACAACCTTAAACATTATATTACAGTGAACAGAGTACAGGAAATTTATCGGCTTTACTTTAGTGGCTGTTTTGCAGCTAAAGTTAATAGTGTTAATTTATGGCACTTTCACTTCATTGTTCATCCCAAACACATCATCGTGCAGAGGCAATGAGGCAGTTTTATCCCTGAGGGGAGATAGAAATGCGTCATTACCTCTCGACCATGATGCGTATGAGACGAAAGCTGAAATGAAAGTGCCATAAATTAACACTATTAGCTTTAGTTGCAATACAGCCACTGAAGTACTTTACATTGCGCTTTAACTCGTTATCTTCCAAAAAAGTACTATCAGCAGAGCAGTCCAGGAAGCAGAATGACTGGGTAGGGAATTTAAAAGAGTAGGCCTCCTTAAAAATCACACGTTTCTGTATTCAGCGCCTGATGTGAAGAGCTACGCCACTAGACAGTGGACAGTTGGAAACGAGTAGCTTGGTGTGATGAAACACAATATATCCTGTGCCAATCTGACGGAACAGTTTGGCATTGGCAAGTGCTTGTGAAGTGTTACTTGCCATTATGAGTAGTGCCAACAGTGAAGTACAAAGGAGGTGGTGTTGCAGGATGGGTATGTTCTTCGTGGTTAAGTTGCAAGAAAATGCTACTTGCGGAAGGATATGAACACATTTTACTGCATTGTGTATTGTGTACAGTACAGGAACAGTTTGGAGAAGACGTATTTTTTATCAGCTTGCCAATACACTCTGCCTTAAAGCAGCGTTTGTGAGTCACTGACTCGTGGACAGTAATGTTTCTGAAGCCGACTGACCTTCCTAGAGTTTCGAAGTGAACGCAGTGGAACACCTCTGCGATGAATTAGAAGGTCGTCTTCGCTTCAGGCCACAGCGTCCAACATCAGTACCTTCTTTGGTTTCTGCCATTCGGGAAGAGTGGTCTGTCATTCCTCCATAGACATCCAAAAATCTCATTTAAAGTGTGGCTAGCAGAGCTGAAGCCGTCACAAAAGCGAAGGGAGGACAGACGCCATGTGAATGTCCAGATAGTTTTGATCAGATAGTCTATATAGGGTGAACAGCAGAGAACCTGGCACACGACCCTGAGGAATGCGAGACACTACCTTTTTGTTTGGGGATACCTCCATATTAGGAACGACATACTGGGTTTTGTCTCTTAGCCAGTCTGTAGATCAAGCGTAAATCTGTCTGTATATTCTGTGCTTCCTGGGCGACTACTGTGATATTCTACTGAACTCACCACTCTTTTCATGAATCCGTGACTCACTGTACCCACTCGATGTAATCCAAATCGATTACTTCAAATGAGAATGTCTTTTAGAAATTTTACACAGCTTTACGAACATGAGAAGTGTGAACGTCTTCTTATTGACTGTGACATAATAAGGCAACTGCTCATAGGAACTAATCCATCAAACATCAACAGAATGAGGAGAAAATCGACAGATACGATGTAAATTTAAAGTCAAACAAACGATTACAGAAAAACTGGATGATTTATTCAGCAGAAGGAGCTTCAGAAATTGGGCAAGTCGAAAACGAGTTGGTCCACCTTTGGCCCTTAAGCAAGTAGTTACTCGACTCGGCATTCATGAAAATGAAATATTTGTTGTTGCAGGTAAATCAACTAAAGAGTTATGAATGATTTTAATTAAACGATGTCTTAATCGTAAGGGTTTATTCATTAGTAAATTATCTTATTTTACGAATAGGCCCCTGCGAGGTAGGGTTTGGCAAGCACGAAGGCAAGCGGTTGAAGATCATGTTGCTGAAAAGTAAGCCCAGTATGGTTTGTCACGAAGAGGAACGAAACGAGGTGTAGCATATCGTCGACGTGCTGCAGTGCTCTGAGGGTATGGCGGATGATAGCCAAAAGGGTCCTCCTACGAAAAGAAACGGCACCCCGGACCACGGCTCCCGGTCTCCGGGCCGTACGGCAGGCCGACACTCAGGACTGGATCCCACCGCTCACTGGTTCGTCCCCAGACACGTCTTAGCGGGTCATCGAAGCTCATTTCCCATTTAATATCCGGTGATAACTTGTACTGTACTTCTGATTCAGAATCTGTATACTTTATTACAGAAACTATGTTTCATAACATTACTGATCCCTGTGTACTACTGACCATGAAAATTGCTACGCCACGAAGATGACGTGCTACAGACACGAAATTTAACCGACAGGAAGAAGATGCTGTGATATGCAAATGATTAACTTTTCAGAGTATTCACACAAGGTTGGCGCCGGTGGAGACCCCTACAACGGGCTGACATGAGGAAAGTTTCCAACAGATTTTCATACACAATCAGCAGTTGACCGGCGTTGCCTGGTGAAACGTTGTTGTGATGCCTCGTGTAGGGAGGAGAAATGCGTACCATCACGTTTCCGACTTTGACAAAGGTCAGATTGTAGCCTATCGCGACTGCCGTTTATCGTATCGCGAAATTGCTGCTCGCGTTGGTCGAGATGCAATGACTGTTACCAGAATATGGAATCGGTGGGTTCAGGAGGGTAATACGGAACGCCATGCTGGGTCCCAACGGCCTCGTATCACTAGCAGTCGAGATGACAGGCATCTTATCCGCATGGCTATAACGGATCGTGCAGCCACGTCTCGATCCCTGAGCGAACAGATGGGGACGTTTGCAAGACAACAACCATCTGCACGAACAGTTCGACGATGTTTGCAGCAGCATGGACTATCAGCTCGGAGACCATGGTTGCGGTTACCCTTCACGCTGTATCACAGATAGGAGCGCCTGTGATGGTGTACTCAACGACTAACTTAGGTGCACGAATGGCAAAACGTCATTTTTTCGGATGAATCCAGGTTCTGTTTACAGCATCATGATTGTCGTATCCGTGTTTGGTGACATCGGGGCTCTACCCTTTATTCGATCCCTGCGAAACCCTACATTTCGGCAGGATAGTGCACGACCGCATGTTTCAGGTGCTGCACGGGCATTTCTGGATACAGAAAATGTTCGACTGCTGCCCTGGCCAGCACATTCTCCAGATCTCTGAGCAATTAAAAACGTCTGCTCAATGGTGGCCGAGCAACTGGCTCGTCACAATACGCCAGTCACTACTCTGGATGAACTGTGGTATCGTGTTGAAGGTGCATGGGCAGCTGTACCTGTACATGCCATCCAAGCTCTGTCTGACTCAATGCCCAGGCGTATCAAGGCCGTTATTACGGCCAAAGGTGGTCGTTACGGGTTCTGATTTCTCAGGCACCAAAATTGCATGAAAATGTAATTACATGTCAGTTCTAGTATAATATACACTCCTGGAAATGGAAAAAAGAACACATTGACACCGGTGTGTCAGACCCACCATACTTGCTCCGGACACTGCGAGAGGGCTGTACAAGCAATGATCACACGCACGGCACTGCGGACACACCAGGAACCGCGGTGTTGGCCGTCGAATGGCTCTAGCTGCGCAGCATTTGTGCACCGCCGCCGTCAGTGTCAGCCAGTTTGCCGTGGCATACGGAGCTCCATCGCAGTCTTTAACACTGGTAGCATGCCGCGACAGCGTGGACGTGAACCGTATGTGCAGTTGACGGACTTTGAGCGAGGGCGTATAGTGGGCATGCGGGAGGCCGGGTGGACGTACCGCCGAATCGCTCAACACGTGGGGCGTGAGGTCTCCACAGTACATCGATGTTGTCGCCAGTGGTCGGCGGAAGGTGCAAGTTCCCGTCGATCTGGGACCGGACCGCAGCGACGCACGGATGCACGCCAAGACCGTAGGATCCTACGCAGTGCCGTAGGGGACCGCACCGCCACTTCCCAGCAAATTAGGGACACTGTTGCTCCTGGGGTATCGGCGAGGACCATTCGCAACCGTCTCCATGAAGCTGGGCTACGGTCCCGCACACCGTTAGGCCGTCTTCCGCTCACGCCCCAACATCGTGCGGCCCGCCTCCAGTGGTGTCGCGACAGGCGTGAATGGAGGGACGAATGGAGACGTGTCGTCTTCAGCGATGAGAGTCGCTTCTGCCTTGGTGCCAATGATGGTCGTATGCGTGTTTGGCGCCGTGCAGGTGAGCGCCACAATCAGGACTGCATACGACCGAGGCACACAGGGCCAACACCCGGCATCATGGTGTGGGGAGCGATCTCCTACACTGGCCGTACACCACTGGTGATCGTCGAAGGGACACTGAATAGTGCACGGTACATACAAACCGTCATCGAACCCATCGTTCTACCATTCCTAGACCGGCAAGGGAACTTGCTGTTCCAACAGGACAATGCACGTCCGCATGTATCCCGTGCCACCCAACGTGCTCTAGAAGGTGTACGTCAGCTACCCTGGCCAGCAAGATCTCCGGATCTGTCCGCCATTGAGCATGTTTGGGACTGGATGAAGCGTCGTCTCACGCGGTCTGCACGTCCAGCACGAACGCTGGTCCAACTGAGGCGCCAGGTGGAAATGGCATGGCAAGCCGTTCCACAGGACTACATCCAGCATCTCTACGATCGTCTCCATGGGAGAATAGCAGCCTGCATTGCTGCGAAAGGTGGATATACACTGTAATAGTGCCGACATTGTGCATGCTCTGTTGCCTGTGTCTATGTGCCTGTGGTTCTGTCAGTGTGATCATGTGATGTATCTGACCCCAGGAATGTGTCAATAAAGTTTCCCCTTCCTGGGACAATGAATTCACGGTGTTCTTATTTCAATTTCCAGGAGTGTATTTGTCCAATGAATTTCTGCATTTCTTCTTGGTGTAGCAATTTTAATGGCCAGTAGTGTAATAGTGTATTTATTTATGACTGGACATAATTGATTGTAATTATAATGAAAATACTGTAAATTGCTGGGTAATAGCCAAGGGAACTTTGTTTAATGTATAGATAGCAACGGCGAAACGGCAGTAGCTGTGCCGTTGTTTATCTTTGCGTATGGAGACTGCCAGGTCACATTGCGGGCAGAGAGGAAGCAAAGCAGCTCGAGTCATGAAAGAGTGTGGAAGTGTTTGTTGGGCGCCCCCGGTGACGCGGTGTGCAGCTATGATCGCGCCAGTGTAGGCGCGCCAAATTCGTTAATCCGCGAGTATCGAGAGCACGGCAGGAGTTGACAGGCGGAGGAGGCTGCAATTCTAACTATTGCCTGTCGCGGAAGTATCCGTGGCTATGGAGACGACTCGGGGTTCTCAAACAACAGTAGCAGCAGCAGCGGCAGTTCAGCTCTGTCG
This sequence comes from Schistocerca serialis cubense, assembly GCF_023864345.2. Classification (NCBI taxonomy): domain Eukaryota; kingdom Metazoa; phylum Arthropoda; class Insecta; order Orthoptera; family Acrididae; genus Schistocerca; species Schistocerca serialis. Next base: position 37,735,781 of record NC_064638.1, read on the forward strand.
TCGGCTACATTCTTCGTCGTCCGAACAGCTACAACATCCTAAGACTGTTAATTGACAGATATAGTACTGTAGCGGGTTTACCGAGTTAAATTTCTTTCAGAAAGTATGAATAACTTGAATAATAACTTGCAATAGTTAAAACTTGTAGGGCAGCTGTATCGTCACTGTCCTCAGACATTATTACGAGGCGGGGTCCCTTTCCATTCCATGCAGTTACCGAGTGTCGTAAGAATATGAAAACTGCCAATTTTGTGTGTTTGCCAGTGTCCAGTTTCAGTCTGAATTTTATGCCTCAGTAACTGTTCATTCTTGTACTGCATAACAGAGGCTTAAGTAACTTGCAATTTTTAGTATTAACTTCATTCATTTAAATTAACGTAAAATCTCTCTGGCAAAACTAATAACTAAAGATACAGCACAAGTTAAAAGTGCGCCATTTCATTTTTTCTGTGAGTAGCTTAGTGAGTAACTTCTGCTGGCTTGGTATGTATCTTATTGTTGTTATTTTAAAAGTAAAATCACTTGCCCATTTGCGTAAAATAAATTCACTTCAATCTTCCAATAATCAAAGGTAAATTGCTCGCTTTTTTCTAAATTTTGCATTACGTTGCACTGAGGTTACTGAAGGTCATTTTTTACATAACAAACTTTACGTTAAGCCATTCATTTATTTACCCACTAATTCATTTAACTTTACTTTCAAAATTTAGAATTTCAGAATAAGTAACTGCAGACTCAGTGCTTTCTGATTCATTTATTTTCTCGTGAACTGTTGTGCTGTGGGAAAGTGTGACAACCTTCTGTTGCCATGCCAGTGATTATGTGCTTAAATTTCTTTGCCGCTACCTTTCTTAAGGTTGCGGAGATCCACTGCCCTAGCGGGCTGCCGACCGTTTGACTATCCCCTTTTTAACTAATCAGCGTTTTGTGTTTACTATCAGTAAATTTTGTAGTAAATATTACGTAGTGTCCTTTTCCCCCTGTGAGGTTCGTGAGCGATTGCACTATGTTCCACCCATTTCAAAATTATCATCAGCATTTAGCTTAAGTTTAGAACAGATCCTTCCTTCAGAAGTGCCTGTCGTTCACTTTCCTCCTACTAACCGGTGCTGTTTTCCTTCGGTAACGATAGTCTTGCTCACTGTAAAATTTCGTTAGGGATATGCGACCACGGTCAGTCATATCGCAAACCAGTAGACCGTTAGGAAGTGGCAGGTCACAACCTCAATACTGAAATCTGGAAACTGCAACAAGTGCCAAAGCCAAGGAGTCCGCTAATATGGGAGGGCAGTTTCCAATAGGAAGCACTGTTACTCAAACGGACGAGTTACGACGTGACTTCAGAAATTAGCGGAAATTTTGTAATTCCCTCTTGTATTAGTCCGATTTACGAAATTTTTTTGTACGTGATGGTGAACGTGTCTGGCAAGTATCTGTTCCGCGTTAGACGTCTCGGATATTTAGTCTGTTGTCAACCATCAGGTTACAAATGTTCTGCTGGCATCGGCGATTATTTATATTGTGTAAAAATGAGTCGGAGAATTTGTATTAAGTTGTGCTGTAAGAACGGAATAAAGTGCTGCAAAGTTTTAGAAACGTTGAATATTGCTTTTTGTGAATCTGGCACGAATGAAAGAAGGATTCACGACCGGTTTAAGCATTTTGAAGAAAGCTGTGAAGCTGCTCAAGATGACGAGCATCCTGCAGTATCGAGAACGTCATCAACCGACGAAATCGTGAAAAACACGATATAAGCAATAATGAGGAATTCCCTGATGGTATTACCAGATCAACTGGCCGATGCCACGAAATATTCTCGGATATTTTGAATGTGAAAAGTGCTGCAAAACTATCGAATTTCTGACAAACAGCGGCGAAAGCAAGTTGCTCTGGTGTCGCTAGATCAAGTCAACAGCAGTTTAGAGTTACTGAAACGATTCGTAACATGGGTTTACGCGTGTAATGACGAAATTAAGGTTCAGCCGTCAAGTGGAAGCATTCTGGACCGCCAAGACCGAGAAGGGCTGGGCGGGTGCGGTCAAGAGTGAAGGCTTTGCTGACTGTGTTCCTCGATTTTGAAGCAACGTGGAGCATGTGTTTCTGCCACAGTGTCCAACGATCAACAAGGAGTAGTTCATACAAGTTCAACGTCTTTTGCGTGAAGCAGTCCTACAGAAAGCTGCCCGAATTTGTGGTGCAACAATTCACGGCTTCTGCGCCAAGATAATGCACCTGCTCATGATTTTTTGGCCAGGTACAAAAGTGTAATGATGCCCTAGCGCCAATATTTCCTAGATATGCCTTCACGTGACTTTATGTTCCCAAAAATAAAGAAAATGACCATCATTTTACAATCACATATGTGACTGAAAACGCATCGCTGAGAGAGCTACAAGCTATCTGAAAGATCGACTTCCAGAAGTGTGTCGCTGACTGCAAAAAGCAGTAACACAAGTGTATAATATTTAATGGAACTCCTTAGAAGGTAACGTTGATGTAGACGAATGAATAAAATTATTTCAAAAAAAGAAAAGAATTCCCCTTAGTTTCTGAGCACGCCTCCCATATGCCGTGTGAACGTTCCGGGTTACGACGAAACATCGGATTCCAGAAAAGACGCTGTGGTTCGGTGAATATCGAGCGCACGTGGTCAGCACGTGAGGCGGTTGCGGCGAGCGTGAAAGGTCAGCCCAAGGTCCGGCCCGACGGCCAGCGTCGGCAATTACTTTCCGCCCTTGTCCGGCGGACAGGCCGCCCAGTTACGACCGCCGCTCGGCTGTCGGGTCGAACCGCGACCCCAGGGAACACGACTTCCGCGCTGGCAGACGCGTCGTGGTGGCGCAGCGCTCAAACTGCCCTGCTGGCGGACGCAGATCAGCACAGTCTTCCCGAAATAAGTCACAGGGCGTTTACTCGACACTGACTGGGTTACAGTCAGCCTCGATTCACCAGAGCTTGCCCTTCTCTGGTGGCCTCACTGTGACGACAACTGTGAGCGTAACAACACAGACCTCACTGGTGCGCATAGTAGTTTGAACTGTCTCATGCCGTCTATATATGCATCCATGCTCCACAAACTGTTTTACAGTGTGTGACGGATGGTACAGGTATCAGTTTCATCCCCCTCCCTTTCCCCCTTTTCCTATTCCACTCGCCAGTCGGTAGCCTTCTACACGAATCGAAATTTCTCTAGTTTCACGGTCACTGTCGTTGCAGAACATATGGACTGGAGAAATTTATGTGTGGTACGACCACGTTTAGGCGTTGTTTGGTGGCACACAGTTTTATTTCCATAACTGTACTGATTTTTTCGTAAGTACCTCTAGAGTTTCAGAAGACCGTTCTGTGAAGACTACAAGACGTACATAAACATGTCACACATCAGTGGTCAGGGCATATCTCCAAGTTTCGAATCGGTGCGCCACGAGGGTGCAGGCGTGTCAGAATATGCAGACCCATCACCTGCTCCACACTGTCACATCGAATTAGTTCTCGCCAGCTGGTGGGCAACCCCATGAACAAATTTACACAGCGGGCTGCTGCCGCTCCTTCCTAAGGACCGAGCACCGGCGATTTCAATCAGACGCTCACACCTACTGGCGTTTCCCGCATCACAAGTGGCACCCGAATTCAGCAGAGCTGTAACGTCAGTTGGAAACTTGGAGAGGCGCGGTGTCCAATCATATGTGTCTATTCTATTTGTGTCTCGTAGTTTTCACGCTATCGTTTTCTCAAAGACCCGAAGTACTTGCGAATATCGCTGTACACAGAACCGGGTTATTGGAACCGAGAAGTGAAAATCCGTCGAAATAACGAATGTTTTTATATCGTCGTAAGTCACACTGCAGACATTCCTGAACCAGAATATGTATGGTTTCTGTATGTCTGTCGTTGTAATGGGAAAGAAAGAGCATTTACTAAACACCGCCACAGTCCCTCTTGTCTGCAGTCAACTGAGCTGCGTTTATCCTGGCTACAACGGACTTTCTTTGTCTTTCTTCATTCTTTGACCGCTGCTTTGCAAATTCGTCAGTTCGGTGCTAAGCGAGCATACGTAACAACTGAACATAAGTTCAGCATTCATTTTTCGTTTTTCTCGTCGTAGCGATATGAAATAGTACTTTCTTTTAGGAAGTAATCTTACTGTGCTCACCGTTATATTTTATCCAAAGAGACTGTAGATACGGGCAGAATAAGTTTAACAGCGTCAATAGCGCGCTCCACGCTAAGTAATACTAGCAGCGTGGCGCTAGAACGCCCAGTGGGCAACGTAAAGCACTTAGAGCGCCGCACGTACTACACTAGCATATCGAAGATATATATCACAGCAACTGACAGCAAATGAATGTTGATATACACTCCTGGAAATGGAAAAAAGAACACATTGACACCGGTGTGTCAGACCCACCATACTTGCTCCGGACACTGCGAGAGGGCAGTACAAGCAATGATCACACGCACGGCACTGCGGACACACCAGGAACCGCGGTGTTGGCCGTCGAATGGTGCTAGCTGCGCAGCATTTGTGCACCGCCGCCGTCAGTGTCAGCCAGTTTGCCGTGGCATACGGAGCTCCATCGCAGTCTTTAACACTGGTAGCATGCCGCGACAGCGTGGATGTGAACCGTATGTGCAGTTGACGGACTTTGAGCGAGGGCGTATAGTGGGCATGCGGGAGGCCGGGTGGACGTACCGCCGAATTGCTCAACACGTGGGGCGTGAGGTCTCCACAGTACATCGATGTTGTCGCCAGTGGTCGGCGGAAGGTGCACGTGCCCGTCGACCTGGGACCGGACCGCAGCGACGCACGGATGTACGCCAAGACCGTAGGATCCTACGCAGTGCCGTAGGGGACCGCACCGCCACTTCCCAGCAAATTAGGGACACTGTTGCTCCTGGGGTATCGGCGAGGACCATTCGCAACCGTCTCCATGAAGCTGGGCTACGGTCCCGCACACCGTTAGGCCGTCTTCCGCTCACGCCTCAACATCGTGCGGCCCGCCTCCAGTGGTGTCGCGACAGGCGTGAATGGAGGGACGAATGGAGACGTGTCGTCTTCACCGATGAGAGTCGCTTCTGCCTTGGTGCCAATGATGGTCGTATGCGTGTTTGGCGCCGTGCAGGTGAGCGCCACAATCAGGACTGCATACGACCGAGGCACACAGGGCCAACACCCGGCATCATGGTGTGGGGAGCGATCTCCTACACTGGCCGTACACCACTGGTGATCGTCGAGGGGACACTGAATAGTGCACGGTACATCGAAACCGTCATCGAACCCATCGTTCTACCATTCCTAGACCGGCAAGGGAACTTGCTGTTCCAACAGGACAATGCACGTCCGCATGTATCCCGTGCCACCCAATGTGCTCTAGAAGGTGTAAGTCAGCTACCCTGGCCAGCAAGATCTCCGGATCTGTCCGCCATTGAGCATGTTTGGGACTGGATGAAGCGTCGTCTCACGCGGTCTGCACGTCCAGCACGAACGCTGGTCCAACTGAGGCGCCAGGTGGAAATGGCTTGGCAAGCCGTTCCACAGGACTACATCCAGCATCTCTACGATCGTCTCCATGGGAGAATAGCAGCCTGCATTGCTGCGAAAGGTGGATATACACTGTACTAGTGCCGACATTGTGCATGCTCTGTTGCCTGTGTCTATGTGCCTGTGGTTCTGTCAGTGTGATCATGTGATGTATCTGACCCCAGGAATTGTCAATAAAGTTTCCCCTTCCTGGGACAATGAATTCACGGTGTTGTTATTTCAATTTCCAGGAGTGTATATATAATCAAAGATGGGAGCACAGCTCCGCACATTGGCATGGTTCCCCCTCTCTGATGCCTGTGAATCAGTATCTGGATGACTTGGGATGGTCATTTACCACGACGCAACAGGTTTCTTTTTTGCTGTCGTGTAATATGCATTTTTTTTATTTTCTCAATGTAAGGACAGGTACTTTATTTCAGTTTCTATGGTAATGTGTCACATCACCAACAATTTTAATGTTGGCACAATTCAGTGCACCTTTAACCTATACGGACAGAGACCCTGGTTCATTTCCTATGAACCAACGGCATTGTATGAAGAATAACTTGCGCACCTACTCCGCTCTCCGTAGTAAGAGCTATATTATTACCTGGTGATGTTTACAATGCCGTTGCTTCTTAGCACAAGGAATCGTCGTAAAGTAAATGAATCAGAGCCTGTGCCCGTATGGGTTAAAGGTGCCCTGAATTGCGCCAAGATTGAAGTTGTTGGTGATGTGACACAATACTACAGAAACTGAAATAAAGTACCTGTCCTTTCCTTGAGGAATAAGTTCACAGGTAACTGAGGACCCCTGGGCCCTGAGTCATAGCGTAAGCACCAGAGAGCTACCGCAACTGGTGATGAATACAGACATAACCATCCCCTACCAGTGTCAATAGCATATGTTGCAAAAATGTATCTATTGAGACTTAGCTAGTAAAAACTTGCTTGAATTATGCATCCATAGAAGCTTCAAAATCCCAACGAAACTTAATAACTTGATATGGGAACGATAAAACAGTGCTTGTGGTGCTGAAAACGCTGAAAGGTGTCATGGCTGCACTGTTTTCTTCCGATTGTGCGGCAGCCAACAGGGTGAAAGTTTTCTGTGATGTGCGCATAGACACTAGGATGAACATTAAGAATGCGGTTCCGTCAATTGACCAGCTGCGGTTGCAGGAGGATGAGAAAAGTGCCCTAAAAATGACAAAAGAGGTCAGAATTCAAAACAGGGCCTCCAAACAAACTGGAGCATGCAGAAAGCCGCAATGGTGACACCTATGGAGCTGGTGAGTTTTAATTACCAGTGTGGGTTGAAAAAATTGTATGAAAAACTTTAAATGCACTTTCCCTAAAGCTTTAGGTACAATTATTTCTGAAACTAATACATCTGCTGTATGCCAATGAAACTTGGACAGAGATAACTTACATCAATTTGATTAAAATGTACTACTTTTATTGGAGTCAAATAAAATGTATGACAAACATTTAGATGCGTAAATTGTTATACCAATGCCACTGTCATATATGTAATGCCCTTTGAAGGAAATGTGACAACTTATACGTGTTTCAAATGTGGTTTGATTTGTACAAATAGTTTTTGAGAAAAACATTGAAACTGAATTTTGTGGTAAAGTCTTATGGGACCAAACTGCTGAGGTCATCGGTCCCTAAGCCTACACACTACTTAATCTAACTGAAACTAACTTACGCTAAGGGCAACACACACACTCATGCCCGAGGGAGGACTCGAACCTCCGACGGCGGCAGCCGCGCGTACCGTGACAAGACGCGCTCAGACCGCGCGGCAGAAAAGCATTGAGAGGTGGCACGCTAATCTGTCACTTTAACAACATTGTCAGTAGGATTAACGTCCATATTTTAATTCATGACCTTGGAGTTCCCCAGTACTACATTTGGTACGTGAGGTTTATGACTTTTTCTACATAGCAGAATGATCTTATAACTGCCTCTGTAACCTATAGAGAACTTGTACCCGAGGGGCCATAGTAGAGGTGAAGGAGAACAGGGTCGGACAGGAGGGCGCCGGTTCGCAAAACATCTTACCTGGGCCAGGTGGCAATCTGCCGTGAAGGTGGCCAGTCGGCAGAAAGTGGGTGCAGGAAGCCATTCAAGAGAGACTGCTGTAACGTGAGCATTTGTGCCAACAGTGGGAAGGTCACAAAACTCTGTGCGTTCTCTTGTTAGAAGCTGAGACGATACGGACAGACCGGCTGGGGTACGTTTTAGAGGAGGCAAGACCATAGCTCCCTCCAGGAAGTCGCCAGATTCTGTAAGCGAGTGGCAAAAACATATTCTATGCGCACAACTGTCTGGGAAGCTTCACGCCTTCTTTCAGAAACTGAAAATGGTTGGCCTGGGAAGATTAGGTCTCTCTGTAAATGAGGCACTGTGGTCCTGTGTAGGTAGACGTTTTTTGCAAAAACATGGCCTTGCTTACGGTGAGAACGACGCCTCTCTTGTCTGAAATCATCTTTTCTGAGGCAAGAGAGATTTAGAGTCACTGATTCCCCTCGCTCAGGATAAGGAAAGTGGAGGCTTGCTCTCCCAGCGTGGGAAACCCGGTGCTGTGTCTGTATTAGCTACCAGGCCAACAGAAGAGTCGAGAGGGAAAATTCAGTAAGTTGAGGATAGTTCGATGGGTTTGTGTAGTGTGGGGGCAGTTTCGTTTTTGCTAATTTGGCTCGAGTACCGAGGCTTGGTGGACAGTGCTTGTGACTCCTTGTCTTCTTCGTCTTCTGGTCCTCCCCTGGTGGAGAACCTCAGGTCTTTCCTCAATGGGCGAGACTTGTTGTCTGTATCTTGTGGTGGTGTAAGAGCCAGCGGCAGTTTCCAACAGTAGAACTGAATGTCGTCTCGCACATTTCGTGTGTCACGATGGTGAACTTATTCGTCCTGAGTCAGATATCTGACGTTTCGCTATTCCAGCACGCATTGTTGTGCCTGTGAGTCACATTGGTTTGGCCAGACCAGTGAACGGATGGATGCATCTCACACTGAAATCTGCCGGGATTTCGAGGGGTCAGGTGGGGAAGTTTCCCGTGTTCTGATAATCGGAATGCCTGACCATACAGTTTACAGATTTTCGTCGACGTGTCAGAACAAGTGCCGCAGCGCACCGCTCCTCGCACACTGCGCGCTGTTTTCTGCTGCTGCCTGAATCAAACTGAAACGGTGAAATACTGCTGCACTGGGGTAGGGTTGTTAAATGATACTCTCAGTTCCCCGTTATTAGGTGAATCATAGTTTGTGGTGTACTTGATTGTAGTTGATACCATTTGAATGGAGTTGGGACTCACAGTGGATTCGTGTAAACTAAATCAGACTACATTGTAAAAGGGATTAATTCAGGGGAGAATTTGTATACCTTCCACCCCAATGTATGCTTTGCGAATCAGAATGTGTGAAATCTTATGGGACGTAACTGCTAAGGTCATCAGTCCCTAAGCTTACACACTACTTAACCTAAATTATCTTAAGGACAAACACACACACTCATGCCCAAGGGAGGACTCGAACCTCCGCCGGGACCAGCCGCACAGTCCATGGCTGCAGCGCCCTAGACCGCTAGGCTAATGCCGCGCGGCTTGCCAATCAGAAACCATTTCTTTTCCGATTTGTTTTTGTCATTTTTGTGTAACATTTATCAACTAGTTGTGGTTACAAAATGAGTAATAAAACTTGTAATTGTTTTGTAAACCTATATACGCCACTGTTCTCATTCATACTCCCTCAACTACTCACTGTTTTTACTTTGTTGTGGTGGTACATCGATACACAAGCAATTTAAGCTGCAGTCTTATGAAATTAATTAACTTGATTATTAATTTGAGTTCTAAAAGTGACCACAGGCATAGGCAACAAAAGTGCTATGAAGAAATTCACTAATTCATACGTAGAAATTAAGGATGTAGCTCACGATTTAAAGGTTGTTGGGAAGGTAACACTTTTTATGTACATATAATAACATTGAGCATAAGTCAGGCATATATTTATGATTAAAGACGAGACAGCTTGCAGTGCGCCACCATTAGTACGGACGATCATAAGAAATGTGCTGTGACTGGGTCTGCTTAACACCCAGGCAACACTCCGCTGCTCGGGGCGACAGAGGAGCCACACGTGCAAGATTTCCGTGCAGCTCACGTCACGTCACAACTAGTAGCCTCAAGGGCAGAGGGGTGCCAGCGTGCCCAGGGGCAGATTTATTGTATAGCACGCGCCACAATTAATTGCGAAAACTCGCATGGATGAAAGTGTAAAAGGGAAAAGGGGGAGGGAGGGAGCACCAAATGATAAATCACCTGTGTACAAAATCGTTCTCAATCTGGCCTTGCCTGTACACAGAGCAGCAGCGAAGCTGCTCATTCACAGGCCGATCGGTCTTCCAACCCTCCCTGCAGAGCGAGTGTGCTCCACCACATTCGTCTTTGTGGTGTCCTATTTTACAGCAGTTGGGTCCAGCGTCCGGGTGCACCAGCTACACTGATGCGCTGCTACCTGCCAGCCCTGACCTCTGCCTGCCATCTGTGGCACTCCATCCTTTTCCCTTCTGTTTTGGCATAGTGAAAACTGCCATGCGACTGGGTACACGTAGGTTCCAGCACAAAGTTGCAGTGTGTCCACATGCAGACGGGTCACCGACTTGCTCAGCAGGCACGGGGGACTGGCCTGTGAATGGGCGCCTTTAGAACTACCATCTCACCAGCACACTACGTATGCGCAATACAGCTTTCTTACTGTGGGTAGTCTGTTGTAGTACCTTGTAAATCCATGCAGCCATGTTGCCTGGACTGATCTTCCCTAGTGCGGAAATGTGGATCACTCTGACAACTTTCTAATCCAGCTTCATTTCTCCCGCTTCATATTCCGATCGCTGATGGTATCTAATAATGCCTGTCACTACCGATTTTTATGCGGCACAATTTCTCTAGTTTTAGCATCTTGGCTGTTACGCAGGATAAAGTAATATGTTTCTGGCTATGAAGTCTTTCATGACAACATCCTTGGGTGAAAAGTTCTCAGTTAACTTACTCCGCCAAATGTGGGTTAAATCCCAAGCTTTCAATGACTGCTTTCGTCATTGTCATCGAGGACAACATATGACAGTCACGAAATTTGTGATGCTCCATCTTTTATACCTAGGGGACGGTATCTCATCAGCTACATTATATCATACCACATGAGAAAGCAGCAGCACATCTGCATTACGCTGCAGTGCAGGGGATTATACGGCGGCCAGTTGACGCCACTGGGCCTCCAAGGACTGCTGACGAGCTCTTTTTTTTCTTTCTTCAGAAGGCGCCCTCTGCCTGAAAATATTATGTCCACTGCTCAGGGTCTCTAGCACCGTCACCACTTGTAACAGATGGTAAACTATGTGAACTCTTCTCTATGCCCTTGTTATATCAACTGCAAGCTTCCATGCACTGCTGCATGCATAACCGGCGTCTCTGCTGAAGTTGTTATCATGAATGCTAATTTACAGTGTCTATGTAATCACACAGTCCCAACTGTGTGAAGTGCGAGTAAGAATTCTTGTATGTCAAACACAACCTGATTTTTATTTATCAGACTGTGCTCAGCCACCACTGACATGCAGTTACAAGTACTGGAATCTGTTTTCGCCTCAGGAATAACAACTGCCTGGGTTGCTCTCAGAGCTCGAATGTCAATAGGGAAAAGTTTCCAGCTGTCGCCATCCACGTCATGACTAGTGCCTTTGCTGAAGGTCCTCACTGCCAGTCACCACCTTCACAGCCAGTCCTCGCTGCCAGTCTTCACCTTTCCAGCCAGACCTCGCCCTCGCTACTGGTCATCGCTATTGAATGACAGTTCACATCTTTGCTGCCTCCATCAGCCAACCGTTTCGTCCCCTGCTTATCATCACCTTCTCTCCCCTCATTCTACAATGTACCAACCCACAACTAGATGTCCACAATCATCTTCTCGCACCTGTACTCCATTCCAACGTGAATTTACTCATTTACCGCCCACTCTCTGTCCCCTCCCGCTCTTCTCTCTCCTCTCCCACATTCCCCACTACTCACATCATTCCATCCATCTTCCCACTCAAACACATTTCATGCAGATACTATCAGTCCAGCTTGCACCACAGTTCCCTTGCCACTGCCACCACCTCCGCCACCAGTATCAGAACAGCACCATCCAGCCCTTACCACTGCTCCATTGCCACTGCCATCGCCACTACATGTGTGTCCAGAAGCAGCAACCACATCTACTCTAGTGTCAAGCAACCCAGCACCAACCACATATTCCGCACCTGTGACCACACTAGCCACACTTCCATCAGCTCCGACTCCACCAGTTCAGGGTAAGAAAAGGAAAAACTGTTTAAAATTCCACCCCACTCCACAGTCAGTCTCCTCCAATACCCCATTCTTAAGCTATTCCAAAATATCTAATACAGATACTCCACCTATATCTGACACCAAAACGCCCTCACATCAGCCCCACATATCAGAACCTATGGAGTCCACTCCCACCCCACCCTCAACGTCTCCTCCGACACATTCCTTCACCCTATCACATCCCAATGTCAAATTCCTGAGTCCTACATCACTTTCCCTCGAAATAAAGAAGTACCTTCCAAACATCAACATATCACAACTCACATTGCACAAGGACTCAATAATCACCAAGTTCTCTGATGCTGATTTCCAGATCCAGCTACAACAAAGATTATCTTCCATCAGTTTTGGTCTGCATACCTCCCTGCTCCCGTTCAGACCACCATGACGCTGACAACCCCATTCCCACTGGCCACTGACTTACTGCAGTGATCAAGGAGGCTGACCCTGAGATGACAGTGGAGGAAGTTGAGCGGAAATTTAATTACAATCCTGACTCCCAAATACGAATGGCCCTCAGAATTCACCACCACTGAGGTCCTGCATTCCATACCCACGTATTTTCTGCAGATGCCTCAACCATAGATCACTTCCTTCAGAATGAAGCCTTAACCTATCACGGTAAACACTGATCCCAAACCCAAGCCTGCCAAGGCCATAAATGTCTCACTGCAATCATTTAACTTCTAATTGCAAAACCTCCCTACCCGCCCCCATTGCAAAGGCAGCAACCTGTACCAACACTGTCCGAACTTTCAGGCCACACCCTACTGTAACACTTGCAACCAGTCCCATCTCACTTACTCCTGTAAGTATATGGTCAAAGCCCCTCGCATCAAACCTGAACAAACCATCCCAGTCTACCCCAGTCTACCCTACTGACACACCACTTTAGCCAAACAACTCCCAGGGTCCGTTTCCTAACGCTGAAGACATCATCCCATCTCCACTGTCTTTCAAAAGAGCCATCTATTCGAGGGTCCACATATTCTTTACCAAGCCACACTCACAGCCCATTCTGTTTTTCATTTAAATGCCACTGCACTTAGAAAATGCAACACGTCAACTAAAGAGACTACTTTCATCTCGCTTGTCCGCACTGTTCTTGAGTATTGTTGTGCGGTGGGGAATCCTCATAAGATAAAATTAACGGAGGGCATTTTAAAAGTTCAAGGAAGAGCAGCTCGTTACGGATTATCGCGAAATAGGGGAGGGAGTGCCAACGATATGATCCATGAATTGGGGTGGAAATCATTACAGCAAAGGCAACTTTCGTTGCGGCAGGATCTTTTCACGAAATTTCAATCACCAACTTTGGCGTCAGCTTGTGAAAATATTTTGTGGGCGCCCACCTACATTGGGAGGAATGATCAGCACAATGAAATAGAGAAATCAGATCTCACACGGAAAGATTTAAATGTTTGTTTTTCCCACGCTATGTTCAAAAGTGGAAAGGTAGAGAAACAACTTGAAATGGTTCAAATGGCTCTGAGCACTATGGGACTTAACATCTGTGGTCATCAGCCCCCTAGAACTTAGAACTAATTAAACCTAACTAACCTAAGGACGTCACACACATCCATGCCCGAGGCAGGATTCGAACCTGCGACCGTAGCAGTCGCGCGGTTCCGGACTGAGCGCCTAGAACCGCTAGACCACCGCGGCCGGCAAAAACAACTTGAAAATGGTTCGATGAACCCTCTGCCACGCACTTAATCGTAAGTTGCAAAATACTCATCTAAATGTAGATGTAGGGAAGCAGTGGAATTTAGACTGCGTGATAACAAATTTAATGGACTCGTAGCGCTTAGCAATCCATGGACTAATGCACTCAATAAGGAAAGATCGAAGAGGAAGACTTCGCATAGTTTACTGACTGATGCAAGAGGCGGCGCTGAAAGCGAAGCTGAAGAGCGAGTGCAAACGTAAGAGGGTGTCATCTCAACATGTGCCACCTCCGTGACGTAATCTAGCCGATCAGATGCAGTGAGGGCCTCTTCAGTTTCGCGACAGTCAGACATAGTTACCGACAACGATGATAAGGCAGTCATCGAAAGCTTGCACTTTGATCCGCATTAGGGCGCCAAGTTAACCGAGAACTTTCTGTCTAATAACAGTATGGGTCAGTTAACATACATTTGTATTATTCAAAAATGGTGCAGCATGACAATTATAATTAGTTTATGAATAACTTCGGCTGGGATTGCAGTTATTCGAATTGACCAAATGTGTGCACTTCTCTACAAATTTTTTTACAAATTACGTCGCAAATTAGTTAGTTAACATCTAACTCTTTTTATCTGTAATGCTTTTAAGTCATTTAGAACGTTTTAATATTTGAAAGGTCATAATGCGCAAATGAAGAAAGAACAATAATCAACGTTAAAATGCCAATTTAAAACTGTTATATTCAAACTGATCATCCTAAAAGCAAATGAACAAGAGTAAAGCCCGCATCTCGTGGTCGTGCGGTAGCGTTCTCGCTTCCCACGCCCGGGTTCAATTCCCGGCGGGGTCAGGGATTTTCTCTGCCTCGTGATGGTTGGGTGTTGTGTGCTGTCCATAGGTTAGTTAGGTTTAAGTAGTTCTAAGTTCTAGGGGACTTATGACCACAGCAGTTGAGTCCCGTAGTGCTCAGAGCCATTTGAACCATTTTTGAACAAGAGTAAAAATGCACACGGGTCAAAACTCGGAAATTTTCTGAAATTTGCACATTTAGTGTAATGTGTGTGCTTGAGTTTGCGAAGAAAGCAGATTCAGTCTTGATTAGATCCTTGAAACCGCAACTTGCAGATCCCCTTCCATCTCCCAAACCCAAGCCTGCCAAGGCCATAAATGTCTCACTGCAATCATTTAACTTCTAATTGCAAAACCTCCCTACCCGCCCCCATTGCAAAGGCAGCAACCTGTACCAACACTGTCCGAACTTTCAGGCCACACCCTACTGTAACACTTGCAACCAGTCCCATCTCACTTACTCCTGTAAGTATATGGTCAAAGCCCCTCGCATCAAACCTGAACAAACCATCCCAGTCTACCCCAGTCTACCCTACTGACACACCACTTTAGCCAAACAACTCCCAGGGTCCGTTTCCTAACGCTGAAGACATCATCCCATCTCCACTGTCTTTCAAAAGAGCCATCTATTCGAGGGTCCACATATTCTTTACCAAGTCACACTCACAGCCCATTCTGTTTTTCATTTAAATGCCACTGCACTTAGAAAATGCAACACGTCAACTAAAGAAAATCTTGATTAATGCATTGCAAAAAATGTCGACTCAAACCAGTAGGTTCATGCGAAGTGTAATAACACGTGCGCTGCTCTTCTTTCTTCATTGGGATATTCATTCCGAGTCTGCACCCACCTGTTTTCAAGAGACTCCGATTTAAACTCATTTCGAAGTGTTCTGTCACTTCGTTGACTCCTCCCGTTCTGCTGTTGAGAAGTGGTCTGTAATGATCGTATCGAACGGATTGTGGATGTACTCGTACTCGGATGAAATTTCTGGAAATTTATCGTCGAATTGTTTACGAAGGTTTTCGAGATGCACTACGCCAATTCTATTAATTTTACCTACATACAACGTACACTACTAGCCATTAAAATTGCTACACCAAGCAGAAATGCAGATGATAAACGGATATTCATTGGACAAATGTATTATACTAGAACTGACATGTGATTACATTTTCACGCAATTTGGGTGCATAGATCCTGAGAAATCAGTACTCAGAACAACCACCTCTGGCCGTAATAACGACCTTGCTGTGCCTGGGCACTGAGTCAAACAGAGCTGGGATGGCGTGTGCAACTAGAACTGCCCACGCGGCTTCAACACGATACCACAGTTCATCAAGACTAGTGGCTGGCGTATTGCGACGAGCCAGTTGCTCGGCCACCATTGACCAGACGTTTTCAATTGGTGAGAGATCTGGAGAATGTGCTGGCCAGGGCAGAGTCGAAAATTTTATGTATCCAGAAAGGCCCGTACAGGACCTGCAACATGCGGTCGTGCATTATCCTGCTGAAATGTAGGGTTTCGCAGGGATCGAATGAAGGGTAGAGCCACGGGTCGTAACACATCTGAAATGAAACGTCCACTGTTCAAAGTGCCGTCAAGGCGAACAAGAGGTGACCGAGACGTGTAACCAATGACACCTCATACCATCACGCCGGATGATACGCCAGTATGGCGATGACGAATACACGCTTCCAATGTGCGTTCATCGCGATGTCGCCAAACACGGATGCGACCATCATGATGCTGTAAACAGAACCTGGATTGACCCGAAAAAATGACGTTTTGCCATTCGTGCACCCAGGTTCGTTGTTGAGTACACCATCGCCGGCGCTCCTGTCTGTGATGCAGCGTCAAGGGTAACCGCAGCCATGGTCTCCGAGCTGTAATCCATGCTGCTGAAAACGTCGTCGAACTGTTCGTGCAGATGGTTGTTGTCTTGCAAACGTCCCCATCTGTTGACTCAGGGATCGAGACGTGGCTGCACGATCCGTTACAGCCGTGCGGATAAGATGCCTGTCACCTCGACTGGTAGTGATACGAGGCCGTTGGGATCCAGCACGGCGTTCCGTATTACCCTCCTGAACACACAGATTCCATATTCTGCTAACAGTCATTGCATCTCGACCAACGCGAGCAGCAATGTCGCGATGCGATAAACCGCAATCGCGATAGGCTACAATCCGACCTTTATCAAAGTCAGAAACGTGATGGTACGCATTTCTCCTCCTTACACGAGGCATCACAACAACGTTTCACCAGGGAACGCCGGTCAACTGCTGTTTGTGTTGAGAAATCGGTTGGAAACTTTCCTGATGCGAGCACGTTGTAGGTGTCGCTCTGAAAAGCTAATCATTTGCATATCACAGTATCTTCTTGCTGTCGGTTAAATTTCGCGTCTGTAGCACGTCATCTTCGTGGTGTAGCCATTTTAATGGCCAGTAGTGTATTTTCCTCAACAGAATCATTCAGACAAGAAAACACGTCGCAGTTATGCTTTTCCTTCTGTCAAAGTTTTCTTTCAAACGGAAGCATTTTCTTGCTTAAAATAATATTATTACACTGACGAAAAAAACCACCAAGAATAAGCTGTAAGATATAAACGAAAGTTGGTAGGCGTGTTTCTACACGTGAAAGATGACGTCCATTCAAATTTCGAACCATTCGCATAAGAGTGGCTCTCTCCGAATTTGAACGAGGTCGTGTAACGCGGCTACAAAAGCTCGATGTTCCTTCTGTGACTTTGCAGCAAGACGGCCACATGGCACTACGGAGAGGGAGGACCGCTGTGTTCGGCGTGGGGCTCTGGCGCATGGTACTGCAGCTGCAGCAGCAGTCTGTGCGGAAATCGGTCACTTCAAGGACAGCTCCGAGTCAGACGCCCTCGTTGTTGTTGTCTTCAGTCCTGAGACTGGTTTGATGCAGCTCTCCATGCTACTCTATCCTGTGCAAGCTTCTTCATCTCCCAGCACCTATTGCAACCTATATCCTTCTGAATCTGTTTAGTGTATTCATATCTTGGTGCGCCTCTACGATTTTTACCCTCCACGCTGCCCTCCGATACTAAATTGGTGATTACCAACTGATCCCTTCTTCTAGTCAAGCTGTGCCACAAACTCCTCTTCTCCCCAATTCTATTCAATACCTCCTCATTAGTTATGTGATCTGCCCATCTAATCTTCAGCATTCTTCTGTAGCACCACATTTCGAAAGTTTCTATTCTCCTCCTGTCCGAATTATTTATCGTCCATGTTTCACTTCCATACATGGCTACACTCCATACAAATACTTTCAGAAACGACTTCCTGACACTTAAATCTGTACTCGATGTTAACAAATTTCTCTTCTTCAGAAACGCTTTCCTTCCATTGCCAGTCTACATTTTATATCCTCTCTTCTTCGACCATCATCAGTTATTTTGCTCCCCAAATAGCAAAACTCATTTACTACTTTAACCGTCTAATTTCCTAATCTAATTCACGGAGCATCATCCGATTTAATTCGGCTACATTCCATAATCCTTGTTTTGCTTTCTTTGATGTTCATCCAATACCCTGCTTTCAAGACACTGTCCATTCCGTTCAACTGCTCTTCCAAGTCCTTTGCTGTCTCTGACAGAATTACGATGTCATCGTCGAACCTCAAAGTTTTTATTTCTTCTCCATGGATTTTAATACCTACTCCGAATTTTTCTTTTGTTTCCTTTACTGCCTGCTCAATATACAGATTGAATAACATTGGGGAGAGGCTACAACCCTGTCTCACTCCCTTCCCAACCACTGCTTCCCTTTTATGCCCCTCGACTCTTATAACTGCCATTTGGTTTCTGTACAAATTGTAAATAGCCTTTCGGTCCCTGTATTTTACCCCTGCCACCTTCAGAATTTGAAAGAGAGTATTCCGGTCTACATTGTCAAAAGCTTTCTCTAAGTCTAAAAATGCTAGAAATGTAGGTTTGCCTTTCCTTAATCTATTTTCTAAGATAAGTCGTAGGGTCAGTATTGCCTCACGTGTTCCAACATTTCTACGGAATCCAAACTGATCTTCCCCGAGGTCGGCTTCTACTAGTTTTTCCATTCGTCTCTAAAGAATTCGTGTTGGTATTTTGCAGCCGTGACTTATTAATTTGATAGTTCGGTAATTTTCACATCTGTCAACGCCTGCTTTCTTTGGGATTTGAATTATTATATTCTTCTTGAAGTCTGAGGGTATTTCGCCTGTCTCGTACATCTTGCTCACCAGATGGTAGAGTTTTGTCAGGACCGGCTCTCCCAAGGCCGTCAGTAGTTCTAATGGAATGTTGTCTACTCCCGAACCCTTGTTTCGACTCAGGTCTTTCAGTGCTCTGTCAAACCCTTCACGCAGTATCATATCTCCCATTTCATCTTCATCTACATCCTCTTCCATTTCCATAATATTGTCCTCAAGTACATCGCCCTTGTATAGACCCTCTATATACTCCTTCCACCTTTCTGCTTTCCATTCTTTGCTTAGAACTGGGTTTCCATCTGACCTCTTGATATTCATAGAAGTTGTTTTCTTTTCTCCAAAGGTCTCTCTAATTTTCCTGTAGGCAGTATCTATCTTCCCCCTTGTGAGGTAAGCCTCTACATCCTTACGCCCTATAGCGCGCATTCCTCAAAGCGCCGACCTCAGTGCTGTCGAGAGAGAGCTCATTGGAGGGCATGGTGGAAGTCTTTTTCTGACGAAAGCTGGTTCTGTCTCGGTCCCAGTGTTGGTTAGAAGAAGGCCCGAGGGCCTGCAACAGCTTGTCTGCGTGCCAGAAACACTGGACTCTGTGGTCTGGGATGTGACTTGGAATGACAATAGGAGCACTCTCGTCGTTATCCCACGCACCCTGACTGCAGTTTTGAACGTCAGTCTGGTGATTCGATCTGTTGTTCTGCCGTTCGTGAACAGGATTCCAAGGCCTGTTTTCCAATATGATTACGCTCGCACACTTACCGCTGTTGTAACCCAACGTGCTATACAGACTGTCGACATGTTGCCTCGGTCTCCTCGATCACCAGATGTGTCTCCAGTCGAGCATAAATGGGACAGCATCGGATGACTACTCCAGCCTCATCCACAACCAGCATTAACCGCTGCTGTACTAACCGACCAAGTGCAACAGCCCTGGAACTCCATCCAACATACTGATATCGGGCAACTGTACGACACAGTGCGTGTTCGCTTGCATGCTTGTGTTGTGTCGGTAGTTGGGCCGACACCGTGAAGTGGAGATGGCTGAAAATGAACTCTAGACTAACGCTGTAGCCGATAGGGCACGCACGGATAAAGCAGACGGGCGTGAAGTCTGGAACATGAGAACTTATAAATGAATAAG
This sequence comes from Schistocerca serialis cubense, assembly GCF_023864345.2. Taxonomy (NCBI): domain Eukaryota; kingdom Metazoa; phylum Arthropoda; class Insecta; order Orthoptera; family Acrididae; genus Schistocerca; species Schistocerca serialis. The sequence continues at coordinate 37,755,569 of NC_064638.1, forward strand.
AAGAAAAGTATGTAGAGGCTTATTACTTATCTTTTATTTAGTCCTTGGAATACATCTCTCTTGAATACTCGTAAGCTATAGGCACTGATACAAATGGCGCCTTGCTAGTTCATAGCCATTAACTTAGCTGAAGGCTATTCTGTCTCTCGGCTAATGAGAGCGAAAGGCTTCGTACATCTGGTCGGTAGCTAGGTTCTCGTACAACTGGGCGGTAGCTAGGTTCTCGTACATCTGGGCGGTAGCTAGGTTCTCATACAACTGGGCGCTAGCTAGGTTCTCGAACAACTGGGGCGAGTGCTCTCTCGTATCACGAGACCTGCCTTGGTGGTGGCGCTAGGTCTGCGATCACAGTGGCGACACGCGGGTCCGACATGTACTACATGGACCGCGGCCGATTTAAGCTACCACCTAGCAAGTGTGGTGTCTGGCGGTGACACCACAGCTTGTATTCAATATTCTGGTGTTTGCACCGGTTATCAATGCACCAGCATTTCAAATGTGCAATGACTTACCTCGCGCTTACGTTAACCTGTGATCTTGTAATGTTAATCACTTAAATATGTTACCTGGACAAATGGATTCCCGAAATTTCATTGCTCTATATTAATTAGTTTTGTGGTGTTGCGATTCGTTTTCCGTCAGTTTATTTCGACCATGAAGTGGATACGTTAAAACCCTTCCGTTTCTCAAAAACGTCAGCCAAGTTGCACAATATTAGAAAGCATTTTTCATCAAGACACTGGGCTGCGAGTGTGGGACTGCTATTCAGTTGGAAGAAACGAAGTTCATCCTTCAGCTCCATAACGCGACGAAGAATTTTGCTACGGGACGAACAACGTACCTCCATGTCTAATAGAAGCGAATCGTGAGTAGAACCCACCTCCTCGCAAAGAATTGAAAATAGCCTACTGTTTAAACCTCGGGCTTTCACAAAATTTACAACGCTGATTGCATCATTCAGCACTTCATTGATTTCAGGTTGTACTACTTTAGAGGCAAGTGCCTGCCCTTGCGTCATGCAGTCTGTGAATGTTACAGAAGGAGAAACAGTACACTCTGTTGTCACGAATCTCTTTTTAATTCTAGCAAACGCTGCCACCCCCTGTGGTACATGAACCAACACAGTTCCTTTTATGACAGATTCTTGTCAACTAAAAAGGAATTCACAAAAAACAAAGCATTTTCGCCTGTAGTTCTCCCTTCCAGAGATTTACAAAATAGAAAGTCCTCGTGGATTTAATGTTCTTAACAATAGCATACAAAACCAAGAGGCTGTGAAGGACTTCCAGCATCAGTACTATCATCAAATTGAAGAGCGAATTTTGAGCTCTCGTGAAGACGGGGCAGCAATTTATTTTTTTGGTCGGTGGCTGCTGCATCGATACGACGAACAGCGGTATCGTCTTCAGACTCGCGCTGAACCTTTCTCCTCGCATGGTTTCGCACGTTTTGACGAGAGCGGGAAGGCGTTATTTCTGACCAATAATATGTGGGGATGTGAATTTTGCAGTTAAGTAGGATATATATTTCTTAGGACGTGATACTTGTGTTTTGAGGAATGTAACATTTCCTTTTAGTTGTTGCTCGTGACGCTAAAAAAATTCGATGGGTTTACTTACGCTTTGTGTTGCTGTCTCTTTAGTTTTATAGAGTTGAAGATATCGTTAGCTAAAATCTTCAAACGAAGAACACGTTGTCGTCGTTTCTCATTGTTCAAAAGAATGCTCGTAAAACCTAATATTGGATAATCAGCTTGATATTTATGCAATTTGATTTTCCGTTTAGATCTAACGTTGCAGATACGAACAAAGAAAAAGATGCGAAAGAAGAATACACTATGATTAAATTCGAATCTTTTCCCTTATAAGAGCTGCATACTTTCGAAGGAGAAGAGACACTCAGTGAATCACTTCCGTAGGATCTCTTGTTACCACTGCGAATGAACCAGTTATCAATGGGAAGCGTGGAACTTGTTGCACTGTATTTTAAATGCGATTAACAATTTCCACTGAACATGCACTAGAATTCAAGTTCTACCTAATTCACTACCTTCGTGCTGACTCCGGAAGCCTGGTTGAAATCGGGTAGATAGTCAAAGTGGCTGTGATTTTCAGTCTGTTCTTGTAGCCATTGTTGCAAAGAAGCGGCGGTCGGTTTGTCAAGCGGCTTATTGTCATTAGTGGTTGTTAAATGTCTGACAACTAACTAGCAGATCCGGTGAATGGTGTCAGGGGCTGTCTGATGAAACACGTGACCTCTCTCACTATTCGTGCTGACAAGATCTAGTGATCAGTTCATGTGAAATACGACAGTAAAATAACTATAGGCCAGCTCCCTAACTTTCTTAATGGAAATGGGAATGTGGCGCTAGTAATATTCGTTCACCGGAAGCCTTTTTCCTACATAATACGTAATACAGACACTCCGCTCTACTACTCTCTGTGCCCCCACCCGGGGGCAGGGGGGAGGGGAGGGGGAGCAGCCCTCACTTGGAGGCCGGCTGGCTGAATGTAGTGTGCAGTGTGCACGTCTTGTCCCTCGCCTCGTCTATACGCTAGGTTGTTTCTCGCTGTCATTGTCGGACAGAATGGCGCTAACCCTACTCTGGAAATATTTTTACAAAGTGACTAAGCAATGAAATACAATGCTTCACTTGCTTTACAAGATTAAAGATTTCTTTGCTACATCTATGAAATAACGAAAGAGAAAGGAAATTAAAGTACTGGTAATAAATTAAAAATTTAACATCAATTTATTCATAGTATACAATAAAAATAGGAGGTAGGATATCTCCTGCCTGTGCCTACAAGCCGTCATAAAGGGGAAGGGTGAACACACCCCATATAAATACGTCCACTAACAGATATCCGGATAGTTCCGATCAGACGGGATATCCGCGCCGATCGCAGATGGGCATCGTCGGCTGTCGTCGCCGTTGTTGCTGTCATACACTACTGGTATCATCGCACGCTGGAATACTCTAAAATTTTCTCTCCTGTCTCGGAAGCCACTGAGTTTAATTCTTTCTTCATTACGAGTTACAATACATTGTCAGCACTGTGTATTGTCTCTCTGCACAGCCTACGATAGTACCAGCTCGTAACAGCCTGGAAATGCTTCTAATTAAAATGAGTACTGTAGCTTTGTGACTACAAATTGATTTCCACCATAGCTGACCTCTCTGTTTCTTGCCTTCAATAGTTGCCTTTGTCTCCTCCACTCGTCTCTGGCACCCAAATAGCAGAGGTACTGCGAGATCTCTTCGCGATTCTAAACCTTCATAAAAGTTTCTCAACCCAGCCACGAGGCCATACAAAGTAATGTAAGCGATCTACAGCACAACTGCTCCATGCGGGACGGCTAAAGTCCGCAGCTCGTGGTCGTGCGGTAGCGTTCTCGCTTCCCACGCCCGGGTTCCCGGGTTCGGTTCCCGGCGGGGTCAGGGATTTTCTCTGCCTCGTGATGAGTGGGTGTTGTGTGATGTCCTTAGGTTAGTAAGGTTTAAGTAGTTCTGAGTTCTAGGGACTAATGACCATAGATGTTAAGTCCCATAGTGCTCAGAGCCATTTGAACCATTTTGACTGCAAAACCGAAGTTATTCCTTTCCTCTATCGACTTAGTGTACCGACTTTTAGAACTTTGCCCTGCCTGTTCTGTGCCACTCTGTCGCTGATCTGATCCCTTGAAGCAGTTCTCGCAGCGCTATTGGTTTTTTTAGATCTACAAACGGTCTGCCTCTGTGGCTGCAAGTGTATGCGCGGAGAGCTAATCTACGTTAAAAAAGTCTTGGAATGCCATTACGGTGCATTTATTGGTAAGCACTATATAACAATTAATAGTTCCACGTTTAACATAAATATCATCAAAATGACAGAATGATGGGACAGAGATCAGGTGTGCATTGAATGCTAATGCAGAAATTTTTAGTACACTTCGCTCCCCCTACCATTTAACAGGGTCGAGGTGGCTTTTAACAATTAAGTAGGCCTAAATGCTGGTGGGTCCCCGGCGTTCAGAATCATCTAGAAGGATTTCCTCTCACTGCTTACTCGCCTGCCCCACACGACACGCGCACTTCGGCGCCATATGGCGCGTCCATTTTCGCTGTCTGTGTTCCGATGGTGGTAACCGCTGCCTACTCGTCGCTTTGTTGCTCAAGAATGAGTTATGACTGTTATCTGCAGGGTCCCACTACAATATTACAGGTAGCAAACGGAATATGATACAATACAGAGAAACGTCACAATATATCCAACAGTTACTAGGTTGGTTGGTTGTTTGATTTGGGGGAGGGAATCAAACACCGAGGTCATCGGTCCCATCGGATTAGGGAAGGATGAGGAAGGAAGTCGGCCGTGCCCTTGCAAAGGAACCATCCCGGCATTTTCCTGATGCGGTTTAGGGCAATCACGGAAAACCTAAATCAGGATGACCGGACGTGAGTTTAAGACGTCAGCGTCCCGAATGCGGTCCAGTGTGCTAACTACTGCGCCACCTCGCTCGGTAAGTTACTAGGTTAGCAAAAACGTATTCGTGTATGATGTAATGTATATCATCAATGACGTTCAGTAACGAAAATAATGAGAAACGAACACTTTTTAATGGATATGTATCTCCAGAATATGAGAAGCATGCGGTACAAAACTTAGTTGTTGCTTTTACAGCCATAGCCCCCGTGACATTACCATTCAACAAGATAACGCAAGACCACATGTTGCCCGTGTTATCCTGACCTAACTCGATGCATTCGACGGTTGCCCTGGACAACTTCTCCAGATCCCTCAACCATTACAAAAGTCATCATGACACGCCATCTCTCGCCAGCCATTACGTCAGGCACCGGGTGACAGAGCGACGGTGCCTACTTGCTGGCGATTCACAAGGCTTCGTTAATAACAGAATTTGGCTGGTCATAAACCACCTACAACTTAAGATATAGGTACAATCGTTTTCTTCTTATCTTCCCAGAACTTCTTCATGCGGGTGTCTGATGACCTGCCCCTATTTATTTGACATCACCCTCCTAGGCCGCGAATTTCTTTGTTGGACCGGAAACTTTGCAGTATTGACCAGTAGCCTGAAACCCTGAAACTTCCCCTGTTTTGAACTCTGTCTTCCGCGACGTTGAGTTTTCTGAAGTTCCTTCTCGTCTATTCCAGCCATTCCGTGGTGATTTTTTATTTTTATTTCTTTTTTTTTAATCTGGAAACGAAATTGAAAATTTTCTTAGTTAACCTGTTGTCATTTTCTCTGTACATGTGACCCAGAAACTGTAACCTCTTCTTTCTTCTTGTGTCTGTGGTTGTTTCTATGTTGCTGTCTGGAGCTTCATTTCTTCTCTTCGTCCAGTTTTTATCTTTGTTCTTTTGTGGTTCCCAGGCCCGTAAAGTGCTTCTGGTTTAATTAATGTCGAGCAGTGTTTAATTTTTGTCTGGAATGATACTGATCGTTTATTATATCGGTTTTGGGTGAGTTTGTATGCTAATTTCATTTTCTTCGATCTTTCTCCACTCCTGGTGTTATCTAATCCCTTTGATTGTATCTATTCTCCCTCATACTCAAACTCATCAACTCTTCAGATGTTTCCGAGTTGTGTTTGTATATACTTTTCTCTGATGTGTTTATGTACAATTTATTCTGTTTTCTCATACGATATTTGTAATCCAGTTTTAGCTGTAGTTTCGTGTGTGTTTCTATCATTCTCTTTGCATTTGTTCTGTCCTTACAAATTACTGCAACACCGTCAGCGAAGCGATACATTTAAGATTAAATCTTTCTCTTCCGCATCCTAGATGGATTCCTTTCATGGTTTTATCTTGTAGTTTTTTATCCCACTCTCTCATGACCTTGTCTAAGACCAGACTGAAGAGAATGGTTGAGACCTCATCGCCCTGCCGAACACCTGTGTCAATCCTGAAGGGTTCAGAAACTTATGCTAGAAGTTTTTGAAGTTGTGTCTTTGAGAGTGTGTTCGACTAATTGTCTGGTTTGGACTTTTTGAAATCAATGAATGTAGCAACTGTGTTACCTATTCTGCTCTACGCGCGGAAGCGCCATCTTACGTGACGAGGGCTGTATAGGATACTACGCTAAGCTGCCTGTGACTCATTAATAACATTGCTTTGGTTCAAAGGAGAATTGACATTGAATTCCTCATTCTATGCTGATGCCATTTAATTTCTCATTGTGATATAAAATGTCCTCTGTGAATGTATTATAGCGATCTTTGCTTCGGAAACAATTTCTGTCCATTAAAACTTTTGTACTATAATTGTTATAAAAATTATCACATAGTGTAGTGCTGTGACAGGCTGCACCAGGTCCCCAGGCGGTACTGCCTGGCTGTGTGCGGCAGTCATCTCCGTGCAAGCGCGCTTGGAACATCTGGTGGAGTTCAAGGACTTTGAACAGCAGGGTCCATGTTTACGGAAGACGATGCTGATATGCCGTTCCATTCAGCTGTTTCATGCGCCTGAGCGAGGTCGCTGCAGGCCTTTGCCTTAGTCTGTGGATCCCATGTGTATCAATTTCGTTTCTTGCGGATAAAAATTTTATTTTTTCATTTAGTAATATTTTTCAAGATGACAGAAGACTTTCAATTACTAAGAACATATTTTATCAGAAAATGGATGTACATTTTCGCAGAAGGTAATATTCAGTGCCGCTTGAACAGACACCTGTATGATGTGAGCACATGTGAAATGTGATAGGAAACCACGATCCCTCACTCATGTGCACAATATGTGGCACGTAGGGAAAGATCGATTATCTAGTGCCAGAAACGCCGATGTTGGTGTCGTTATTGTTGCTTAGTAGAGAGTGGAGTGTGTGTCGAGTCGTCATTGGAACGGTTGGCGGCTGAGTGTGACCACCCCCGCCCTCCGATCTCGTCCCCCCCCCCTCCTCCGCCACGGGCTGGATCCTCAGCAAATCAGTTTGGTTGGTTCGTTTGGGATTATAAAGGGACCAAACGACAGGGCCATCAGTCCCTATTTCCTGACGCAAACAAGGCTCAAGGTGAAACAACACCCAAATTTAATTTGTGGTGGTAAAAAGGGGTAAAACGAATGGGGAACCATACCGAAAGAGAAAACGAAAGAAAGGAACAAAAAAAGGGGGGAATGTACACCACAAGGAAAAGTAGAGGAAGGCATTGAAACAACAGAGCAGATGGTCTGGGCTGGCTGACCATACGAATAAAAGAGGATGAGCCAGCCACCCTGAGACACATGAAAATTTCCAGCACAAAAAGACAATGCCAGATGAGCACACAAAGGGAAAAGACGAACAACAAGGCAAACAAAATGCATAAAAATGATGACAGAGAGAGAAATCGGAGGGAGGGTGGAGGCCTCGGAGGGAAGGACAGACGCCCACCCTTAGATGCTACGATAAAAAAAAAACCTCACAAACAAAACGCAAAACTAAATCTGCTGTTGAGGCATTGTCGCTGAACACAGTAGGTAGGGTGCGGGTAAGGTTAAAAGTCCGCCACAGAGTGGCTAACATTGGGCAGTCCAACAAGATGCAGACAACAGTCGTAGTGGAGCCACAGCGACACTGAGGTGGATCCTTGCGACAGAGGAGTTGAGCATAAAAGTATTGTTAGCCACGTATGGCCGATGTTGAGCCGGCAAAGGACAGCAGATTCCCTACGAGTGGCTCACAAGGATTACAACCCCACATTTGTTGTCTCTTGATAACACGGAGTTTATTTGGTGTACTACAAGGTATTTGACTGGTCAGGATGATGGCGGGTGGGCGTGAGGGTCTTAGGGCGAGCCGGTGATCAGCATTTGAATACGGTCGAATAATTTACTTGAACTTTTATTAAAAACTCGTTACATACATACTGAGAAGCGGTCAGTGTCCTCGCAGCCTACCGACCCGAACGCGTCGCGGAAGCCCGGTGTCTGAGGGCGCAGCAGGGCGTCTGATGACAACAGCCGCCCGGCCGACACAAAGACCCACTTTTATTTTGCGTTGCTATTTAGCTGACTCGCGCGGGCAGCGACCCGGCAATGCGAAATCAGAGGTGACGGAAATATGTGTACCGCACTGGAGGGTGAACGATAGCTTGCCTACTTCACCCGTTCCCTTACAGTACTGAGGGCGCGCCATTTAATATCTCAGATCGTGAAAACTTTGCGGCGGAAGACTGATCGCAAATCGATCTGTTGCAGGCCAATCTCCAGAGCTGGTTTACTGGTAGCCTGTTTGGCCAGGTGGTCAGTAAGTTCATTGCCCGGCATCACGACATGTCCATGGGTCCAGATGAAGGTCACTGAACGTCCACTGTTCTCAAGGGCATAAAGAGACTCATGGATGGTCATTACCAAAGGATGCCGAGGGAAGGACTGGCCGAGAGCTTGTAGGCTGCTTAAGGAGTCACTACAGAAGATGAAGGACTCACTGGCGCAGTAGCGGATATGCTCAAAGACGCGATAAATGGCTATCAACTCTGCAGTGAAAACACTGCAGCCACCTGGCAAGGAGCGCTGTTCAATATGTCCAACGTGAGTGTAAGCGAAGCCAACAAGACTGTCGACCATTGATCCATCGGTGTAGACTGCTTCTGAGCCCTGGAAACAGCTGAGAAGAGAGAGAAATTGCCGGCAGAGGACCTCAGATGGAACGGAGACTTTTGGGCCTTGTGATAGATTCAGGCAAAGCCGTGGCCAAGTTATGGACCATGGAGGTGTAAGGAAGTGGACTTGCAGGAAAGGTGGAGAAGCAACCGGACACAGACGGCGAGGGGATTCCTAGAGCTGGGACGCCGTTGCCAGAGATGGTTTGCCGTGTTAGCAAAAAGGTGACGGCAATTTGGATGGCGAGGCAAACTGCAAATGTGGGCGGTATAATTTGCAAGCAATAGTTGCCGCCGGGGCCGCAATGGAGGAAGGCCAGCTTCTACAAGGAAGTTGTTCATGGGGCTCGTTCGGAAGGCTCACGTCACGAGCCGAAATTCACAGTAGTGGATAGGGTCCAGCAAATGCAGTGCAGAGGGCGATGCTGAACCATACAGCACGCTTCCGTAGTCAGCACGGGACTGTACGAGGGCTCTGTACAGCTGGGGCAGTGTATATGGGTACACTGTGGGGTGCACTAACGCGAACTCTGAAAGTGGGGACCGATAAAAAGTTCTGGTTGAAGATCGGGAGCGGGCCCCAGAGACCCCACTCATGCAGAGTAGCGAGGATATGGTGTCGCCAAGTGGTATCAGGCGTTCGTCAGATCGAAAAAGACGGCGATAAGGTGTTGTCGTGGGGAAAAGGACGATTGAATGGCAAATTCCAGGTGCACACAGTTGTCGATGGTGGAGCGTCCTTGGCGAAAACCGCCCTGTGACAGAGCCAGAAGGCTCCGAGACTCAAGAAGCCAACACAACCGCCAGCTCACCATACATTCGAGTAGCTTGCAAAGAGCGTTGGTTAGGCTGATGGGACGATAGCTATCAACATCTAGTGGCTTCTTCCCAGGCTTTAGTACTGGGACGATGATACTTTCCCGCCATTGCCATGGGAATTCGTCATCGCTCCAGATGTAGTTGAAGACGGAAAGGAGGTGGCGCTGGGAATCCGCTGACAAATGTTTCAGCATTTGTTAATGGATGCGGTCTGGGCCAGGGGATGTGTCAGGACAGTCGGCAAGAGCACTGAGAAATTCCCACGCACTGAAGAGAGCATTATATGGCTCAGGGTGGCATGGAGGAACAGAGAGGTGTTGTCGTTCCACCCTCTGTTTGAGGAGATGAAAGAAGGGTTGATAATTCTCACATGCAGAGATGCGAGCATAATGCTCAGCAAGACGCTCCGCGATTACGTTTGGATCGGCAGATACAGCTCCATTTGTGGAAATTCCAGGGACACCTACAGGGGTTTGATAGAAGTAAAGTCGTCGGAGCTTTGTCCAAACCTGGGAAGGGGAGGTTCGTGTTCCAATGGTGGAGACATAGCGTTCCCAACACTCCTGCTTCCATCGTCTTACGAATAGGCGAACTTGGGCACGGAGCCTTTTGAAGGCAATGGGGTTCTCCAGGGACTCATGGCGCTTATGACATTGGATAGCCCGCCTATGGTCTCTAATGGCTGCAGCGATTTCTGGCGACCACTAAGGCACTTACTTCCGCCAGGAGCAGTTGGAGGAACAGGGGATTGCCGATTCAGCTGCGGCAACAATTGTATTAGTGATTGTGTGAATCACTTATCGATTGTGGCATGCAACGGAGATTTAATGGTCGTAGCGGATGTGAAAGTGTCCCAGTCTGCCTTGGGAAGAGCCCACCTGGGCAAGCGGCGAGATGAGGGACGCTGTGGTAGGGAAAGAGATCACTACCACACAAGTCGTCATGTGCTCTCCATTGGATATCCCAGAGTTCAATGGCCAAATATGTGCCATGTGCCATGCTGAAATGTGTGGGGGCACCTGTATTTAGGAGGCAAAGGTTCAGTTAGCAGATCCTGAACATCTTTGCCACGGCCAGTAAATTTGGTTCCTCCTCACGAAGGGTTATGGGCGTTAAAATCACCCAGAAGGACAAAAGGTCGGGAGAGTTGCGAAATAAGTACACCACTACATGGGGCGGCGCGTCACATCTGGAGGAAGGTAGATGTTACAGACGGTAACTTCCTGAATTGTCCTCACCCTGACAGCCACAGCTACTAAAGGTGTTTGAAGGGGCACAGGCTCGCTACAGACAGAGGAAGGACAAAGGTGCAAACTCCACCTGACGGTCTGTCACAGGCAGGGCGGCTTTTGTAGTACCCCGATAGCCACGAGGTGCGCGGGTCCGCATTGCAGGAAACCTAGTTTCCTGAAGGACGATGCAAAAATCAAGTGTAACACTTAAAAGCTGACGTGACTCTGCCAGGTTGGAGAAAAACCCGCCGCAGTCGTACTGGAGTATGACGCTTTCTGGAATCGGGGGAGACACGTAGTGACCAAGGAGGCAGGTTATGTGCTAGCATCACCTGCCGCCACCGGCTGAGTATTTGTATCCGTTGCCACTGCGGATGGGGCTACGGCGAGAGCCAGATCCTCCGGGTATAATGGGTGTAATTGTTGCTAATTAACGAAAAAATTCACTTATTATAATAAAAATGAATCTCATTACACAATATGCCGACTGTAGTGTTCGCGTCAACCGCACCGGGCAGTGGATTACACGTGGATTACGTGCAATCGTAGTGAGAAGTGTGATGTGACAAAATGTCGGTGAAATAGAATCTATGGAGAAATAGAAGTAAATTACTCTGTAAGGTCAAGGTAGTTGCTATCCTCCTATGGTGTCTTTTGAAAAGAATCTATTGCTATGCTGAGAAACTCGCAGTGGCACTGACTGACCCGAAAACCTATGTATTTGAATGAAATCAATAATATTCGCAACTAGAAATTCAGCTGTCCAACTCTCGTTACAAGAAAAAACCGATCAGCTTTAACAATTGGTCATGGTCATTAAAATCAGATGTTAGGCTGCTAGGTTATTCAGTCATAACAATCAAAATTTAATGTGGGGTTTCACGATCACACACGTGATTCTAATTACTTTCTTTTGTGCAATGAATACTTTTTATCTACGAGAGATGTTACCCAGAATAATATCCCATAAGACGTTAGTAACTGCAAATATGAAAAATATGCTAATCACTGACTTCTGTATGGCCAAAATCACACATTTTTATGGGAAAAACATGGGAAATCTAAACGTTTTAGCAGATAAACTATACGGTTTTTTCGGCTTAAGATTTCATCAATATGCCCACCTGAGAAATTAGAATTTATTATTAATTATTTCTGCGTATAACCGAAGTCCATACAGACGATTTTCTGGCCGCATGCCCAATCAGTGAGTATTCACTTAGGAGTGGTTTCATTTCGTTGGATGTTGCGTTGTTCACTTCACGTCTCTTCGCGATGCGGTACTGATCAGGCCATTTCTAATTTTCGTGTCGTGTGCAATCGGTTTCTTTATTTATATTTTTCAGAGGCTTGTGTTTACAGAATTTATAAGTGTACGTGATATTGTCCTAAAATTTTATTAAAAAATGAGCCGAGAATTCATCTTGGTTTGTCTTATGACGTTGTGCCTTTTAAAACAGGCCTATTAAAATTCATAGTATTTTTTAAATCAATTGTATTAAAGATATAAATTTTAAAATTTCTTTTATATTTCTGGTAGGCAATCCCGATGGATTTAACGCAGATGAGTTCTGTGTAAAACTTCCTAGCGAGTAGCTGGAAGAAATGTATTCACACAGTTAAAAACAAATTTCGTGCGTGGTGAAAAGGCAAGCGGTGATGGCATTCTTAATTTTATTCTGAAATATCGGACCAACGTAATGTATCTGAATTTAGGACAGAACTGGAGAACCTGATGAAGCTGGATGGCAATTGGCTACTACAATGTATGAATGATCACAACAAGAAAAACAGACCGGTTAAACATATTTTCAAAGCCTGTTCTTTAAAACTATGGAGAAAGTGGAAATTTCATTTCAATTTCATTCATTTTAACCCTATAAATGAAAGGATGTGTACTTTGAGAATGAAGGCCCACTTCTTCAACATCACTCTAGTATGTGTGTATGTACCAATGGAAGGCGATGAGGATGAATTGAAAACTAAGTTTTATGGTCGACTGGAACAGGAATTAGAAGGCATACCAGGGAATGATGTAAAGATAGTGATGGGTGACTTCAGTGCAAAAGTGGGAAAAGAAGAAGCCTTTAGAGAAACAGTAGGAAATGAGAGCATGAGGTGTCGAATAAAAATGGACAAAGACTTATAGACTTTTCCATGGGCAATGCAATGGTAGTGAAGAGTACATGGCTCCAGAGAAAAGCATAGAAGGGGAGTGGAGTATCATCAAAGACGCTCTACAAGAAACTACAGAAGAAGTTTTAGGTTTAGAAGAAAGGGTGAAAAGGGCAGGATGATACGATGAAGTTTGTAAAAAGGCAGTGGAAGAGAGCAATGAGGCAAGGAAGAAAATGATAAATAGGAAAACAAGATCTAATACAGAAGAATTCATGAAGAAAAGAAAAGAGGCAGATAGGGTTTGCAGAAGAAAGAAACGAGAATTAGAGAGGAGATAGATTACGGGGCTAGAAGAAGAGTATAATGATCAAGAAGTAAGAAAATTCTACAAGAGTGTTCAGGAACTGAAGAAAGGCTTCCAACCACGTATGGTATTCTGCAGAGATAAAGAAGGAAATTTTACAGGAGGAGAAGAACAGGTTCTAGATCGATGGGCCGAATATTTCAGTGAGTTGCTGAATGTCACTACAGGAAGAGAAGTTCTGTAAATGAGACAGAGGGTGACCAACCGAGGCAGAATGTTAGTCAGGATGAAAGACCTGCACCTGTACCAACATTAGAGGACGTTAGGAAGGCAGTTAAAAGCCTAAGGAATAATAAGGATCCGGGTAACGACAACATTTCAGCAGAGATGGTCAAGGGTGGAGGCGGAAATATGTGAAAAGGAAGAGATGCCAGACCAGTGGAACACGGCCATTATAGGCACGATTCATAAGAAGAAGGACAAAGCAAACTGTGAAAATTATCGCGGTATTGCTTTAGTCAGCGTGGTGTACAAAGTATTAGCCAAAGTTATTGCTATAGACTTGCACCAGCTACAGAAGAAATACTACCAGTGCGGTTTTCGACGGGGCAGATCAACAACTGACCAGATCTTCATTATAAGGCAAATAATGGAAAATTGTTATGAATATAATGTGGATGTACACCAGCTTTTTGTAGACTTTAAACAGGGCTATGATAGTGTTAAAAGGAAAAAGCTATATGACACCTTAATGGAGATCGAATTCTCAAGTAAACTTATCAGCCTGGTACAAATGACCCTCACCAGAACAAAATGCCAGGTAAAACAAGAAGGAAAACTTTGTAAAGAATTTGAGGTCAACCAAGGGTTAAGACAGGGTGATGTATTGTCCATGCTACTCTTCAATATAGTGTTAGAGAGAGTGATGCGAAGGGTGGAGACTGACAACCGAGGTGGCACTCTGTTTAACCGTATGCACCAAAATCTAGCTTACGCCGATGATGTGTGTATGCTGTCTAGATGTTTGAAAGAAATGGAAGAAGGATTTGGCAGACTGGAAAATGAGAAAGAACAGTTGGGACTTAGAGTAAACAACACAAAAACACAGTATTTCTTTGCTTCCAGGAAAAATGCTGTTGTTGAAGAGAAATATATTAAGTTGAACAAAGGCAATTATGAGAGATGTGAGAAGTTCCAATACTCGGGAGTGCTTGTTACAGAGGATAGCAGAGTAAGAGAAGAAATAAAATCTAGGATTGCTGCAAGAAATAGAGCTTACTGGGCCCTGATCAGGATCCTTCAGTGATGTAGCCTGAGCAGAAAATCGAACAGTCATAAGACCGGTGGTAATGTATGGCTCAGAAACATGGACAACGACTGTAGCAGAAGAAGAGCTCTTGAGAAGATGGGAGAGGAAAATACTAAGAAAAATTTTGGAGCCGTGTATGAGGCGGGGCAATGGAGGATATGGAGAAACAAGGAATTGGAAGAACTGTATAGAAATCCTGACTTAGTGACTGAAATTAAGTGTAACAGATTGAGATGGCTGGGCCATGTAGAGCGAATGTCGGAGGATCGCGCTATCAAAAAGGTTTACACAGGAAATACAGGTGGCAAAAGGAGCAAAGGGAGGTCCCGGAAACGATGGCTGGAGGAAGTGGAAAATGATTTCAGCAAGTTTGTAGTCAGGAGATGGAGGAAACGAGCAGAAAATCGTCAAGATTGGGCTGTAATCATCAGAGAGGTCAAGGCCCTACATGGGCTGGAGCGCCAAGGTAAGCAAGTACTAATTGAATTGAACATAGAAACATTCACTTTCGTGGCTGGGCGACATTGAGTAGGTCACAGCTCTTATCTGACTATCTAGATGAAGTGTGCATAAACATCAGGCACGCTTCCTCTGGCGGCAGCAGCAGCTAAACTGCAAGCAGTTTAAACAGAGCCGAGCATTATCGTCTGTGAAGCTATCTTTAAGACAGAATTTCATGTCATCAGCTTTTTTTTTGTTCTATTTGTAATTGTTTGAATTTCATTTGTGACTGTATGATGAGAACAAAACTGCTAAAATTCCACGGATAGGACTGACTTAAAGCAGTCTTGCATATGTGTGCTAAACGTACTGATACAACACCGCTGCTCTCCAGTGTCTATTGTAAGTGGACAAGCCTCTTTCTCAACACTAATAGGCCTGGTTGAAGAAAGAGCCAATGCCCAAAAACACGTTAAGTCATTTCATTCCATTATGTACACTTTTATATCACGTTAAGTTTCGATACGGCTGTTCGTTTTCTTATGCTAAATGTTTATGTGGCACTGACAGGGAACAAATGTCACATGAGCGCAGGTGTTCATATCCTGCACGTGGTTGGTGCCCGACCCACCGATCAGACCTAAGAGGAAGGGGGCATGTGTGGGTGATGTGGGCCTTATGTGCCAAGTTGGCTGTTGCGAGGATTATGAATTGATATACTGTTGTTGCAATCTGCGTCATTCTCTTCACATGCGAAGCATGCACGCACGTGGGTCACATTCGCGTGCAAGAGTTGAAAAGCAAAGTTGTGCATACTGGCCGAAGGACTAATAAGTATCGACTAGCCGCTGCGTCATCCCCTGCCAACGGTGTCATTCGGATGCGCACAGGTGTCGTCTCTTATGCTGAATAAATGTACTTTAATTTTCAGTAGCAGCTCCGTCTACTTGAGAAAGTAGAAAAGATTTGTAACCGACATCCACATCAACTCTCCGTAAGCCAGTTGACGGTGTGTGGACGAGAGTACTGATCCCCTTTCCCTGCTCTACTCGCGAATGGTGCGTCGAATAAAGATTGTCGATAAGCCTCTGTATTGGTTCTTATTTGTCCTGGCAGTTTCATAGCAAACGTCTCCGTGGTGCGTAACACCTCTCTTGTAGCGTCTGCCAATCGAGTATGCTGAGTATCTCTGAAACGCTCTCGCCCGGACTAAACCATCTTATGGCGAAAAATGCCGTTCGTCGTTAGATCTTCTCTATCTCTTCGATCAGTCCTATCTGGTTGGGATCCGAGGTAGCAGAACCGTATTCAAGACTGGGTCGAACGAGCGTCTTAGAAGACACTTCCTTCGTGGATGAGTTGCATTTGCTCAAGATTCTTCCAATGAATCTGAGTCTGGCAACTGCTTTTCCCACTATTTGCTTTACATAGTCATTCCACGTGAGGTCGCTGTGGATAGTTTCTCCTAGATGTTTTACGGCAGATACTGTTTCCCGCGGATTGTCATCAATAGTGTAGCTTTACAGTAGTGGATGTATGCGCAGTTTGTTACATTTATTTACGTTCGGGGTCAACTGGTCAACTGGCACAGCCTGCACCATTCATCAATACTCTAGAGGTCATTCTGGAAATCGTTAGTATCTTCCGGCGTTGCTACTTTGTTATGGACAAACACATTACCTGCTAACAGTCTTAAAGAGCATCCGACGCTTTCTACTAGGCCATTTATACACATCGTAAATAGTAACAGTCCTGTCACATTCCTTGGTGTATTCCCGATATTACCTTAATTACACCTGTCGATGTTCTTCCGTTACGAGCGACGTATTGCGTCCTTTCTGCAAGAGAATCTTGAATATAATCGCAAATTTTCTCCGTGCGGTCCCACGTTGCAGTTGGTATCTCATAACGGCACCACCCGGTAGCGACAATCGCTCCTAAACGTTGCCAGGCACCAGAGACGTCGGCGAAGACACTCCCTCAAGAGGTTCCTCACACCGCCGCTGCTGCATGTCAGAGCGCCCCACTCTGTGGTCGCCGACTAAGAGAACAGCGTCGACATACACTGGTGTTCAAAATTAAAGCAACAAACCTGTTTTTTCCCATCCGCTGTCTAATTCACGATATAATCATACAGACTGTCAACAGATGTTCGTACGATCTTCTCCACGGAAGGTGGCATTCCGATGAACGGACAGCAACGCCAGCGATGACGTCAAGGCACCCTCAAACTGGGTAGTATTTTCCGGGTAGTCCCTCATCGACAACTGCTGTGCACACAATCACAGACGGTGCAGTAGGGCACAAGGAAGACGCCTACCAGACTCTTTGCGGAGGAGAGGCGTAGAAAGAATTGAAGCAGGACAGTCGCAGACTGATGTGGCCCGATGGATTAATGTGAATCGTTCTGTTGTTTGTCGGATGTGGCGACGGTTTATAGAGACCAAAACTGTATCCCCAAACACCAGGCCAGGTGTGACATCAGAAAGACAGGACTGGTATTTGGCTGTAGGGGCTCGACAGCACCACCTTAGTACTGCACTGCAACTGGTATGTGACCTCGCAGCATCAACTGGACGTGTTGTATCGTGGCAAACGGTGTACAGAAGTCTTCGGCAGCGTGGCCTTTGTTGTCGGAGACCAGCTGTATGTGTTATCTCTGACGCCACTTCAAAGGGAACGTCTAAAGTGGAATCACCGTGCCACCTGAACGGTCGAACAGCGGGCCAATTTTCTTCTCACAGATGAACCCCGATTTGGTCTGGAGAGTGCTTCTCGACGGATTCGCAACTGGAGGGAACATGGAACACGATTTCAGGATCCAAACACTGTAGAAAGACACCGATATCGAGGAGGATCCCTAATAGTCTGGACAGGGGTTGTGTTGACCACTCGAACACCTCTTCATGACATTGTACACCTGAATCGGAAGACGTTTCACAATTGCATAGGGTATTCATCCTGCTCATTTACACTTGTCTGTGATGAAAGTTCTGCTGGGTCCTTGTTGTTTCAGGCCGCCGGCAGTGGCCTGTAATATCAGGGAGCCATGGGACCGTCATGGGGAAATTAACATATTACATTACGTTTACTGCAAAGCTGTACAAATTGGTGCTCCGTTGAACTGGCTGTGCCAGAAAGTTATTGCCTTTTGTGGTCCCAAAAATGTCAGAACGCATTTCAGCTGTTAAAAGACTCATTGTTAAGTTGTTGTCTGATTCATTTTGATCCAGCTAACCCTGTTGTCTTTGCTATGGATGCATCTTCTTATTGGACTGGAGGTGTGCTCTTCCATAAAATTGGTTCACCTGATAGGCCCATTGCTTTTGCTTCGAATACTCTCAATGAAGCGCAGTGCAATTGTAGTGAACTTCAAAAAGAGGCGCTCGCCATTGTCTGCGGTGTTACTACCAAGTTCCACTAATATTTGTGCTGTCGAAAGTTCTATTTGATTTCAGATCATTGCTGTTCAACAACTTTGTTGAATCGTTCCAAGACTATCCCACCATGGACAATGCAAAAATGCACAATTGGGCTTTGTTATTGTCTGATTACCAATACTAGTTGTTGTACAATCCCACTGCACAACCTTCAAACGCTGACGTGTCTCAGAACCAAAATTGCGTTTACTTCGTCTCAGTAGTCATTTGGAAAGAAATTCCCCTCCCAGTGGTACCTCACTACTTTTCACATTGCCACATGCTATCCGCACAGCCAGCTGTTCTGTTGCTTCATGGAGAGAATGATGAAGCATGGGCTGTGATTCCTCATTCCATCCAGCAGAAAGTTTTGTCTTTGGTGCATCAAGATCATTGGAGTTTGCACAAAGCAACTCTCCGGCGTCATTTAACTTGGCAGGGCACAGACACCTAAATTCTGCAAATGACCTATCACAGCACCATTTGTTTGAAGCATCAATCCACTCCCCCACAGCACGTTCTTCATTGGCCACGTCCGTCCAGACCATGGCAACGCACACACATTGTTTTCACAATGGTTATTGGTGGTTGACGCATAAAGTAAATTTCCTTTTGTAGTCCCCATACTTCTACTAGTGCTCTATCGGGTCTGTCTTCTGAGCGGTTCTAGGCGCTTCAGTCCGGAACCGCGCGGCCGCTACGGTCGCAGGTTCGAATCCTGTCTCGGGCATGGATGTGTGTGACGTCCTTAGGTTAGTTGGGTTGAAGTAGTTCTAAGTTCTAGGGGACTGATGACCTCTGATGTTAAGTCCCATAGTGCTCAGAGCCATTTGAACCACTTCTTCCTGAGGTCCTTGTCTCAGACAATAGACTGCAATTCACGACAACTGATTTTTTGCCAGCAACGGCGTACAGCGTGTGATTAGTACTCCTTTTCATCCTCAGTCTAACGGTGAAGCTGAATGGTTCGGCCAGACGTTTAGCAGTCACATGCAGAAACTCCGCTTCTTCCATACACGGGAGCAAGCCTCAATGATTTCTCTTACCTCCTACCGCTCTTTGCCATGTGACGGGAAGTCACTGGCAGAATTATTACACACTCGTCATCACTGTACCCTGTTGCATCTTCTGCGGCCGCCGTGGAAACAATTTGTTGCAGCGAGTCAGCCAAGGTCTCAGCCGGAGGCCCAAGTTCTTTAAAGCTGCTGGCAAGAAATAGTGCTGGGATTATGGTGTCATGACAAGTACTTCGTCTTACGTCAAGATTTCTTGGGGCTTCAGCAGAACCAGCTCTTACGTTAGTGATTCAGTTGCACAAGTTTTGCCCACAGATGAAGCTGCTGGAGCTCGTGACAGCAGTCATCTCCGCATTCCGCCTGTGGCAGCCTGGAGCCTCAGACAATGTTCGTGGAGGCGCCGCACCTGGACAGCCGTCACGGCACCCCTAGAGTTCCGCCAGCGTCTGTGTCCACGAATGCAGACGTGCACCTTCTGACCGGCTTCGTCGCTGGTTTTCCCGATCACTCGCAGCGTCGGTACTAGGAGTAGTCAGGCAGGAAGCTGCCATCGGCCGTCTCTTCATCTGTGTCCGCATTCAGACATCCTACCCCCCACACCGTCCCTCCATCATCACATGAGCCAGCACTATAAGGGGATGGTGCGCGGGCATGGGAGAGGAGGAATGCGGTGTCGTCCGAAGGGTGAGGTCCCACGTTACAAATGGCACCTCACGACGGCACCAAAGGCTAAATGCAGTCGCTGCCAGACTCAGCCAAAAATGACAGCTGTCGGTGGAAACACTGCCTCAAGAGGTTCGTTAAGTCGCCGCTGCTGGATATCTACCTACATCATTGCGCAACGACGTTCGCCATACTCTGTGATCGTCGGTTAAGAGAGCAGCATCAACTTAGTTGAGGTCCAGCAGCGCCAACATTACTAGTCAGAACTGGGTACCAGAGTTTAAAGCTAAATTTACATTGATATGTGACTATCCTTCATTACGATTCAAGTATAAACAATTCTCGTTGTACCTTGCGACAGTAATAAATATACAGGGCTTCTCTGCGCGATTCCGCACATACCAGCGATACAAAAATGTCTTCCACAAAATTTCGTCCTGCTCATATTTCCGACAGTAAATGGACCTTAAAGACTGGCAATCTGGCAACACTGTTGGGTAACTACCTTTGTCAGCATAGTGCACCAGTTCTGTGTAGTTGGTCCAGTGGATAGCGTTTTGGGCAAGCATGCTGGAGGTCAACAGTTCGATTCTGGATCCAGGTGTACTTGTTTTTATTTACTAAAACGTAGACCGCGTGGTACGGTAGCTGGCATGTTGATAGTCA
The DNA here is from genome assembly GCF_023864345.2 of Schistocerca serialis cubense. NCBI lineage: Eukaryota > Metazoa > Arthropoda > Insecta > Orthoptera > Acrididae > Schistocerca > Schistocerca serialis. Next base: position 37,776,143 of record NC_064638.1, read on the forward strand.
TACAGCGATCACAGTGGGTCTGCTATAAAACATTTGCACTTTCGTACTACGAATACAGAAATGGAAGTACAATCGTTTTCAATGGTGAGGTTTTAACGAAGCCTTTTGAACGTCGTGGACGCGAAGTGTTTCACATCAATGCATCGACTAGATTCCAAACCTGTTTTCTGAGTACCCTCTCCCAATGGCCCCATTGATTAGTACCAACTATTAATCTTCTCACGTTCAGGTGCCTTACTTCTTGTTATGGCCTTGCATCACCAGTAGGGCTGTCCGCCCCGATAGCTGAGTGGTCAGCCGTCCTACGGGCCCGGGTTCGATTCCCGGCTGGGTCGGGATTTTCTCCGCTCAGCGACTAGGTGTTACTGGGTCTTGTGTAGTCTTCATCATCATTTCATCCCCATCCGGCGCGCAGGTCACCCAATGTAGCGTCGAATGTAATAAGACCTTCACTAAGGCAACCGGACCTGCCCCGTAAGGGGCCTCCCGGCCATTGACGCCAAACACTCATTTCCATTTCCAGCAGGGCTGGCAACGTGCTTTGCAAATAATTTCCAAACAAGTACTATGTAAATGTCGGATACTTGTGGCCTAAGAAACGACGTATGCTACAGTATTATTTGATTATATGGCAGAATGAAATTGGAAAATAATAAATGCCTGGACCCAGAATCGATCCCTTCACCCCCTGCATACTATCCGAGAACACTAGCCACTGCACCAACTGCACAGCATGCTAATCTCCCATGACGGGTACTAAACATACATGTAATTCCAGTGTTGACAGATTGTCAGTCTTTAATGTCCATTTACTGCCGGAAATGTGAGCAGGACGAAATTTTGTGACACACATTTTTGTATTGCTTGTATGTGAGGAATCGCGCTGTAAAGATCGAATGCGTGAATTTTTCTTCACCCAGTATTTTGTCATTCAAGTGCACATGGAATGCATCGAGATATCCTATATTACAGAGTTATAGTGAAACAAAATTATACTTCACGTGTATTGTAGCATCTGCTCGATTTCCTGCTGAGCTTGCTACGAGACACATTACGGGACAATTTCAAGTGCCTTCCTGAAGTCGAGGAACACGGCATCAAATTGAGCACTAATGTCGACAGCGCTGTGGATCTCATGGACGAACCGAGTGAGCTAAGTTTCGCAGTATCTCTGTTTGCGGAATCCATACCGATTTTTATAGAAGAGATATTATTTCTTCGCCAAAAACGTCGTAGTACGTGAACATAAAACATGTCCCATAATTCTACAACAGACTGACGTCAACTATATGGGCTTATAATTATGTCCTACGACCTTTTCTGAAAATAGGAATGACGATCGCTTTTTTTCCAGTCGTTGTGTTCTCTCCGTTGCTCCAGCGACCTACGACGGACTGCTGCAAGAAGGGGAGCAAGTTCTTTTAAATAATCTCTGTAGAATCTTATAGCTATCTCATCTGGGCCTGATTCTCTTTCACTACAAAGCGAGTGTACTTGTTTTCCTATTCTACGATCATTCTGCCACAAATTTGTCAGCAAAATGTCTACAGTGTTGAATGACTTTCTTCGACGAAATGATCAATCTACAATAAAACTTACTCTCGCAGATATATTGATAACGAAAGAAGGAAACGGATTACCACCTCTATGTAATTACTAATATACTTAGAGCTGGATTAGAATCATGGGAAAAGGCACATTGTCTCATCATTATCTCATAATATTCGCAACACAATGATCACATACTGTAAAACGAAACTGTGCTCAGTTTCCGTAATGAACTTTCACTCTGCAGTGAAGTGTATCTGATTTAAAATTTTCTGGAAGATTAAAACTGTGTGTCGGGCTAGAATTCGAACCCAGACCCTTTGACCTGCGTATTTTACGGGCAGTTGCCCTGTCGACTAAGATAACTAGGCATACTGGTGGAAGCAGAGCTGTAAAGGCAGGTCATGTGTCTCTAGTGGTTATCTCCGTTGGTTCACCAACTGTTTGCAAAGAGTACGGTTCTGATTTCGAATCCCACTGTGGCACATAGTTTACTTTTTTTCTCAGACGTTCCCTTTATGTTTTTTTGCTCCTTCCTCTTACTTATACGCGTTTTACTATTTCCCCACAGCCTTCTTTCTCTTCCTCTTACTTATCTTCTCCCGTGTCCATTGCTGCCGCAGCACATAGTCCAGATCTACTTGCCTGTAAATTTACTTCACTACTCTAAACTTCACAAAGAAATACGAATTGTTTTTCTTTTCCTGGTAAAGCTATTACTGTACTTAGATTACATACTAAATATTAGACCTTTTACATCATTATCATAATAAATGCGTTATAAAATATAAATAATGCTGATCAGATATAAGAAGTGGTCTTCTGTATCAATAAATAAAGGATATTCAATACGGGAACATTTCCTACTGCTCTATAGAATTATATTTATTTGGTCTCGAATCGTCTTTCGGCTTCTTAGGCTATGTGCAGGTGACAACTGAATGTTACAAAGATAAAAATGACGTGCGAACAGAAGATACGCAAATGATACAGAGGGTTTATATAGAGAAAAGTTGCATGTTTTGTCACGTAGACCTAATTACATTAACAAAAAAGGGGGGAGGAGATACATTTAACAACTCATCATACATAAAGTGAATGTACAATCTGAAACCAAGTTTTCATTAGAAATAATAGTTGTCACCAGCAGATGGCCTAAGAAGCCAAAAACCAGTTCGTGTCCAAATAAATGTCGTTTTGCAGAAGTTTACGAAATGTTTTCCTATTTGTTATTATTATTATGTTATCCCAAACACAAACAGAAAATTCAGTTAGTGGACTAAAGGAATACTTTAAACACTCGGAAATAAATATATGAGCACACAGTTGTTTATTATTACTATTATTATTTTGTAAAAGTTCTCCAATCTGTGTAAACATTTGAAAAACACTAACCAACAAAATTTTACTTTTTCTGCAACTGGCATGAAAACAGCTAATCTTGATGTTTTCAGTTGCGCTGATAAGGACAATGCCAATGAAATGCAATATTAGGAGCCGTTTTTAAGTAATGATAACTTTACGCAACTGCCTATGTAAGCTTATGTATGTGTTTACCTTGGTGTTATTCCTTGCCAGGCGCAACCGCTTTGCCTGACGTTCGTAGTTTTCTGCTGGTGACTCCCTGATTAGTAATCGGTTAATATTGATGCTCCCCACTTTCGCTGGTATTCATTTCCATGTCCGAAGTTTGCTAGTGGAAGCGTTCTCGATGCTCGTCGGCTACAGCACCACAGTGGTCAGGAAAGAAGTCCGAGTGGAGATGTAGGAAATGTAACTGTAAGGACATCTTATGCTCCAGTCTACTGTAGCAGTGCAGATGATTTGTCGGAAGATGCTCGTACTTTTCTGCCCTAGGACGTTTGTTGACAATTGGACAAAGGTTCCCACGCTAACTTTTCATCACGTGTCAGGATGGTGTTGAAATGCTCATCTTTGTACAGTCTCCGTATCTGGGGACACACGAAAGTCACATCTTTTATTTTCAGCCCACTAATACTTGTAAATTTTTCGCGCCAATAGAGAAATGCTTTACCAGTTTTTTCTATGGCCTCAACGAAGTATTTCATTAGGCCCAAATTATATGAAGAGCAGGGCGAATTATGTTCTTGTGTTCGACAAATGCCTCTTCCATGACATTGTGAGATCCTTGTTCAAGTGATTGATTCTTAGGCCAATCTTTTTATAATGAAGTACTTTGGCGCGGCTATCCCAGAGGCACAGGAAGCGACAGAATTTGGGATAGCCGTGTTGTAGCCCAAGTAATATGCCTATAACTTTCAGATCCCCGAAAATCTGTCATTTAAACTCGTCACAGTTCAGTCGCAATAACAACTGTTTCCTGTTTCCGTATGTTTCTTTCATGCAAGGTACATACCCAATTGGAATCGACGGTAACACTTTGCCATTCTGCAGTAGCACACATTTTAGACATGCTCTCGAGTAGTCGATGAACAACCTGCGCTGACCGCTTTCATAGACAGTTCCCTTAACTACCATATGTCCCTGCACATCAGTACAAAGTATCAAGTTCTTTTCACTTTCTAAAAAGAGAAAGAATGTCGTATGGCGGTTACGGAACGCAGTGACACTTCAGCTTTACTTTTCGGCTATTCCAGGTCTTTCACTAGGTCATTAAGTTCACATTGTGTTATTTTGTGAGTCTCTGTCCACTCGTCGTTACACACACGAAATCAGGATGTTTCGAAGTACTGGGTTTTGAAGGTGATGGTGCAGCAGTAGTTTCACTAACACAGTCAGGTCGGACTGGAATAGGCGCTCCTTCTCCGTGAGACACTGGTCGCATGGGCGAGGAAGACTTTCTAATCTTGGCAATACCATGAGTTAATGGAGTTATCATACAAAGGTAACAATCATTCACGTGATTTGATGGTTCTCGCCAGATCACGGGTACGGCAAAGCCATGGAAGATCTTTAACGATTCAACAACGAGTGAAGACTCGAGACGTAGGATATGCAACATACGTGAGGAGCGCAGGGCTTGTCCTGGTCCCCGATTTCACAGCCAAAGCCTGTAAGCCTTCGTAATATACGGCGTTGTTGGCGCCTCCTTCGCGATTTCAATGTATCCTGTTCGCAAATGTAGCAAAAATTGTCTGCACTGTTTACACATTGCAGTTACATGCACAGAACACAGCTTATAACAGACTGAAACTACTCTCAAACGAAACACGCTCCGCTACTCCCTCGCTCTTGCACTTCCCCTTGTTGCTACGAGATTGGGCTAAAAATAGCGACAGAATGCACACAGCTATAGTTGTCTGTCTACCGTCTACGTCTACATCTACATCCATACTCCGCAAGCCACCTGACGGTGTGTGGCGGACGGTACCTTGAGTACCACTATCGGTTCTCCCTTCTATTCCAGTCTCTTATTGTTCTTGGAAAGAAGGATTGTCGGTATGCCTCTGTGTGGGCTCTAGTCTCTCTGATTTTATCCTCATGGTCTCTTCGCGAGATATACGTAGGAGGGAGCAATATACTGCTTGACTCCTCGGTGACGGTATGTTCTCGAAACTTCAAAAAATCCCGTACCGAGCTACTGAGCGTCTCTCCTGTAGAGTCTTCCACTGGAGTTTATCTATCATCTCCGTAACGCTTTCGCGATTACTAAATGATCCTGTAACGAAGCACGCTGCTCTCCGTTGGATCTTCTCTATCTCTTCTATCAACCCTGTGTGGTACGGATCCCACACCGGTGGGCAGTATTCAAGCAGTGGGCGAAAAACTGTACTGTAACCTACTTCATTTGTTTTCAGATTGCATTTCCTTAGGATTCTTCGAATGAATCTCAGTCTGGCATCTGCTTTACCGACGATCAACTTTATATGATCATTCCATTTTAAATCACTCCTAATGCGTACTCCCAGATAATTTACGGAATTAACTGCTTCCAGATGCTGACCTGCTATATTGTAGCTAAATGATAAGGGATCTTTCTTTCTATGTATTCGCAGCACATTACACTTGTCTACATTGAGATTCAATTGCCATTCCCTGCACCATGCGTCAATTCGCTGCAGATCCTTCTGCATTTCAGTACAATTTCCCATTGTTACAACCTCTCGATGTACCACAGCATCACCCGCAAAAAGCCTCAGTGAACTTCCGATGTCATCCACAAGGTCATTTATATATATTGTGAATAGCAACGGTCCTACGACACTCCACTGCGGCACACCTGAAATCACTCTTACTTCAGAAGACTTCTCTCCATTGAGAATGACATGAATGTCAGCGAGATATCGAAGACTATACGGGAAGGGATTTAAAATGAATGCTAATAAAATATAATTATAATTAAATGCTCCCCCCTTTAACTTGGAAATTAGAGCTAATTCGACTTTTTCCATTGTCGTTTCCGTTATCAGTGCGGTCAGTACAGTTAACAAACATTTATTTCATCCTAGCTTCATTTTCGCTGTTAGCAAGTGAAATTGGTAGTCTAGAATCTTAAATATTACATTTATGAAGACAGAAATTGTGGTTGGTAGTTAGTACCGGGCTGACGGACTGCTCGGGGTTCTCGGCACAGCCGACCAGTACGGGCATGCAGACGACGAGGACGACGGCGGCGCAGACCAGCTCCACGCAGCACCACGCCATCACCCACACCGCCAGCCGCTGGCGGCCCTGCTCCGTGATTATTGGCATCAGCCGTCACCCCCTGTCCACAGGCGCTCAGTCTTAGCACGTACGTGCAAACATCATCTGTCTCCAGCGTGAGATTTTCACTCTGCAGCGAAGTGTGCGCTGATATGAAACTTCCTGGCAGATTAAAACTGTGTGCTCGACCGAGACTCGAACTCGGGACCTTTCCCTTTCGCGGGCAAGCGCTCTACCATCTGAGCTACTGCCAGTTTGGAAGGTAGGAGACAAGATACTGGCAGAAGTAAAGCTGTGAGTACCGGGCGTGAGTCGAGCTTCGGTAGCTCAGATGGTAGAGCGCTTGCCCGCGAAAGGCAAAGGTCCCGAGTTTGAGTCTCGGTCGGGCACACAGCTTTAATCTGCCAGGAAGTTTCATATCAGCGCACACTCCGCTGCAGAGTGAAAATCTCATTCTGGAAAGATCCCCTAGGCTGTGGCTAAGCCATGTATCCACAATATCCTTTCTTCCAGGAGTGCTAGTTTTGCTTGGTTCGCAGGAGAGCTTCTGTAAAGCTTGGAAGGTAGGAGACGAGACACTGGCAGAAGTAAAGCTGTGAGTACTGGTCGTGAGTCGTGCTTCGGTAGCTTAGATGGTAAAGCACTTGCCCGCGAAAGGCAAAGGTCTCGAGTTCGAGTCTCGGTCGGGCACACAGTTTTAATCTGCCAGGAAGTTTCATCATCTGTCTGTTGCAAAGGTAAGTTAAATAAAACGGAACGAAATTCAGATATGACCATGCGAGATGTATTGGAATATATGTACTGACATTACAATATTTAGGTTGACAGTGATCAGAATTATTTGTGTGTCTATAATTTCACAATACAGTGTCGCACTAATCTTACCTACCAAAGGGATTTCATGAACCGACGTTCACTGTGCTAGAGAGAAAGGAAGTGTAAGATTTAACGCCGTGTTGGCAACAAGGTCGGTATAGACATAGCAGAGTTCGAGCTCAGAATACAGTCAGCTTTGTTTTTTCCAAAGGAAACATCTAACATTTTCTGTAAGTGGTTCTAGGGAAATTATGGCAAATTTAAATTTGTACAGCTGGAGGAGGGAATGAGGCCTACCTGTCTCAAATGCAAACTCAGAGTCTTAGCACTACGCAACTTCCTTTGGTCCCACGACGATCTACTCCACGGGCTAGCTCTCCCACATGAAGTGTACATAATACACTGGAGTGGCAGACGTCATGGAATAGCGATGTGCAAATACACAGATGGCGGCAGTATCGTATACACAAGGTAGAGAAGGCCAGTGGATTGGCAGAGATGTCACTGGTGCTCAGGTGACTCGTGTAAAAATGGTTCCATCGTTATTATGGCCACGCGACGGGAATAACAGACTTTGAATGCAGAATGGTAGTTGGAGCTAGATTCATGGGACATTCCATTTCGGAAATTGTCAGGGAATTCAATAACCCGAGATCCACGGTCTCATGAGTCTACCGAGAATACCAAATTTCGGGCATTACCTTTCACCACGGACAACACAGTGGCCGACGGCTTTCACTTAACGACCGAGAGCAGCGGTATCTGCGTAGGGTTGCCACCGGTAACAGATAAGCAATACTGCGTAAAATAACAGCAGAAATCAATGTTCGACGTACGACAAACGTATCCGCTAGGACAATGCGGCGAAGTATGGCGTTAGTGGCCTGTGGTAGCAGACGACCGACGCGGGTGCCTTTGATAACAGTACGACATTGCCTGCAGAGCCTCTCCTCGGCTCATAACCATGTTGGTTGGGGTCTAGACGACTGGAAAGCCGTGGCCTGGTCAGATGAGTCTCGATTTCAGTTCGGAAGAGTGTGGGGCAGACCCCACGAAGCCATGGACCCAGGTTGCCAACAAGGCACTGTCCAAACTGGTGTTGGCTCCGTAATGGTGTAAGCTGTCTTTACATGAAATGCACTGGATCACTGATTGGAAACGTTTGTGTTCGGCGACTTGGAGACCATTTCCAGCCATTCATACACTTCATACTCCTAAACCACAATGGAATTTTTATGGATAACAAAGTGCCATGTCACTGGGCCGCAGTTGTCCGCAGTTGGTTTGAAGAACATTCTTGACAATTCGAGACAATGATTTAGCCACCCAGATCATCCGACATGAATCCCGTCCAACATTTATGGGACATAATCGGGAGATCAGTTCGTGCAAAAAATCCTGCACCAGCAACACTTTCGCAGTTATGGAGGGCTACAGAGGCAGCGCGGCCCAGTATCTCTGCAGGGAACTTCCGACGACTCGTTGAGTCCGTGCCATGTCGAATTGCTGCACTACGCCACGCAAAAGAAGATCCGACACGGCATTATGAGGTATCCCATGATTTGTCGCCTCTGTGTATATTTTGCATCATTCAAAACCTATCTTGATAAACGATCAGTTACATGAACTGAACCACACTACAGAATGTACTGGATTCTATACTCGATCATGTTATCTTAGTTATTAATGATTTATATGGAAAGCTATTTATTTGTTAATAAATGGTAATGAAATAGCAAGACAGAACAAATTACATGAAAACAAATAGCGGACTTTTGCCAACCTCCCGAATTCGAGTCCAGAGTGCTCACTACTTTACCACCTCGTTTTGTGAGAGTCCAGAGAACAACATGCAAAGAAACAATATTCCGTTCTGTATGAAATATTGAATCGTTTATACCATCCAATAGAACCGACGCAAGCATGCAAAGAGAATATCAAGCAGAATACGAGGAACATACTTACAGTGCAACTGAAAGCATATAATACACAAAAAGGCGTAGTCAGTAGCACAATACATTCAAACCATTTCCTGTTTGCTACAAAAAGAAAACAAGTATGGTAGACTTTAAATTAACCTATAAGAATGCGAGAGGATGATGGACTGCTAAACGTGCAGCGCTCCAAGTGGCATGATAGCGCACCAAGGTCGTGCTTCCACGAGTCCCTATACGAGTTTCATACAAGTTTCGCCCCCTCTAGGCGAAAGTCAACTGAGGCGGCCTCCTCTCCAGAACCATGTGACGGAATTGACCAGCGCTCATGACGAGATAGCGTTTCTGTTTCGGCGTCACGCTATTTCGCGCGAACTCTTCCAGCGATAAAGGTCCTACTGGACTGCGTGGCAGTTTTGCTCTCACAGTCATCCACTGGCTGCACAAAGCTGACAGTGTCCGCATTTGTAGTGCAGCGTTTCGTCACCAGTTGGCACTTATGTGGCTCATTGCAAGAGACCTCAGTTGCCTGAAGGCACAAGTGTCTGTGTGTGTGTGTGTGTGTGTGTGTGTATTTGCTAGTTTGATCGTGAATGAGGGAAGACTTTGAAACAAAAGAAGACATTCGTATGTCGCATAGATTGTCACTGGAGGCCAGCACCGGGCGATGAAGTGCTGTCGAGAAGATACGGGAATTTGTCTACGGAGGCAGAGGAGAAGACGCCAGAGTTGTGGTTGCAACTGGAACGCAATGCATATGAACAATCACGACTGTGATCTGATGTTTTGCATGATGATTTGGTTTCACATGTGAATATTTTTATTTTGTAGGAGGTGAATCTGAATTATTTTTACCTTTTGCGCATCAAATGTTATCATATTTATGCAAGTCAAATAATCATAAAATTATGTAAATGAATGAATATTATTGGGATGATAATCAGGCATTTCTTTTGTGATAATTACTACTATAGCAAAATATAGCATTAATTAATGTAACAGTAAAAATTTTCTTATATTATTTTAATTTATTCAAAAACATTCTTATCACCAAATAAATTTGCTGAACGTAGTGATCGTATAGAGTTAATAAGTATCAATTTTTATTAATTCCTGAGCAGCAGCTTACTGTGAGCAATAAACCATTAACTATTTTATAACTTTTCCAAAGAAACAGGCAACTGGAAAATTTATAACATATTTTTGAGTAGTTTGTGAGGTATGTTAATGACTGGCTATATTTGCGTCTGTTATATTGAGTAATTTTCAGTGAGTTTTCAAATATAATTGTGAGCGAATGAAGGGGATTTTGTTGCTTTTCCATACTGTCATTATGAAGTGAGTGTACAAATATATTTTTACATTTGCAGAAGTTGTTATTCAGATTGATGGATCATGTAAATCAACTTTTACTTCCAACAACTATGCGCCAAATATTCTGTTACAACTTCCTCAAAAGTTTTTTCAGTTACCTTTCATGAAAAATGTATGTATAGGTGTACCCTGACTCAACAAAAGGTCATATTGTAGCTCTTGGAGCAAGTTCATTGCTTACACGTAGCAACCAACATTTTTAATGAAACTGAAATAAATTTGTAGGACACTTCATTACATTCAGGAAACTCCATTTACTTGAAAACAAGCATTTATGGAATTTTTTTCTCAAAAATTTTAAACCAGTGCCAAATAAAGGCTCATATTGTTGCGATATAGCGCCGCCGCCGTCTTATTTGATATGCCAACTGGGTCTGATAGTTTAGGGTGCACGTCCGTTTCACATTGGAACTCGACCGTTGTCGGATGCTGCAATGTGCCTACAGTGACTATCCTTTTTCACTTCCAATAACATTTAATTTGTTATAGATATTTTTCATATTTCTTCACCTAGACGGTTAATCACCAGCAGCTGATAAAACAAAGACCAACGCCTTTTGGGATACAAGCACTAACTCAGTTTTTCCAAATAGAACTCTGGAATTTTTTGTGCTAAAATAGCTAACTTCAACGATGCAAATTCAGTGATAACTTTCTGCTATAGATTCTACAGCATATTATGGGGTAAAAATTCTTTGAATGTGTGAACTTTTGTGCTGTTGTTGCGGAAGTTTGAACGGCGCAAAAAAATTCCGCATTTCCATTTACAGTGGCCGCTACAGAAACTTTTGGGTTGGATACCAGTACAAAATCGTACTTCTTTTCAAAATCTCACGAAAAAATGAAAGGAACGAAATATACAGAAATAAGACACAGTTTAACCATACAAGTGCTATGCGTTAGTGTCGCACACCCACAGGTGTGGAAAGACTGAAAATAATAGTAATGTTTCAACACATGGAGCAGTTACTCCAAGTCTCTGAAATTCAAACATCTATAGGAGAATAGCAAGCGTGCTAGGTTTCCGAAACATGGCGGAAGTGTAGCATAACCGGAAAAACTTACAAAGTTTGTTGTAATGTGACAGTATGTAACATAAGTCGACTAAATGTTTCCTTTGCTAGTCTAAAGAAAATATTCATAATGACTGGAAGTAAAATGAACCCCTCAGACCGCTGTAATTGGTGATTTATTTATTGTCACAATCAGTTTCGCTGCATTTAAATAGCATCCTCAAGTGAAAACTGCCACACTAGCGCGGCAAGCCTCTGTTATAATGCAGCGACACCGGTTGTGAGAAAGAACTCACCAATTACAGCTGTCACCTGGTTCATTGTACTTCCATTCATTATGAAGTTTAAGGGCTGTACGTCCCCCCATTACTAAGTTCTATGTAAAAAGAAAGGAAGTTTAATTGTGACCTATTGTGTCTCCCTTGCACTTAGCTTTCTGGAACTATTTCGACTAACTGTTGGTGTAACTGCTGGTGTAGTCATTATTCTTCTCAAAAGATTTAGACAAACATGGTCGAAATTCGACAAGAAGATGTACAAGGCTAGTATCAGTGAAGTGGCTCATGATGTCAGCTCTACCACAGGATTCCTGTAACACTAAGATTACACTCAGGAACAACAGGGAGATGAGTACTCAGAACATTTAGTGTTAACTGACGGCATTCCGATGAACAGGATATCGTTTCGTATACTAAGAGGTGTAAATCACGCTAGGCGATGACAAAACAGCTTTCTCATTCATAAAGTACCTCTTTCAAGATCAATTTCAGTTATCACATGGGTAGATGGACTCTGTCTTACGTAATTGCAAGCAATTAAAGCACCTTATCTTGAGTTCTATGCGTATCTCAATCAATAAATCATCATAATATTGATCTCTAAATCAGTGTAGCTGCTGGTGTAAAAAAATCAGCCATGTCTAATGCTGGATTTCTAAAGCTGTGGGCCAATACTTATTTGATGATGCTGTGCCAACAGTGATTAAGTCAAATAATCAGCAAGTTATGCTGCAGGCAGGCAAAGATGAAGAAGTGGAGGAAGAAATATTGTTTTTCTTGTTTTAAAAATAACAAGGTCTCATCTTTCGTAACTGCTGATACAAACACATTCATCAGAAATTTTATTGTTCCTCGATAAGACCCAGCAACATGGAAGGATGATCCTATTCATAAAGTGGAATTGAAAAAAAATCAGAAGACTGGTTGATCCTATTCATAAAGTGGAACTGAAAAAAGTCAGAAGACTGGCTGTTTCCGAAAAGTTGAGATTACAATCAAATTTTCACAAAAATGAAACTGGAAAATATTTTATTTTACAGATCGTTGTTGGAGAGTGTAAAAAATGCCCTGTTGTTACCAAATCCTTTCTTACGACAAAATAACGTGCAATATCTTCGCACACATGTTTTGATTCTATAGGGGTTGTATATAAAACCACTTCTCTCTTATAACAGTTTTGGGCATTGTTAACAGGAGCACAATTTTTCTTCAAATTTTAAGTTTTTCAGGTCTTTTGGAAATGTATAATTTTGAATATTTGGTTCGGAACGTTTTGTAACACGGGCTGCTGTGACCTTGCCATGTCACCGTAGGTCCCCTTTCGCAATTACAAAAAAAGAAAATGGTGTAGAAGGGGAAGAATACACCACTTTTGATCGGAGATAATCAATATGTCTACAACTTCTCAACTTAGAGGCTTTTGGAGGTCGCCTAACAAATATCCGATTGATAAAAATTAAAAACTGAAATGCACTCTGTTAATAACCGACAATAATATCTATTTTATAACTTATTGTGGACTGGCTTTTCGCTTTCTAGGCAAACCTCAGACTGACTTAAGACTAGGTTTCCTAGGCTATACTAAGATAATTTGACTAGTCTTAACTTGTCTGTGGATATGGTTCAAATGGCTCTGAGCACTATGGGACTCAACTGCTGTGGTCATAAGTCCCCTAGAACTTAGAACTACTTAAACCTAACTAACCTAAGGACAGCACACAACACCCAGCCATCACGAGGCAGAGAAAATCCCTGACCCCGCCGGGAATCGAACCCGGGAACCCGGGCGTGGGAAGCGAGAACGCTACCGCACGACCACGAGATGGGGGCTGTCTGTGGATACCCTAGGAGGCCGGGATTTGCTCATAGGCGTAACCAGAGGCCCAAGGAAACATCAGTTTGGCATTGTGTATTATTAGGAATAAAAAATTAGAGGGAGACCAATAGATGAATACAGTAAGCAGGAACAAATGGATGTGAGTTGCAGTAGTTATGCGAAGGTGAAGATGCTTCCACAGGACGGACCAGCATGGAGAGCTCCGTGAAATCGGACTTAGGACTGAATACCACAACGACGACGATAAATATGTGTAATACCCTCACAAAAAATGCTGACCATATCTGTGCTATGTTAGCTTGGGTTCAACGTGCTAGATTACCATCATGCTACATTACCATCATCATCATGGTGAGATTGTCTCTCATACAAAATAATAAATGTCACAAGTAAACGTCGACCATCCTCCTGTATATTGCTATGTTGCGCGATATACCGTGACAAATTTCCTGTGAGAGGCAGTATAGCTCCTCACAAGCTACTACCGTAAGTGTGTATAATTCTTACTGAGCAAACAGCAAACGTCATATTCTAAGATTAGCATAAACTGAATATGAGTGCTGAAACATTGCTTACCACAGTGTAATAGCGACGCCCGATACGCTCGTTGTGTCTTGGACAAATCAGACAGAATATGCACTTCAGTAGATTCCGCTACCGTTTCCGCGCCGAATAGGTAGCTGTGTAAAGCTCGCACAATCCGTTTCTCAACCGTACTACAAATGTCAGTCGTGTAGATCACAAAGCCAAACAAAAATGTAGTAATACGAGATATTATTCAAAATGCTACCAAAGATATATCAATTTGTTTCATAACTATGTTATCGCTTTCTGTCAAAGATCTTCCTTGATGGCGGTAAAAAAGAAAGGAGGTGGCACTGCGGACTTACGCAGTACGTTGTTTTGAGACCCGAGTGGGTGGGGCATGCCACCATTTTAAGTAGCCCAAATCATTAGGAGACTGCTGTTTACCATTGCTTCTTGTTCATCACTTCTACCGTGTGCGCACAACTGGTTTAAATACTGAATAACATAGTGTCAGAAAGGCAATTTGGAACGTTCTTCTGTTCTTGAATGCGTATTTGCTCTAGTAATACCAGACATTTTGTCTCATTAACGTAACTTGTTTTTGTTGCTTTATTTAGGATAACCAGACACAAAAGGAAGAGATGTGAAAGGCATGCTTTCATAATCCGGTAAATTCCACTTTTACTGTATTTGTATCGATAGCAAATGAAACTGTAATTCCGAAATCAATGCTTGTTTGCTTACTAGTTTCGATACTACTTCTTGTTCGTTACATTTTCAGCTTTCACCCCCGTATGCAGAACATTTTTAGTGTTTACGTTTGCAGAAAACATACCTACGTGTTCTTTGTTAGCCCATGAACGTGTGCAATGAGGAAGAAAGCAAGGCAGGCTATCGTATCTTGTGCATGTCAACAAAGTGAACGATTTCTGAAACGTCAAAGAAACAGAAATGTGTATAGGTCAACCTCCTTGCAGAATAGAGTTCCTGTTTTCTTAGATTGTCAGTGTATTAGTCTCACTCTAGTTTACCCGTCTTCTCACTTTGAAATCTTACTTATAATGCGGTCATTAAGTGTGTGGCCGAGAATAGCAACTTACACGGTAAAAAAAAAGATATAATTTTTTTAATATTTTCCAGAATTGTAGAATGCTATAAATGTGATTAAGGAAATGGTCTCACAGCTTAAGACCCCTTAACATGGATATTTTGCTTTAACATGTATGTGAGTAACGTTTTAGTAATGATAGCCTATCCTATGTATGACGTAGGTCTACCTTTCCTACAGTAGCCTACTTGCTTCTTTTCCCACAATATTTCTCGCCAGTAGCTGTCTGTTTTTCAGGAATAACCAAACATAGCGCAGTTGGAGTGTATATCTGCTTTGATCATCTGCTTGATTTTACTTTTTAATTTCATTTTGAGGTTTTCAAAGTATAAAAGTCCTTACCATGTTTTGTGATGTAGCAGCAGTTAATTACTCACTTTCATGTTCCACGTATCAGTTCCACGATAAATCGTAATGATATGGAACGAGTCATTATATACTGACATCAATTTTTTTGTAGATGTGCCTCCATGCTGATCATTTATTAGTTTTTACGTTTTGT
The DNA here is from genome assembly GCF_023864345.2 of Schistocerca serialis cubense. Classification (NCBI taxonomy): domain Eukaryota; kingdom Metazoa; phylum Arthropoda; class Insecta; order Orthoptera; family Acrididae; genus Schistocerca; species Schistocerca serialis. The sequence continues at coordinate 37,791,707 of NC_064638.1, forward strand.
AATTAAAGACAGACAGATGTAAATCAGCAGTTCCTACCCATCACCATTTACACATCTTCCGCTGAACGCTGCATAAGAGGAGTTATCAAAGAGAAACGTTTTCAGTTTAGTTTCAAATTTTACTTTGCTGTGTGCAGTTTATATCAGTGGGTAAGTTGCAAGCTTCCTACTTTGTTTTGTAATCAGGACTTTAATAAAAATGGCAAAGGTAATGTTAACCAGAACACAGGGAGGAGTTGTAATCTAAATAACGATAGATTTATTAATTCTTAACATTACAAGACAAAAAAAGTCACTCATAATCCTTATTGTTGAACGTCGATACGGTATCACAAGCGCGCACACACGATCGGCGTTTTCGTCGGTTTTTGAAACTGAAGTTCTACCTGAGCGAGGTTCATCTTCAACGTGTTCTCTGCTTTCCAAAAATTATTTTTACTAGAGAAAAATTTGTACTCTTGATACAGAATGTTCCCTAGAGGGAAATTTCAACTTTTCAAAGGTCACACTCGTTGATTCCACTAGTGTAACACAAAAACTTGATTGCTCAGTTGGTCTAAATTCTGCTGTTCCGTTTTCGTAACGCGTAACAAAGCCACAGCTTCACTTGCAGCGCTGTCAAAAATCATGTGATGGCTGTACAGATATGAAATTCGGACTGAGCATGTGGAAGGGACGAACACGCCGGTCTACCCGAGTAGAACAACACAGTGTTGCTAGATTGCTCGCAGTGTCGCCAGTCTCCTCACTTTATCTCGCACACCTCGTATGGTTAAAGAGATTCTCTGCATCGCCGTTTGGACTTAACTGTTTGCTATGGAAACCATGTTGTGATTTGCTTGATTAGTGATCAAATAAGTTAACGACAGACATCAAGCTAAAGCCAATTATTCTTGGTTGCAAATTCTAATGTTCGCTTGTGGAGAAGACTTCATGTTAGGATTACCATGTGCAGTTCTACAGTTGTGTACAGTTGCAAAACTTGTTAAAAAATGTTATGACAGTTGCAGAAGCAGCTGGGCCGTGGATCAGTGGAGCAATGCAAGAAGGGCGGTGGTCATGTCCTTTGAGACGGCGCACGCCAGTGACCCCCCCACACGCTACGCCACAAAAGAGCCACTCACACGCGCTCGATGGTATCTCCGTGACCAGCACAGCAGTACAGGCGCTGACAAACACCCGCCGTTGCTGGACTTTAAGCCACAGAGGTGGCCACCCTTTTAAAGGAGCGTAAGTTTGCGCAACAAAATGGTGTAACTGGGATGAGTCTCAGATGTGGAACAATTTTACTCTTACTCTGCATGTTCGACCCACGTAAAAACACTCCATTCTTCTGGGGAACAATTTCCTGTACAAACGTGATTAATTTGTTTTGAAAACATAGGAACCACAAGGGGCTGTAAATAATTTTTCACAACTAATTACACTGCAATGTAAAACACATGGCAGATGCCACCATTTGGTAATGCAGCCTACGCTCACATCTACTGCACACAAAGATGTAGTCACAAGAAAGCAATTGATCTCATTTTGAGATTTGCAATTACTCCGTTTACTTTTGTGTCATTTTCGGCCTCAGATTAAAAAAAATGGTCCAAATGGCTGTGAGCACTATGGGACTTAACTGCTGAGGTCATCAGTCCCCTAGAACTTAGAACTACTTAAACCTAACTAACCTAAGGACAACACACACATCCATGCCCGAGGCAGGATTAGAACCTGCGAACGTAGCGGTCGCGCGGTTCCAGACTGTAGCGCCTAGAACCGCTCGGCCACTCTGGCCGGCCCTCAGTTTAATATGTTTTATGACTTGTAAAAAGTGAAAGCAAATTAAGAGACCTTTTCTAGTGCAGGAAACATACGTAATATTACTTTAATTAAGAGATTCTCATGAACCATCACGTTCACAACATATCCTTCTGATGCAAATTTACTACCGACAACTCTTCCTTGTGTCACAGTTATGCACATAAGCAGTATTATTACTGGAATTATGAGGTTACTATCGTAACCGACCCCAGCCTTGCCCAGCAAAAGACTTCTCGCACAAGTGGCCTTATAATAGTCTGTGGTGTAAGCTCAAATCGTGCTACAGTGGTTTGAGGAGCACTCAGGTTGATGTCCTAGCCACCAAACACGTCTGATCTGGACGCAACAGCTCTGTAAGCGTAATCTGTGGTAGTTGTGTAAACATGCGATGCCACTTGCCTCCGGAAACCTGGTACAATCCAGTGTAGAATTGTTTTGCTGTAGCATGTGTGAGCCCCCAGCAATCCTAAGCCCTGGAGTGCAACGTAAGTTGTAACAAGAAGCTCTTGCACATTGTTGACGTAACCACACTGCTGAAATAACCACACCTGCATTCATGAGAAATGATTTTGGAACCCTGTGGAAAAATTTGAGCTCTATGGCTGACAATTAACTCAGTGCACGCCTTCTGCAACACTTCTGTCTGACTGTACAGCGCCGTCAATTGTCTTCGGCCACAAAACTGCGGCACTTGTCACCGTTGTTGTACTATGTAACAACGCAGGATCTTAACCAATCAAAAGGGGTAGTCTGTCGTATCTAAAGCTATTTGCAACACTTGCAGATATGAGGCTTTTACACTACTTTGGCCAAGCTACAAGCTGTTATCTTCGAAATAGGACTATCTGGACTGCAATGGCCTTAGTTGGAACCAGAAATATTCAGACGCCTGGAAAATCTTTTTCATTCCAAGTTCATTGATCTAGACACAAAACTGAAAAATCAAGTCGCACTCCATGTTGACGTTAGTCCATCAAATCAAGAAGCGAATGGGTGATGTGAAGTAGACTATTTCGCATCTTGTCAATTTTATAAAGTCTCATGATACGTTTCTCTGTCAAATTTGATACGACTGCGATTGCTCCTGGAACAGCCAAGACCAAATAGTAAAACACTGTACATTCCCAGATGCTATCGGGGCTTACACGTCTCCATTAAAACACGTAATGCACATTAAGAGAAAAAGAATTGACCCAAAAGTTAAGGGAAAAGTAATATTGTGCAATCCATTCTTTTTTACCTGATAGTATTGCCACAAATCGGTTGTTACCTGCTTGCAAAAATCCAGAAATGCTTTCTACCACTCTTTTAGACATATTACTTTCTCGCCTGTTCCTTTCACATCTGCTTTGTATTTCACATTGCTTCCTGTATTTCTAATTCTTTTAATTATTATTGTTCTCGAATCAGAAACATACAAATTTACAGTAGCCACACACATCAACATGATATGCCAAATTCAGTATACAAGGGTTCTTTAACATGAAAGATAGCGGTGCCAGCAGTTTTCTTCCTTTTCGAATCCGGAACTTAAAGAGTTTCAAAGTCGGCTGATTCTTCCAGTATTGAAGGGCACGAACTGGCAGCACATTTGAAATCCCTCATGGAGTGAAATGGTGGGATGTTTACCGCTCCGTCCCATCAGGCAGGTAAGTGCTATTGGCAGTCTCCGAATTCTTAGTTCAGAAGGCACGTCCCAGTAAGGAGAGGAAGTTGTTACGGATGCCAAAAAGTGAGTTGCGGGTCGATGAACAAAAGGTTGACAGTTGTCCGATGACTCAAGACTCGTGAGACGAACCGTATTTTACGGACTTTTTTCTTCGAAAAATTTCGTCCAAAATTCAGATGCGTCTTATACTTGAAAATAATATAAAAATGTTTGATTTAAAATTCCTGCCCGGCTTAAAATGGCGATATACTCGATGCCGCGGGAAACTTATCTCTGTCTGGCAACAGGCAGCAGGAGTGCGCCGATTCAACGGACATGTGAGTTCCGGGGATTCACAAGTTTGCTAACTCTGTCTTCCTCCCGCCCCGCCATCACAAACTCAGAACACTGTCTTGCCTGTGATGCGTTATTGCAGTCTACCGTGCCAGTGAACTTGAAGTGAAAATGACTTGTGTTTTCAAACAAGTGTGTCAGTGGATAAAACAGTCGTGGTCTTGAGTGAGAGAAGACATTATTGTGAAACTATTCAAGAAGTACTGCAGATGTAACGCTCTCGATGGCAGGGAAAACCACCTTACATGTGAAGAGGACAGCGAGGAAGAAGAAGAAGAAGAAGATGGTTCAAATCACCATTTTCGGGGATTTTAAAGGTCAGTTCGGTTTCATAAATTAAGAATTTATTTTAGTCTGGCTTTGCAATCTAATAATAAATAAATTTTTAGTTGCTTAAAAATGAGGTGCGACTTATAGTCTGTTGTCTTATAGTCCGCAAAATGCCGTAGGTCATCTCTTTTAACCCTATCCGCTATAATCATTAGCACTAGGATGTTTATAATAGGGCATACATTTTTCGGTAAGGCTGAGATGTTCCTTAAATGTATATAAATGTTCGTTATGAAAAAACTGTAATTTCAGTTACTGTAATTTGTTAATTCATATTTATACATATATGGTCATTTCCCTCTGCTTGAACGTAGTCAATAAGTAGTCATATTCATTACGTTTTTACATTCTCAATAAGTACCAGTAAAGAATATTTCTTGCGCAATTTCTTTCTTCCGTGTTATATTTCTCAGGGGAGATTCCATTGTCACGGGTGGGACAGTTGCACTACGTTTTTCAACAGTCAGATGCTGATATAACATAAAGTCTAAATAGAAATAAAGTAAAGATCGACTGGTTGCCATACAAATAATTGTTTTACCTTCCCTTTAAATCTGAATGTCAGAACTTTACAAATTGAGCTGTTATTCATCTTTAAAACTTTGTCACAGGTGGGACAGCAAATAGACGTAGCATTGAATAACCACCAACATTTTAGAAGAAATCTGTGATTTATGCACTTATTTTCTTTTGAAAATATTGAATTCACATTAATAAAACAATTCTTTACATGACATTATATCAACAAATATTAGATTAGTAATACTTACTTACAATAATTGCAATCAAAGACTGTCACGGGTGGGACTCGTGAAGTACAATCAGTTTTTTTTTTTTAGGTTTAAACTGATATCTTTATGTCAGTTAGCTATGAATCAGTAGGTAACATATATTTAGAGGGCACTTTAAGTTTTAATGACTTTGTAGAACATTTTTGTTGCCTGTAAATAATATAAATTTTGGTATAGTATTAGTTTACAGTTCTGAGTACTTAATTATTGAAGAATGTAACACTTCGAAAAAATATACACTTGACCTCTCGCCCACTTTCGAAATTGTCTAAATTGCTGGGAAACTCATAATATAAGGTGTCCCTAACATGTTTGACATTTGGATTCGGGAGAATAGCAAGAACTTGTTTAAACTCTATGTGGGATACATCCTGCTCGTCATCTTTGAATACCTTTGCTGAGTCCCCAACAGATCGCATACACATAATCTGTATTTCCCCATTGTCTCCTATTGTCTTCTACACTTGTCTGTGCAATTGCAGCTTATCTATATGTAGTGGATTTCTTTCTTGCAGTTTGGAACTCAACTAAAATAAATGTTCCTGGCATGATTTGTTCCACAGCTCGTTCCGAACCTGTAACTTCTTGGGAACTGGGTGTCAGCAGGACATCAGGATATAATTCCTCATCACTCATCTCAGAATCTGTGTAGATTAGTGAATATATGTTGAGTGAAAGTGGAAGAACCTCCACTTTCTCTAAATCTGATTTTAGGAAAGTTCTACCCATACTAGGTTACAGGTACTGTAACTGTTGAAGTAATGCTTGCTGTGAATATCTTTTATTTTTTTAACAGCTTTCCAGCGTCCATCCAGAAGGTCTCTGTTTTCATCAATATGATCTTTTGTCAGAAGAAGAAAGTTTATTCCAGAAACAGATGATTTGGCACAGTCTAAAAATTCCTGTGCATAGCTGATGATGACTTTCCTTTTCTTAACTTTATTCCAAACAGCCCCTTTTGCTACAGTTCCAGTGCCATACACTGCCCCTTTCCCACGTGGTGTTGCAAAGAAAAACCATTCTCCAGACACTCATAAGTCTTGCATCATATAGCAGAGGTTAGAAATGGTGAATTTGTTCTTAAATTGACCTGTGCAACAATCAGAAAAAATTCGTATTGAGATCAAATTGGGAAGCTCTTGTTTCAGCTAACTTATTATAATCTTCAAACATGCATAAACTGAGTACTTGTCATGGTACAGTTCATCGCTCACAACTGCAAATGACTGTAGCCCTGTTTTCATCCAAACACAAATAGTGACCACTGTAATCTGTGTATGACTCCAGTGGACACTTTGTATCTCGTCTTGTGCCAGTGTTACACAGTTTTCTGCAAAATCTATTTGCAATATCACTTCATCATCACTAACTGATGCTTTCACAGTCTTGAAAGCTCCAGATTGCATCCTTTTGACAAAGAAGTGCTCCTTGAACGTTTTTAGTTGAGACTGAAGTTCAGAGAGAGCTTCACAACGTGTTCCACTGGTAGTGATCTGTTTAGGGTGACACTCATGTTCGGTCCATTTTCTCCAAGATATTATGTCACACAAATCAAACTTTCCATCTATTAATGTGTGCAAATTTATGATGCATTTCTTGCATTGACTTCTCATGCATATTTCACTTTCTACATCACAGCAAACAAGATTCATAAGGTGAGTGTGAGTAGCAGGGAAACTAGCCATTTTTTTGTGAATGGCTTCAATGGTGAAGTTGAAGTTAGCATTATATCTGCACATGCATACATTGTGAGGCATTTGAGACGTTAGAACTACATTTTTAGGCCGCAACTCGTAGAATTTTGAAATCTTGATATCAATATCTAGATTGTCTTGCTTCAAAAGAAAAAAATGCTTCCTTATCTGTCATATTCATGTGACGTTTCTGCAAGTTAACTCTTTTCCCAGTTTCATGGTCTGCAGTAGACTTTACATCCTTTATACCAGGTTTCTGCCTGCTGATTTCATCATTTGTGAAAAATTTTTGTATATTGAGCAGACTATACCCTGTAAGTTTACGAGACGTTTTCTTCACTACTGGGAAAATCTGCTTTACTACCTTTTTAGGTAACCTTTCACTTACAAGCTGTTTTATTACTGCTGATTTTTTGAGGGGCTTGAAGGAAGCACCTTCTTTACCCGAGAAACAGCTTTTCCACGGGACTGAGGACATTTATATGATCCTAACTGGGAAATACAGGTCTCAGACTGATCTTCAATTAATACGGATTTTAGTTTAAGTCTGTACTTCCTTTTTCTTTCAGCTTTCTTCTTTCGATATTCCAATAACATTTTTCCCTGGAGGATACCTTCATCTTCATATTTTCCCTTCTTCTTTTATCCTGCTCTCTTTCTTTTTCTTTCTGGACGTTGTACATTCTGGTATCTTTCTTCAGTTTTTCTCGAAGTTTTCTCATACGCTCTGCTGATGTTGTTTTCCTCATTTTCTGAATAAATACTAAGTTTTTATTTAGTGTAAACCATCAAAGCACTTGTCATATCAACCAATTTAACTTAACAATAACAAGAAGTGTTAAGTGGTTTAGATTTGAGTAACATCCAAAACACTGTCACGGGTGGAAGACTACTTCTTTTAACGTATTTATAAATGATCATTTACAACTTAGAAGGTGCCTTATGGTTCATTGGATGCTTTTATTTGTTTTTCTTACCCCTAACCTAAAATATATAGAATTACTATAATTTCTGAGTTAGAAGGTAAACTTTTTCATGTTTTTTGTCACGGGTGGGACACTAAATAAATAGTAACTTTTGTGAATTAGCTGCATACTTAACAACTTACCTTTCTTTAAAAACTGAAGTTTGTCAGAAAGATAAGTTTCTGCTCTTGAAATTTAACAATTAAAACAACAACAATTGCTGCAACCAAATTTAAACAGCTGCCAACACAAAAAGCAAACCTTTTGTTTTCCATCCTCATCTGTAGAATCGCCATATTTGTTTAACTATATTTCCTCATCTAATTATTTAATTTTTATAATTTTTTTCAGGCAGTAAAATTCAACTTTGTTGATTCGAAAAACTATGACATTGTTAAATTTGGAATTTTTTTAAAAAATAAGCCTGAGGCTCAGTTTGGCATGGAATGACCCTCAGAATAGTGCGTCTAATATTGTTTCCTGGAAAACGGCAAATATTTACCATCATCCCCTGTTTCATTTGCATTCACAGTATTGACTTGACTCTTAACGCAACACTGAGTGTGTACCGGCAGCCTATCGTTACTATATGCACGCGTACCGATAGTTTCTGAAGCAATTCTGGACGCTGACCTGCAGACGAGTAACTCATTGCGTTATTCAGTCTTGTTGAAGCCGTAAGTGAGTGCCGTATCGTAAATGAAGTATTCAAGAAAAATCATAAAAGTTCATCTTTCAATACGGGGAAAAAGTATTTTGAACTGATGGTAAAATACTATCATGTAAACGGTGCCACATAAAGGCAACTCACGTAACGTTCAGCAGCATCTTCTAACAGGAAAACATAAACGTTCAGTATGACGGATTGAAAATGAAAAACTCACTACACCAAATGCTTCTAGAGGTATCCTGCCAATTTTATCCACCATTCTGTGAAGAGTTTCGCACAGCTTTCCTCTTTGCTAACGTTTCCTAAAGTAAACTGGACCATCAAAAATTTCGTGAAGTTTTAGAAAAATACCCATTAAGTAAGAACAATATCAAATTCCATAGTTTAGCTTGCTTTTAGTGTGCATTTTATTCTTAAAAAAATGGTCCTTTATCGTAGATTGACCTACTTATTTCAAAACAGAAATTTTATGTTTTAATTTTGTTAGGTCATATTTCTTATCTTATTTTACATGATTTTGTAAATTTATGGTAATAATAATAGATATTTTGTGTTTCTTATGATGATTTTTCCATGATAAAGATATGTACGCTAATTTAAGCGCGTATAAGCATCGGCCTCGGTAGCGCAGTAGGCAGCGCGTAAGTCTCATAATCTTAAGGTCGTGAGTTCGATCCTCACCCGGGGCATTTCATTTTAACCACAACATTTACATGGGAATATGTCTAGTGTACCATTTTCTATAATACGTATGTTTCCTCTGTGCGCCTCTCGTACATAGCAGGGTTAGTTTGTCGGATGGGTAGTGGACTCGCATGATAATATACTAAAACTTACAGAAACAGTACAATTCTATGAAGAAATACATAAATATCTAAATAAAACAAACAATAAGGAGACTTTCAGCGGGGGATTTAAATAACAGAATTTGAAAAGTCCTAGTTCCTAATTTACTAGCTAAAGAAATCTACATTTAACGAATTGAAGGTAACAAACGCTTTCTTTAAGAGGAAAGACTTCCACAAATTTACATGGTCTGCAGGAGGTCATCGTTCACTGACCGTAAGTTAGCTGTAACAATGATAGGCACTTTCGAGTATCGGGAGATAGGAATGTAAATACAGATCATTACTTCATAAATTCAAAGTTGCAGCTATGATCAAGTTGGAGAAAGTAATCAATAAGAAATAAAAATAAACATTAAACCATTTTAAACAAAATGTTTAGGATACACATGTTGTAAGAAGAGAGGTTGAGAAATGTATATGAGGACAGACTCTCACAACTGTTCGGTGAAATACCCACTAGTAAAGGCGTAAGAAGAGTGGTCTGATATTAAAAGCGCTGTTCGTAAACACATAGCAAGTGAAGTCCTATGAGAAAAAAAAAAAAAGACATAGAACCACTCGTTACAGAGGCTTAAAAACGAAGATGTATGGAAAGCCATAAACGATGCCGAGGAAGCGTATAATGAATACTTACAGAAGAAATCATTTGACGCTTAAGTAAAGAAATGAAGAAAAGCGATGGTAAGATCAACACATGCGACATAGTGGGACATGTTTATAAGCGAAGCTGAATGTGATCTCTGTAGGAGACAACAAATAGCAGACACATTAACTATTCTATTACCACTGGGTCACTATGATCCCATAAGCACATTTGCAATACACGTCTTCCTGTTCTTAAAACTATGATTTTCAAAACATATGACTTTCTCCCTCTGAGTTAACTGTGTCCAGAGATGTTTTGTTCCGCTTTATATTTGCAACTCATTTTCTTTTGTGTGTTGAATGTAACGTTATGAAAATAAAATGGTGATTGTTGCGTTGCACGGCTGGTGTACAGAACACTTGCAATAATGAAAATAACATTTAGCACTTCTTTTTGTACCAGTTGTTAGGATCTTTGGCCACAGCCGCTGTTGTGTGTAATCTCAGTTGTTGTTAGTGTTTCGCATCAGCATATTGTGGAATTACAATATGAGTAGAAAACGGTTGAATCGTCCTGCAAATAGAAACGAAGAAGAGGATTTCACCGAAATTTCATCTGATGGCAGTGGAGAGATTTATGCTGTTATTTCTGAAGGCAGTGAATCGAATGAAGTTCCCGTTGATGATGTAGGAGATTTGGAATTATTGTTCCTGAAGCTGACGACGTTTTCAGGTAAGTATGTTTCATCAGACATTTTTGTTTACAACAGAATAATAATAATAAGAAGAAGAAGAAGAAGAAGAAAGAAGCCGGCCGCTGTGGCCAAAGCGGTTCTAGGCACTTCAGTCCGAAACCGTGCTGCTGCTATGGTCGCAGCTTCGAATCCTGCCTCGGGCATGGATGTTTGTGATTTCATTAGGTTAGTTAGGTTTAAGTAGTTCTAAGTCTAGGGGAGTGATGACCTCATATGTTAGGCCTAAGTCCTATAGTGCTTAGAGCCATTTGAACCATCAGAAAGAATAAAATGTAAGCAAATATCTGAAATAGCAATCCTGTTGTTTTCAGGTCCAGAAATGCAAAGAAATAAGGTGACAATATTCTGTTAGATTACGCGGGAGGCAGCCAAAGCATAAACATACAGGAGACAGCTCTAGGTCGAACTCGGCAAATCTAAGGTATGTGAATACTGTGCAATCAGCATCTCAATTATACAGGGTTAGGCAGCTAAGACAGGCCACACCAAGTATATTCAAAGTCAATAAATACATCGAGGTGCGGCATTTTCCTGTGGCATTTGAAAGAAGCTTCTAAGAGCACTTCAGTGCGTGGGACTCGACCAAATAGCATCAAGATAACGGCGCCGCAAACCACTGTCCCATTCTCAGGAGAACGGGTTGTACTAACATCTGCCCTGTTACACAAACACGTAACTCAGGTATGGTTCGTGTATGTATTAGCACCTTTGTCACACCAAATGCTCAAAATGTTCACCTTGAGCATTGCTGCGCGCTATAACGTAATTCTAGAGAAACAACACTGCTCGTTGAATTTCACCTGGAGTTAGCGGCAGTACAGGCCTGTGTGTCATATAATGGCTTTTCACGCCTCCTGGAGTCGTCACTGTTTCCTCATCGGCGTCTTGTCTTAATTTTCGTCACAGATAAAAGTACGGCAGTGTTAAGTTTGGTGAACGCGCACACCATTTTGCCTTTCCTGAGAGACCGCCCCAGTAAGCTTCGAATGTTCTCTGAAGAGGATCTGTCATTACATGTGCGTAATGGAAGGGACATGTCATGTTGGTGTTTCGTCCACTGGCTTGTCGTCCAATAACTGCGGCAGCAGCATATCTTAAGAAATCGAGATAAACGAGTGTATTTAGATTTCCATCAATAAAACAGCGACCAATGATGCGAGTTTTGAAAAACACATACAAAACATTCATAGACCGAGAGCGCTGTTTTTTACCCACTTCTTTTGAGTCAGCGTCGATTTTCAGCACACAATTAGTACTGACATGCCCATGGTTTGTGAACGATGCTTCATTCTTAAATGAAATTTTGCGTAGATATGCTGCATCACTTTGCACTTTTCGTAGATAACTTTCGGAGAACTGTAGCCGATTTTGGGAGTCATTACCATGAAGCTGTAGAAGCAAAGGGATGTGAAGAGGAAGAAATGCGATGGAATGCAGTGTTCGCAGAACACTCATTTGTTGATCCCCCTACCGTACTTCCGAGATGCCTTTTAGTGACGTTTGCATATTGTGTTGCCGCTGCGAAACTGACAGTTTCATTTCTTTTATTAGTTTCTCTTCTTTTTCCTTGGTATATTTTACTCTCGACACTACCAGTTTCTAGACTTTCTTCTATAAAGTTTGGAAAACATATTATGAATGCATGGCGAGATCTGGATACTCTTCGCCATGAAATGCCCACGCTGCGACATTCGCCATAAAGGATATTCACTTTTTCGACTGTCGTATACATTGTGAATGTTTCAACAGCTTTACGAACAACTCATCTCATTGCTACAAAAGCAGAAATAAATTGATGGTTGAAGCGCACAAGGAAACTTAAGAGTTTGCTTACGTTTTATATAATAGCGCTAACGGTTGCGGTACTTCTCCTGATGGTTGGACAGTGGTTTGCGGTGCCGTTAGTTTGATGCGATTCGATCAAGTCCCATACATGTTATGTTGCTTAAGTTCTCTTAGAGACTTCTTTCAAATGCCACAGGGAAAGTATGTAGTTTCATTAGAAAAATAAAGACGGTGTCGTCATTCGGCGACTATAAATGATGAAAATTACTTGCGAACTTCAGGAAATTCTCCATTTTGTCCGGCATAAGGCGAGAACCGCACCTCAGTATATTTATTCGTTCTGGATATATTTAGAGTATCCTGTCTTAGCTGCCTCACGCGGTTTGAGGGGCTCAGTTTTTCCCAGAATATTCTGAAATGGACTAACAAAAATGGTAACAGTACTTTGGAAAAAAAGGGGCACATCTTGTAAGATGGCCTGATTATTATTGCAGGAGCGTACAGGGCCATACCGAATTTACTGAACAAATAACATGGCCAATCTGTCTACACTTATATGGCTAGGGACGGCTTTATAGAGCTATCGCCCTCTATTCGGTGCCTCGATGCATGACAATGGGACAGAATCGCAGCCCTGATGAAAAGGAATATATCTATGTTGGGTAAGCACATTACATGTTGCGTGCGAACCACGTAAGAATATTACAGTTGATAAACAACCGGTAATTTTTACGGACAGTTGTGTTTTTCGCCGGTATATCCCCCCAAAATCCGGAAAATGTGATGTCAAGGTATGTGCTGAACACAACAGCACTAATTACTATGTCGCAAAGCTGCAGGTGGACACAGGAAAGGGCGAAAACAAGCCTAGAGGAAAAAAAGAGTAATGTTAGAATTGACAAAATGTTTATCCCGGAGTGGTAGAGATCTCACAACACATAATTTTAAGTTTTCTTCTTCAACTTGAAACATTTCTGGTACAGAAAAGCAGGAGTCTGTGCAGCAAAGTTCCTCCTTTTCTACCGCCTTCCTCTCCACCTCAAGTGCAAAGAGAGATGGGTTGGGGAGGAGGGGCAAAACGTAACGTGGATAGTGCTCCCTCAGCGGACGTTCCGTGAATGGGGAACATCCAAAAAGCTGCAGAAGATGTTTTCTTTTGTCTGTAAATAACATTCAGAGTATCTTTGTTTTAAATGAGACGATGTTTAAGATAAATTATGACCACAACACATAAAAGTGTTTATACACATAATTTTCTTGTTTCTCAGTTCAGTCTATTTTACTCCATTAAAATTAGCGAAATACTGCCGATATATTTAGTACGCATTAATTGGGGTCTTTACGACCCCCGTTTACTCACTGGAGCAAAAAAGGCCTGGTAGTGGAAGCGTAAATGAAACACCTCAAGAAAGGAGAAAGAGGTACCGAAAATTTATAAGTAATGCAAACAGTTGCTTGGATTATACCTTATAAAGGACTATGGTGTTGTTGTTGTGATTTGATGTAGGTCTCTATATCTCTTCATCTCCGAGTAACTACTGAAGTCTACATGCCTCTGAATCTGCTTACTGTATTCCTGTCTTGGTCTACCTCTACAACATTTATCCCCAAGTTTCCCTCCAGTACTAAATTGGTGATCCCTTGATGCCTCAGAATGTGTCCTTCCAAGCAATCCTTTCTTTTAGTCAGGTGTACCACAAATTTCTCTTCTCCCAGTTCTATTCAGTACCTCCTCATTAGTTATGTGATTTACCCATCTAAGCTTCAGCATTCTTCTGTAGCACCACATTTCAAAAGCTTCTATTTTCTTCTTGTCTAAACTTCCATACATGGCTATGGTCAATACAAATACTTTCAGAAAGGAGTTTCTGACACTTAAATCTATACTCGATGTTAACAAATTTCTCTTCTTCAGAAACGCTTTCTTGCGATTGCCAGTCTACATTTTGTATCCTCCCTTCTTCGACCATCATCACTTATTTTACTTCCCAAATAGTAAAACTCATTTACTACTTTAAGCGTCTCATTTCCCAATCTAATCGCCCCAACATCATCTGATTTAATTCGACTACATCCCATTCTCCTCCTTTTGCTTATGTTGCTGTTCGTCCTATATTCTCCCTTCAAGACACTATCCATTCCGCTTGTAGTGTCCTGCGGCTGGCAGGAAAGAACTAACGGTCAATTCTGAACACATATTATTTAACTAAAACGCCTTTTTGGCGTACACTAATTTCCAAACTCAAGAACAACAAGAAACACAATAATTATTGTGGTGACAAAAGGCAGATAAAAGTTACAAGTCAATGAAAAGAAATAATAACAACCAAAATACTACGCTACAAAATTCCAAAGTGGCTTTACACCTAACAAGAAACAAATTTCTACATAAGTGTCCACTGGGCTAGAGCTGTCCTAGCTGTAGGTTCACACTGCCGGTCTGACTCTGCTGGTGTACTTATAAGACTAAGTGCTACACTTATTCACATTAGTTCCAATTAGTGGATCTCTGCCACATGGCTTTTCAAGAAGTATTGCGGTGTTTATGCAAAAGGTCTGTTGATGTTTACATTCACTGGCAATGTTTCGATATGAGCTCTTGAAGCGGGGTTGGCAGCCCACCTTGTTTGTCTGTTGTGCAGGCCATCTAATTAATAAGGGGCCGCTATGACATTTCTCCCCTGGAAAAAACGTCTATAGGAGTGCAGACGTCCTGGTCAACGTCCATAGGTTTGTGGCCGTCATGGGCTGGAGGCAACAGCAGGTGCAGCTGGTGGCAGAGGCAGCAGCTGAGGGAGGGGTGGAAGCGGAGATTCCGTCACAGGGCAGTTGTTGACAGGCACTGGCAGCTACCCAGGGGCGTTGTGGTCCACCAGATGGGGGCAGAGCTGGTTGAGGTGCCAGCGGGCGGCGGAACTGTCGGCCCACCAGAGAGACGCCATCACCTGGCTGCAGAGCTTGTTGAAAACAGCAGGCGCCCAGAGCACTCGTGGATGAGAGATCTGAACCTAGACCTCCTGCCCAACATGGAAGGAGTGCGCCAGAGTGTGGGCGGGAGGGTGAGAAGTCTTGGAAACAACGACAGGTAAGAGAGAGCGGAATGGTTGATAGTGAAGTATCTCTGCTGGACTTTTACTGGCATGCGAGGTGGTGTGGTGTGTAGCCAAAAAAAGAAGCACAGCCTCGTCCAGGGGGCGATG
This sequence comes from Schistocerca serialis cubense, assembly GCF_023864345.2. Lineage (NCBI taxonomy): Eukaryota > Metazoa > Arthropoda > Insecta > Orthoptera > Acrididae > Schistocerca > Schistocerca serialis. Next base: position 37,807,141 of record NC_064638.1, read on the forward strand.
GCTTAGCAGCTTTTTGAGTTGGGTCTTCAATGTCTGCACAAAACGTTCTGCCTAGCCGTTTGATTCAGGGTGAAATAGGGTGGTGAGAACGAGGAAAATCCCATTGGCAGCATAGAATTGCTTAAACTCAGTCAAAGTAAACTACAGACCGTTATCAGTAACGATCGTTTTGAGAAGTCCATCGACAGCAAAGAGGCCCTAGAGAATTCTGATTGTCTCAGCAGAAGTGGTGTTCATCATGCAGGGTACATAAGCGTATCCTGACCCAGAGTTGATCAGGATGAGCCACTGGAATCCATGAAACGGCCCCACGAAATCCAAGTGAAGACGTTCCCATGGAGCAGCTGCACCTGGCCATGAAAAATTCTAGTGTGGGGTTGCTGCCTGACGTGTTTGCCACATGGTACAGGCTGACACGAGGGAGGCAATGACTTTATCCAATCGGCACAAATATAGAGGTCAGTGGGCCAGCTGTCTGGTGAGGACGATTCGCCAATGGCCAGCATGGAGGATATCGAGGACACGGTGGTGCAATGCATGCAGTAAGACCACCTGGGCAACACCTGAATCACTATGCGAAAGGATGGATAAAGAGACTGTGGTGATGATCCCAAAAATGCTGAACTTCCACATTGCAGATGTTACGACAGCTGTTTGGCCAACCCACAGCGATTTGGCGGTGGAGAGCTTCCAGTGTCTCATTTGGAGCGGTGGCCCACCAGACTGCATTGGCATCCAACCGAAGCTCATGTTCGGTTCCACATGGAAACAAACCAAGGGGGAGGTGTCAAATGCAGGGTCTGCTCCGGCAGGCAGCAAGGAAATTAAATCAGTGTTTGCATGCCTTTCAGAGGTGTGATAGACAATATCAGTCAAACATTGCCAGGAAGAAAGAGCGTCCAACGCTGGGGGCGGCGCGCTGTCCAGGTGGGCACTGAGGCACCCAGGTGAAACCAAAGGTTTGTGGTTGGTCTGCAGAGTGAAGTGACGACCATACACGAGATCGTAGAATTTTGTTAGGGCGCAAACCGGTGCCAAAGCTTCCTTTTCAATTTGACTATATTTGGTTTGAGCGTCGGTCAGTTTTTTGTCGGCCTTTCAACACCATTTACCACTTGCTAGAGGACCGCACCCAGGCCATAGTCCGACGTATCGGCGGCGACGATTATGGGCAGGGAAGCGTTGTAAGCGGCCAGACAAGGAAGTTGGAAGAGAGTCAACTTGTGAAAGCCTTATCACACGCCACGTCCCAAACCCAACTCACACCCTTGCGCAACAAACCAGTCAGGGACTCCGAAATCTCCGCGGCGTGGGTTATAAAACGCCGATAATAGTTAATTTGACCTAGAACGGATGGCTGTTGCTTCACGTTGATGGGAGGAGGCAGGTTTTGAATCACCTCGACATACTCCTTCGGGCGTGTAGGCCATGGACATGAATCGTGAACGCGAGATAACTGACGTCGCGTGCAAAAAAGTCACACTTTTCTTTTCAGCAAGAAAGGTTAGCCTCGGAAGAAACTTGAAACAGCCTATCCAGGTTGCCCGCGAGGTCCACCAAGCACGAGGCACTGATGATGACATCATCCAGATAATTTGCCGCACCAGGCACCTGACTTGTGAGGTGTTCCAAATTACACTGGAAAATGGCAGGGGCGCTGGCAATGCCAAACAGGAGGCATCTGTACCAGGAAAAGCCACACGGGGTATTGATGACTAGGATCTGCTGCGATTCCTCGTCCAACCGTAGCTGCAGATAAGCATCGCACAAATCAGTTTTGGCGAAAACGGCTGAACCCGCAAGACGTGCGAGTATGTTATCCACCGATGGGACAGGATACGCATCGATTACGCACCGAGAATTTACCGTGACCTTAAAAGATGCGTAAAGCGGCGTTTGGCTTCGCGAATAACACTATAGGCGTCACCCAGTGGCTGTGCGCGACGGGAGAAAGGATGCCTTCGTCTTGTAAGCGGCGGATTTCCACGTGGAGCCTGTCTCGGAGAGCAGAGGAGACTTTTTGGGCCTTAAAAAAGCGAGGAATAGCAGAGGGAAGAAGCTGAACATGTGCGTTGAAACCCGTCACCCCTAGTGTGGCGGATAAGAACAACGTTTCGTATTTGCTGAGCAACGGCGCGAGGAGGATATCCGTTGAGGATATCGAAACCGCCTGTACGTCGTCCTACACCGATAAACCCAGACGACCAAAAATGTCCAAACCCAGAAGATTAGTAGCTCTAGGGGAGCCGACCACCAAAAGCTTAGCGGTGAAGGAATGACCATTGTAGGATATTTGTGTTGAAAAAACGTAGAGGTATTGTGATTACTGAAATTACGCAAGTCACGAGTGTACGGACACTAAGCTGGCGAGCCCAATCGTTGGTATGTGACAGCACCCACAATAGAAACGGAAGATGCCATGTCAATTTGGAAGACGACAGGAATATGTGCGACATCCAAGGTAAGGAGGAGACGGGCTCCCGACTGGGGGATGATGGAGAAGACTTGTCTGTCAATGGAATGTGAGGCTTCCAGGTCCTGCAGTGATGAGTCGTGACGAGCCTGTGCGTTCGCAGGAAGTGTGGCATCTACACAGTTTCCTCGAAGCCTGACACACAACGGCAATATGACCCGTTGGGCTGCAAACAGTGCACCTTGCTCGCCGGTGGGGGCACTCTGACCGTTGGTGAGTCCACAAACAGTGCCTACATGATGAGAAACGTGCGAAAGACTTTCTGTCATGGCTTGTACCGACGGACCGACAAGAATCCTGCTCGGCGCTTGGCAACTGGAGACCTTCATAAACAGCCGGACCAAAACGCAGTGGTTGTAGCCGGTGAGACTGTCCAAACACACGGATGATCGGCAGACAGGTGTCGAGGGGTGTGTCCTGCAAATTCGAAATATCAGCACGAAGACCCTCGTCTGGTGCGTTATATCACGAATAAGCGAAGAAGCATAGGATTGCTTGCAGGCAACGTTGGAGCACCGAAATTTGCAATCGCGGGCGAGACCCTGGAGTGTTGTAATCCATTCCCGATATGTCTGACGTGAGGACTTTCGACAAGAAAAGATAGTCTGAGGGGCAGAGGTCACATTTATTTGTGCGTCAAAGTACTCAAAACAGCAGCCCTTAATATTGGTAAACGAGAGATCACTAGGTGACTGCTCACTATTAAATTATTGAATTAAGCAATACACCTGTTGGCCAACTGTTGCTAAAAAAAGCCCGATTTTTGTCATGGAACCCATGTGCTAGCAAATGCTGTTCCAACCGTTCGACATAATTTGACCACGGTTGACAGACCTATCGAAAGCCGGAAAAGTCAGTGGAGCCACGTGCAAATTGTTGAATTTAACCACGCTGGAATCAACTGTATGAGCTATATCTTACAACGCTGGGGAGTGAGGACGATGTTCTGACTTTGTGAGCACTGAATGAATATGCTGTAGAGTTTCTGTCAAGGACTGAAGAAATTCCTCTAAGGAAGCAGTATCGATCGAAAATGAAAGTTTTATCCTCATCGCCAATAACTGTAATGTCCTGCCATTGGCAGGAAACAACTGACGATCAAGTCTGAACACACTTTATTTCACTAATTTCCAAACTCAAAAACAACAAGAAACACAATAATTCTTGTGGTGGAAAAGAGCAGATAACAGTTAGAAGACAATGGAAAGAAATAATAACAACCAAAATACTACGCTACACAATTCCAAAGTGGCGTTTCGCCCAAAAAAAGACAAATTCCTACAGAAGACTGCGGCGAGTGTCTACTAGGCTACAGCCGGCATAGGTATTGACTGGAGCTGCCCTAGCTGTAGGTAGATACTGCTGGTCTGACTCTGCTGGTGTGCTTATAACATTGATTCTGTGGAGTGCTACACTTAGTCACGTTAGTTACAATTGGTGGATCTCTGTCACATGGCTTTTCACAAAGAAGTGCCGTGTTTATGCAAAAGGTCTGTCGATGTTTACATTCACTGGCAATGTTTTGATGTGAGCTCTTGAAGTGAGGTCAGCAGCCCACCTTGCTTGTCTGTTGTCTGGGCCCTCTAACCGATAAGGGGCCGCTACGAGACCACTCAACTGTTCCTCCAAATCCTTTGCTGTCTCTCACAGAACTACAATGTCATCAGCAAACCTCAAAGTTTTTATTTCTTCTCCCTGCACTTTAATTCCAACTCCAAACTTTTCTTTTGCTTTCTTTACTGCTTTCACAATGTACAGATTGAATAACATTGGGGATAGACTACAACCCTCTCTAATCCCCTTCTCAACCACTGCTTCCCTTTCATGCCCCTCTACTATTATGACTGTCATCTGGTTTCTGTACAAACTGTAAATATCCCTTCACTCCCTGCATTTTACCCCTGCCGCCTTTAGAATTTGAAAGAGTGTATCCCAGTCAATGTTGTCAAAATCTTTTTCTAAGTCGACAAATGCTATAAATGTATGTTTGCCTTTCTTTAACCTATCTTTATGAGAAGTGGCAGGGTCAGTACTGCCTTACATGCTCCTACATTTCTCTGGAATCCAAACTGATCTTCGGCTACATCGACATCTACCAGTTTTTCCATTCTTCTGTAAAGGTATTAGTATTTTGCAGCTGTGACTTAGCGAATTGATAGTTTGGTCGCTGTCACACCTGGCAGCACCTGCTTTCTTTGGAATTGGGGTTATTATGTTCTTTTTGAAGTCTGAGGGTATTTCGCCTGTCTCATACATCTTGCTCGCCAGATGGAATAGTTTTGTCTCTGCTGCTTCTTCCAACATGTCAGTAGTACTAATGGAATGTTGTCTACTCCCAGGGCCTTGTTTCGACTTAGGTCTTCGAGTGCCCTGTGTGATTCTTCATGCAGCATACAGGTGGTTCTCTTTTCTCCAAAGGTCTCTTTAATTTTCCTCTAGGCAGTATCTATCTTACCCCTAATCACATATGCTTTACATCCTGACATTTGCTCTCTAGCCATTCCTGCTTAGCCATTTTGCACTTCTTGTCAATCTCATTTTTTAGACGTTTGTATTCCCTTTCGCCTGCTTGATTTACTGCATTTTTATATTTTCTCCTTTCCCCATTCAAATTCAATATCTCTTGTGTAACTCAAGGATTTCTGCTGGCCCTCGCCTTTTTACCTGCTTGATTGTTGCTGCCTTCACTATTTCATCTCTCAAAGCTATCCGTTCTTCTTCTACTACATTCCTTTCCCGTGCTCTTGTCAATCGTTCCCTAATGCTCCCTCTGAAACCTTGTACAACCTGTGGTTCTTGAAATCTGTGCAGGTCCTATCTCCTTAAATTCCTGCCTTTTTGCTGTTTCTTCAGTTTTAATCTGTAGTTCATAACCAATAAATTGTGGTCAGATTCCACGTTTGCCCCGGAAACGTCTTACAATTTAAAATCTGGTTTCTAAATCTCTGTCTAACCGTTATATAATCAATCTAAGCTGTTCTGGAGTCTCCAGGTTCTTCATGTGTATAACCAGCTCTTATAATTCTTAAACCGTTAGCTATGACTAAATTATGCTTTGTGCAAAATTCTACCAGTTAGCTTCCCCTTTCATTCCTTTCCCGCAGTCCATATTCCTCTACTACTTTTCCTTCTCTTCCTTTTCGTACTATCGAATTTCAATTCCCCATGACCATTAAATTTTCGTCTTCCTTGACCATCTGAATAATTTCTTTTTCTCATCATACATTTTCTCAATCTCCTCCTCTGCTGTGGAGCTAATTGACATGTAAACATGGACTACTGTGGTGGGTGTGAGCTACGTGTCTATCTTGGCCACTATAATGCGTTCACTATGCTGTTTGTAGTGACTTATCCGCATTCCTATTTTTTTTACTCGTTATTAAACCGACTCCTGCATTAGCCCTGTTTGATATTGTATTTACAACCCTGAATGTACGTGTCCCGAAGACCTGTCCCTCCTGCCACCGAACTTCACTAACTGCCACTACATTTAACTTTCACCTATCCATTTCCCTTTTTATATTTTCTATCCTACCTGCCTGATTAAGGGATCTTACAGTCCGTGCTCTGATCCGTAGAACGCTAGTTTAGTTTCTCCTGAGAATGACGTGCTCCTGAGTAGTCCCCGCCCGCAGATCGAATGGGGGGCTATTTAACCCAAGAGGATGCCGTCATCATTTAACCATACAGTAAAGCTGCGTGCCCTTGGGAAAAATTATGGCTGTAGTTTCCCCTTGCTTTCAGCTGTTCGCAGTACCAGGACAGCAAGGCCGTTACAGTTGATGTTACAAGGCCAGATAGTCCATCATCCAGACTGTTACCCCTGCAACTGCTGGAAAGGCTGCTACCCCTCTTCAGGAACCACACGCTTGTCCACCTTCTCAACAGATACCCCTGTGTGAAAGAAGCAAATAACAAAAAACAACTGCAAGAAATAGGTTATATAGATCTGACTGAATTGAAGGCAGTTTAAAAAACGAAAAACCGAAAATCACCAGGACTAGATGGAATAAATTCCGAATCGATTAAATAGGGAGGATTTCTCTTAGAATTAAGATTGCTACATGTCTTTAACACGTGCTTGGTAAAACATGAGACAGTGGAGGAATGGAAAAGAGGAAAGGTCATTTCAGTTATTATGGGTTACAAGTAAATGTCGGGTGACTAGGTCCTTCTGTCGGGTAGACCGTTCGCCGGGAGCAAGTCTTTCGATTTGACGCCACTTCGGCGACTTGGGCGTCGAATGGGTTACAAGTATTCTGAATATTGTGTGCAAAATGTACAGCAAAATTATGAAAGGAAGGCTAAGAAATATCACGAGTGTCGTTTTAATGGAGTGACGACCATTTTCAGTTGGGGAAGATCATGTGTAGACGATGTTTTCGCACTGAAGTAGATAATACAAAAGAGACGATAATTTAATCTGGAAACTCAACTGTCATTCGTGAGTTATGAAAAAGCATTTGCCCGTATTCACAGAGATAAACTTTGGGAAACAACAGAAAGAGAGAAATCCCTTAATATTTGACCCAAGTCACTAAAAACATATAAACGCCAAAGTTAGAATTGACATGGGAAACGAGTGGTCTCGCGGTAGCGTTCTCGATTCCCGTGCACGGGATACTGGGTTCGATTCCCGGCGGGGTCAAGGATTTTTCCTGCCTCGAGATGACTGGGTGTTGTTGTGTCGTCTTCATCATTATCATTCATCCCTATTACGGTCGTTGGAAGGCAATGGCAAACCACCTCCACTAGGACCTTGGCTAGTACGGCGGTGCGGGTTTCCCGCATCGTCCCCTGGGCTCTATTACGGAGTATGGGACTTCATCATCATCATCAACGAGATAAAACCTGAAATACAAACAAGGCATTCTATTTTTTAAATTAGTTTTCGCTTCACACTGACCTACTGACAGGTAATATCGGATGCTGGGTGATGTTTCAGATTTGCTCAAGCTTCTGCTATTTATATTATGCAAGTTCCAAGGTAATACAGGTTTTTTTTTTTCTCGGCATACAAGATGCATTTTGCATGATTCTCAGTACTCCGAATATAGCCACTGAGCAGACACAGTGTTTTCCCAGGATGAATCTTGGCATTAATAAATAACAGGATTCTGTGCACAATGAAGAAGCACATGATATGTATTCAATTTTTTTAATCTAATATTACAAGAAATCTTATATAATGAACTTTAGGTGATGCAACGTCTTGTTGTTTAATTAATTGTTTAATTCTGCGACCTTTTGTTTATTCTCCTTGACTCATTTGCGCTCTCAATAAATCTTATTGCTGAATTGATAACGGCACTTAAGATTTTCATTTATATGTTAACAAAATAAGAGAAATTGTTAAATATTTGAAGAGAAGCGTAATTAAGGGTGAGTTTCTGAGACAAAAGCGAAGTTGTCCACTCCTTAAGCTAGTATTAGCTGTCGAGACTCGTTGGAATTCTTTTGTTACGTGTTTTAGATCAAGAGCAGTCAACATTTTTTACGTACCACCCACTTTTCTATCTTTGATAGTAGTAAAACTTTCTAACCACCCACCAGTTCCGCAGCAATGGCGATTTATAAAGTATGGAAGTAACTTTATAAAATTTATAAATCGGAGTTACATCAAGTTAAACCATATAATCATAACTACTTACGAAATATTTATGTAAAATTTTTATTAAAACTCACTGAAAATATTTTCAAAACCGATACCGACTACCGCTCACCATGATAGCTGGGACGCCCTCTAGCGGGCGGCAGGGACCTGGTTGGCCACCACTGCTCTGGAGATGCGCTGCACTGGCTCTCATTGCGCACCAAATTTTTATGCTGTATGCAAAGGCACCACCTATCCTATCAACTTTTGGAAATATAGGATATTACACTGTTTAACATTTTCAAGCATCTAGAACACGTCACCAAAGAGCTCTCTTATGTGCAGAATGTGGCTATAAGCAAAACTGTCATTTTTAATGGAAGTGATTCGACGATTTTGATAACAAGACGTGTTTCGAGCACAGTACTACTTGTATCTCGAACGACTGGTGATGATGCCCTTAGTACGTTTAAGATAGATTGCTTTAATAGCTAAACAGTATGCATATTTCAGTAATGTATCCAGTCTTTTAATATTATTAATATAACTGATACTCTGAAATCATATCACTACATCCAGGGTAACCAATGAGCTGCAAATGAAGACAGAAAATATTAACAAAAGTTATTATATTCCAAACTGTTACACTGTCACTGAAATTGATAATATTAAATATAAAAATTCAGAAAGATTGAGAAAATCCTGTTTGATATCATAAAAAATAACAAAAAAATGCCTTTTTAATTTTTAATGAAGTGGAGAATCATGGAATAAACTTTAAGAAACAACTATTCAACTCTGATGACATCTGTAAAACTTTTGGTGCTTATGCAGCTTCACATCTGATCACATTAATAGATTTATCGCAATATTTGCTTTCCTTCTATTTTTAATATTGACAGGCATAACAGAAGCTGAATAAAATGTGTTTCAGAATCTAAATTTTTTGATTGGTTGAAAACTCGTAACTCAGGGCTAGCTTTCACTGGATGAATATGATAAATCTCCCAGAACCTCCCTCTTAGTGGCCGATAGAAACGACTTTTTTTTGTCCTAGGACATAAGCAAGGCGGTTTTCGTCTCTTCAGTTTGTTACATTCTTGTACTGCAGAATCCGTAACTCTCTCACTTCGTTTGACGCTGTGGTGCACCGCACAGAGTTTGAGAAGGTCCCTGTTCCTGGGGAGCACATAATTTCGACCTTGAAATTTCACACTTCTCCGTCTCTTCTATCCAATAAAACGATATTATCTTTTTTCAGCTGAAGGATTTAGCTCCCGATTTTAGTATAAATGTACTCACCGATGGTATAGTATGGCCGCATTCTTCTGAGAGCTCTTCAGCAGCTCTGCCATGGATAATTTAATGTATACACAACACGCTATTGCGGGTGTTCTTCGTTCATGGATAAACGATGAACTACTGTTGTGATTCCACAGTGCAGCAAAGGGTGCGAGCATCCTTGTAGGAACTGTGGGACAGATGATGGTCACATGTACCGGTGCCATATTTGTGTTGTTCTGGTAAGTGGCTTCCAGCACCGTGAGACTGGGAGGGTCGTATGACGAAGTGGCTCATAAAAGATTGGGGACACTGTGTATCGAATCTGTATGATAAATGGATATTACTTATCTCTTAGCTGCCACACTTTGTGGTCACTAATTCCCTCCTTCAAAAAATTAATAACGGCTAAATTAACAAAATGCAATCTGACTATCATCAGTTATGGTTATACAGGCACGTATACTTATATAGGCAACATAACATTTTTGCTTAATATCCGTAATAATAAAGTAGTACCTATTGATGAACTTTTCCACTGTTGAATCCAACTTGAATTCTCCTAACAATGTACAATATTTGACTCATAAGCAAGATAGAAACCCAGATTTATGCTTTCATATATGAAGTTTTTACATTTCGCTGACATGACCTTGCAACACCACAGTATCGCAAACCCAGAAAACAGAATTTCGATTAGCTGCCGCCTCGAAGCTCCTGAGGTAACCTTACCGTCTGTGATCTGAAAATAATTTACTGTTCCAAAGTGCGGTTCTTTGTGAACATCTCGTACGACCAGAAATGGTTTCGATTGAAAACGCTGATTTGGATCAGGCACTAGAATATTTAGTATAATTACTTTCACACAGGCACTGTTAAGCAAAATACTTTGTTTTCCTTTGAAATTAGCAAGTCATGCCTGGCAACCATACCCTTGCTACACGTTACTGGCTGGAGCCACTCTTGTCTCAAAGACCTCAGGCAGATATACCCGCGCAGCCGAAGCAGCTGTGACGATGCGGAAGCCTATCATCATGCCATGGGTATATGGCAAAAATTGCTCACGACACGAGACTGCATAATAACAGAACATATGGAAGATGACCTATTTTAATGGACCCCTTTCAACTGCTTCGACACAACTCTGTAAAATATCGCCTCTATCTTGATTGCAGAATAGCACCGAAGTCGCAGCTGAATCTTGCAATCGGTACAATTTCCCGTGAGCAGTGCGGCAAGTTACATAGTGATTGCTGAAGCGAAAGTCCAGGGTTAGCCTAGACGAGTCATCAGGTTTCAAAGCACGGTTTATTTACAAGTATATGACGTACAGAGAAGGATGATGCACGAAAAAATAGATACGTTCACCAGGTTTCTACAAACGCTGAATGTGTACGCCCTTGGTCAGCCGACACTCATCGAAACTGTAATCCAGTTCCACCTGCACGTTCACTAGCGTGTTTCTGTCAGTGTCCATCACAGGAAGAAATCACATGGCGTGAGATCTGGAGACCCAGGGGCCTATGGAACAGAGGAACGATGTGCCATGTTTTTGCTGCAAATGGCGCAGGCAACAGTGCTCCACTGAGGTGGAGCCTGCCCTGCTCGTGTACGTCGAGATCCAGTGACTGTTAGCAGAATATGGAGTCGGTGGATTGGAACGCCGTGCTGGATCCCAACTGCCTCGTATCAATAGCAGTGGAGATGACAGGCATCTTATCCGCATGGCTGTAACGGATCGTGCAGCCACGTCTCGATCCCTGAGTCAACAGATGGAGACGTTTGCAAGACAACAATCATCTGCACGAACAGTTCGACGACTTTTGCTGCAGCATGAACTATCAGCTCGGAGACCATGGCTGCGGTTACCCTTGACGCTACATCACAGACAGGAGCGCCTGCGATGGTGTACTCAACGACGAACCTGGGGAAATTAGGATAACTGTAATATATGTGTGATAATAATAATAATAGTAATACAAATCATTGAAATGTTAACATTAATGCTCGATATTAGCCCTAAATGAGAAAAAAAATCTGACAGCTCAATTTTGCGTTGTGCATAATCAGTTGGCTCAGATTTTTAGGTTTTTATAAAAATGATTTTACTCCTTCATTTATTTGAAATAATACTCTTTAGGTTTAAACAAACTGTGGTGTCACCGCCAGACACCACACTTGCTAGGTGGTAGCTTAAATCGGCCGCGGTCCATTTAGTACATGTCGGACCCGCGTGTCGCCACTGTGTGATCGCAGACCGAGCGCCACCACAAGGCAGGTCTCGAGATACGGACTAGCACTCGACCCCAGTTGTACGACGACTTTGCTAGTGACTACACTGCCGAAGCCTTTCTCTCAGTTGCCGAGAGACAGTTAGAATAGCCTTCAGCTAAGTCCATGGCTACGACCTAGCAAGGCGCCATTAACAGTATCTGAAGAGAGTCTTATTTGTATTATCAACAGCGATGTACCACAACATGGAATAAAGTTAAGTATTTGAGGAGCTGTATACTTTTCTTATTAGAATTCAATACTTATCCTGTTCCAGACTTGACGCCAGTCGGCGTGTGTGTACGCGTGCCTTTCGGCTCCCTTCTCAGTGTGGCGTAGCAAGCTTGTTACGCCACAACAGATTGGCGACGAGGGAAAGGGTCTTGTTCTTTCTAATTGCTTACATTTACTTGTGTCATGGCTTCGCCAGATGTACTGTCCGAATTTTATCGCTTGCAGAATCAGCAGACGCAGGCGTTATTGGATGCCCTTGGACAGCTCGTCCAGGGTCAACGTGCCATTCAAACCGATGCGGCGGCCGCCGCTTCATCGCTCCCGCAGCCACAACATGCAGTTGCACCACAGTTTCGCAATTTTGATGCACAGCACGAGACCTGGACTGAATGGTCACGCCAGTTTGGATTTCATCTCGCCGCATACAGAATTCAAGGTAACGAGTGGCAGCCTCATTTATTGTCGTGTGTAGGGGTGCAAACGTACCGTGTGATAGTGAAATTGTATCCCCGACGCGACGTAGCAACTCTGTCCTACGAAGAAATTTTGTCGGCATTGGACGCCTATTTCAAAGAAACAGTTAATGTAGTTGCAAAAAGGTATACGTTCTTTCGTACAAAACGTACGGCCGGTCAAACTAATAGGGAGTGGGTTGCAACTTTGCAAGGCCTTACTAGGGACTGTGCGTTTGAATGTGACTGTGGCCTTCCTTATTCAGATACTATGGTGTGTGATGCAATTGCACAGAACGTTTCTGATGTTCGCATACGGGAACAGATATTGAAACTAGTTAATCCCTCCCTTCAACAAGTGATAGACATATTGGATAGACAAGACACACTTGACTTTGCTCAGGAATCATTTGCGACTTCGCCAGCCGTGTGTAACATTAACCGGCCCGCCGGGCGAGCTGAGCGGCCCGGTCAATTGCCCTCGCGCACACCAACGCAGCTGCCGCCACGCATTAGTACTGTGGTGTACGACACGTACAATCACGCCACCAGGTGTGCCGCGCCAGCACACAAATGCAGTGAAATCAGGCCCGCGGTGTGCAACTAGACATTCGCGTGAAAATTGCCCGTCATGCCAAGCTACATGCTTTTTCTGTAATAAGAAAGGACATGTTCAAAGTGTTTGCCAGAAAAAGCTCAGATCAGACAATCACAATCATTCCAGGCCCTTTGCTTCGCGCCAGAATCGAACCAAGGACACTCAGGCTCTTGGACCTTCGCCCATGGACATTCATGTCGTTAATTCCACTCCGCCCAGTGCCACTTTCTCTAACAGTTACTGTGTTCGTCCCACAAATACTGTGCGTCGACGTCGCCGGAAATCACGTCAATTAGCAAGTGATTCTGTACCAGTGTCTGTTCAAATTGCTCAAAACAGTCGCTCTTGTCGTCAGCAGGACAATAAACTTTTTGTAGATTAGGACTTTACTGGCAAAGTGATCCCATTCCAGCTCGATACCGGAGCTGCAGTTTCATTGCTCAATCACGACACGTACAAACAACTGGGCAACCCTCCGTTGCGTGCCGCAAATGTTCAGTTAAAAAGTTATTCAGGACAGACACTTCCTGTGTTAGGACAGTGCAGCCTTCTTGCAACATATAAGGGACAAACAAAACTTGTGTCATTTTACGTTCTTCGTTCGTCTACTGCAGTGAACTTGTTTGGTTTAGATTTATTTCAATTGTTTAACATGTCTATAGTAAATCAGGTCCTATCAGTGAATCAGAGTGTGCCTTCAGACAGTGTTTCTCGGCTATGTGAAGAATTTGCAGACATTTTTGCACCGGGCCTTGGTTGCGCTAAAAACTATGAAGCACATTTGGAACTGCAAGTCAACGCGCAACCGAAAATTTTTCAGAGCGCGCAATGTTCCCCACGCATTGCGTGATGAGGTCGCCAGAACATTACACGATTTAGCATCACAAGGTGTGAGTGACTGTGCACAATGCCTCTTCCATTTCAGCTCCGCTTCATTGCTTCCGCCGTACAGGTGTTCCGTTTCTCTGGACGACGGAATGCGAAAGCGCTGTTCGCCAATTGAAATCGGCGTTGCTTTCTAATACTTGCCTTACGCCATTCGATACCCAGAAACCCCTTTTGTTAATGGTGGATGCATCGGATTTCGGGATCGGTGCTGTGCTTGCGCACAAAGTTGGCTCGCATGATCGCCCTATTGCCTTTGCGTCAAAAGTGCTCTCGTCTGCGCAAAGAAATTACTCACAGATAGAGAAAGAAGCTTTGGCTCTCGTGTTTGGTGTTACTAAGTTCCATGATTTCTTGTATGATCGTCACTTTACCATCATCACAGACCACAAACCTTTGACATCGCTTTTCCATCCGAACAAGTCTGTACCTCCGCGTACAGCGCAGAAATTCATTTGCTGGTCTATTTTCCTCTCGCAGTACCGCTACGATATCTTGTATCGGTCCACTGCTAAGCACGGAAACGCCAATGCGTTGTCCCGTTTGCCTGTTGCTGAGGATAGAGCATTCGATTCTTCCGAACTTGCTTGCATGTTCATTGATTCGGAAACCGATGAAGTGGTCGAATCGTTTCTGATTGATTTTCGTCGTGTAGCTACAGCCACAGCTGCTGACCCTGTCCTTGCTACCGTTTTGCGTTTTGTTGCTACGCAATGGCCTTTGTCAAAGTCTCGGATCGAGGATCCGTTGGTTCGCAGATTTTTTGCTCACAAGGAGAGACTTTTTGTTCGACATGGTGTTTTGTTGTTGCGTTCTGATAATGATCAGTCCAGAGTCGTGGTCCCACGTTCGTTACAGTCCTCTGTTTTACGGCTTCTTCACCAAGGACATTGGGGTATAGTGCGAACGAAACAACTTGCTCGTCAGCACTGTACTTGGTTCGGAATCGATGCTGCGATTACGAATATGTGTTCTTCTTGCATGGCGTGTGCCGAACAACAATCCGCACCGCCGCGGAAAGGCTTTGCATGGCCAAAAGCCACTTCCCCTTGGCAACGCTTGCACATAGATTTTGCTGGTCCATTCTGGAATGCTCGATGGTTGGTTCTGGTAGATGCCTTCAGTAATTTTCCTTTTGTTGTCCGGATGTCTTCCACGACGTCATCTGCCACCATCCAAGCGTTGTCTGCTATCTTTTGCATTGGAGGTCTTCCGCAGACTATTGTTTCCGACAATGGCCCACAATTCATGTCAGCAGAATTTCAGTCATTCTGCCAGGCCAATGGTATTCAACATCTGACATCCGCGCCGTTTTCGCCTCAGTCAAACGGTGCCGCTGAACGATTGGTCCGGACTTTCAAGTCACAGATGTTGAAGTTGAAAGAGTCGCATTCTCGGGAGGACGTGTTGTTGATCTTTTTGTCTTCGTATCGCTCTCAGCCCCATGATGGTCGCTCGCCGGCTGAGTTGCTCCACGGTCGTCCTCATCGAACCTTGATGTCTTTGCTGCATCCGCCGCATCAGGTTCCGGTGCAGCGGCAGACTCCTGCTTTTGCTCCAGGCGACGTTGTATTTTATCGCAATTATCGAGGTTCACGGCGTTGGCTCGCAGGGCGCATTCTTCGCTGCCTCGGCCGCGCGATGTATTTGGTTTTGGGGGCGTCTGGTGAGGTGCGTCGGCATCTCAATCAGCTGCGCCTCTGTCGTCGCACGGGTTCTGCCGCTCCCCGTCTGCTTTCAGCGACGGTGCCGTCCGGTCAGCGCCCTGGGGAGCCATCTACTGGCTCGCCTCATCCCCAGGTGTTACCGACGATGCCTTCCATTTTGCCCCATGGCGACGCGCCGCCGCAGCGGCCACCTGTTCTCCCGCCGGCGCCGCCCGCATTCGAAGCTTCGCTGCAGCCGCCAAGTGCCTCCCTGGGTCACGCGCCGCCGCTCACTTCCCGTGACCAGCTGTCCTGCGCCATGGAACTCTTGCCCGCTCCGGACCACATGACGTCATCGCGCGTCGGATACCCCGACGCAATGGAGGTCGACCCTTCGGCCCCTCCTGTCTCTTTACGGGCGCATACACCGCATGTTGACGTGCACCCTGGACTAGGTTTTCAGGCGTTTCCTAGCTCCCCTCGGACCGAATGGCCGGGTGCGGGTGGCACAGCCTCGCCTGTTGTTAGGCTCCCCACCTCATCGCATACGTCAACATGGGGTCCTCCCCACGGCGGGCGGAAGCCTTATAACACGACCGTTCGCCGATTTGCGGGGGAGGAATGTGGTGTCACCGCCAGACACCACACTTGCTAGGTGGTAGCTTAAATCGGCCGCGGTCCATTTAGTACATGTCGGACCCGCGTGTCGCCACTGTGTGATCGCAGACCGAGCGCCACCACAAGGCAGGTCTCGAGATACGGACTAGCACTCGACCCCAGTTGTACGACGACTTTGCTAGTGACTACACTGCCGAAGCCTTTCTCTCAGTTGCCGAGAGACAGTTAGAATAGCCTTCAGCTAAGTCCATGGCTACGACCTAGCAAGGCGCCATTAACCGTGTCTGAAGAGTCTTATTTGTATTATCAACAGCGATGTACCACAACATGGAATAAAGTTAAGTATTTGAGGAGCTGTATACTTTTCTTATTAGAATTCAATACTTATCCTGTTCCAGACTTGACGCCAGTCGGCGTGTGTGTACGCGTGCCTTTCGGCTCCCTTCTCAGTGTGGCGTAGCTAGCTTGTTACGCCACAACACAAACTATTTTAGGTTATATGCAGTCATATAATGATAAATACAATGAACACTGATATTAACATAGAAAATTTATGACAATTTTGACATAGTTATTCTAGTTCTTTGTGCAAAATAAACAATTAACTATTTCTTATATCGGCACTCGAAAAAATGCTTGAAAATTAAGATATTTACCTGTTACAAGTATTTTCTTTTTTTATAATATTTTAATGAGAAGTCTTTTACTGAAAAATTCTTTTCATGTACGACTCACACAAAAACACACACGTGGGGGATGTACTTATGTGTGACTGCAATATATGGATTAACGCTACAACTAAAAAGAAATATTGTATTACGTTTTGATAATGAAATACGTAATTAACGATATTTGCAAGTTTTGTAAAGTGAAACTTTTTCTGTTGCCTCTCAGTACATTTTTGTATGCTGATAAAGGTCTCTGTACGGCGCAAGAAGTCAGTGGTGCATATTTCATAGATGCCAATGCTCATGGCCCCCAATACAGTCCACCTTCGAACGTGTCCTCCTGAATAATGATGGACACTTTCTTCATATCTTCATACCTGTGATTTTTCAGAAGAATATTCCTTAATTCAGTAAAGCTTACCGAACCCACTGTACCAGATGTTTCCTCCACGTTGGATATCACATCTACAGCAGCCTTCAGTGGTAAAGATGTGGACTCTAGGCGTTGAATTGTAACACATACATGTAGAAAGTGAGCTCTTAAAAATAGCAAGGATAGAACATTCTTGTTTTCTTAAGGGCTGTCGTAGCTCTATCAATAAAAGCTGATTCACTAGAGTCGAATGTGTCTACTACATCGTTGAATTTTTGATAGTGATAGGCAGAATATAAAGCTGCCTAGAACCAGGAACGTCAATGTGTAAGTATTGGTTTAGGTGGAAAAGGGATATTTCCTTAAAGAACTGAATGCAGAGAGGAGCTTTGAGAAATATTTTCTTAGGCCTTAACCTGAAACATCCCTCAAATATGCGTAACAAGAAACATGGGATCTGTCAGACCCAGTAATGTTCTTTATTACATAATTCCACATTAGTTGCCAAAAATTAAGTAAATAGTCAGCTAATACATATTACAAGTAAATGTAATACTATTCAGCATGTATAAAGACTTTGTTGATTATTTTATCTGAAATGAACATGAAATATCATGAGTATGTGCAGTCATTTAGTATCAGTCTTCAAATGTTTGCCAATATTTTTACAACAGTCACGAATATAAATTAAAAATAACAAAAAATGTAAACTAAGCTAATAATCAAATGGAGTGAAAATATTAAATAACAGTAGTTTTGCGAAATCGAAGCATATCCTTCTACAATACTCCAGATAATTTGGTTGACCACATTTGGTGCATTTGTACGCCATGTTCTTTTTCTTGGACCCAGAAGAATTCATACACCTCTCCCTCTTTGCCATTCTATGATATACCTCTAACATTTCATCATAAAATAAACCCCACAAATGCTTGAGATTTACTAGGCCTTCGCCCCAAAATTCGAATCTTGGCTCTTAGTGCAGCCATTTCTCCTTTCACAATGTTATGCCAAGGCCTTTTTTTAAATTTCTAACAGTTTCAGAACATTCCATTGGAGTTTTTTGCTATACTAGTGTGTTTGCTGAGAGGAAATATCTGTGGTACAGATCACAGAGGTTCCTCTTCCAGTAATGTATTTTCTTCACTGGTATCACCCTCTATTTCATAGCGTTCTTCAGCCACCACAAACTCAGAATCAACATCAGAATAATCAAAAACTTCACCGTCGTTCTCTTTACCTAAATCACGTATCAGCTCTTGCACCCAAGCTTCAAAATTTGGATCAGCTGCCGACGTCTTTCTCCTCTTACATTTAGAAAGCAATATTATGCTATAACAAAAACATAACATAAATTCATCCTTACAATAAAATGTTGTAAAATGAACAGTCCGAGAAAGCAGTTGAGAGCAACATAACTAGTAATTAGAAACGTGTGGTCTACACGCAGGGCGAATCATGCGGTGTTCCAGGCACCCAGGTTCGCACCTAGCTCTAAATAATATACTTCATTACTAGAGTAACAGAGTCTAACTGATTGTTGAATGTTGCTTTACACACAGCAGGTAGTAAGTTGAAGATACTGAGAAAAAGTAAGCGTGGTTTTTTGCAATGCTACCACACTCGATCTTTAAAATGAACGATGGGCTTCAGGGACTTACGTTTCGCGTTAAGGGTTAACTGAGGAAATGATAGAAAATTATTTATGACTTCCTGTACTAGATGGTGCAGGCCATGGGCAAGGCAGGTGCAAAGGCTCATTCTGGAATGGCATTCTTTCACTATTGCTCCCGTTTTGAACACATAGGCTGTCACGACCAAATAATTCCTCATTACTATCTTCTGATGACCACGGGATGTATAGGACTTCCCTAACAGTACGGCCTACAGTAGTGTGATCCTTCTCCAGTTCTTGATGCAGGAGTAGGTGCCATGGAATGTTAATTTCTCCGCCACGACATTAGCTATAGCTCTGCCCCTACTGTCAGTGGTCTCCTCGACTGAAAACCATACGTAGCGGTCACCAATGTTAGTTTTAACGTCAGCAACATCCTTTTCGTGCAGCTGTTTAAAATAATTTTCGCGCAATGTCGACCCAAGCGGTGTACTGGGGCCGCTGATACTCCCCGGGAAGCCTTTAAAAGCAGAGTTCTTTAGCACGTCCCATGGCACATTAGCCGACACTAAAGCCTCTCACAAGTCTAGATTAAAGCGGTCCACAGCACTACCAGTCATGGAAGAAATTAATGGCTGTTCTTCTTCCAAGTGTCGCTCGTAATATGAGCTGTGGAATATTTATGTGGAAGGAAATGTGACTTCTATCAAGACTTACCTAAAGTTAACTCGAACGAACATTAAGAAGATGGAAGCAACTACAAAGTAAGAACGTGATCATGTAAAATGACAGCTTTAATTAATACCAAATTCGTGTCAATAAAGTAATTTTAAATTTCGATCTGAAAAACCGAAGGAAGAAGGCTAACAAGAAGACAGGTAGATAAAATGAATGATGAAAATAATCCGTGTTTACATACTTGGTTCTGACAGGCTTGAAAAAAAATTATTCGACCGCTAGTTGTGAAATTGGGACCTTCTCTGCTCCACAGCCGGAAAATACCAATATTTGACGATTTCTGTTTAGGTATGGCAACGTTTCACTGAAAGCACAGTACTCAACGCAAGTCAGCACACCACGCTTCTTTACTT
The DNA here is from genome assembly GCF_023864345.2 of Schistocerca serialis cubense. NCBI lineage: Eukaryota > Metazoa > Arthropoda > Insecta > Orthoptera > Acrididae > Schistocerca > Schistocerca serialis. The sequence continues at coordinate 37,826,939 of NC_064638.1, forward strand.
CGTAATTACAAAAATAAATACTGCAGACTCGAGTGTCACCAATTTGTTCCTTCGGTGTACCTCTCTATTGTCGGACGGCATTGAAGTAAAGGGTTTGTCCCAAGTCAACGGCGTTTGTCATGTTCTCAAAGCGACAATACGCCGAAAATGCGTCATACAAAGTGTTGATTTCAGTGCGGGCTGCGTCCTGAACTACACTCCTGGAAATGGAAAAAAGAACACATTGACACCGGTGTGTCAGACCCACCATACTTGCTCCGGACACTGCGAGAGGGCTGTACAAGCAATGATCACACGCACGGCACAGCGGACACACCAGGAACCGCGGTGTTGGCCGTCGAATGGCGCTAGCTGCGCAGCATTCGTGCACCGCCGCCGTCAGTGTCAGCCACTTTGCCGTGGCATACGGAGCTCCATCGCGGTCTTTAACACTGGTAGCATGCCGCGACAGCGTGGACGTGACCCGTATGTGCAGTTGACGGACTTTGAGCGAGGGCGTATAGTGGGCATGCGGGAGGCCGGGTGGACGTACCGCCGAATTGCTCAACACGTGGGGCGTGAGGTCTCCACAGTACATCGATGTTGTCGCCAGTGGTCGGCGGAAGGTGCACGTGCCCGTCGACCTGGGACCGGACCGCAGCGACGCACGGATGCACGCCAAGACCGTAGGATCCTACGCAGTGCCGTAGGGGACCGCACCGCCACTTCCCAGCAAATCAGGGACACTGTTGCTGCTGGGGTATCGGCGAGGACCATTCGCAACCGTCTCCATGAAGCTGGGCTACGGTCCCGCACACCGTTAGGCCGTCTTCCGCTCACGCCCCAACATCGTGCAGCCTGCCTCCAGTGGTGTCGCGACAGGCGTGAATGGAGGCACGAATGGAGACGTGTCGTCTTCAGTGATGAGAGTCACTTCTGCCTTGGTGCCAATGATGGTCGTATGTGTGTTTGGCGCCGTGCAGGTGAGCGCCACAATCAGGACTGCATACGACCGAGGCACACAGGGCCAACACCCGGCATCATGGTGTGAGGAGCGATCTCCTACACTGGCCGTACACCACTGGTGATCGTTGAGGGGACACTGAATAGTGCACGGTACATCCAAACCGTCATCGAACCCATCGTTCTACCATTCCTAGACCGGCAAGGGAACTTGCTGTTCCAACAGGACAATGCACGTCCGCATGTATCCCGTGCCACCCAACGTGCTCTAGAAGGTGTAAGTCAACTACCCTGGCCAGCAAGATCTCCGGATCTGTCCCCCATTGAGCATGTTTGGGACTGGATGAATCGTCGTCTCACGCGGTCTGCACGTCCAGCACGAACGCTGGTCCAACTGAGGCGCCAGGTGGAAATGGCATGGCAAGCCGTTCGACAGGACTACATCCAGCATCTCTACGATCGTCTCCATGGGAGAATAGCAGCCTGCATTGCTGCGAAAGGTGGATATACACTGTACTAGTGTCGACATTGTGCATGCTCTGTTGCCTGTGTCTATGTGCCTGTGGTTCTGTCAGTGTGATCATGTGATGTATCTGACCCCAGGAATGTGTCAATAAAGTTTCCCCTTCCTGGGACAATGAATTCACGGTGTTCTTATTTCAATTTCCAGGAGTGTACAAAAGTAAGTTCACTCAAGTGTCACCGATCTACCAGCGTCCTGATACATAATCAAATTATGAAAAGAAAATTGAGGATCTATTTGGTGACGAGCAGTTTGTATTTAGGAAAGGTAAAGGCACCAGAAAGGCGGGTCTGACGTTGCGAGTGATGGTGGAAGCAAGACTAAAGAAAAATCAAGACGTGTTCATAGGATCTGTCGACCTGCAGAAAGCGTTCGTCAATGTAAAATGGTGAAAGACGCTCGAAATCCTGAAGAAAGTAGGGGTAAGCCATAGGGAAGACGGGTAATACACAATATGGTATGTACAAGAACCAGAAGGAAACACCAACAAGGAAGTGCACGGATTAAAAAAGGGTGATGTAGTCTTTTGCTCCTATTGTTGAACCTGTACTTAGAATAAGCAATGATGGAAATAAAAGATTTCAAGACTGGGATATAAATTCAACGTGAAAAGATATCAGTGATGAGATTCGCTGATGGCAGTGCCATTCTCAGAGAAAGTGAAGAAAAGTCACAGGATCCGCTGAACGGAATGAATAGTCTAAATGAAGGCAGTGTATGGACTGTGAGTAAACTCAAGAAAGTCGAAAGTAATGAGGAGTAGTAAAAAGGAGATCAGGGACATGAAAATAAGTCAAGAAGTAGATGAAATTACGGAATTCCGCTACCTAGGCAGCAAAATAAGACTCGACGGACGGAGCAAGGGGGACATCAAAAGCAGACTAGCCCCGGCAAACAGAGCATTCCTGGGCAAGAGAAGTCTACTACTAACAAATGCGGGGTTTAATTTGAGGAAGAAATTTCTGATAATGTACTTTTGGAACACATTTTTGTATGGCAGTGAGACATGGACTGTGGGAAAACCGGAACAGAACTGAAGCATTTGAGATGCGGTGCTACAGACGAATGTTGAAAATTTAGTGCACTCATAACGTAAGATATGGCAAAGGAAGTTGGCACAGGAGAGGAATTCGTGGCGGGCTGCATCCATTTCAGTAGTGCATGAATTTATTTTGTCTTTTCTTAAAATGTGCAAATTCACATTATCGATTTTCCTTAATATTAATTCAGAAAACTATTTAAAAACCGAGTTTTCCTTCAGAAGTCGTGTGTAGGCCACGATTTATGTGCAAAAGTCCTATCTAGCCCCCTTTAGGACTTAAAATACGATTTAGCTCTTTTTAGGTTCTGTAACGTTAAAACCTTACCTCGATTTGTAAAGCGTGTATAGCTTTTAACATGGATACTTGCGTGCACCTGCAGAACCAAGACTGCTTGTGACAGTAAAATGCAGTAGTTGGTGGGATCTATTTTTTTCTTTAACATCTAGTGGATTACGTCTCTCTTTCTAAATCGCAGTGGTAGGACTCGGAAGAAAAACCTAATAGTATGAAAACCTAATAGACATGCACACCGATCTTTGATTTTCGTTCAGTATTATTTTGTATCGTAGGCAATCAGTTATTGACAGAGTATTGTACTTAGTAGTAAGGGATGCGTCATATGTTCGCATTTGAGCATCAGGTTTTATAAAGTATGTGTTTGTGGGAAGGAAATGACTATGTACAGTCGTAAGAAGGGTATGGGTTTGACTTGGAGTACTGTGATAGCAAAGGGAAGAGTATGTCCAGTCGTAAGGAAGGTACAGATTTTTCCATTTTCGGAGACATTGCCGACAGCAGGGTGTACTTCTGATACTTCGCTCATTGTCGAATGCCGTTCAATTGAGAGCGCGATCGTAACATTTAATTACTAGTATAATGATAAAAGATATAAGTGAGCGGTTTTTTAGAATGATTCGATGTATCCATGGCCTGTGGTCGTAATGATTCACGCTTCCCGTTAACAGCAGCAACCGTCTGAATGCATACGCATGTTGGAGTGTAGGAATGTATGTGAGTTAACTTTGCAGTCCTCTAAACGACCGAATAGCGAACTAATACTTAGTATGTGTTGGGTGGCTTTGGTGACCAAGTGGAAATTTGAGAAGATGGTGCTTTTGCCCTGGACCGTTATTCTGTCCCATGTAAATTGTTCGCTTGACTGCTTCTGCACATTTCGCGTATTTATTTAGTTGAGAGAAGCTCGATGGTGGTGTGTGGAAGACACGTTTGGCTGTTCCCCAGAAATGGGAAAGACCTTAGTTATTCTTCACTTAAGACTTCCGGGCTGATAGGCCGTGCTCTCCCCTGACGTTTCGTCTCCGGTTGCGGGACACATCCTCGGAGGTACAGCCGCTGCACCTCCGAGGATGTCTCCCGCAGTCGGAGACGAAACGTCAGGGGAGAGCACGGCCTATCAGCCCGGAAGTCTTAAGTGAAGACAATACCGGCCGTGAAAGCTTACATTGTAAGACCTTAGTTAGGTTGTAAATTATAGGGCTGATTTCTGATCTGTTACATCGCCGACATCGGTATTCGAGAGTAGAAATAACAGTTTTCTTTATTTGTTTCTAGTTACTTAGTGATTTACAGCGCGGTGCACCTCGGTAAAGTTTGGAGTTTGTAGAGAAATAATTTCGAGTCTATATCTTGGGAATTATGTTGCGCTAGCGATCGGTAGGAGCCCGGCTAGTGCTTGATATCGAGAAATACGGTGAAAGTGGTATAATATTATGGTGAACAATGCGAAACTAGGTATGTTCTTGTAATCCCAGAGTCTGGAGATGTCCGTAGAAAAGCGAGCAGGTTCGGAGTAGAAACAGTAAAGCGTTTGTGCCGAGGGGAAGTGATCTCTTTTTAGGTTCTGTAACATTAAAACCTTTACATCCGAGATGCTCGCTGTCTGCCCTCCGTCACGTGACTTAGATCTTGGTTTCGAACCTCGACATGGCAGAGGTGAGAGCGTGCATAGTCTGCACGCAATATTGCAAACTTTAGGGAAAGCCTACAGCAGCTAGACTGGGACGAAGTGTATAAGGAACCTGATGCAAACTTGAAATATAACTTATTACACGATACATTTTTAAGGGTATCTGAAAATTGTTTTCCCAAGAAAATAGTTAAACATAATTCCAAGAAAACATATAAAAAACCTTGGCTAGCTAAAGGAATAAGAATATCTTGCAACTGTAAAAGAGAACTGTATCTAACAGCAAGAGGGAGTACTGACACCGAAATTGTTCAATATTATAAAAAATATTGTGCGGTAATAAGAAAGGTTATTAAAAAGTCCAGAAGCATGTGTATCATGTCTCAGATCAGTAACTCTGATAATAAAATTAAAGCAATTTGGAATATTATTGAAAGGGAAACAGGGTAACCAACAGCACAGGAAGACTTTAGTGCCATAAAACTGAACGACAAGTGTACTAATAAACAATCAGAAATTGAAAATATTTTCAATAATCATTTTTTAAATGTTGTGGAGAAAATAGGATCTAGATCTTCACTAGAAGAGGCAAGGCTATTTATAGAAGAGGCCATACCTGTGCAGTTTGAAACAACTGTAATTCCATCAACCTCTCCCTCTGAAATCAGTAAAATAATAAACTCACTGAAAAGTAAAAGCTCTTACGGATTTGATGGCATTTCCAGCAAGGTACTTGAAGCTTGTTCCCCACAGATAAGTGGGATTCTCAGCCACGTATGTAATAGCTGTTTGGAGCAGGGTGTTTTCCCTGATAGAGTGAAATATGCCATTGTAAAACCATTGCATAAAAAGGGGGATACGTCGGATGTCAACAGCTACTGCCCAATCTCTCTTCTGACAGCTCTATCAAAAATTTTTGAGAAAGTAATGTACTCAAGAGTAGCCTCCCATATTTGTAAAAATAAAGTACTAACAAAATGTCAGTTTGGTTTTCAGAAAGGCTTTTCAACAGAAAATGCTATAGATGCTTTCACTGATCAAATATTAAATGCCCCGAATAACCGGACATCACCTATTGGTATTTTTTGTGATCTCTCAAAGGCCTTTGATTGTGTAAATCATGGAATTCTTTTAGATAAGCTAAATCATTATGGTTTGAGGGGGGCAGTGCACAAATGGTTAAAATTCATACTTAACTGGAAGAATGCAGAAAGTTGAAATAAGTAGTTCATGTAATGTTAAAACAACAGCTGATTCCTCAAACTGGGGGGCTATCAAGTATGGGGTCCTACAGGGTTCGGTATTAGGTCCTTTACTGTTCTTGATATACATTAATGACTTACCATTCCACATTGATGAAGATGCAAAGTTAATTCTTTTTGTTGATGATACAAGTATAGTAATAACATCCAAAAATCAAGAACTAAGTGATGTAATTGTAAATGATGTTTTTCACAAAATTATTTAGTGGTTCTCAGCAAATGGACTCTCTTTAAATTTTGATAAAACACAGTATATACAGTTCTGTACAGTAAATGGCACAACTCCAGTAATAAATATAGACTTTGAACAGAAGTTTGTAGCTAAGGTAGAATTTTCAAAATTTTTAGGTGTGTCCATTGATGAGAAGTTAAACTGGAAGCAACACATTGATGGTCTGCTGAAACATCTGAGTTCAGCTACGTATGCTATTGGGGTCATTGCAAATTTTGGTGATAAGAATCTCAGTAAATTAGCTTACTATGCCTACTTTCATTCACTGCTTTCGTATGGCATCATATTCTGGGGTAATTCATCGTTGAGTAGAAAAGTATTCATTGCTCAAAAACGTGTAATCAGAATAATTGACCCACGGTCATCCTGCAGACATCTATTTAAGGATCTAGGGATCCTCACAGTAACCTCACAGTATATATATTCACTTATGAAATTTGTTGTTAGTAATCCAACCCAGTTCAAAAGTAATAGCAGTGTGCATAGCTATAACACCAGGAGAAAGGATGATCTTCACTATGCAAGTTAAATCTGACTTTGGCACAGAAAAGGGTAAATTATGCTTCCACAAAAGTCTTTGGTCACCTACCAAACAGCACCAAAAGCCTGACAGATAGCCAACTAACATTTAAAAATAAATTAAAAGAATTTCTAGATGACAACTCCTTCTACTCATTGGCTGAATTTTTAGATATAAATTAAGGGTAAAAAACAACTTAAACATTAGTGTCATGCAATATTTTGTGTAATGTAATATCTTGTACAGACACCTTTTATTAACCTGACACGTTCCACATCATTGCGAAGTGTCGTATTCATGATCTATGGAACAAGTATTAATCTAATCTAATCTAATCGTTCCTATAGATAAATCATCTCTGACTGCGGAGTGTTTTGATGTTTAGATCCGTGGCGTGCAATGCGAATCGACCTTTACACGGTGGTCGCACGCCGGAGCCGGCAGGTACGTGCCGCAATGGAGTCGACCGGCGCTATCGATAGCGCGCGTATCGAGCCCGCGCGGCCAGGTAGCGGTTGCCCGTGGCAACGCACGCCAACCTTCCGCCCTGCCGTGCAGTGCCGTGGGGCGCCGGGCCGCAGTCCGCGTTCGGCCCCCGACGAGAACCGCCGCCTCCGACCACCGGCCGCAGTGCCGCAGCAGACCGCCCCACTCAGCTGACGGGACGGGTGAGTACCACCTCCTCTTTCTCACCTGCTCGCTTGTTACGTTGCAACGGCTGCCCTATGGTTTATCAGGAGTGGGCAAACGTCAACGGAAATGCAGACTTCACCCACTGTCCTGTTATGTGCTAGCTTAGCTCGTAAGCTGAACTGCACACAGAGCTGCGTCACACCGGCGTTGCTGCTTCACTGCCGCTGCAGACTAGACGGTCTGCGTTGTAGCGGCGAGGTGGGTTAACAAGTTGTCTGACGTCAATCAGCGGGTGGCGACACGTTGCCCTGGCAACTGTTATCTTCGCCGGAAACGGCACGAGCTTCACGTGCTTACTAGAAAGATCGCCAGATATGCTTTTCAAAGTAGAGTTGTGGTGTATTGTAAAACTGCAACCAGATACCAATGTACCTGCCATATTCTTTGTAATTCCACATTTTATTAAATACTGTTAGGAACAAGGATGTGTATCAGGAGCAGCATTTTTTGATGCAGATAACCGGTATCAATAACCATTGTCACAAGGCATATATCTAGTGGGTGATATATTGGACTCAGATCTCAGGAGAAAGCTTTTTGTCCCCAAACTGATTGTGAGAAGACTTACCGCTCGTGTACTTCTTTACGATCTCATCTGATATTTGTATGATTTTTTTAAAAAAATGTTTTAAGGTAGCTATGATTCGGAGACACGAAGAATATTCGTAAATTACGTTCTGTATGAATTTTTACGTATTGTTGGAACTTATTACTTATCCTGCTGCTACTACTATTGCTACAACTATGAATAATAATAGCAATAAAATATTAATTATATCGAAAAATAATAAGAATATGATAGTAATAATAATAATACTAATTAAATGGTAATGTGATGACCTTCGGCCCTTTGTAAGGTGATCCATGTCCAACAACACAAAAGTCATTTACAACTGCAAAATTTTTAAAGAAAAGATGCAGACGTTTGTGAGAAACGACGGATTATTACACTCACAAAGTCACTGCTGAAGAATATTGTCGTTCGATTGTCGTAAGGTAGGGCGGAACGACTTGAAAGGTGTCTCCATTACGTATCATAAATGCCAGCTCTCTTTAAATCTCTGTTATAGCAAGATCTAACTGTAACATAAAGCGCCTGATGGCGTCAGATTGTACGATTAGTGGTGATGTCCGGAATCTGTTACATCGTTTAAACGTGTAGAGGTAATTCTCAGAAGCGAAATGAAATGGAATGATAACGTCAGATCTGTATCAGCGAAGGGCAAAGGCAGATTAGCTGGAAAGGTTCTACCAAAACAAAATGCCTTACTGCAGGAAGTCGCAAATAAGACCCAACTGCGACAGTTTGTAGAGCATTGCTTCAGCCTTTGAAATCCTTACCGAGAATGCATTGCAGTAGCAGCATGCCTCTGAATTCGTTCGATGTCTGCGATCATGTGAGAATAACTGCTGCGAAAGTGTTACAGAAATACTCAGGGAAAGTAAATGGAAATCTCTGGAGGAAATTCAAAACCCTGTTGGGTAAATTATTGGATTGCCATTAGAGAAAAACTGAGTGATGGCTCTATTGCCCCCCCGCCCCAACATTTATTTCGCGTTAATATCAAGAGAACTGTATTACACCAAGTATAGTGGCATAATTTTCGACTCCTTCGTACGCGAATGCATTGTAGCAGAAAACTGCTGATGTTGGCAGAAGTACCGTTCGCCAGGCACTACACTGTCACTTGCGAAGTATTCTTTGGTTGTAAAAGTTCGCAGCATACGGTACTTTTTATTGTACCATATCTGAAAGCTCCTTCTCATTCTTTTCATGGATGGATCCTGAGAAATCTGAGTGCACATAGCCTCTATATGAAGTGTTATTTGTCTGATTCTTTTAGGGCTTACCTGAGTCGATAAAAAAGGAAACATTGTGGGATCGCACTGTTGTTCGTATGTCTGTGTGTCTGCCTGTCCGAGGGTGGACGTATCAAGTTGAAATTTACGCCACATACTAACGACTGTGATCCCATGGCGGTGTAGTAAATGTAAGTTTCTAAGTCAAAGTGATGATGAAGCCGTGTGGCGAGGGCCTCCCGTCGCGTAGACCGTTCGCCTGGTGCAAGTCTTTCGAGTTGACGCCACTTCGGCGACTTGCGCGTCGATGCGGGTGAAAGGATGATGATAAGGTCTACACAACACCCAGTCCCTGAGCGGAGAAAATCTCCGATCCAGCCGGGAATCGAACCCGGGCCGTTAGGCATGACATTCAATCGTCCTGACCACTCAGCTACCAGGGGCAGACTAAGTCAAAAGTAGCCAAAAGATACGGCTGTTGACGTCACATATTTTGATAGTCGATAACTCACTCAGCAGAAACTAAAGGCTACTTCCCGTTGGCTTAGAGTCATGAAATTTGGCGAGAAGCAAGGTTTCCCAGTAAAAGCGAGGGAAAAAATCGGAAAACTGTGAATCTGTAATTACATCACAGGAAAAAAATTGTCATTTGTTATCTCACTGTGTGCCCTTCCGTCTATTAGGACCCTTTTTTCTCATGAACGTGTAGATATATCGAGTTGAAATTTATCGCACATATTAAGGTTTACGGTTGGTTCCTTGGCGCTGCAAGAAACTTAAGCGTCTGTAAACTCGTTTGACAAAACTGCAGGGCGTACTCATCGATTCGGTCAATACAGTGCGTTGGCAACTGCCTGACGATAGTCAAACAATGTCAGCTTTCCCTTTCGAACGAACGAATGAACTCTCCCTGCGCTTTGGACGAAAACTCTTCACTGTGTTCCAGCCACCGTACCCTGCGTGGGCTCCAGCACAAGTTTAGGGGTGTGACTTCTACAGAGCACACCTCTTATGGGCCTCCAGAACGCTCAGTCGCTTCGGCATACCCAACCTGTGTCACGTTATGTCATGTCTATGTCACAACCAGACCATTAGAGACGCCCACATCGGATTTGTCCTTACTGTGTGAAACCCGTATTTGGTGGGTTTTACATTATGTCACATGACTATTTCTATTTCAAAGCTCCAGCATATTGAATATCTCTCGAAAAGGCGTCGCTGTTGATACGACTTGTAAGAAAATGAAGCGAAACATTATTTTGGTGATTAAAGAATTTCTTTATTTCGTGTTATCAAAGTGTACCGTTTCAAGGCATTAGCACATTGAAGATGCATCAAGAACGTGTCGTTCTTCGTATGATTTGTCATAATTAAATATCAGTTAATTATATGTTGGTACTTCATACATTCAAGAGTCACACCAAATTAAGCTCTATAAGCGTGGAAGATTACCGCAGTGTTAAAGGAGCCGGCACTCTATATCACTATGTCTGGTCGGGGGACTAGCCACCTTCTATAATATAAAAAAAAATTAAATTCTCGTTAATGAAATTTGAAAGGTGTTTTGTCACATCTGCACGGAACCATTGACGATTAAACGACGAAGAAAATATCAAAAGAGTGACATCTGTACAGAACTACTGACGATTAAATGACAAAGAGAAAAATATTCAAATGTCTCTGAAATCTTATGGGACTTAACTGCTAAGGTCATCAGTCCCTAAGCTTACAAACTACTGAACCTAAATTATCCTAAGGACAAATACACACACCCATGCCCGAGGGAGGACTCGAACCTCCGCCGGGACCAACCGCACAGTCCATGACTGCAGCGCCCTAGACCGCTCGGAAATGACAAAGAAACATATCAAATGAGAGAAGACAAAAAAAGTGAAGAGAGTGCAGACTTACAATGGGAAGACGGTTTAATGGAGAAATGGTTCAGGTCCTCCTTTCTCCAACTTTTTTTTAGTCACCTTTGCATTTTCTAAAAGATTCTGGGGCATTTTATTCACTAAGTAGGAGTATTTCTGTAATCGTTTAAATACACTCCTGGAAATGGAAAAAAGAACACATTGACACCGGTGTGTCAGACCCACCATACTTGCTCCGGACGCTGCGAGAGGGCTGTACAAGCAATGATCACACGCACGGCACAGCGGACACACCAGGAACCGCGGTGTTGGCCGTCGAATGGCGCTAGTTGCGCAGCATTTGTGCACCGCCGCCGTCAGTGTCAGCCAGTTTGCCGTGGCATACGGAGCTCCATCGCAGTCTTTAACACTGGTAGCATGCCGCGACAGCGTGGACGTGAACCGTGTGTGCAGTTGACGGACTTTGAGCGAGGGCGTATAGTGGGCATGCGGGAGGCCGGGTGGACGTACCGCCGAATAGCTCAACACGTGGGGCGTGAGGTCTCCACAGTACATCGATGTTGTCGCCAGTGGTCGGCGGAAGGTGCACGTGCCCGTCGACCTGGGACCGGACCGCAGCGACGCACGGATGCACGCCAATACCGTAGGGTCCTACGCAGTGCCGTAGGGGACCGCACCGCTACTTCCCAGCAAATTAGGGACACTGTTGCTCCTGGGGTATCGGCGAGGACCATTCGCAACCGTCTCCATGAAGCTGGGCTACGGTCTCGCACACCGTTAGGCCGTCTTCCGCTCACGCCCCAACGTCGTGCAGCCCGCCTCCAGTGGTGTCGCGACAGGCGTGAATGGAGGGACGAATGGAGACGTGTCGTCTTCAGCGATGAGAGTCGCTTCTGCCTTGGTGCCAATGATGGTCGTATGCGTGTTTGGCGCCGTGCAGGTGAGCGCCACAATCAGGACTGCATACGACCGAGGCGCACAGGGACAACAACCGGCATCATGGTGTGGGGAGCGATCTCCTACACTGGCCGTACACCACTGGTGATCGTCGAGGGGACACTGAATAGTGCACGGTACATCGAAACCGTCATCGAACCCATCGTTCTACCATTCCTAGACCGGCAAGGGAACTTGCTGTTCCTACAGGACAATGCACGTCCGCATGTATCCCGTGCCACCCAACGTGCTCTAGAAGGTGTAAGTCAACTACCGTGGTCAGCAAGATCTCCGGATCTGTCCCCCATTGAGCATGTTTGGGACTGGATGAAGCGTCGTCTCACGCGGTCTGCACGTCCAACACGAACGCTGGTCCAACTGAGGCGCCAGGTGGAAATGGCATGGCAAGCCGTTCCACAGGACTACATCCAGCATCTCTACGATCGTCTCCATGGGAGTATAGCAGCCTGCATTGCTGCGAAAGGTGGATATACACTGTACTAGTGCCGACATTGTGCATGCTCTGTTGCCTGTGTCTATGTGCCTGTGGTTCTGTCAGTGTGATCATGTGATGTATCTGACCCCAGGAATGTGTCAATAAAGTTTCCCCTTCCTGGGACAATGAATTCACGGTGTTTTTATTTCAATTTCCAGGAGTGTATATAGGGACAGTACTATGAAATAATATGAAATGGCATGAAAAGGTGAAATTAGTGTATGGGAAGTGTTCTGGGAAAGGTGCATTGCATGTATAAAGGTAAAGGAAACTGTGTACCGCTTGCTAGTGGGACCAGCGTGTTTTTTATGACTGTGTTTATGGCATACCGGTAAACTTTGCTTGGTACTAATTTAGAGGTCCCGGATTCGATTTCTGCTGATCATCATATATATTTATGCGTTGGGGAGGTTTAGTACAGACTCCACAAAGCCTTGTAATGCCAAATTGGAAATTGCTGGATGGAAAACAAGGAGTGAGATACCGAAGTGGCGCCAAGTAGAATGGGACCACGTGGCTTTTCAACCTGACGACATTAATTTGTTTATCAGCTTCTGGCGTTGCCGACTTACTTGTTCATCCCAATCCTAAACAAGGCAGGAAATGGAATGAAATCTGTGCATCTTAATGTTATCTCGGTGCAGTGATAGATGCATTACATTCATGGAACCGCGTAAATTCTATTTCCTCTTCAAACATTTCGGCCGTACACCTCCCGGCCATCTTCATAGTCTACAGAAAGAGCGTCTTTCGTTCACTGTAAAGATGCTCAGAAGGCGTACGGCCGAAAAATTATAACAATAAGTAAAATTTATGCGGCTGCATGACCAAAATGTAACGGATCAGAATAAAATATGTTTAGAATTTAAAATAAACTTATTTTGTTTACAAGTCAGTTCCTTTTGACACCTACTAACAATTTGAGAAATGAAATGCCATCGGGACTGTAAACAGTCAGCCTATCAACACCCAAAAAAGTGACTTCAACACTAGTCTCGTCCGCCCCTGGTAGCTGAGTGGTCAGCGCGACGGAATGTCCTGCCTAAGGGCCCGGGCTCGATTCCCGGCTGGTTCGGAGATTGTCTCCGCTCAGGGACTGGGTGTTGTGTTGTCCGCACCATCAACATTTCATCCCCATCGACAAACAAGTCGCCGAAGTGGCGTCAACTCGAAAGACCTGCACCCGGCGAACGGCCTACCCGACGGGAGGTCTTAGCCACACGACACGGCACACTAATCTCGATTCTTTCTACTTGTCACCCCTTTCTTCGTCCCAGTCTTCCCCTGCTCTCTGCCATCCACCACCACCAAGAGGTTTGCGTGGTCTGCACGTTCCTACTAGGGCTGCCTTGCTCCTGTAGCAGTTTTCCTAGACAGTGTGCCATATATGCATTACGTTTCACTGAAATTTGGCACCTTCCCTACCCTCCCCTTCCTTCCTCCTTCGACCCTCTCCCCCTCCCCTCCCCTCCAGGAGAGCTAAGGATGATCTAAGCTCACAGTTATTTTATCCACATAGGAAGTCTTATTTCGCTAGTATTGGTCTAAGACCTCCAGAGTAATGTTATATGCATCATACATTTCTATCACCACCACATTCATCGGGATTGAATATTCTCACGGTATAACTTGAGGTCCAGATCCGAAAGCAGGGTCGTTAGTTAAACACTGCACTTCGCACTTGAACCGTGTTTCTTATGAACGCCAAGGTGAAGATGGAACTGAAATGATCTCCAGGACGGAGAATGCTGCTGTTTATACAAACATAGAATATTCCAGACTGTACAAACATAACGGATATAAGAAATTTCTCGAACCTTCCAGAGACGATAAAAACTAAATAACAAATAATTTTATTGCTGGTGGTTGGGTCTGAACTGGCGACCCGCAGTTCGCCGTCCACTGACGCTAACAGCTACGTCACACAGCAAGTAACACAGCTCGATGTAATATCGTTAGGAACGTCACCACTCAGCCTGGCGACACCGAAAAATACTGACTAGACATTAATATCGTTCGTTTTCTATTGTTTACCTGTCGCCCACTTCACATCCCGATCCCACCTCTAATGGTTTTGGCCCAATGTTAGGCTGGTGCACAAACTCGCAGCGTTTTTATTTTGCATATTGGAATTCCGGTTCCCATGGGTGTATTTATCGTTTGACATTTTTTATTTGTGTTCACTGTTACTATTTGAGTTTACATTTTGTCATTTGGAGATCGTGAGTGGAGCTGTGAACACTAGAAGATGGCGTCCCAAATGGAGAAATCTGTGCATTTCCGATATAGTCTATTGTTTGAGTTCAGTAGAGGTTGACAGGAGCGGAGGCAGCCATAAATATTTGCACCGTGTACGACGATAAAACCATTGGACAGAACACGGTACGCAAATGGTTTTCTCGTTTTAAGGAGGATCGTTGTGCCATTAGAGACTTTGCACATTCAGGAAGACTTTTGAGATTTGATGGAGATAGTTTAAACGCATTAATCCACAATGACCCACGTTACTGTAATCGAGAACTGGCAAATGTGACGAACTGTGATACATCCACCATCTTGAGGCATTTGCATGCAATGCAGAAGGTTCAAAAATCGGATGTGTGGTACCACATGCTCCAAGCCAAAGTTGAGTGTTCACCTCTGCTTGCTAGTCATCAGTTGGCTCATGGACAACACCAACCATTACTATCCTATATTGTTACTGGTGACGAGAAATGTTACCTTTATGGTAACATAAGCAAAAGAAAGGAATGGCTGAGCCCAAACAAAACAGCAACTCCCCATACAAAGGCCTGCGTGCACCCACAAAAGAAAACCTTATGCATATGTTGGAACAGCGACGTTCTGGTGTACTATGAATTGCTTCCCCGAGATATAACCATCGCTGCTGACATCTATTGTCAACAACTGAGACTGAGACATCTTGCAGATGCAGTCCAAGTACAATGACTAAGAAGACCGCATGAAGCAATGCTATTCCGTTAGGGTGACAAAAAGCGCTATACAGGAGTTGGGTTGGGCAGTCACTCCGTATCCATCTTATTCACCTGATCCTGAGCCCTCAGATTTTCACCTTTTTCGCTCTCTATCGACGACCTTCGAGGAACTTCCTTGCAGAATGAAAATGCGCTCCGAACATTGCCAGATGAGTTCTTCGCCTCGAAAGCAGCTGCTTTCTGTAGTCGCGGAATCAAAACGCTACCCCACTGTTGGCAGACTGTTGCAAATAGTGCAGGAGTATATATTATTGACGAATAAAGTCTCTGTTATGTGTATCTGTTGTATTTATTAAACGTATGGAAAAACGCCGCGAACTTGTGAATCAATCCATATACGAGGTTATTATGAGTGATTGAAGCGATTTCACAGATTTACCTGCGGCTGTGTTATCTGATATGTTGTCACAGGGTCTGAACACGCGTAGAAAACGCAATAAGTTTTTTTTTGGCGTAATATAAGTGCTCCATATGTGCCACCCTACTGATTCTCCAGATGCCAAGTCGATAAACAAGTTCTTCACACAAACGGCATAGCGTCTCCCTATCATTCTGTTCAAAACCACTGTTGATGCGAGCTCGCAGTTCTGGTTGGTCTGTTGGTGGAGGAATCGTAAACACACTGTCCTACAGAAAGAAATCATATGGCGTTAGGTCAGGAGGGCGTGGAGGCCGTGATATGAATTGCTGATCATCAGCATCACTACGCTTCCTCAGTTTGCTGTTTAAAAACTCACGAGAAACAAGATGGAAGTGGGGTTGAACACCATCCTGTTGATAGAAGAAGTCCACTGTCGGTCTCCAGTTGTGGCATTAGCCAATTTTGCAGTGTTTATAGATACACTTGTACTGTAACGGTCATTTTCCCGAACAAAATGGAATTGTAAACTTTAAACTGTGAGACTGCACAGAACACATTAACTTTTGGTGCATCTCGAATGTGCTGCCTGATAGAGTGAGGATTCTATATCCCCAGATTCACATATTGTGCCTTTTCACTGCACCTTTCACGAAAAAATGTTTCTTCATCACTGGAGATGAGTTTCTCATAAATCTCATCCTCTTCCATGAGCAGTTGCAACTGTGCCGAAAATTCAGAACGCGTGACTTTGTCATAAGCAGTCAGGGCTTGTAGCAATTGCAAGCGGCAAGGCTTCAGCTTCTGTCGTTTCCTTAAGATCTTCCAAATGGTCGGTGATGGTATGTTCAGTTCTTTCTTTGCTCTGTTCGTCGACTTCTGTGCACTACGTGAGAAAGTCCCCTGCAGTTCGTCAACCATTTCATCACTCACTGCAGGCCGACACGGTGATTTCCCCTTGGTAGAGGCATCCTGAAACTTTAAACTGCGCATAACATCGTCGAATGGAGTTGGCAGCTGGTGGATCTCTGATGGTGTTCGTTCTAAAGCATCGCTGCCGCATTACGACAGACTGATGTGGATGCGTTTCAGGCACAACGTACGCTTTCTCAGCGCCTTTTACCGTCTTGCCTAACTGCTCGTTGCTACGCTCCCGTGGCAGAAATACGAAGTGTGGGTGCAACAATACAAAACGGACTTTTTTTGTGAACGTTGAGTTTTCTGACAATATGTCAATTATTGCAGCTACAGTGAATTCCTGAAATTGCTTCAGTCATTTATGATTACCCTGTATTTTTCCAAAGAGTATCTTATATTTGTAGCAGTTTCTTTGAAATTGGTTCAGACATTCCAGACTTGTTCTGGAACTCCCCCTTCCCTCCCCTCAACCCCCCACCCCCCCACACACCTGCCCATTTATATGTATGTGTATTGATTGACGTTATTACTAATGACAACAGAGATGGAAACAATTCAATAAATCAAAGATCCGCTGCTGGAATTGTAGTGGGTCTTTATAACCCCAGTGAAAATGTAATGCCTTGGCTCAGAGATTTTCAACAAGATTTTTTTTAGAAATAAATGTTAGATTGTTTTTGTCAAGCTTAGAGGACCTGTATTCCAACAACACTGTGCACAACGGCCGTCCTGCCAGCACTGTACCGTGAGTACAAAGTGAGCATCCCATTTCCCCCTTGTACCTTCGTGTAGGTTGTATGCAACCAGTCGCTTTTTGAATTTGATACGATTGATTGTATCACTGACTACTTTTCGAGCCACTGCCGACTCATCATCAGATGGAGATGCTGCAGGAAAATTATTCTCTGGATCACGTTGTTGTCGAGTAGCAGGCATTTTCGTTACTGTCGTATTCACCAAATACATTCGGTGTCAAAAACAAATAGATGGCAGGAAGATAACCACCTACCACCAAAAGTAGTTGGTGTTAAGGAAGAGGAAGGAAGATTAGGATTTAACCTCCCGTCAACAGCGAGGTCATTAGAGACTGAGCACAAACTGGCATTGATTTAAGGACGGGGAAGGAAGTTGGCCGATCCTCTTGAAAGGGACCATCTCGGCATTTACATGGAGTGATTTAGTGAAATCACGGAAAACCTAAATCAGGATGGCCGGAAGCGGGTTTGAACCGTCGTCCTCCCTGATACGAGGCCAGTGCGCCAGCCACTGCGCCACCTCGCTCGGTGCTGCTGTTCAAGAGGCGGCCACCTTGTACATGGCGACTGTACTCTCTTGTGACAGGATTAGGCAATCTGTGGGAAAAAGTGTGCCAACACACATTATCAACAGTTAACAATAATTCATTAGTATAAATAATCACTACTTAATAATTTGAGTGTGATAATGTTGCGTGGCAATGTAGTTAAATGTTCACTTGCACTGACCAACCCTTGAACACTGGTCTGGATTCAGTGAACGGTAGCTAATACAATAAACTCTACAATGCCCAGCTGGACTTTTCTGGACCGAGACCGAAGAAAATTCCTCAGGCTGTCTTTATGCACAGTGTTGACACTGTCTAACTAAGTGCCTGAGTGGAGATGTGCGTGCTCATCTTGTACCCGTGTTTGGCGGGTGGATGTCCACACAGTCGGTGTTGTATGCGTCCCGAGGCCTACGAGAAAGACAGGCCGCGGCGCGTACGTCACGAAGGTAGTCCTGTGCTCGCTCGCTCGCTCAAATCAGCAGACAAATTAGGTTTCTACACCTGTTAACTCGTAACTGAGCGTGTTCGTACAAACGAAAACTGAATATTCCACTGGAATCCGCTATTATGGAATCTTACTATTATTAGTCCTATAATGATGGGAAGTCCATGGGCCTACTTTATAATTTGTTACGGCTGTACTGGCGTACAATAAAAAAATCATGCTAAAATGATTATCAGTTGCTTAAGGCACCACTTCCAGCATGTAATGAATACTGTTAAGCAGAAGAGACTAAATGCTATAAACACGCCGTTATACCATTTATATCGAGTACTGATCTTGAATTAAATTTTGCTGTAGTACTGTTAATCACTAAGAGTTCATAATAGCAGATTCCAGTGGAAGATGCAATTCTCGATAGTACTTACACGCCCAGCTGCGAGTTAACAGATGTAGAAACGCATTTTGTCTGCTGAGGTGAGCGAGCGAGCGAGTTCAGGTCTATCTTCGTGACGTACGCGCCGCGGCCTGTCTTTCTCGTGGGCCTCGTATGCGTCCTCTATGACGTCTGAACATAACTGTGTCGCATTTCTCTGCAGCTATTTCTAACTTAACAAGTAATTTCCTTACTCAAATATATGCTGCATCATGGTGAAATGCAACAGGGTGTAACAGTTAATAGCAATATCAAGAAGATTATTATTCGGAAAATGTACCTAAGATGTATATTTGTACTTTACATAAATACTAACGAAAAGCTAGTTTCACTTCTTGTGAACGGTATGCTGGGGTTACAAAATGAAATTTGCTAATCTTTCTATGTTCAGGTGTCTACACTCCTGGAAATTGAAATAAGAACACCGTGAATTCATTGTCCCAGGAAGGGGAAACTTTATTGACACATTCCTGGGGTCAGATACATCACATGATCACACTGACAGAACCACAGGCACATAGACACAGGCAACAGAGCATGCACAATGTCGGCACTAGTACAGTGTATATCCACCTTTCGCAGCAATGCAGGCTGCTATTCTCCCATGGAGACGATCGTAGAGATGCTGGATGTAGTCCTGTGGAACGGCTTGCCATGCCATTTCCACCTGGCGCCTCAGTTGGACCAGCGTTCGTGCTGGACGTGCAGACCGCGTGAGACGACGCTTCATCCAGTCCCAAACATGCTCAATGGGGGACAGATCCGGAGATCTTGCTGGCCAGGGTAGTTGACTTACACCTTCTAGAGCACGTTGGGTGGCACGGGATACATGCGGACGTGCATTGTCCTGTTGGAACAGCAAGTTCCCTTGCCGGTCTAGGAATGGTAGAACGATGGGTTTGATGACGGTTTGGATGTACCGTGCACTATTCAGTGTCCCCTCGACGATCACCAGTGGTGTACGGCCAGTGTAGGAGATCGCTCCCCACACCATGATGCCGGGTGTTGGCCCTGTGTGCCTCGGTCGTATCCAGTCCTGATTGTGGCGCTCACCTGCACGGCGCCAAACACGCATACGACCATCATTGGCACCAAGGCAGAAGCGACTCTCATCGCTGAAGACGACACGTCTCCATTCGTCCCTCCATTCACGCCTGTCGCGACACCACTGTAGGCGGGCTGCATGATGTTGGGGCGTGAGCGGAAGACGGCCTAACGGTGTGCGGGACCGTAGCCCAGCTTCATGGAGACGGTTGCGAATGGTCCTCGCCGATACCCCAGGAGCAACAGTGTCCCTAATTTGCTGGGAAGTGGCGGTGCGGTCCCCTACGGCACTGCGTAGGATCCTACGGTCTTGGCGTGCATCCGTGCGTCGCTGCGGTCCGGTCTCAGGTCGACGGGCACGTGCACCTTCCGCCGGCTACTGGCGACAACATCGATGTACTGTGGAGACCTCACGCCCCACGTGTTGAGCAATTCGGCGGTACGTCCACCCGGCCTCCCGCATGCCCACTATACGCCCTCGCTCAAAGTCCGTCAACTGCACATACGGTTCACGTCCACGCTGTCGCGGCATGCTACCAGTGTTAAAGACTGCGATGGAGCTCCGTATGCCACGGCAAACTGGCTGACACTGACGGCGGCGGTGCACAAATGCTGCGCAGCTTGCGCCATTCGACGGCCAACACCGCGGTTCCTGGTGTGTCCGCTGTGCCGTGCGTGTGATCATTGCTTGTACAGCCCTCTCGCAGTGTCCGGAGCAAGTATAGTGGGTCTGACACACCGGTGTCAATGTGTTCTTTTTTCCATTTCCAGGAGTGTATTAGTAACTGTCAAACCAGAGCATAGACGTAATCAAATTAATGAAAATATAATAAACTGGGCTTTGAAATAAGTAGGTAGATGAAATAATAGTAAGATATTGCAGTGCCTGCGATTTCTGAATTACAATACAATGTTTCTTTGTACATGCATGCATGTCCAAAAGAACAGGCACTGCAGTGACTACAACCGTTATGAAATACATTTCATGTATTCGCAGTTGCGAATATGGACAACCGTCGGCTGTATAATGGTACGACGACAGTGAAATTTTGTGCCGGAGCGGAACTCGAACCCGCATTTCTCGCTTATCGCGAGCGGTCGCCTTACCATCATGCTACCCGAGCACGACTCACTGCCAGACCCAGAGTTCCGTATGTCGTCAACCACCTGTCTGCAACCTGTCCTCGTACAAGCATTATGTACATTCCTGTAGAGGCGAGACATTTTACTTGAAAGTCGCTGGAAACCAGGGTTTGAATGCCGGTCTGGCACAAATTTGCACTAACGTCATTCCATTATACAGCTCATGGTTGTCCATATTGGCAGTTGCAAATACATTTCATGTATTTCATAACGGCTGTAGTCACAGCAGTGCCTGTTCCTTTGACCATGTATGCATACATGTCCAAAGGAAGATTGTATTGTAATTTGAAATACACTCCTGGAAATGGAAAAAAGAACACATTGACACCGGTGTGTCAGACCCACCATACTTGCTCCGGACACTGCGAGAGGGCTGTACAAGCAATGATCACACGCACGGCACAGCGGACACACCAGGAACCGCGGTGTTGGCCGTCGAATGGCGCTAGCTGCGCAGTATTTGTGCATCGCCGCCGTCAGTGTCAGCCAGTTTGCCGTGGCATACGGAGCTCCATCGCAGTCTTTAACACTGGTAGCATGCCGCAACAGCGTGGACGTGAACCGTATGTGCAGTTGACGGACTTTGAGCGAGGGCGTATAGTGGGCATGCGGGAGGCCGGGTGGACGTACCGCCGAATTGCTCAACACGTGGGGCGTGAGGTCTCCACAGTACATCGATGTTGTCGCCAGTGGTCGGCGGAAGGTGCACGTGCCCGTCGACCTGGGACCGGACCGCAGCGACGCACGGATGCACGCCAAGACCGTAGGATCCTACGCAGTGCCGTAGGGGACCGCACCGCCACTTCCCAGCAAATTAGGGACACTGTTGCTCCTGGGGTATCGGCGAGGACCATTCGCAACCGTCTTCATGAAGCTGGGCTACGGTCCCGCACACCGTTAGGCCGTCTTCCGCTCACGCCCCAACATCATGCAGCCCGCCTCCAGTGGTGTCGCGACAGGCGTGAATGGAGGGACGAATGGAGACGTGTCGTCTTCAGCGATGAGAGTCGCTTCTGCCTTAGTGCCAATGATGGTCGTATGCGTGTTTGGCGCCGTGCAGGTGAGCGCCACAATCAGGACTGCATACGACCGAGGCACACAGGGCCAACACCTGGCATCATGGTGTGGGGAGCGATCTCCTACACTGGCCGTACACCACTGGTGATCGTCGAGGGGACACTGAATAGTGCACGGTACATCCAAACCGTCATCGAACCCATCGTTCTACCATTCCTAGACCGGCAAGGGAACTTGCTGTTCCTACAGGACAATGCACGTCCGCATGTATCCCGTGCCACCCAACGTGCTCTAGAAGGTGTAAGTCAACTACCCTGGCCAGCAAGATCTCCGGATCTGTCCCCCATTGAGCATGTTTGGGACTGGATGAATCGTCGTCTCACGCGGTCTGCACGTCCAGCACGAACGCTGGTCCAACTGAGGCGCCAGGTGGAAATGGCATGGCAAGCCGTTTCACAGGACTACATCCAGCATCTCTACGATCGTCTCCATGGGAGAATAGCAGCCTGCATTGCTGCGAAAGGTGGATATACACTGTACTAGTGCCGACATTGTGCATGCTCTGTTGCCTGTGTCTATGTGCCTGTGGTTCTGTCAGTGTGATCATGTGATGTATCTGACCCCAGGAATGTGTCAATAAAGTTTCCCCTTCCTGGGACAATTAATTCACGGTGTTCTTATTTCAATTTCCAGGAGTGTAGCACAGTAACTGCAATATCGTATTTACCTGCCGACACGAGGCAAGTAACTTTCAAGTAAAATGTCTCGTCACTAAGGGATTCTACATAATGGATCTACAAGTACAGGTTGCGGACACGTGGTTGATGACATATGGAAGTTTGGGTGTGGCAGTGAGTCTTGCTCGGGTAGCCTAATGGTTCAAAATGGATGAAATGGCTCTGAGCACTATTGGAGTTAACATCTGAGGTCATCTGTCCCCTAGAACTTAGAACTACTTAAACCTAACTAACTTAAAGACATCACACACATCCATGACCGTCGCAGGATTCGAATCTGCGACCGTAGCGGCAGCGTGGTTCCAGACTGAAGCGCTTAGAACCGCTCGGTCACACCGGCCGGCTAACCTAATGGTAAGATGACCGCTTCCGATAAGCGAGAAATCCGGGTTCAGGTCCCGGCCGGAACAGATTTTCACTGTCGTCACTCCATACTACAAGTGATACTTGTCCATATTCGGAATTGCGAATACATTTCATGGGCAATACGTATGATACAATGTTTATGTAAGCCTGTAAATGATGCAACCTGACATCATAGGTTAAAGTACGCAACTATTAACACTCTTCATAGGAAGGGGTATTTAACTGTGGTCCAATTCTTTTACTGACATCTTTTTCCAAAATATTTAAAAACTATCATACACAAGAGTAGTCTCACATTTCAGTAGAAACAACTTATTTAGTACATCACATTTTGGATTGAAGAAGGGTTGCTGAACTGAGAATACTGTTTATACATTCATTCACTAAGTTTTACAAGCCTTAAATAATAGAATATCGCCAGTTCGCATTTTTGTCATTTCTTAAAGGCGTTTACTTGTGTAGATCATGGCACTCTCACAGGAAGACCCAAGTTTTATAGAACTGATGGTTTTACAGACAGATATCGTTTTTAGCAAACAGGCGGTAATAGAGTTGTGCTGAATAATTCAAACAATGTTGGAAGGGTAAGAAATCTTAGTGACGGGGGAAAAATCAAAAAGGGAGTCCTACTGGGTTAAATTTTGGGCCCACTACTATTCCCTTAATATGTAAATGAATTTCCACTTAACATTCAACAAGCAAAATTCGTACCTTTTTCAGACAATACTAGCGTTATAATAAATGTGATTAGAGAGAAAACAACAGAAGAGATTGTTAATTATGTGTTTCAAAATATTATTACATGGTACTCTGAAAATGGAATTAACGAAAATTTTGAAAATATAAGCTACATTCAGTCCCATATAGCAAATAAAGTACGATTGCATATGTATATCTACTTATACAGCGATATGTTGCAAAACAACAGAGAAGAGCATGATGGCGTATTCTCCCTGTTATACCACTGACAGGGTTTCTTCCCATTCCATTCACGTTTAGAGGGCGAGAAGAAAGATTTTGTATGGTTCCTGCTGGGTTTTGACAATGGATTTGATATGAAAGTAAGTAATTAAAAAAAGTGTGCCCTCTTAAATACTGGATTTAGACCTGTGAGTTAAACTGGTACATGATCTGACAACAAAATTTGTATAATATTACCTAGACAGGAAATGTTTACTTTGAACAACGATTTGCAATGCATTAAGCAAATGGAAACTCTAATTTATATGAAACTGAATAATAATCATTATAAACATCTCATTAAGCATGAAAATCAGTAAAGCAAAATGGCATATAGCCCAATTTTGTACAATGGGCATGTGGATCCAGTCTACAGAAGACATCAGATAGTCACACTTCCTACAGAATTAAGGACTGCGACCCTACCAGCTGCGAAATATCCAAACCTTATCTTTAGTGCTGAAAAATCATCCATAGAAAAGCGAAGTATAGTGTTCACAGTGACTGACTCTAATTTTAATATTAGTTACAGCAATAATTCTATAAAAATTGTACTAACTGCTTAAGGCATGTAGTATGCTTCACATCGAGTGATTTTATACTGAATGTTAAGTATAAGTTGCCATAAACTCAACTAAACAGGAAAATGGTGCAATTAAAAGTCGATTTTAAAAATGTCTGTACTACTATATAAAGGCAAGTTGCAGTTTAAAGTTCTTACGAATAATGTGAGAAAGTTCTTGACCAATTTACATCAAATTTCTACATGAATGGTCATAGATTATAATGGGAAAGGTTTTTAGCTAAACTCTCAGAATGTTCTTGACTGGTTTGCTTCATATCTTTACATAATACTCTAATAATTGTTTGGAAAGACATAGCCTACAACTTTTTTAAATGTACATGGTATATAAATATGTATATAAAATCTGTACTTCTATATGAAGACAAGTTGTAGTTCAACATTGTTACCAAAAATCTCGAAATGTTATATGACCAATTTACTTCAAAATTTTACACGTTACACTAACAAACATTTGGACAGACATTGACTAAACATTTTTAAAAATATATGTTGTTAACAAATATGTATGCTCTACATAAATGGGAAAGGCAGTTTGCAAAAATCGCAAAATGTTCTTGTCAAAATTAATTCATATTTTCACATGATACTATATATATATATATATATATATATATATATATATATATATATATATATATAAGGGAAATACCGTTAGCAAAATTTTCCAAAGGTTCTTGACTGATTTACATCAAATTTTTAAACGATAATCTTATAAACATTCAGACAGATATAAACTACATATTTTTAATATATGTGGTATACAAATATATACTACCTAAAGGGGATATGTAACTAGTGGAAAATTCGAACTGTTCCTGACTGATTTATTTCAAATTTTTACGCGATACTGTAATAAACGTTCAGACAGACATAGGGTATATATTTATAATACATAAAAATATTTATAATATGTTACAAAAAATTTCGAAAGTTTCTTGAGCAGCTTACTTCTCATTTTCACACAATGCTTTAATAAACATTGAGTTGGGGACAGCCCATAAGTTTTTTAGGTATATGTACCATATACATACATATATCTATCTGAACTTACTGTACAAGATCAGCAATTAATTGATTTTGTTACCAAAAATCATAAAAAGCCAGCAGATTCACTTCAAATTTTTTAAGATACTCTAATAAATAGTAAGAGACATAGGCTACACATTTTTATAATATATATGGTACATAAATATGTATGTAATAATAGAAGAGAAATTTATTAGTAAATATCTCAGAAAGTTCCTGGCCAATCTGTTTCCTATTTTTCACGAGATACTGAGAGAAAGATTTGGGCAAATATTAGCTGTGTATTTTATAAATATGTGTAATATATAAGTATATATTTAATTTATAAAGAGCTAAAAATGTTGGCAAAAATCTCAACAAGTTATTAGCCATTTTACTTCAAATTATTATATGATACTCTACTAACACTCAGACAGACATAGACAAAATACTTTTCAAACTAGAATGCACAGATTTTGCGTTAAATGCCTCTGCAAGAAAGAAAATGTGCTGTGAATGTGTGATTATGGTTTCTTTCTCACTGTCAATTTTAATTAAAATATCAGGATATTTAAACCATTAGAAGATTTGTTTATTCCACATATATTCTTTTTCATTGTATATAACTTTAAACGAAAATTATATTTAGTAGTGTGTTTGGGGAGGCACTTGTGTGGTGGCGAGGTTAACATGAGGTCCTGCTTGTCTTCACTGCAGTCAGTTTTAAGAGGAATGTTCTATTTACAGCTTATCGAGTTATGATTAGAATACTCTATAGAATCTGAATTATTCAAAACTTTGCAGTCATACTAGTTCACAGGTTAAAAGTATGAGAAATACAATAATTGAAGCTATCATCCTGACAGATCCAGCAACTGGAGAGATCTCTCGTGTACTTCTTGTATTCATGATCTTAACCAATTTACCCATTCATTTTCAGTTAGTTCATTTTTCAGTGGAGGTTTTGTTTGCAATAACAATGAATGTGGCTTAAGGTCAAAGAGAGAGAGAGAGAGAGAGAGAGAGAGAGAAAGGAAGAGGAAATGGAAAGAGAGAGGCAGGGGGAGACAATGGCAAACAGAGGGAGGAAGAGGAGGAGATGGATAAAGAGAAGGAGAGGAGGAGATGCACAGAAAAATGGCTGAAGAGGAGATCATGATGTGTATACAATTCCCTTACATATTTTAACAATTTCAAAGCATGGCCAGGTTCGCTAGTTTGAATATAGGTCCAGATAATTGTCTAGAAAAGTAGTTGACCTGTCATGTCACTCGTAACATCAACAGTATGTGCCACACAGAGTTCTAATGTGGGCGAAATCAAACAAAACGAAATCTGTAAATGCCACAAAGCATAGTCAAGGGCTCGTGGGTGGGGAATGCGACGAAATGTGGGTGGTTTAGTTACGAACAGATTCAGTATCAAAACCTGCTGCTCGTAATAAAGCACAAAGGTCTGACCTGTACGTGGGAGACACGCTTTCAGCTGACGAAAGTTTACATTTTAAACTTCACAGTGCAAACAAAGAAATTAGTTATGTGGGAGCTACACGTTCACTGTGAAATCATATCCCTGCACACAGCCAAACTGCGTCTTGCTAGCGCGCCGCGCGGCAAACAGCTGGCTGCGCCATTAGAATCCCAAGAAGGACCTCACGCTAACCTCGGCACCACACAAGTGCCTCCTCAAAACACGCGATCCAGAAATTGCCACGAGGCTGGCAGTGACCTGGTTGGTCAGCTCAGCGGAAACTCGAGGAATACTTCCTAAATATCTCACTGAATGACGCAAAGATCAACTGTGTTGTTTGCAGCCGGTAACTAGGTACAGAATAGTATCTTCCCAGCAGACTTGCGTTAACTAATAAGAAATTAATTGAACAGTGGAAGCAGGACTAATTACTGAAATATAACAGCGCGCTTGAATGTCTTTCCGTTCTGTATTTCGCCTGTTCTTGTCCTCGTTCCCTTGAGAGGCACCCACATGCCTTGCTCATACTGTGGCATCAAGCAGTCAGGCCTGCAAGATGAGTGGTCTGCCAAGCGAGTGGATTCATTCTTATTTATCGAGTAACATGAACTCTCGTACTCACAATGAAGTTACAAATTATCCTCCTGTATGAATAATACGCAACGGAAACGCACATCTGACTATCAGTAATTTACAGAACTCTGACTGTTCACTACACACTGGAAATACCACATTTTCTTTCCTTTTTTTTTTATTTAACGGCTTTTATCAACACGTGGCCATCGCACTGATTATGAGTGGCGCACACATTATAAATTCTGGATATAATGACAACATACAATTCGAAGGAAAAGGCCACCAATCTTTTTCTTTTCACTGTCTTATTTATTCCGATAAATTCTATAACCTAAACACACAAATTCTATAACCTACAACAATAACACGTGAGAAATTCCGCCCAGTGGGCATGGCTTTACATTGGTGAATCTCTATCTTATGGTCTCGTAATTATTTAACGCTACAGTGCACTTTCTGGATAGGATGGTGGATCTTTTGCTATATCTCACACTTCGACTCTCACAACCATCATCACGAAACTTTCCTCCAGACTGAGCGGTACAAAAGGAACATGCATACCCACTACCTCTGAAACTACCTTGCTACTCTCCCATGCAAACCACGCATACTTAAATTACATGACATACACCACACTGCAACATGAAATACAAGACAGGGAATAGTCACAACATTATCACTTTCAGCTTTCCCACTTCAATTAATATTTATCCCAGTTTCACACGACACTGCCCCACTTCGTAATTCTACTTTCCTACTATGAACTCTGGAGATATATGCACGTCTTCCCGTGCAATGCAAGCCAAGTGGCGTTGCTGGATAGACGGCTGACTCACCTTGTTTCTCTCTCAGAGTGTTATAGTTTGAATCAAGCGTCATACGGAAACATATCTCGCAAAGTAATATTAAGAACATATTCATCACACACACGAGTCCTCAACTGATACCATGGACGAGTACTTCTCTTTATCCTTTGTCTCATACACAGATTGAGACTCACACAGTACTCACCACGTGGAAATATTCGCCTCTAATTTCAAGTCCTGCACACGCTATTTCTTAAATATTTCAACTTATAGTACACACGCTAGTAATTCAGCTTAACTTAAGCACATGGAAGTATTTCAACTTATTGCTACACGTGGTTTCATTGTGACCATTGGTCACTTCCGAAGATTACTACGATCCCATTAATATTACCTGCCTGACATTTAATTCTCCCCACGAAAGTTCCTGAAATAGAGAAATTATTATTTCAAACTACTCTTAAATATTCCACATGCATACTATGTCTCCACTCTTTTGTCTTTACGGAGCACAACTAAGACAGGTCTTAACAGCACAAGATCCAGCGGCAGAGTGCTGAAACATGTCCGTTCTTCAGGTCCTCTCGCACCTCTGCCGAAGTGGGGGAGCATCTTGCTACTGCATTGGTCAGCCACATTTCAGGATCTCAAAGCTCAGGTAAATTTCATCTCTTTGTTCCCACCAAAGGTGGCCAAAGGATCGTCTCAAAGATGATCATATATTCACATTCACTATCTGCGGTTAGCAGACGACCATACATTCATTCATTTCACAGATCTCACCAAACTGGATGTAGGGATTTATTTTGAGGGAGTGCACATGTGATCAATTAAATACATAAATTGTCATTCTTTCCCACACTGGTATCCGGCTTCGCTGTATTAATTGAAATTGAGTTATTTTACAAAAAAAAATGTGTTGTTCTGACAAAAATAATGAAGTATGTTGTACCTATTTTCAATGTCGGGCGGTCCTGTACCCTTTCACCCTGTGTGAGCGATCTTCTTCGGAATTTCTTACTCCTATGGGGCAGAAAACCTATGATCATTCGTGCTGCTTGTCTCTGAATACTTTCAATATCCCTGTTAACGATGTTTGGTAGGTATCTCACAGACCTGAGCGATATCCTAGGATGCTTTGTAATTAACACTTGAACTGTGTATACAGCGTGAGTCATCAGTTGCTCATAATCACCAAACTGAAATACATACACTTTGATACAATGTAATGGAATGATAAATATGCTTCTTACTTTTTTGTCTTGATGTATGGCAGCTAGTCGTCCTTCAAGAAATAATATACTGCCACTCTTAACCAATGACAGTTTCGCTTCCACTGTGGCACGGACCACTTGTTCACTGTTTCGACTCAATAGATACGTCACAGTTATTCTGTCGCAAAGTCAAAATCGCTGGTAGGCACTGTTAAAATAAAATAGATGAGAATGTGTTGTCAACATGAACATTTATATTATACGCAACATGCGACCTGCCCCAGCTTTTTATGGGTAGCATTAAGTATCTATTTGGACGGCTTCCTGGCTTTGCGGTAATTTCGTTTATAGTCCACCGTTTCGAGTCATAACTAAAATTCGGACCACCGCGAGCACGCAGAAGTGCCGCAACACGACATGGCATGGACTCGACGAATGTCTGAAGTAGTGCTGGAGGGAACTGACACCATAAATCCTGCAGGGCTGTCCATAAATCAGTAAGAGTACAAGGGATGGACATCTCTTCTGAACACCACGTTGAAAGGAATCCTAGATATGCTCAATAATATTCATGTCTGTGGAGTTTGGTGGCCAGCAGAAGTATTTAAACTCGGAAGGGTGTTCCTGGAGCCACTCTGTAGTAATTCTAGACGTGTGGGGTGTCGCATGGTCCTGCTGGAATTGCCCAAGTCCGTCGGAATAGACAGTGCGCATGAATCGCTGCGGGTGATCAGATAGAATAGTTACGTACATGTCACCTGTCAGAGCCGTATGGTGATGTATCAGACGTCCTATATCACTCTAACTGCACACGCCCCACACCATTACAGAGCCTCCGCCAACTTAAACATTCCCCTGCTGACATGCAGGGTCCATGGATTCATGAGGTTGTCTCCATACCCGTACACGTCCATTCTCTCGATACGATTTGAAACGAGACTTGTCCAAACAAGCAACATGTTTCTAATGATCAACAGTCCAATGTCGGCGTAGACGGGCCCAGGCGAGGAGTAAAGCTTTGCGTCCTGTAATCATCAAGAGTACACGAGTGGCCTTCGGCTCCGAAAACCCATATCGATGATGTGTCGTTGAATGGTACGCACGCTGACACTTGTTGATGGCCCAGGATTGAAATCTGCAGCAATTTGGGTAAGGGTTGCACTTCTGTCACGTTGAACTATTCTCTTCAGTCATCGTTTGTCCCGTTCTTGCAGGATCTTTTCCCGACCGCAGCGATGTCGGAGATCTGATGTTTTATCGGATTCCTGACATTCGAGGTACACTCATGAAATGGTCGTACGGAGAAATCTCCACGTCATAGCTACCTCGGAGATGCTGTGTACCAACACTCGTGCGCCGGCTATAACACCACGTTCGAACTCATTTAAATCTTGATAACCTGCCCTTGTAGCAGCATTAATCAATCTAACAGCTGCGCCAGACACGTCTTATATAGTCGTTGTTGACCTCAGCGCCGTATTCTGCCTGTGTACATATCTCTGTACTTGAATACGCATTCCTATACCAGTTTCTTTGACGCTTCAATGTATAACTTAAACGATTAAGCAGTGTTATATGTTTCATAATTAATTGGCGAATGGAGTGACATCTTATGGCAGTAATTGGAGCTGCGAGCTACTGCGAAATCCGGCCCTCCCGGCTATAGCTCCAGTTCGGTGCGAACTACATTTTCTGTCTGGCCTTTCCCCGCATTTCCCTTCGTATTCCTTAAACATTAACCCTACACGAAAAATGTGTCATTATCAGGCTAATATCAGGCGAATCATGCAAGACAATATGTTTCGGATGTCAGCGGCAGCTCGCGCTGGCCTCTCACGCCACTCTGGCACTGCACCGCCGTGGTCTGACACATACCTACTGTGTCCACAAACCTTGTTCATCAACCAGTCTATCTATCAGTGAAACCAATATTGAAATTCCTATGATGGCTCCTGAGGTGAACCTGAATATACAGACACAAATCGTGACAGAGAGGACTTTAATTAATATAATTAATGTCAAATAAAGACATGGTTGGAGACAGTGGCTGTTATATCGAATACAATGTTGATGATGTATGGCAACCACCTGCAAAGAGGTTTTAGGTTACTTTATTCAAAAAATACCATTACCAATTTCGAATTTATGAAAATAATTATCAGAGAGCTTTCATGCTCTCGTCAAAACATGTGCTGTAGTGACTTTCTGGTTCGCCCCAAGCAGCTGAGTGGTCAGCGCAACGAAATGTCATACCTAACGGCCCGGGATCGATTCCCGGCTGGGTCGGAGATTTTCTCCGCTCAGGGACTGGGTGTTGTGTTGTTCTTATCATCATATTTTCATCCCCATCGACACGCAAGTCGCCGAAGTGGCATCAACTCGAAAGACTTGCACCAGGCGACAGGTTTACCCGACGGGAGACCCTAGCCACACGGCATTTCCATTATTGGCTTACTGGTGAGCTGCCCCTAGGATAAACTATAGTTCACAGTTACAAACGTGTATAAAGACGTCTGCACGACATAGTTGTTCAGGAATGCAGCTTAGGTGAAATGTCTGTCTGTAGCATTTATTTCAACGATTTCCTTCCAAAGAATCATATTTGGAATGTTTTGTGTATATCTGTTATCACATACATCGGTTTGTGTTACTGTACAGTTTCGTTTGATCGAAAAACGAATTGCCCATATGCACCACATGTTTTCATTCACAACGTATGAAAACAGAGTTTACAAAGTGTATGAGTATCAAAGATGGTACAATACAACGATACAAAGATATGGCATTTTTGGGAAAGGAAGAGTAAATTACTATTGCGTTTAACTAAAAAAATATTTTTTATATTATATGTTGGGCATTGAATACAGAAAAATAAATGATATTCTGTAAATCACAGAGTTACAAACTTATTTTGTAAAACAATAGAGAAACAATGTGCATAAGAAAGTGTGTGAAACCCTTATGTTCCATTTCAACAGTGATGATCACAGGACACTAAAATTTATTTATGTTTAGCGCCATAAATAACACTGGCTATTACAGATACATACAATATTATAAGATTTGTTACCTGACCTGCAGATTGGTGTAGAAACAAGTGTCGCTGGGATACTATCTGACATCTACATCAACCATACAGAAGAAATATACTTCTCGACTAATCAACAAATCACAAACAACGTAATATACCTCAAAGATATGTTGATGTCACAATCTTGTTTTTTGATGATGCAGACAGCACAACTGATGCATTGGCAGCAGAACTTAGCAAAATGGATGCAAATATTAAATTCGTAGTTGAGCACAAAAAAAAGAGATAAATTTTCTCGATCGTAATGTACTCCACAAACATTAACTTAAAATCTATAGAACACCAACCGCCACAGCATTGGCAACTCATCATGCCATCCCACCCTACACAAAATGTCATGTTTCAGAGCCACTGACACCGACTGCAAAAATTAGTTATGAGTCATGCAGATCAAGAGAATGAAATCACTGTAATTAAAACAGTTTCTCATAACAATGGATATTATCATATAATTATAGACAAACTCCCCAACAAAATAAAAACAAAATGAGCAGCTCACATGACATTCACTCTGAAACAAATCACCCTTCCACAGAAGCCAGATCTAAATATACTGCTGTCCCATACATAGGTTTATAATCATGCAAAATAGCAAACTTATTTAAAAAGAAGAATATTAAAATCAGCTTCTCTATTAATAATAAATTGTAGCAAAAAGAGATCCATGATGTAAAAACTTCCAAAGTCCGCTACAGTAAATTTGGAATGTACAAGCTCCATTATGATTTGTGCCCAAAATTCTACACTGGTCAGACAGGCAGAAGTTTAAGATTATATGCAAAGAACAACGTGATGCTTTCAGGGTTGGCAACTTGAACAAATCTACGGTTGCAGCTCACATTGCTGAAGTTAACCATTCAGTGAGAAACATGGAGAGAAACATGAAAACACTGCATTTAGCAGAAAAAGGAGCCACAATGAATCTGACAGAAGAAATCGAAATACACACAGACAAACGCACTTCCCCTGATAATACCCTTAATGAGCAGACTAAGCTGGCTAACAGTCCTTTCCTGAAAAATTTCCAGAAATTACCTTCCACATTCACATATTCCATTAAATAATGTTTCTACTCCTATCCGCATATCAAGTACCAAATCTTATTGCATGTATCTACAATAGTCAATATCACTCACTGCACTAAACATAAATAAATGTTAATGTACTATCATCGGCACTGTTCAGATAGCACATAAGAATTTCACATACTTTCTTATCCATATTTGTTTCTCTCTCGTTTAAGTTTGTAATGCTGTAGATCACTAAATCCCATTTATCTGTCCGTATTTAATTCCCTACATGTAGTGTAAAATATTTTGTTTTCAATTTAACAGAACGGTAATTTACGGTTCCTTTCTCGAAATGCTGTATCTTTGCATCTTGGTATCACAGCATCTTTGACGCTCATGTATTTTGTAAATTGTGTATTAGTTTTCATATTTTGTGAGTCAAAACATGTGGTGCATGTTGCAAATTTGTTTTGTGACCAAACAGAAGTATTTAGTAATGTAAATTGACTAAAGTGGTAGTGAAAATACAAAACAACATTGCGAATATGACACGTTGGAAGAGAAGTGTGGAAATAAATGCTCCAGACGAATATTTCGCGTAAGTTGCATTGTATGAGGGTCACTCCAAAAGAAATGCACACTATTTTTGTAAAAATACAGTTTTAATTCTGCATGTGTCAAAGGTTTACAGTGTGTAGATACATCCTTCCTGCTTATTTTCAAACTTAGTTCAACCTGTTCCCGTGAGTGGCGCCGTCACAGCATGCCTTCAAGATGGCTGCTACACTTGACGTTCGTCAGAAACATCCAAAGGAGGTTGAAAAAGGTGTATGGAGATGCTGCTGTCGATCGCAGTACAGTTAGTCGGTGGGCAAGCAGGTTACGTGATGAAAGCGGGCTCGGCAATATTGAGGATTGTCCTCGCGGCGGCAGACCTCGTACTGCACACACTCCAGACAATGTGCAGAGAGTTAACGAATTGGTGACTGCTGACTGACGCATCACAGTGAACGAATTGTCACAATACGTTGGGACAGGGCAAGGAAGTGTTTGCTCCTAAAAGTTGCGTTTTTGGTCACTGCTGGTTCGGTGGGATTGAGTGTCGGCTTGGGCCGTGAAGCTTTCTCGTTGAAAAAGCTTTCTCTGTGCGATGGACGGAACCCGACTTGTTCTCCGCATTTGAATTTCCAAGAAGCCTGTTTCCACTGTGGTGCGCGGTTGGGTTCCTGTCAGCCGGTTTCAAGACCCGGGAGCTGGGGCGTCTGCTGAATAGCACTCGTCTGTTCTCGTCGTAACATCTAGTTGATGGCAGCCCGTAGCTGTGAGGAATTATGGTGAGCGTCTTATTACCGCATGAATTATTATGTTGTGCCGCACAGTGGCTATTGTAACTAGCCATCCTTGTTATCCATCGTGACGTAAACATCTTCATTGACGAGTGCTTTAAATGATGTCACTCAGTTTACGTTTCTGTCAATGTTGCTAAAGTAGTGGTGCTCGAGGTGTATGACTAACTTTGGCCTCACTTGCAATTAAATTTTGTTGTTTAGTTTGGAATCAGGTCCTTGGTGCGTAACGTTCATCTTTTTAAGGTGTATTTACATTGCCTATTTGTGTTGGAAATGAAAATTGTTAATTAGTGGTTTCTATGTTACAGGGTAGCTTGATGTATCTGTTGTTTATATTGCGGGTCCAACCAAAGAGGCCTGGGTACGATAAATGACTTTACTGAGAGTGCGTGTCTTTTAGTGGCGATCGCCACAGCACTTCAATAAAGAAAGAGAAAATGCTTGGTTCAGCAACTCCCACTTGTATCACACTGTGAATTCAGTATTGTCATGTTATTCTGCTTGCTTGGAGCCAGAGGTCTTTCTTCTAATTATCTGCTAACAGTAATGTGATTGTCCATGGCTGATGTTAATGAGTTATTAGCTATTTTCAATATGTTTTTGAAACTTGTAATGTTGAATATGCAGGTTAATTTTATAGAATTGTGGCCTGATTAGACCTCTGTGCAAAACATCTACCAATTTTGTTTTACTTGTGTTATTCTCAAAAAATAATTTTTTTAAATTTAATTCAGTCATTTCTGAAAGTCATGAAAGATCTATCAAGAGTTGCGTTGCTGGAAATTAATTTAATTAATTCTGGGGGTGAGCGCTCAGATTGTCTTGCATCATTTTCTATGTTTTAATAAAATGGTTCCTGTTTTTTATAAATAAGAAATTTGTGGCCCAATATCGTTCCACTCAACCCCGGCTCCCTGCCACATTGCAGATAGGTATCTAGACAGATAGGTGTGCAAAGAGAAAGAACTTGGAAACGTAGCACGTACTCCTTTTGTACCAGTTGTTCGTTAAGAGTAGGCTTCTGTATGGCAAGCAATCTTTTTTATGTATTAAACAATCCACATGTGAGTCATAAAAACTATGCTGCTAATGTTGATGTCGGTAATGGTCCTAGCTTTTACCACCAGAATTCAGATAATTTAATTTTATCCATATTTTGCAGCTTCAAACATAACTGTATTCAACACACTGGAAGTATGAATTAAAAAACGCCTTCAGTCACACATTTTCGTGTTTTATTACATATATGATGTATTTCGGACCCTGTGGGTCCATCATCTTTTGTAATTTGTCTTAATACATTTTTGCTCTTGAAGAGGTGAAATGCATATTCCTGTCAGGAAAAGGCTTGATGTTAAGTTATGAAATTCGTAAGTCAAATGCAGAAAATATGAGCGAAATAGTGGAAAAAATGAACAGTTTAAATTTAGCACATAATCCAAGAAAAAGTGTATTGAGACAAACTGCACCCGGTGATGGACCCAAAGGATCCGAAATGCATTATATATTTAGTTAAAAAGCACGAAAATTTGTGACTGAATGCGTTTTTTAAATCATACTTCCAGAATTCAGACAGCTTAAATGTAAGTGACTTCATATCATAGACGTGCGGCCCGTAGAATAAGGAAGTGTTCCCACGATACTTGACTTTGTAGAGGAATACATAGAGCACGCCGTGGTAG
Source organism: Schistocerca serialis cubense (assembly GCF_023864345.2). Lineage (NCBI taxonomy): Eukaryota > Metazoa > Arthropoda > Insecta > Orthoptera > Acrididae > Schistocerca > Schistocerca serialis. Next base: position 37,863,699 of record NC_064638.1, read on the forward strand.
CCGGCCCACACCTCTAAAATTGTGGATAGTGTTGTTTGCGGATCGATGGCAGCCGTACGGCTCCGTGTGGCGACCTAATTCTGGCCGCCTATCGCCGCGGAGAGCAGAAATGTGGGTTATTGCCAGCCGCCGCCGCGACGGTCGTTAAAAAGGCCAGCTCCGCTGTTCCACGGCAATAAACGCTGCGTAATTAAGCTGCGCGAGCAGTCGATAGCTCGTTCAGCACGTGCGCTTCCGACAGCCTCGCCAGAATCGCAAACTCCCCCCAGGGTAAGCAGCTGAGGTTCTTCTTGTTTCTTAGCGAGATCGGCGTGGAAGGGGAGTTTTCGCAAGCAGAAGCATTCAGATGAGAATTGGAGCAACGAACTGCGCTGGATATCCTGTCGTCATTACGAGTAACCCTACTGAGCACTGTAGTACTGTGTCAAATGCTAAGTGGCTATTGCTCACATTCTAGCACTGTTAGGCGACGTTAAGCGTATATTGAAACTAGTTAGGTTGGATTTAGGTTCGAAAGCAGGGTATGACATGAAAAATATAAAATGATGTTGATGATCTGTGACAGTGGACAGCAAGGCACTGGCCGAGTACATGCAGGGGACGAGCTGCTGGGGCAAGTTGATCCCTTTACCGACCTAGAAAGCAGAAAGTAAACTGTAGAAGTGATCATACAAAGATGAGTGTAATGCAAGTGAAGAAGATTCTGAGGTCGAAAAGTAACAGCTTCTATTTGGGGAAAGATCTTTGAAAGCGAGCTTTTTAGAGTGTGGAAATGAGTGGATGGAGATCTGAACTTTGGGGACTGAGGGGAAAAAATGTTTTTTTTTTTTGGTGTTACAGGTTATATATGTATATAAAGCATCAAATTTTGAGACGATGGGAGAAGCTGATGGAATACGTGTCGCTCACAATTCATTCGATTACTTAAGGAAAAAAATTTTACGCGTCGTAGTAACGAATTAGAAAATGTGCCAGGATGGGGAATAAGTAAATTCACGACTGTTTGCGACATACAGATCACGGAAAAGGTCATAATTGTCTCGGGTTGCATGGAAATCCAGAAACCTACTGCAGTACGTCCCTGTAAGCAAGGTTCTGAGAGTTCTTGTTCTCTGCGTATATTGAGAGACTTGTGGCTCTCGAGACACGCAAGCGACCAACATAGTTGGTGCGAAAAACCTGGTGTGCCAAGAAGAATGCCTGCCACTTTTAACTTTTGCCCTTTACTGTTATTTATAGTGATCGAGAAGGTTACTTCCAAAGGGAACTGCATGCGCTTGAACTGGAAAGGCAAGTTTCTTGGGACGATAGAAATTTGTGGTATCAATATCGTCGCTCGTTTGGCTCCACCGGTGATGATGGTGGCCTGCACGACATGCCTTCTCGGTACGTTGAGGCGTATCCTGGAGCCATTGCACAATCTCCGTCTATCCAGGTGGCGCATCACTAAGACAGGCGCACCCACCTTCAGTTCCGACTTGTGGGACGGCTCACCCGACAGCTCTGACGATTTTAGAAACTCTGCAGGCTGCCTGGTCGTCCCTCGTCATCACTGTTTCGATTGGCTTGAAGGTGGTCACCCAACCACGTACTTGATCAATAATCTTTTTATTGATGTTTCCCTAAGATTCAATCTTGGGCGCCGGTATATTGCTCTTCCACATAACCACTCCCCGACTTTCTGAATTAAGGTAGCCTATGTGTCAAGGTACAGGATATCTCCAATCCAAAGTCCATCCAAATCTGTCCAGTCACTTCAGCATGGAGGAGTAACAACGAAAAATAAGGAATTTGTCGTGCGGTGCAGCGCCAACTTTTATGTTATTTATAAGTGCAACAACTTCATCTGCCCTCACGTGTGTGCCTGTTACCAGCAGACATGGTCCTGTATCATAATCAAGTCCAGCCTCACCAAAAGCCCACCGGGTTCCACACGTAAACGCACGACGTCTCTCTGCCGTACAGGGTTTAAATGGCATCCTCGTTGCGACTCTTCAAGCGTCTCAGAACTTATAAGATACACATAAAGCTTAGCAGCTAAAAATGGAACGGGCTTATATGGAAGTACGGATTAAATACTTCGAGACTGTATAGGCATTGTATTCGCTATGTTGAACCGTATCATGTAGTACATATTAAACAATAAAAGCATTTTCACAAAAACGATACAGGTCGAAAGTCACAGAGTAAACAATTTTTTCTAGGAGTAACTATTGCTCCACATTTCGCCTTATGTCCTTCAGATCAATACATATGATGTACCATACATTATTAAAAGTATTCTGTGTGTTAATTCATGTTATAAGCTAATTCCATTCCACATTTCTGCAAATCCGTCCAGCCGTTTCAGCGTGAAGGAATAACAAACATACTCTCACACAAACTTTCTCATTTATATTATATGTGGGATACGGGATGTTTGGTATAAGATCTGCACAGAAACGTGGAGAAGTGGAGAACGACATGCAGACTGGCGATCTTCTGATGTCCGGACCATTGGCAATCAGATATAACGTTAAAACAAGGACATCATCGTCGCATAGCAATGGATTTCCACGTACACCATCTGATCAAAACTTTCAGAACACCTAACAGTAGACATTAATGTGGGGTATGTCCACCATTCGTCTTTATGGCAGGTTTAATTCTCCTGGGGACACATTCAGTGTGGTGGCTGAATGTCTGTGCAGAAATGGCAGCTCATTCTTCCTCAAAAGCTGAAACCAGTGATGGGGAGTGATGTTGGACGCTGGCATCCGGAGCAAAGTCGAGACTGTAAGTGGTGCCAAACGTGTTCCATTAGTCTGAGGTCGGAATTCTGGTCAGGCCACACCATTTCAGATATATTGTCCACAAACCATTGGCTCACAGACGCTGATTTAAGTGCTCTAAGATATGGTGCGTAGTCATGCTGACACGTTGACCTATTATCTCCAAACTGTTCCTCTTCTGTACGGAGTACACAATGATATAAAATGTGTTCGTATACTTCCGCATGTAGCGTTTCTTTTAGCGCATTGAGGGGACCAAACCCTGACCACGAGAAGCACTCCCGTACTGTTACACCGCCTCCCACGTGCTTCACTGCCGGCACTACCCACAGTGTCGGGTAACTTCTCCAGACATTTGTCAAACCCTGACCCTGCCGTCGGAGTGCGAAAGGGTTGTAAGCTACCGTTTCTGTTTTGCTCTTTTCTGCTGATGGTTAAGCCTGCGAGCCGAAGGTATAAGTGAAAAATTTTGCACAACGGATTTTATAACGCTAATTTGTCGCCCTGACACTTATACGCTCTCCAGAAGGGTAATCTTACCCTTTGCTCTATATGTGGCGTTAACTAGTCGTATGCAAATCTGGTTCGTTTCTAACCATACCCTCAGTATATGCTAGAATGTTCAGATGAGCTGACCTACAAACACTGCCTCCACCAGGTGGTTGCAAACATGAAATACACAAATCAGTAGATAATAAAATGACAGAGGAAAGTACTAGCTATGAAATGATACACTGAGTAGTGTTAAATTCTTTACTCTTCTGCAATTTACTCTATACAAGATTACAGAGTACGAGCAACATTATAGCTCTGCCTGTTCACATTTGGCAATCGCTCTGTCTGGCACTGTCCTGTGATATATTCGCGGTCGTTAATTCAAGCGCGGAATACTGACATCAGCAATGGCAATTGCAATTATATTTAGAACTACACTCGCTTCTAGCAACGTGAAGTCTCAGCATAGAACGAAAAGGACACGTGATCAACAATTTACTTTACTTCCCTAACCGCTGTTGCGAATGTACGACCACTACAGTGATCTAACGCTTATCGCTGCAAAGGTTCTCGCCTCAGCGAGATAACATAAATTCTACTTCACCAAAAGCTTCCGTGGGCACCTCCACGGCTGCCGTGGAACACCAAACGATCCTCAGGCTCTCGCTACAAGTCCTCTGTCCCAGTAACGAGGTCGCACCCCTCGCCAGGACCAACCTCTCTCCTCGACGCCCCAGGAACAAGTGTTTCTCGGTCGTTACGCTTTTTCGTAGCTCCTGTTCTTTTTTCTTCCCCTTTTTAATGTGTGTGGCCAATCATGTTGCTGGAAGGCGTCCGTTTCCGAGCGCCGACCAATCTCATTTTTGCAACCGACCGAAGCTTCTAGAAGCTTCCAGACTGTTCCAGAAGCTTCCGCTCCGGCCGTTGGGAAAACCACCTACACACGGCCACGCGTTTTGTGAGCGAGCCCCTGTGTCTTCTCCTTGTCCTCGGCCACGTGGCTCCCGCTAAGCCGCGGTCCACCCGCCTGGGGTTTCCACGAGCTTACGGGCGCTGTTGTCTTCAGCTCTCAGGCCTGCCTGCCACGCTTGTGTCTTTCCCGTTCTCCTGCCAGCCTCCCGTCTGCTTCCGCTTCACTATCGCCCAACGTGCAGATATTCTGCTACAAATTAAGATCCCTAGCCGATGTCAGTATCGTTAATGGTTTCCTGTCTCGATGTTTATACTATTAAAGGGTCTTCTTTCCGGAGTGGTAGTTGTAATGCCGCTCAAAATGATGCCACCTTACAGGGTATACCGTGATTCACCACTGCAGATCAGCCATTGCCAGTCATTCGGTGGCAAGTGGCTTCGCTCTTTGCACTGACTACAGAAATGCGTGGCTTTTTGAGGGGCTGGTCGATCACTGTACCCCACTCCTTAACTCCCTACGCACAGTCATTGTGCTACCTGGGCTGTTGGTAGCCCTTTGGAATTCATGAGTGGTTTTTTTTCCGCTTATAACACGTAACCGGACCGAGACTCGAACTCGGGACCTTTGCCTTTCGCGGGCAAGCGCTCTACGATCTGAGTCTCGGTCCGGCACACAGTTTTAATCAGCAAGGAAGTTTCATATCAGCGCACACTCCGCTGCAGAGTGAAAATCTCATTCTGGGAACTGGTGGTCAGTTCCGCAGTACATGGCGGTGTCCGGATACTTTCGCCCAGATAGAGTATCTCTGCATTCCTTCAGTCTCAGGAAGACTAAAACTTTATACATTGCTTTACTTTGTCGATGTAATAAAAAAATGTATAAAGTTTTAGGAATAGAAGGAATAGTGGAGGGAAAAATGGGAGAGCATAAAAGGAGACAGCCGGCCGGAGTGGCCGAGAGGTTCTAGGCGCTACAGTCTGGAACCGGGCGACCGCTACGGTCGCAGGTTCGAATCCTGCCTCGGGCATGGATGTGTGTGATGTCCTTAGGTTAGTTAGGTTTAAGTAGTTCTAAATTATAGGGGACTGATGACCTCAGAAGTTAAGTCCCATAGTGCTGAGAGCCATTTGAACCATAAAAGGAGACAAATATTCAGAAATGAAAAGACTGGCTATGGACAGACAAAAGTGGAGGAGGCTTAACCCATGACAAGACGTGCCGTAAGGCAGACTACCATGCTGCTACTGTTTTGTCTGTAGTGCAGTAGTTTATTGTAGGTTCCAGAGGTCTTACCGTTCACCTGAGATAAATCGCCTTACGTTCTTAGGCTTGTGGGATGTCGGATCCCTGCGTCTGTGAAGTTATTCGCGACGCTCGACACGTGGGACAGGCAGGCGAATGTAGAGCGCGACAGGCCGGGAGAGACGGCGACGTGCGTGGCGCCATTTGTACACGTCACGCCGACAATGGCTGCCGGGCACACCACACCGCTATAAATGAGGCCTGCGCCGTCGCTCTCCATAGGCCACCGCTCAGCAGCGGTTCCGGGAAACCTCGGCGCGGCGCACTCGCTACCATTTCGCGGCGGTCGATTTCACACCCGTTGATCAGCAGATCACGAAGAGAAAATTACTGACCAGCAGGCGTGCAGAGTGGCCTGATCTTGACTCATCCGTTGTGCTGCTTCGTACACTCTGCTGTCGTACTCAAACTACGCCGGCCAACAAAGAAATATCCAAAATTCTAGTATTTTTCCATGTTGGTTCACAAAAATGATATAATAACCGGTTTCGATTTCTAAGAATGTAATCACCAGATGATTCGAATAGATTCCAGTCCAACTCTTCAAAGCATGTGCATAGAACTTTGAGTAACATGCTATCCAAATCATTTGATGATGAACTGGAAATTCTATGTGATAAATGTAGAACATGAAACAACGGATGGACTAAACTATCTCGCCCTAAAAAATCTCTAATAAAACCGAAAGCATGGTTTTCCAATTTTCAGAAAGCCAGCCATTCGTAACTCTTCCTGCCATTCAGACCAACACAAAAATGCGCTATTCAGATCTGTGGTTAATCGCATGCTTAATATCCGAACGAATACAATTCAAACCCAATAAAGGACCAAAAATTACAAAGTTAGTTGACTGCAGCAATGAATACAGTATCGCTACAATAGGTGAACTAATTCGCACGACAAAACTAAATTAACAGATTGCTGAAGAACCGTTCACAAAGAAGTAAAACAAATGTGCAAGCCCACCGCCTACTTTTCCGTACCTGGATATCGCGGTCGGCAAGAGAATTGCCGGCGAAAGGTAAATGTCACAGGTTCGAGTCGTGGTCTGCCACGAAATATCAAAACAGCGCACATCCCGCCGGCAGCGAAAGATTTATTCTGTAAAAGTAATATTTGTAAACTATTGAAGATATCGAAGCCCATTTTCCTAACAAGTGATACTAAGCATGTACTTTAACATTTTTCTCACCCCAATACTAAGAATTTAAAAAAAAATGAGCAATGATTTTTGTAAGAAGGAAATTACGGCGTTTGTCAAAGTTTACGATTAATGTTTTCGCGAAAGTGGAGACAAAATGATTTAAAAAAAATGGCTCTGAGCACTATGCGACTTAACTTCTGAGGTCATCAGTCCCCTAGAACGTAGAACGTAGAACTACTTAAACCTAACTAACCTAAGGACATCACACACATACATGCCCGAGGCAGGATTCGAACCTGCGACCGTAGCGGTCGCGCAGTTCCAGACTGTAGCGCCTAGAACCGCTCGGCCACTCTGGCCGGCCAAAATGATTCAAATGGCTCTGAGCGCTATGCGACTTCTGAGGTCATCAGTCGCCTAGAACTTAGAACTAATTAAATCTAACTAACCTAAGGACATCATATACAACCATGCCGTAGGCAGGATTCGAACCTGCGACCGTAGCGGTCGCCCGGTTCCAGACTGTAGCGCCTAGAACCGCACGGCCACTCCGGCCGGCAAAGTGGAGACAGCCTGATTAGAACAATCGGACAGTTACATAAGAATTGCTATTCATCTATGCAGATTCAAACTGTTATACCTACTTTTATTATTTTTCAAATTAAGAACTCGTCTTTCTAAATGCAAACTAATACTACCTTGCGTAAGACACTCCGCATGAAATCACTGTAAGAATAGGCCTGTGCATAATACACTTGGTATACAGTGTCACTCAGCTGCCCCTACCTATAGGTTCTATGCAGCCCACAATGCCTTCAAATACTATGCGCAAGAATTTCATATTCTCGCGCTCGTTACCCACGAAGTAGTAGCCCTACAGAGGAAATAAAGGGTACCTTTCCGTAGGGAACTTAACGTAGTTAAATTTTGTACTGACGTATATTTTCCCACTGGAGACCGTGTTTTTCGGATTGTTCAAGAAAAGTGACCTTCAAAGGCGATTTTCTTTAATAACACGAAAACGGTGATCTCCAGTGAAAACGTATCACAGCACAAAATTTAACTACATTAAATTTCCTACAGAAAGGTCACTTGCGGGTTGCATAAAATCTGTCTGAATCACCCTGTGCTGTTATAGCGAGAGTGCTAAGCTTAAGCCGCGCGGGATTAGCCGAGCGGTCTTAGGCGCTGCAGTCATGGACTGTGCGGCTGGTCCCGGCGGAGGTTCGAGTCCTCCCTCGGGCATAGGTGTGTGTGTGTGTTTCTCCTTAGGACAATTTAGGTTAAGTAGAGTGTAAGCTTAGGGACTGATGACCTTAGCAGTTAAGTCACATAAGATTTCCCAAACATTTGAACATTTTGCTAAGCTTATCCTGTCAGTTTACTTTAGTTCAAATTTTAAGTCAGTGCTGTGCAGCTGTAACTGTTGCTGAGTATATGATCGATGTCGTCTAAAGCCAAAATAGAAAGAATGAAAAGCTTATTAAAAACGTAGCAGGGCAAAGTACAACACGTAAAAGCCTGACACACACAACACAGCGATATCCCTGCCATTACCGGATAAACACCACATAATGAGAGTGAAATATCGTAATTCCATGGACGTTATTCTTCACGTTTCCCTGCTGTTTTTATGCATTAACACGTATCAAAACTTTTACATGCTTCACATGCCACTTTATCTCCGGAAGCTCATACAAAAAATGCAACGTGCCATTAAAAGAAAAGCTTACTTGCATCTGCATCACGGTATCTACAGAAGTTAATAAAACGTACCATACATTAAAATAATCGCTTATGGTCCGCCTCCTTAGCCGATTGGTCAGCGCCATGCAGCGGACCCGTGTTCGATTCCCGGCTGCGTCGGATTGGAGATTTTCTCCGCTCGGGGACTGGGTGTTGTGCTGTCCTCATCATTATTTCATTGTAATCGACACGCAAGTCGCCCAGAATGGCGTTACCTGAAAAAACTTGCAACTCGGCTACCGAATATCCCCAAGCGGGGATTCCCACCCATCAATGCCATGTTGTTGTTGTACGATCATTTAATTTGATCACTTGTGTACACAACACAATTTATTGCAGATTTTGTGCATATATCTTGCACGTTTGTAAAATATTTGGTGCCGTAGCTACGTAGGACAATTTGTTCGTGTGCGCATCTAATTGGTTATAGCACGTACTAGTACAGTCAGTGTTCAGAGTATGAATTAAGTCCCCTGAGATGAAACTCAGAGAGCTTGACACCGAGTCTCGCGACTGAAGATGCCCTTGTGACGTCAGAAGCTCGAGTAAGAAAACAGAGCCGCCGTGTCACCACCATCTGCTGGTGTAAAGGGCACTGCTTAGCAGCAGGACAAATAAACGGCTCTGTGCTCGCAGAGAAACCGGCACACGTGTGGCTGCAGGGCGGCGATGTGCGCGCGCGTTAAGCTGAATTCTCTCCACACATCTGCTGGCAACAGTACATGCACATTCACTCGCTTCATCTTCTTCTTTGTTCAATTGTAAGACATCTGCCTGTTGCTTGCTCTCGCTCGGTGCCCCTATTGTCTGTTGTTACACCGAAGGGCCAAAGAAATTGGTATACGCATTCAGATACAGAGATATGAAAAACTGGTAGAATACGGCACTGCAGTCGGAAACGCCTATATAAGACAACAATTGTCTGATGCAATTGGTGGATCCGTTACTACCGCTACAATGGCAGGTTATCAAGATTTAAGTGAGTTTGAACGTGGTGTTGTAGTCGGTGCACGTACGATGGTACACAGCATCTCTGAGGTAGCGAATAAGTGGGTATTTTTCCGTACGACCATTTCACGAGTGTACCGTGAATATCACGAATCCAGTAAAACATCAAATCTCCGACATTGCAGCGGCCGGAAAAAGATCCTGCAAGAACGGGAGCAACGACGTCTGAAGAGAATCGTTCAACATGACAGAAGTGCAACCCTTACGGAAATTGCTGCAGATTGCAATGCTGGGTTATCAGCAAGTGTCAGCGTGCAAACCATTCAACGAAACAGAATCGATATGGGCTTTCATAGCCGAAGGCCCGCTTGTGTACACTTGATGACCGCACGACACAAAGCTATACTCCTCGTCAGGGCCTGTCAACACCGACATTGGACTGTTGATGACTGGAAATACGTCATTTCGTCGGACGAGTCTCGTTTCAAATGGTATCGAGCGGATGGACGTGCAGGGGTATGGAGACAAGCTCATGAATCTATGGACCCTGCATGTCAGCTGGGCGCTGTTCAAGCTGGTGGAGGGTCTGTAATGGTGTGGGACGTGTGTAGTTGCAACGATGTGGGACCCCTGATACGTCTAGATACGACTCTGACAGGTGACAGGTACGTAAGCATCCTGTCTGATCACCTGCATTCATTCATTTCCATTGCGTATTTCGACGGACTTGGGTAGTTCCAGCAGGACAATGTGACACCCCACACGTCCAGAACTGCTACAGAGTGACTCCAGGAATTTTCTTCTGAGTTTAAAGACTTCCGCTGGCCACCAAATTCCCCAGACATGAACATTATTGAGCATATCTGGGATGCCTTACAATGTGCCGTTCAGAATAGATCTCCACCTCCTCGTACTCTTACGGATTTATGGAGAGCCCTGCAGGATTCGTGGTGTCAGTTCCCTCCAGCACCACTTCAGACATTAATCGAGTCCATGCCACGTCGCATTGCGGCACTTCTGCGTGCTCGCGGAGGCCCTACAGGATATTAGGCACGTGTACCAGTTTCTTTGGCTGTTTTGTATAGTTTATGTTTGATCTCTCTACCTCTTTTTTTGGTCTGCCTGTTGCTCTTATTTCTTTTGGTCGGCAATTCATTACTAATTTATAATATTAGAAGCAAATATAGGTTAATGTGAAATAGTTTATTTCATGACAAAATTTCTGCAGTAACTATCTGTCATTCTCAGATTCTCAGATCTACAAAGTATAGATAGAATAACGTTAATATAGCAACCTGCGTGATCGTTCAACAATTATACACAAGGAACCATAATATCTGTATAATAAAAATTATATGCAGCTCTACATGCTACTCTATCCTGTGCAAGCTTCTTCACCTCCCAGTACCTACTGCAACCTACACCCTTCTGAATCTGCTTAGTGTATTCATCTATTGGTCTCCCTCTACGATTTTTATTCTCCACGCTGCCCTCCAACACTAAATTGGTGATCCCTTGATGCCTCAGAACGTGCCCTACCATCCGATCCCTTCTTCTAGTCAAGTTGTGCTCCAAATTTCTCTTCTCCCCAATTGTATTCAGTACCTCTTCATTAGTTACATGATCTACCCATCTAATCTTCAGCATTCTTTTGTAGTTCCACATTTCGAAAGCCTCTATTCTCTTCTTGTCTAAACTATTTATCGTCTACGTTTCACTTCCATACGTGGCTGCATTCCCTACAAATACTTTAAGAAACAACTTCCTGACAAATTTATACTTGATGGTAACAAATTTCTCTTCTTCAGAAACGCTTTCCGTGCCATTGCCAGTCTACATTTTATATCCTCTCTACTTCAACCATCATCAGTTATTTTGCTCCCCAAATAGCAAAACTCATTTACGACTTGAAGTGTCTCATTTCCTAATCTAATTCCCTCAGCATCACCTGATTTAATTAGACTACATACCTCCAAGAAATACAGCTGCGCTTAAGTCTCGTCGACAAACTAAACACTCTCCAGTTAAAATAATAAAGCCAAAATGCAAGTCTCTCGTGCTGGCGAAACGTCCGAGAAACCAACAGGCAAACGATGGCCGAAGAACACGAGATAAAAGCGAACAGGCGATTTGTCAGCAAGTGCCCATGGAAACCTTAACAGTTTGTAGATATATGTAGAACTTGCTAAACAAACTATTTTAGAGCGAATAAGGAGTACTGGGGCAAAAACAGTTACATCAGTGAAGATGATGCGCCGACAACAGCTCAAGGAAACTGAGCTGATGCGCTTTAGAGCCCAAGTTACGTGGTTTCAAGCTTGGTCGCCAGGCGACGCCAGGGCACTAAGCCAACGAAGTGCACATGACTATTTCGACTATTTACATAAAAATTGTAAACCATGTTGTTCGAAGAGATTTCGGGACTGCAGCAGGTCGTCATAAAGCTGCCAGTCATCTTCAGGTGAACCTGTCTTGGATGGCTCACCTGACTGCGGGTGCCCAGTTGAAATATGGTGGAGTGAAATTTACGATGACCTGCTGCAATCCCGAAATATCTTAGAACATTTAATTCGCCGGAAAAATTTAAGTTTCACATTAAAGCATGTTATATACCAAAACTGTAAACAGGAAAGGAGTTTCAACCGCACAGTAATTATACACACGGCTCACAGCACGAGACAAATACATAACCAAGCGTAGGGTCGAATAGATTGCAGATATCTGATTACTATAGGTTGTCCACAGTTAATGTTTCAGTTTCAAAACGTGAAGAAAGAGAACCACTGCTCAGAACGACGTCAGATTTGAACAGCATGTTATCAACGAAGGGGGCAATGTCATGGAACAAAAAATTCAATGAAAATTTTACTAATAGATGGTGCTGTAAACGTCTTAACATGAATGGGGTCGACTAGGAATTACAGATGAATCTCAATACGACGGCCGTGGTCTGAGTTGCATCTTACACCTTCTGTACCGTTCAAGGAGCTTGACTGCACAAGTTCGGCAGTCGACGCTTGTGGCACGGTCAGATATGTAGGCCCATCTACCACAACGGACGAGAAAAATAGATTGTAATTGTCCTGGGTCCAAAACCTCATAAATATCAAAATGACATCGGTTTCTAGTTATTGTGAGGCTGGCGCATGACATGTTCAATATGCTGTCCACCGTTTTGCGACACAAAAGAGGAAACAGCATGTTTCACAAGAGATCGGAGGGGCTCGGGGGTCACGTTCAGAATGCGTTCCCCAGTGCGTGCCTTCAGCTACGTTCATAAGTGGTGCACTGAACCCAACATCTTCCAGTTGACGCCACAACCAGAAGTCACTGAGATTAAGATCAGGTGATCTGGGCGGCCAGGCTGTAAGGCAATCAGCTGGTAATTCTAACATTTCTCAAAATTGCCTCTCCAGCAACCGCTTCACAGGCTGTGCAATGTGCGGAGGGGCGACATCTTTCATAAAAATGGTTCTACCCAAACATCCACGCTGTTGAAAGGGTGGAATGACGTTGGTGCCCAAAAGACTCATATAGCGTTTACCCGTGACGGATAGATAACAGGACGCAAAAGCATTCATCCTATCGAAAAAATACGGCCCTACAATAAACTATGCCGTCAACCTGCACCACACGGTCACCTTTGCAGAATGATGTGCGCGCGGACTTTCCGTTGGACATATTCTGAAATTCTGCTTACTGACATATCCTTGGGGACGAAATGAGCTTCCTCTGTTCACAGAATGTTCTGTGGTCATTCGCTGTTTACTACCATGCGAGCAAGAAGTTCCAGAGCAAACGTTTGTCCTGCTAGCAGGTCAGGAACTCTTGAATGTGGGTGACTCTGTATGGATAGCAATGCAGATAGTTTCGTAGGATTTCGTGCAACGTACTCGCAGGCGTGGCCAGCGGTCGGGCAGTTCCCAGGGCACTGCGCCTTTGCACACCGCCGCTCGTCTCCTCCTGCAGTGCCTGTGATCACATCTTCGACAAACGTCGGAGCAGCTGCTTTCCTGCCTCTGCTATATTGCACCTCAAAAGAACCTGTCCGTTCGAATTTTGTTATCATTTTCTCCAGAACCTTAGCAGACACGAGACGAATGCCTTTTTCCATACTCTTTAGTGTCCGGAACTTCTGCAGGGCTTGTGATGCACAATCATCGTTCTTGTAAAAGCGCAGTCCTTCACGGAGGCGGTCACGTTGGGCTAACTGAGGAACAGCCGTGTGCCCGGCGTATTCTGACGCTTACAGCGCCATCTAGTAGTCAAATTTGCTCCAACTTTTAACCCATAACGTTCCCCCTGGTGTCAAAATATTCTATTCAAATTTGATCTGATTCTGAGCAGTACTTCCCTTCCCACAAAGTTTTGTAACTGGAAATTTAATTATGTTCAAATGTTCAAATGTGTGTGAAATCTTATGGGACTTAACTGCTAAGGTCATCAGTCCCTAAGCTTACACACTACTTAACCTAAATTATCCTAAGGACAAACACACACACCCATGCCCGTAGGAGGACTCGAACCTCCGCCGGGACCAGCCGCAGTCCATGACTGCAGCGCCTAGACCGCTCGGCTAATACCGCGCGGCTTTAATTATGCACATCCTGTATACCGAATATAGATATTACATGTATGTGGTGGTAGGCTCATAACTAAAGCAACGGAGATAATGTATTTACGTAAGTCACAGCCAGTAAATGGAAGCAAATAAACATAACCTGGTAATGCGCACGTACTTAATGGTTACAAAGTACGAACTAACAAAGGAGCAGGGTAGTACTGGATTCATGAGATAAATCATATAGTAATGGATGGTACTTTCGTAAGATAAATATCCTAAAAAAGGAACAACCTTCGTGGGGGGGGTGGGGGAGCGAGGGGGGGGGGGGCGACAGGGGACGCAGGTAAGGTGTTGGAAAGGGGGGAGGGAGGAGAAGGGGATTGCAGAAAAAAAATTAAAAGAACAAGTGATGTAGTAGAACTACAGACAGGAGCAAAGTTCCAAACGAAAGATGAACGTTGACATAGCTCGAAATATAACAAAAATTGTACATATACAGGGCCATATTGATACAGATTTGCATAATGGTAAATTCACGACTAGAGAAAAAGAAATTATTACGTTTCGTAACTGACAGCTAGTAAATCGAAGTATATGAACATTTTCTGGTAAACCTTCCGGGATGTAAGGTCGTGGTCCATGAAACTCTTCAGCTCCTAACATTTCGTCCAGTGCTGCGCTGGACATCTTCAGAGGGGTGTTTCTCCTCCGGTGAGTCTTGCCGACTCACGCCATCTAATCTAATGGGGAAGGGGGGTAGGCAAAGAATGGCAAATGGAGAAAAAAAGAGGGTAAGGAAATATCTGAAGGGAAGGGAAAGGGACCCCTGATGAAGTGGAATGGGTGAGGTGGACTTAGAACTGGCAGGATGGGTAAATTTCACCGCAGAGTTCATGATGTGGGAGGGGTAGATGGTTGAAGTTTCTTTGAGTGAATGTGTGGAGAGAGTGTAGGTGTGGGGTTGGTGGAATGTGTTGGTAAAGACACAGCAGCTTATGAGGATTTGAAAGTAGAGGGGAAACTATAGTATTATCAGAGACGAGTTTGCAGTTGCTGTAGTTGTTTGATGGGAGTCAGTGTGTGTGAGAAGAGGCATGTATTTGAAGAGTTTGTAAAGGAGCCTTGTGGGGGAAGGGAAAGTAAACAGATGAGGAAAGAGAGGCAGAATGCATGGCGTTCTAGGATCTGGAGGGACTTGCAGAACTTGAGTGAAGTGGAAATCCATGCAACATTCACATGGTAAAGCATGGGTCAGTTCAACGATTTGTAAGTGAGGAGGACAGTGGAAAGGTGCAATTCCCTTAGGCCAGTTAGTTGTGTTATTATTTTTAGTCTATTGTAGCGTTTCTTTTGGATGGTTAATAGGTAAGGTTTCCACTTTAGTTACCAGTCAGTGGTTAGTCCAACATATTTTAGTGTCCAGAATGAGATTTTCACTCTGCAGCGGAGTGTGCGCTGATATGAAACTTCCTGTCGGATTAAAACTGTGTGCCCGACCGAGACTCGAACTCGGGACCTTTTCCTTTCTCGGCCAAGTGGTAGAGCACTTGCCCGCGAAAGGCAAAGGTCCCGAGCTCGAGTCTCGGTCGGGCACACAGTTTTAACCTGCCAGGAAGTTTCATATTTTAGTGTATTAATTATCTGGATAGGATAGTTGGTAAGGTAGAAGTTCGGAGGATGGTAGGTGTGGATGGTGTGTCCTATAATTATTGGCTAGGTTTTGGAAGGGTTGGTATTAAGAAGCCATTGTTACACCAGGAGGTAAACTGATTGAGGTAGATTTGGAGGGATCGTTAAGATTTATAGAGCGTAGGATACAGAGTGAGGGATGTAGTGTCGTCACCATACTGAAGTATGTGAATGGGTGGAAATGGTTTTGGCATACATGTTGTGCAAGGGAGATAGGGGAGAGGTGAGAGGATGGATCCTTGGGGCATGCCTGCAATGGCATGGAAGATGTGGGAGTTGATGGTGTTCATGCTGATGAAAGATGGACATTTAGAGAGGAAGGATGCAGTAAGGCAGACATAATTAACTGGCAGTACATACGTCATGTGTTATAAAAGGAGGCTGCAATACCTTGCTTACATGGTTGTAGGCTTTCTTGGGGTCGAGGCAGGCAAAAGTAGCAAATTTGTGGGTGTTGAGTTGGTGGGATAGAAGATGGGTGAGGTGCAGGAGCTGATCATCAGAAGAGAAGCTGGGACAGGTTAATAGGAAAGTAATGCTGGTTCAGGAATTGATGGAAGCCTGAGGAGAGGATGGTTTCGAAAACCTTGCTAAACATTGAGATGATTCATGTGGTGGGTCAGGAGGAGGAGGTATCAGTAGCAGGTTTGCTGTTTGAGGAAAACTAGAATTTTGGAGTTTTCCACAGTGCAGGGTAGTAATCTGTGGAGACAATAGTGGTATTAAGAGTTACAAGGGTGACTAGGGATAAGGCATTCTGTAATGTGTTATTAGTTAATGTGGTCGTGGCCAGTGAATGTGTTGCGTTTTCTGTGAAGTACTTGTTTTATTTCACGAGATGTGACTGGGGTGTTCAATTCTGTACGTAGTATGTTGTCTACATACTGAAAGCAGGGAGCCATTTCTGAGGCAGCAGTGTTTTTAAGTTCATGGATGGTAGGGAACAGATAGTAATCAAAATGAGGGTCATCAGGGATGGAGGAGATGTCAGAGAGATAGAATGCAAAATGGTCAGCTTTGCTCAGGTTGTCAGTAAGGGATGATTGTTACGAAGGAGCGGGTAGTGAGGGATTGAATGACTGTCAGTTAGTCAGTGGGATACTTTCCAGTGCTTGGGCAGTGTAGCGTCAGTCTGGTGCATGTTTGGCGCCAGTCCCAGTGTTTTCTGGCGTTTAGTCAATTCAGGTATTAAGTTTTTCGCTTTGGAGTCCTTGCATAAAAAGTTATCTGTTCACTTGCGGCGTCAAGTTCGGATAAAATTCCAGGCTTTCTATGATGCTCCATCATCGTCGTCAGGGGCTATCGTGAACTGGCGAGGTCCCTGTGTGTGTGTCAAGAGTTGCGTGGGCAGGTCTATATGGACAGATGCCGATCATTGCGTCGAACATCGGTGTTACCTTAAATACAGGCATTTGGATAAGTCAGCGGTGGCAAAGCACAGCACGTTAAATAAGCACAATGTTTTGTTTGAAAAAAAACGAGAATACATGCTCACACATCGATCTATTTGGACTCTTTAATCAGAGAAGCAGTTGAAATTTGTGAAAACAACTGCAATAGAGACACTGGCAAAGCACTTAGTCCATGGAGGCGTGCACTTGACATGGAAAAAACACAGAGGAATACTTCTCGCAGTTCACCATCTGATGCTACAAGCAATACTAAATAGAGAGCGGAAGCAAAATGTATGGGCTTAAAGAGTGCCACCTTTGTATGCGCCATTAAGACGTAATCCAACCAATCGGATACCATTCTGTGGGTATGAAAGAGGGAACCTCACCAGTTCACAGCAGTCAGCGTTGGTTTCTGACGACGTTGATGGAGGGTGTCAGCCAAACCTTGGAATTTTATCCGAATTTTCCATGGAAACTAAACCGAGAACTTTCTATGCATTTATCGATTCCTTTGCTGGTGGCGAATGAGTGTATCCTGTTCACGAATCCTTAGGAAGGAGCAGCATAAGCGACTGGATTCTCACAGAAGGAGTAGGGCTTGGATGGGAGGAGAGAGGGAAGGCGAAAATGGGGCAATGAGGTTATAAGGCCTTGTTAGCGATGTGGATGGATGTTGCATTTGACAAGGTTTGCTGCAGGAAGGCCGTGGCATGGAGGATACCATCATATTACTGGAAGGTTAGGGGGTGACTTCCATTCTGGGTCTATGGAGTCCCGGTAGGCATTCCAGTGGGCACAGGAGAGGCCGTGGATAACTTTTGGGTGGAGACTGGGGTGGGGTGCGTGGGGGTGAAGTTGTGTGTGGGAGATGGTCACGAGAACAGGTAGGTGGTCACTTCCAGTTGGAGTGAGGACTTCTGCGGTGAGGTTCTAAGATGTTACTCGAGGTGGGTGTGAAAGGCATGTGCGCAACGGAAAACATTGAACGCTAAAATGATGATTTGGCCCTGTCTGACTGCCCCCTGCAGCAAATCTTAGGATCTTTTAATGCTCTTTGACATATAAATTATAACCTCAACATAAATGAATGATTAAGGCAACTAATACTACTAAATGATAAATATTGTTTTTCATTATAGATTTATTGTAGATTAAAAAATAACCCTTTATATTACAATTGTCTATATTTCCTGAGTAAAAATTGCTGATCAATTGCCCTACACTGCCCCTTTTTCAGTGGAAATAAATTAGCGTGATCACAGCTGTTTAGCTTTATAGCCCTAATAAGTTGAAGCAATTAGCAATATCACCTTATGTGCTGCATCAGGTTCGTCGGAGTGATGGTTCTCGTACACGTCTGTGATGATGGAAGAACTCCAGCCACAAAATAAAACTCTTTCATCACTAGGACGGCAGAATGCTGTCTTCTGACTAATATACTCTAATACTGTCGTCTCCTCTCTGTGTTCTACAGACGAGAAACGCGAACGGCCAGCCACAAGAACAGAGTTCAAATAACGTCTTAACGTAAGTATAGGCAGAAGAAGTGCTCTCAATTACTGAACGCTGCGTAATCAACGAAGCCTTCCAACCCGGAGGCGAAGTCCAGAATCGTATAAGTTCGCAACAGTACAGTGCCTAACCGTTCTACCTATAAACTCTCCTGAGAGCAAAGACAGCAAGTCCTCCTGTACCAACAAAGCTGATACTGAGCGACCGTCAAACGCGGGCGCTCAAAAACGGAAGATCTCTTCCTCTCCACCATTGGCTTCCCAGCTAGACTCGGCTCCCCTCCATCGTAACTGCAGAAGGTGAATCATATTCTCGAAACCCCGGAATATTCTCCCTCTCTACAGCTTCTTCCGAACGCCAACCAACCATATTTTAGTCCAGCGCGGAAAGTTTGCGAGGGAATATCTATACTCGTACAATGGCACGATTCTGAGAAAAATCCCAACCTGCGTGATTTTCAAGGTGACGCTCCCTCGTTCCTCTCAACTGAGTCCACGATTTGCAATGTTTCCGGTTATCATTCCGGTCCCACTACAATACCGGCTGGCTGCGAGTCTATTGTGCTCCAGCGCTCAGCTGCCCCAACGTCTGTCTTGCTACTTCCTGTGTTTAAGCAGGACCAACACACCCATGTGGGCCTTCCACCCAGGGCTTGAGTTCCGCTTGCCGTTTCATCTCCACTGGCGTTCCAACCTCTACTAGTATAGGCAATCATTCATTACGCCGTTTTGATAATAAAGACACTCCGTCACCTTTCATTCAAAAGTCTTAACAATTATTTACAAGGTGTACGCGACAATGTCAGTCTCTTTAAATATTCATATATGCGATGTACAACCTATCAAATGATACTTAATTGTGGTTGTAGATCACGGCTGAGTATGTAGATGAGTGCTTGTAAGGTGCGAAATTCTAGCCACCTTGCAAGGTGTCCAAAGAGGTTGGAAAATGCTAGAACGACATATGCAATGGTGTTGCTTTCAGGATGGGAGTGCTGTGGGATGATGACAATGTCACTGTGGAGGTAGACTGTAAATCGACGCCACTGTCGGATTTCAGCAGGGAATCTTGGTATGTTGAGATAAGCGGTAATAATACAGATGAAAAAGGTACCATCGATTTGTGTAAGGAAATCAAGGGGGTTTTTAGGTCAGATGTAGATAGTGGCACAGGAAACAGTGAGCGTTTTGAAGAAGAGTCTAAGGATAAGGAGTTTGATGGGGTTATTGAGCAAGGGTTGTGACCAAGCAAGGATGTTCTTGTGGTGGCCGATTGCAACTCCATCTCTGGCCAGGGGAAGGAGATTTCTGTACAGTGGAGGATATAGGGAGAAATTCTGGTGTTGTGGTATGGCTAGAAGAACATTCGACTAACGACGAAGGTATCGACATTGTGTTGGGAAAGGGTATGTGTTAAACGTGGTTTGCTGGCGGTAGGGAGTGGATGTAGTGGTATTGGATACCGTATTGTTGTTACACCATGATGGGAGCCTAGGAAGTGGGTTGTGGGGCTGGAGAAGTTTAAATGACCGTGTTTAGACGAGTGAAAAAAAAGTGGACTTGGTTTTGAGAGCATGTGGCTTGGTTATCGAGGTGGAAAACAGAGCGGGCAGCAGGAGAAATTTTCTGTGGCGTATGCGGTCGCTGGAAAGGATGAATATTTTGGAGGCCAATGAAGAGCAATCTGATGATACCTTCAGCAGTAGGAGGTGGATATAGAGAGTTATTATGATGGATAAGATAATCAGGAGGACAGATGGGTACAGTTAATTCTCGTTTGATGGGTAGGGATTTGGCTTTGTGTTTAGTAGAACAATTTGGGTAAGTATTATTGAAGGTGTTGCAGTTGGGAAGGGAGGCGACGTTTAGACATTGTTTGAGGAAACAGGAGGCTTCACAATGAGGACAGGTTGGTGGATTTTTACAATCTGGAATGAGGGGGTCATTATAAAAAAGGAATTTTTGGCGCTTGTAGACATGGGGGAGGGATCTGGAGGATTCGACTTCATGATGACAGTTATAAGTCAGGGCATATGTACATGTAATACCTATATTTAGTAATCATCGATACGTATTTGTAATCTATGCGATACTGTACGTGGCTCCGAGTGGCCACGCGGTCAGGGGCGCCATGTCATGCATTGCGCGGCCCTCCCGCCGCAGGTTCGAGTCCTCCCTCGGGCATGTGTGTGTGTGTTGTTCTTATCATAAGTCAGCTTAAGTAGTGTGTAAGTCTAGGAGGGACCGATGACCTCAGCAGTTTGGTCCCTTAGGAGTTCACACACATTTGAACATTTTTCGATCCTATGCCTGGTAATGTACTTGTTTTTTTTTTTTTTTTGCCTTGAGCTTTGTCAGTGTCCTGTTTATAGTATTGGTATGATTTAAAATTTTTTTATGTAAATAGTTGGTTAGTGCTCTCTTCGAAATAATCGTGTACATATTATTGCCTAAGTGTGGTGGCGCCACATGGCGGCCAAGCTCGAAACTATTTAACATGGGCTCTGAAGTGCATCGGCTCATTCTCTCTGAGTTGCTGATGCATCATCTTTAGTGATGCTTCTGTTTTTGCTCATGTACTCCTTATTGGTGGTATGGATACTTTATTTAGCAAGTTTTATATATCTCACAAAAATTCTCCGTATGTCGACGAGATTAATGTGTAACTATATTTCTATGAGGTACGTAATTTTTATTATTCAGATAATATGGTCCCTTGTGTATATTTGTTTATGATCGTGCAAATTACTAAATTAACGTTATTCTATCCATAAGTTGTAGATCTGACAATCTGAAGAAGGCAACTGGTTACTGTCGAAACCGGTGATGAAATAAACTACTTCACATCAAGCAATGTTGGCTACTAATATTATAAATTACAATATTATAATTGCCCCAACTAGCTGTTTAAATTCATTTCTGTATTAGCCATTTTATTTTCATTCATTCTCGTGACATGGTCTCTAGATTTATTTCGACACTCCTTCATCTGTTCAAAAAATGGTTCAAATGGCTCTGAGAACTATGGGACTCAACTGCTGAGGTCATAAGTCCCCTAGAACTTAGAACTACTTAAACCTAACTAACCTAAGGACAACACACACATCCATGCCCGAGGCAGGATTCGAACCTGCGACCGTAGCGGTAGCGCGGTTCCAGACTGTAGCGCCAGAACCGCTCGGCCACCAGCGGCCGGCTGATCTGTTCATTTATGCTTTTATGTCCCAGTTCTTGTCTGATTGTTGTACTCCTTATCATGGTAGATGGTCTATAGCCAACTGCTCTTCTTAAAAATCTCATTTCCGCATGTTGTATAATTCGTTGTCTTCAGCTGTTACTTTCAAAATCTGACTGCTCATGTCCTGTACAACTTCATTATATCTTTCACTGTATTTTTATTCAGTAGTCTGTATATGGCCCATTACTATAACAAACTTTCAATTTTTTTGATGTGTCTTCGTCATTTCTCAACGAGATGATGTTTCCCAAGAAGTTAAATCCATTTACTCCCACTCTGTTATCTGGTCGTTTATTACAGTTGTGCTTGAGACTTAGTTTTGCCCTTTAAAAGCCATGACTTTTGTTTCTGGATCGTGATATTTAAGTTACAGCTCTCGGCAGTAATATTTAATATACAAATGAGAAGTTGGTCAGCAGCAAAGAGTGTTTTCATTAGATGACTTCGTGAGTTAAAGTCACAGGTGTAAAACTATTTGTTTTGGCCATTGTCCAAATATTATCAACATAGATATAAATAAGAGTCGGAGACAAATTTCACCCTTTTCGTAATCCTGAATTACTCTCATCGTGTTTAGTACAGAAAATGGCGCTGTTCATGTATTCGTTTACTAACTGCAACAAATACACTTTGCGTAAGATGTGTATTAGATGATTAAACCAAATTTGTGTGAGTATATTCAGAGTACAAAATAACTGATAACAGACCATAATAATGTATCGAGGTGATGGGCGACAAGTATAAATCTTTTAGAATGTGGAGTGGAAAAAGAGTAAACAACAGTAATAACATATTAATGTTGCTATGAAATTACCGTCTGGTTATGCGATGACTTCCGTAAGATAAATATTAAGAAATACGAAATGTGGCATTATCACCTGACAAACTACAGTATCTGTGGTATAATAAAGACGCTGGATTATATGTGCGGGTTACCATCTTATAGAGAGTCCCTGGTTGTTCTGCAAATTTTCCTTACCTGATCAAAAAATAGAGGTGATATAGTTGCGCAAAGGTGTTTGAATCTGCTAAGTTTCTTGTACAGTATTACTTGCTGTTCTTGATACAACTGGCACAGAAAGAATAGATGATTTAAATCGTTTCCCGTTACTGAGCTTCATGAATGTTTCGGGAACCCTCGGACATCTATTTTGTGGAAGCGACTGGGGAACTTTCCGTGATGGAATTTCAGCTATGTGGCCGTCCACCTCGATACCTGCGGGGTCAACGCAACAGATTGGTAACCGAAGCGACCCGGGTTCGACTGCCGGACGCGTCGGAGATTTTCTCCTTTCGAGGAGTGGGTGTTGTGTTGTCCTTACCTTCGTAACGTCGCAACTGGCGCGAAAATCGCTTGCATGACGTAACATGAGAAGTCTAAGTCTATGTAACATAATTCAAAAAGATGGTTCAAATGGCTCTGAGCACTATGGGACTTAAGTGCTGAGGTCATCAGTCCCCTAGAACTTAGAACTAATTAAACCTAACTAACCTAAGGACATCACACACATCCATGCCCGAGGCAGGATTCGAACCTGCAACCGTAGCGGTCGCGCGGTTCCAGACTGTAGCGCCTAGAACCGCTCGGCCACTCCGGTCGGCTTAACATGATTCAACTTGGCCGAACTGAATGTTTTGAATTGTTCAAACACACTGTATCTTCTACTGTTGACATGGATGTAAGGGCATCTACCGATAGTCATCTTTATATTAAAAAAAAGAAACGAGAAACTTCGGTCGGTGTTTGGTGCTGGCTGCCGTAAGCCACGACTTTATGGTGATAGCAGGTTGAAGACTTCAGTACTGGTGGCCCCTCTATTGACGTGTTCTTCAAACTCTTCTTCAGATGTTTACGTGACGGGCATCACATTCTCCTGACGCCCACATAGTCACTGTACTAGAATTCCCGTCCCTAGCAAACAGTAAACATTTGCTGTCTGCCTGCGTCAACTCAGGGCCCACGTCACGAAAAGCACTCGCTCGCTCGGCACCACAGCAGACTCTTTCTAGACTACTTTCGACCGAAATGCCATGTTTTATGGAACACATCGCTTATTTTGAATCAAAACACATGAGTACCGACAGAACTTCAGTTTTGGTTTTGTATTATCACGTAATAGGGGAGAGAGTGTGGCAGATATGATACGCGAGTTGGGATGGAAGTCATTAAAGCAAAGACGTTTTTCGTCGCGGCGAGATCTATTTACGAAATTTCAGCCACCAACTTTCTCTTCCGAATGCGAAAATATTTTGTTGAGCCCAACCGACATAGGTAGGAATGATCATCAAAATAAAATAAGAGAAATCAGGGCTCGAACAGAAAGGTTTAGGTGTTCGTTTTTCCCGCGCGCTGTTCGGGAGTGGAATGGTAGAGAGATAGTATGATTGTGCTTCGATGAACCCTCTGCCAAGCACTTAAATGTGAATTGCAGAGTAACCATGTAGATGCAGATGTAGACCTGTTGAGGCAGATGTAAAACTGTTTCGTCTGTGTTTCTAAACGGCAACGAAGATTAGGTCTTAGCGTCCAGTCGACGACGAGACAATTATAGACTGTGATGCTACTTACCGCCTCTCTATTTAAGGAGCAACCTTTGAATAATGTAGCTGACTCGGTCTTGCAACATCTTTGACCAACGTTGCCTTAGCCATTCGAGAGGGTATTTCATCTCGGTGTGTGAGAAATGAAATTATAGACTGTGCCAGAGGTAACGTGTAATATCGTTTCTTTAATTCCGTGTTTCATATTTTTCAAAGCAACGTAAGGAGTGAAACCTCCTACTTGTTACGCTTTTGCTTTCCGTCTGTCTTCATGAAGGAAGCCATTTTTCTTGCTCTATGTGTTTTGGTATAATAATAAGATTATTTAAATTCAGACATTTCTTCTTTGCTACTAAAGAGATTAATATGCCTTACTGCGCGTGGATAAATAATTCTGTTATGTTTCAGCTATTTAATTACTTCGAAATTCTAATTATTCATGTTCATTCATGTGTTCCTATTGTGGTCACTGCAATGCACCCCACTTCCGAACAATTAGCTTGCTAGTAAAGTTCAGTCATTTTCTTAGACGTTTGTTCTTTTGATGGGGTACATGACAAGACGGAGCACGAGTTAACACTGGAGAATGGTGTGTAAGGAAATATGTGGAACTGAAATTGGCATGTAGTACTGTGGCGTCCTAAACTTAACTGAAAGAAAACTAAAAATGACTGCAATGCGAAATTACTGCAATGTCAGTCTTATGCACCAGTGTATCTGTGTCCAGGGTCACCACTTTGAGCACCTTTGAATGTTCTACTCCTGGTACATGGTACATGAGAGTCAAAGTCAATTTTGTGTTATGTTTTTACTTGGTTTTTCATTTGTTTTCTGAAAACTCCAGCAGGTAGACGAGTTTGTGATCCCGGGCTCAAAGTCAATGTTGCGTTGTATAATTAACAACTTTGTGTTTCAGTGAATGGTACAAATGACTCTGAGCACTATGGGACTCAACTGCTGAGGTCATTAGTCCCCTAGAACTTAGAACTACTTAAACCTAACTAACCTAAGGACATCACACACATCCATGCCCGAAGCAGGATTCGAGTGAATGGTACACTGTGATACATTTTTGAATAGGTCTTTAGGAGAGGAAATGAATTACCGAATAAAAAATACAGGGTGCCATTTAAAAAAGTCATACCGCTGTTCATATACTTGTAAAAAACAAAGCTACAACGAAGGAAATCATGCTGATTGATGTCCCCCTGACGGCTAAAGAACATTTTCTTGAAAAATTTTGTAATTAGCATCTTTACAAACAGCTATTTAGCGTGGCCAGGATAAATGGGACCCCCAGTATAGTGTGAGTTCTTTTATCTCAAAAACTTCACAGCGGATTAAAAAAAGGAGAAATACATGTCCAACATTTTTAAACCTGCTATCTGATGATACCAATGTTGACCCCTCCCCCCTGCTCTACCCTGATGGGGTGGAGCACAGGACAGCTTAGAGATTTTAAATAGCTTTTTTCGCAGTTACTGACTACATGTGATTTTTTTCTTTTACACAATTAATTTATCTGGAGATAATACCATTTTGGAAGTCTATTTTGTTATTTGTCGATTAAATTGCCACCCATCGCGCAACCACAGAAGTGTTAATACAAAAGTTACTTGTTTTTATCCATATAATCCAAATCTAGAATGGAAATGGGATGTTCGTATTTAAGACTTCAAAGTTGTCCCATGTTCCAATCCCCCTCCCCTGGGGATGGGACAGGGGGTAAACACTGGTTTCACCACACACCATTTTTAAAAATACTGAACACTTATTTTTCCGTTTTATAATCTGAGGCGTAGTTTTTGAGATATTTCATTGTCTCAAGATAAAAAAAACTCACCCTGCATACACAGGACAATTCAGCTGCCCCTGTCTCTGGCGTTTTTTACAGTCCGCAGTGTTATAGCTGCCCTTCATAAACCACACGGAAGAGTTCCATATTCTCTCGGTCGCTATGCGCAAACTATTAGTCCTGCAAGAAAACATTAATGGGTCCCTTTTGTAGGAAATTTAATGTAGATAAATTTGCAACTGGGATACATTTTCGCTAGAGGCCGTACTTTCCAAGCGACGTTCAAACACTCTCATACTCCCGCACTCTGCCCCCCAACGGTCAGAATTTCTAGTATGTTGCTCATGATACTCCTTCCTACCGCTGTACTAATATTTCCGACTGCATGAATTATTTCCCACATTTGAACTTTTTTTGGACTTCATAGACTTGCCTTATTACGCCACTGGCTTTGCCCTACCGCTCCACTGGCTTAGACGAGCACTTACAAATTGAAAATTTCATCTAACAACTTTGTGAATTTTGATAGCATGAAGTAAGCAATTACATTGTATTTGTCAGGTATTCTGACTACGAAACTACTGTGCTTGTGAGGGTTAAGTTTGGATTGAACTGTCAACTACTTTTAGTGTAACGTTTACAAAGGTCGTTTTTCTTTCATTAACCTCAAGGCAAATTTAATTTAATAACGTTCACAAAGTAGTCGACTATCCTGGCAGCGTAATAGCTCTATCAATAGAGTTCAAAAGAGTTGAATATCGTGAATAGTTCGTTTACTCGGAAATTTTTGTGTAGAGGCAGGAGGGTACAACAACTGGAAATGATGACTGGTAAAGCATGAATGTGGGTGTGCAGGTCCGTTTGAAGGTCACTTTTGAAAGTTTTCCTTGAATAACACGAAAACCGTGGCCTCCACGGAAAAGTATCCCAGCAGAAGATTTATCTACATTAAATTTCCTACAGAAACGTTCCATTCATTTTTTCTGTAGGACCAACACTCTGGACATAACGGGCGAGAGAATATCAAAATCTCAACCGTGGTTTGTGAATGAAAGCTATAACATTCCAGGTTGCATAAAAGTACTGCGGTAGGGGCAGCTGATTCATAGTGTCTGTATACACTGCAGGGAAAAAAATTAACACCCCTATAGATGTTTCCAGTACACTCAAGATTTATTGTTGTCGCAGTGTATATGGAATACATAAAATGACTACATTTACAGATTAATCCTGAGGTACCAGGCATCGATCCATGCTGAAACACCCATACTAATACGTGATGTGACCTCCATGGGTGGCAATCCAAGTGATGACTCTGGCATAAGATGGCGAATACTATGCTGAGCTATGTTATTCCACGCCATCTCGACGTGTTGACGTGGTTCTGTAAGAGTTGTTGGTTGACGAGTCACGCGACTGAATTCTCGTCCCATCATATCCCACACGTACTCAACTGCAGACAAGTCCGGAGGTCGAGCTGGCCAGGGAAGTTGCTGCACCTCTTGCAGAGCACGTTGAGTTTCACGGGCAGTGTGTGAGCAAGCATTATCCTGTTGGAACAACACATCACGTTCCTGTTGGAAGGACGGCAATAGATCGGGTCTAACAACGTTCTACACATACCGGCCCCAGGTTAGGAGTCCCCTCCAGAAACTCCAAATTTGAACAAGGGTTGTAGTTTATCGCACCCCAGAGCAAAAGGCCTGCTGTGGGGCCACTGTGTCTCGGACGAATGCTCTCTACGAGAAGTACTCAGCCAGGTCTACGACCATCAGCTGCGTGCAGGCAGGCTGTGCTGTCATCGCTGGCGCGCCAGTCCGTCTTCCAAGTGATCCTCCGATGGCACGGGTGTCCGTGCTCGTAGTCCTGCTGCTAATAACCGGTTCAAAAATGGTTCAAATGGCTCTGAGCACTATGGGACTTAACTTCTGTGGTCATCAGTCCCCTAGAACTTAGAACTACTTAAACCTAACTAACCTAAGGACATCACACACATCCATGCCCGAGGCAGGATGCGAACCTGCGACTGTAGCGGTCGCGCGGTTCCAGAATGTAGCGCCTAGAACCGCTCGGCCACAACGGCCGGCAATAACCGGTTCACAACAGTTTGTGTTGACACGTCTGGGCTCATAAGCCCTCTCGCCTATGCCGTGGCACGATCTGCCAATCCTGTGCCCACAATACGACTATAGTGGCGGGCGACTGTGCTGCGTGGAAGTCCAGAACCTCGTTTACGGATGTGAGAATGTTCACCTGACTACTGACATCATTGCACAACTGACGCAGCACGTCCAACTAGTGTGGAAATCCTGCGAGAGGACCATCCTGCCACTCAGAAGGCCACACTTTGACTCATTTCGAAATCGCTGTGTTGGCTGTGGGAATGACGAGTGCATCTCCACGGCATGGTTGGCTGCTTGCTTCACACGTCTGCACCACACTGAGCCTTCTAGCTGTGAACATTCCCTGTTACAGGGTGGGCAGAGATGGCGCTCTGGTAGCTACGCCACTACTCGGTCTGTTGGCGGACGACGTTGAAGCCAGCCAGTATCAGCACAGGTGGCGTTTGCCGTCTTCAGATCAAAATCAACGTCGTCTTTCCTGGTGTAGCAATATAGGTATGCACAGGGTGTTTCCGTAAGCGCGTGCAGAAATTTGACGGGGCATAGAGGATGCTCCACTGAACAATTTGAGGTAGGGAACCTAGGGTTGGAGAAGCCAGCTTAAGGAGGTAACAGGTATAAAATCACTTTATTTTGAGGTTTTTTTATTTACATTAGCTAACTGCATATACCTTGATTGACACAATGAACGGACCATATACACTGTATTTACAAAATTTGCTGAAACTGACAACCATGAACCTCAATCCAAGCGTGACATCAGGGAACAAGATTCTGACGCACCCTGACAAATATCCCTGGTGTGTTTCGAATCACATCACAGGCACCTACAGTTCCGGCAACCAATCCACCGGGGTCTCGTACCCAAGTTACTTTAGATATCCCTATAGGAAATAATCAAAGGGATTCAGGTCAGGTGACCTCCCAGACCACGGAATAGGATCTTCCCTTCCCATTGTGGTATAATAGATATGTAATGTACTGAATCGACTGTGAGAAAGCTAAGTGGCAAAGACGTTATCTGAGAGACTCTATGATAATTATATCGTTGACTCGGAATATTACTCTCTCTGTGGTATGATAATTATATCGTTGACTCGGAATATTACTCTCTCTGTGGTTTACTCGTAACTAAGGGTAACTATTGTTTTCTGTTCGCTTCTTTTGATGTTATGTGGAGAATTGTACAAGAGACACAATAAACCGTCATTATTTCATGAGAACAAAGGTGAGCACCACGACCTTTATTAGTATTTTTGGAAGTATTGAAATAGCAGAATTGTTTCAGATTGAATGCGACGGTACGGGAAGAGACGTGGACAACGGCACTCGAACCTGCAATCTCATGTATGAATAGTTGCTAAAAATATCCAGCCGTCTCTCCCAAGACTCTTCAAATGCGCAACAGACAGTAATTCTTTTAACAGCACTATCAGAGATAATTTTATCACGTTTTTACGACCTTTTACTGCGAGCATAATACATCGGCAACAGACAAACAAAAAATAGACAAACACATAAAAGAATCTACCACACCATCCAGCGACCAGGAAATACTTGTACTGCTCCATTGTACTGTACTGTACGACTGTGAATAGCACTGAGTAATGAATGGATCTGTCGTTGATTCGCAGCACGCCCTGTCATGCGACAATGTAAATACGATGCAACATCTAACGGACAAGTAAAGTGAAGAAAACCTGCATCGTTACTTTCTCGTAACCAGGCCCGCTCTCCTCGTTTCCTTGCAGGAAATAAAGAATGTATACGTAAATAAACTGCCCAGTAAGTGTAAACTTGTACGCGTGTTATTTGTAAATAAGTTGGAAAACAGTAATTCTAGATAAAGTGGTAGACAAGTTTACTTCCATATCTCCTTCAGCAGGCTTCTCCGACCTCGAGTTCCTACCTCAAATTGTTCAGTGGAGCGTCCTCTAAGTCTTGTTACATTTTTGCAACCTCTTACGGAAACGCCCTGTATATTGATCGCTTGTGGCTCAATGGTCTATTGCATGTCTTTCACTTGGATGACACTTTGGTGACTCCGTGTTCCTTATCGACTGCAGATAGCAACTGGGGAAAGGGAACTTACAGTTTAATGTCCTGGCGACTACCCGCATCATTGAGAGGTAGAGGAAGACTAAAAGTTTTCCGTGGTCTGGACGGGATTCGATCCCGCGATCTTTAAATTTCCACTGACGCCTTCAGCACTAGGCTACCAAGCCCGATAACGCTGAAAATATGAAATAACTAGTAGGGATGTACTGAACTGAAGTGAAGCGAAAAGGAATTTATGAAACTTGTCTAAAAGAATGTATTGGTTCACAGTACACATCCTGAAAAATCAAGGAATCGTCAGTTTGTGACAGAGGGAAGTGTGACGGTTCTAAATGTAGAGGGAGACGAAGGTTTGACTACAGCAAGCAGCTTCAGATTGGTTTAAGCTGCAGTAGCTATATAGAGACTAAGAGGCTTGGACAGGATGTACCAGCGTGGAGAGTTGCATCAGACCAGTCTTCTAACTTCAGAGCACAACAACAACACTGCTTACGAAGATGATGAGTCCACATGCGTGAGGCACCCGCAATGTTCCTTAGATCCCTAATCGTCCATGATACCCAGCAGAAATTCCAAATACATGAATAATCCAAACCCAACTCGCACTTTTCTGACATGACAGCCTGAAAGCCATGGACCAAGGCAATCAGGTGTATGCAGTATTTCTTGATTTCTGAAAAGCATTTGACTCGGAGCCACACTAACGATAATAAAAGTATTATTAAATGAGTCTGAGGTTTGATGATTTTTTGGCAGGTGGGACACAGCATTTTATCTTTGATGGAGGGTCATGGACAAAAATGGAAGTGACATCCTGCGTCGTCCTGTGAAGTGTGCTATGACTCTTGTGGCTCATTTATATATTAATCACATGGCAAACAATATTAATAGTAACATCACACTTTATGCAGATGATGTAGCTACCAATAATAAAAGGGACTCAAGTATTCTGTTATATGTAAGATTTAGAAGTGGTCAGTGATAGGGAAATTGTTATAAATGTTGAAAAATGAAAAGTTGTGGACTTCACCAAGTACACAAAAGTTGAATCTTATGGCTCCATTATCAATGAGTCATAACTGGAATCATTCGTCTCGTTTAGTAATTTGTAGGACTATGAAACACAACGAGCACATGGGCTCTTGTACGTCCAACTTAGAATGTGGTCAAGTTTTGGGATCCACTCCAAATAGAACTAACGGGCGACATTGGACTATACAAATGAGAGAGGCACGGATGGCCACAGGTTTGTCTGACCCACAGAAAAGTGTAACGGAAATGTTGAACGACCTGAATTGGCAGGTGTCTGAAGATAGATGCCAACTGTACCCCCCAAAAGTCTACTTACGAAGTTTCCATAAGAAATATCAAGTGAAGAATGTGGAAGTATTCGTCATACACCTACACATTGCCTGCTTACACAGGCCTGCGTAGGGGTGGTGGAGACAAGATTACACTTACAGAACGTACAGTCATTTAAACAGTCATTCTTCCTGCAGTCCATATGGGATTGGGACTGGAGGCAACCCTGATGATGGGAAGTACCCTTTGCCATGCACCTGATACTGGTTTGCAAAGTATGTGTGCATATACAGATTCAGAATAAGTAAATTTGTGAAGTATCGTTAAATTGACGTCTAGCTGGCGAATCCAGTTCAATGTTGCTGGTGTAGCTTCTAAAGAGTCATTCCATGATTATATCCGCATTGTAGTTGTATGTGCAAAGCTCCATTTGTGAAGAGTTTCAGGTGTTCTGGCTGAGTGCTTTTGCTTAGACGATAGGCGATACCTCCAGATTTGAGCCTGACTCTTCTGAGACGTAGTTGGACTTTATGAACTGGAAGATGAAGGCTTGTGTACTTTCTCACAGGGGCATCAGTGCCTTGAACATCTGGTGGAGATATTCCTAAAGTTATAGGACCGCAGTGAGGAAGGAAAAAAGTGCATGAGGTCCATATTTGTGTGTCCTTTCTGAGCTTCTGAGTTGTAGTTGGTCTTGATGAAGTGGAAGTTGGTGAAATCCCTTGTGCTCTCTCGTGGCGGCGTCAGTGCTCGGGGGTCTGCTGGAGTGATTCCCAACAGTAGAGACCACAATGTCGACAACAAAATGTGGACGGTCCAGTTTTGAGCCTGTTTCTTCTGGGATGTAGTCGGACTTGATGGACAGGAAGATGCCGATCAGTGAAAGTCATTCTCAACAGCACGGCATTGCAGTGGTGACGCCAAAGCCGAAAGGCCAGTGGTAAGAAAGGCGAGTCACGGCTGATTTCGCAGAGGGAGGCGCCGTTGGCGGCGGCGGTGGCGTGCAGTCTTGCGCCGCCGGTATTGAGCGGCGACTGACCGGAAGAGCCAGCGGTCGGTATGCAGATTGGGGCGGCTCACGCCAGCGCTGCCCAGCGCCCTTGCGCCCAATCCGTCACCAGGGAGCGGGTCAAGGCGCGCCGCGGCCCAGTCCAACCGTCGCCACCTCAGGGGTGGCCCGTTTCCCCTCGAGTCTGGGACCTGCGTCACTGCCCCAATTACGAGCGCGCATTCGTCTTCGGCGGATAACCTCCTCGCCGATCGTAAAGTAGACCAGTCTATTCCCGGCGGCTAGCCTAGATGTGGCGACTCGGCAGGGGTTCTCGCCTTCGAAGGAGGGCAAACAGCAGCAAATAGCCCGTCTGCCCCACTAACGAGAGACGTCGTAGTGCTTTGTAGGCTTCCCTTCACTAACTGTTTACAATACTGAGTATATTTTTCAATTGAGACGAATCTGATAGTTTGATATTAAAATTTGGGCTCGAGTGTAATACCGCCTCCCTCACCCTGATTCTTGGTTGTGGCGACAGAATGACCTGTATGGAAAGTTGAGGTCTGTGATAGGTTGGGCGCTGGTAGTTTGTTTGCGCGTTGTAGACGTGGACAAATGTGAATACAAAATAAAGATCTTTAGCGCAGCCTTTCGCCACAAAAAAAGATGTGGACCTAATGAAGGAAGGTCCTCCTAGATCCACACAAGAAACCCATTAGTCACGAGGGATCAAATGCGATTTATTCTGTCAGTGGATGAACAATTTTTGTTTCTTTTGTGATCCCTTAGTCGAAGGTCCGTTATAGTGAATTTAAATGACCACAGTTCACATACCAGAAATCTGGAGATGATATGTTTCCCAGAGGAAGTGATGTCATATTGGCGGTGCCTGAAGTGGCACTGTGGTAAAAAAACCTAGCAGGCAATATTAGAAGTTGGGTAGACGAAATTAGGAAAAAATTTTCGAAACTTCTCTTGGTTGTTCATCTCTGAGCACATCCTACTCGATGATAGAATTAAGGATAGGTTTATTTTTATTTATTGTCATATTATTTCACGGTAGTTGTAAGTCTAATATACACCCACATCGACTCCAATCCGATAGATTTCTGGTTTTCGTTGCCTGCCTGGACCTGTCAGGTAATGTCTTTCACTCTTACGTTGAAAGTTAGGGTCGTTGTGATGGTCCGTTTAGTGGGGTCTTAATCAGATAGTATTCTTTGGGTAAAGGCCGTTGTAGAAACACACAACGGATGGCGGCAGCAGGCTAGCCGCTGGGAGAATAACTTATCCCTACGTAAATATTCTAGGCCAAAGGGTAGTGTATTGGTGAAGCCAGAAAGCAGGTGCGTGTACAACAAAGTTAAGCCATGCACGGTGATGCCTCGAGTGGTTTTGGAACTCCTGGGTTGTTTGTGAACGCCAAACGGCTGTGGATCGCTAGCTGCTTTTTCTTTTGAAAAGTAATACTTGTGGTTTCTGGACGACATCTATGTTGGGAAACTCGCCTCAGTGGAGCTATATGGCGACGGTGTAGAAGAGAGCTGAGTGACCAATGGCAACTGGGTTCTGATGATGTTTCTAAAACAATCAATCGAAAGAGAAAAACATAAAACACGTGTCGGTGTTTGGGAGGAGGTGTGGAACGCAGGCAGCAGGTGCGGGGCTGGATGGCACGCGTTTAGTAAATTACACATGTCTCACAGGAAGAACGTTTTACAGTGAGACTGGCGACCCTTCTAATTCCAGTTACCTGCACCGATGGATGGTGTTGAAGGCATGTGAACATGAACACTGTTATTTAGTTGTCTAAATAAAGGGGTGATGTGTCACAAAACTATATTGAGTCAACTTGGCTGTACTAGCCCACTTATCAATATGACGTTGCACTTCCTCAGGCCTGGATGCATTCAGTGATTCGGTTGGGAAGGATGTCATAAAGCCGTTGTATGCTTTGCATGTTTATTCTAGCAGGGGCAGATCTGGGGATCTGCCCTGTCCACGGGAGCACCTCAGTATCGTGAGACAGTCATGAGAGATACGTGCCATGTGTGGGCGAGCATTCTCCTGTGGGACCATGGTATTGTCACATGAGAGGTTACCATGAGAATGCTGGATGACTGTGACGTATAGCTGTGCTGTCAGAGTTTCCCTCAGTCACCACCAGCCATGACCTGAAGCCGGACCAAGCTGCCAGGAGTGACACCGTTGTGCGTCTCACCAGGTACCCGTAATTCTCCTAGTAGCGATTCATCGTTGAACACAGTGCGACGCTATTCATCAACAGTCGATGCCTCCTAGTCAAGGCACCTCTCCAAAAAAAGCCGGTAGTGTTGTTGCGTTAACGGCAGTATATGCATGGGTCGATAGTTCCTGATCCAGTGGTGCAGGGTGACCCAGTATGCTGCAGGAAGCCAGTGACTTTTCTCGGATGGCAGACACAGATGTGGAGCGGCCACGATGCGTTCGATGCTCTACACGGCGATCCTCTCTTGTGGCGGTCAGACTTGGCCGACCGGAACTTTTATACCGAGTATGCCTGTAGACCAACGTTGGGCAGTGTCATGTCCAAATGCGTCATAGTTGTGGCTACAACACCATTCGACTAGCCGGCCAAATGGAGACCCCTTGCAAACTTTCTCACTTCCTGATAAGGCTGTCTCACACGAGTACGTGGCATTCCCGTATCCTTCACAGTGATCACTCTATCTCTGACTCGTCACACCCCCTTACATCTGCTTTCAGGCGTGGTAACAACACTAAACACAACAACACTAATGCGCTCTTGTGGGGATTCGACCTGTCACATAAACTGCAACTCCGATCACTTACATACTCGTCTATTGTGTGTTCGTATACGAAGTTACATTGACTTGCAGTCATGTGTTGTATGGGTTTCACTTTTTTTGCCACGCAGTGTATATACTACCTGCACACTATTCATTACGGATATCTGGATGATACACTTAGTCAGAATTAGGCCTATTATCCAATATACGTAGTGCATACTCATTATGTACTACTAGCATGTGTTCACGTGAGTGATATTTATCCGGCAATAGTAATAATTGCGACCGGCTCAACGGCCTTGTACAAGTCTTTCAATTCGATACCACTTTGGCGACTTGAGTGTCCCTAACCTACTCCAGTTAACCTGTTGGAGAAAAGGGACCTACATTTAACATGAAATCAGAACCACATACAGCTACTGACGAATCTTCACGTCCCTGAGAGGCGAAGAAATAGAGCGTTAAAGGATGACTGAAAGGAGAGAGAAGAAAACTGTGAAATCGCGGGTTACAAGGATGTCGTCTCCAACCTTCTCTAACTGTATAGGGTGCCACACAGTGCAACATACAGATGTAGACTTGTGAATTCTGCGCTCCTGTTGGCATGGCTTGGCAGTAACGTATCAAACTGAAGGTCTCGATCCAGTTTTTACCGACCAACCTGATGGCTTCTAGGATTTCTTAAATTCACATACGCTAAACTAACTTTACTCAAATAACTTAAAAATTTAACTTTAAAAGCACGTTGGGTTCAGTTTTTATCATGACAGTTAATATTAGGATGTAGACCGAATGAAAGTAATCAAATAATTCCATTAACTTGACAAGTTTTCAAAGAAAAAAGGCGTTTTACACGGAAATACAAAGAATGATTTTTTATTTCCTGTTCCTCCAGATTGTGGCATGCTAATGAGTGACATTATTTACTGGTTAGTTGTTTTCATACTATAGGATTTATCCACTGGATCAGATTTTTCTTCTATTTCAGGTTTTTAATATTCATGCCAACCCAGCGTAGATGGTATACATAAACTTTGTGAATATTTCCTGAGGAGAAAAATAGTGTCGAGAAGGCTTGGGAAAGAATAAAGACTTTAGTAACAGATGCAGCAGAAAAAACACTGGGAAAGAAAAAGAAAACGAAGAAACAGAAATGGTTAATCGAAAAGTGTCAGAGAGCAGTAGAAAGGAGGAAAGAAGCCAGCATGCTGCGGCTGCATAATAAGGAGAGTGAGGTCAGGAGGGAGACGTTCAATGCGGTTAGAAGAGAAACAGCAAGAGTTCTACGAACAGAGGAAAGGAAATATCTAACCGGAGGAATGGAAACTCAAAGAAGTTTTTTCAGTATACAAAGAAAAGTAAGAGAGGTTATCAAAGTGAAAACCTATTCATTAAAGGTAAAAATCAAAATATGCTAACGCAGCTGGGAGATATCCTAGGAAGATGGAAACAGTATTTCTCAGAAATGTTAAATTGCACTGATCCGCACATAACCTTCAATTACGCAATGTCTGAGAGTGACAGCATTAATAATGACGAATGTAGATTCACAGAACAGGAAGTGATCCACTCCATTCAAAAGCTCAAAAACAACGAGGCAGCAGGCGAGGACCAGATATCAGCAGAGATGTTAAAAGAGGGAGGAAGAAAACTACACAAAGAAATTTATAACCTTATCACAATGATCTGGAAAACTGAAACACTGCCTGAGGATTGGAAAACGGCAATACACAAGAAAGGAAACAGAATGGCATGTGGAAATTACAGAGGAATCAGTTTGCTGGACGTAACATACAAAATCCTGTCAATGACCATTCTGGAAAAACTTAAACCTTACGCAGAAAACATTATTCAAGATTACCAGGCTGGATTTCGAACAAGCCGTTCCACAACTGATAATTTGTTTACTATACGACAGATCTTTGAGAAATACTGGGAATTTAACAAAAACATCCACTGTCTCTTCATTGACTTCCAGCAAGCCTACGACAGCATCCACAGAAGTAGCCTCTACAACACATTACGAGAATTTAGTATACCCAGTAAAATGATTAGGATGATACAGCTGTGCATGGATGGCTCCCAGGCAGCAGCGAAGTTCAGAGGATCCATATCCCCCACCTTTCCAATTAAAACAGGTTTACGACAGGGAGACGGTCTTTCATGTGTCCTCTTTAACCTTGCATTAGAGAAAGTGGTTCGGGAGAGTAATTTACATCTATACAATGGTCTCCTATTCGAACACAGTGAAGTAAAACTCCTGGCTTATGCAGATGATATAGTGTTGATTAGTGAAACTGAAGAAGAACTGAAAGACATGTACAGATCTCTCAGGCACATGCCAGAAAAATCGGGCTTTTGATTAACCAAGAGAAAACCGAATATATGGAAATAGGTCAAGTCATAAATCCAAATCCTTACTTTGAAATTGACCAACATTCTAAATTCAGAAAAGTTCTCCAGTTTAAATACAATGGATCACGGTTCGACACTAAAAATATCATAACAATTGATATAAATGAAAGAATAGCCTCAGGGTCAAGATGTCTGTACTCACTAAGCAAACCACTCAAAAGTAAAGCTTTGTCAATCACCACAAAGATGTACAACACTATTATCTGTCCCATAGTACCGTACGGTTCAGAAAGCTGGACTCTTACAAAGAATGAAAGAGAAAAACTGAATGTTTTCGAAAGAAAAGTAATGAGAAAAATCAGGGGCCTGTGTTGGAGAATGGTGTATGGAGAATTCGAAAGAACAATGAAATTTATTAGTTAATGAAGCAACCCACTGTCATCCAGAAATTAAAAAGTAGGAGACTGCAATGGGCTGGAGATGTGGCCAGAATGGAAAACAACAGAATCACCAAGAAAGCATTTGAAGGAACTCTTCAGGCAACAACCCCATTGGGCCGTCCTCGTACAAGGTGGACAGATGACATAGAGAAGGACATCGCAGCATTAGGAATTTTCGCTGGGTGGAGAGAGGCTGCGAGAGACAGAAGGCGGGGGAAGCAGATCGTTGATGCAGCGCGTGGTCTACAGGGCCTGTGATCGCTGAGAAGAGAGAGAAGAGAGAGAAGAGAGAGAGAGAAAACATTTCCCAGTTTTTTTGCTGCATTTACTCATATAAGTACGTATTTATACTGTCTTGAAAAGAAATTGTAAGGTGAACATCGACCAAAGCAAGGCAAGGATAATGGAATGCAGCCGAATTGTATTAGGCGATGCTGAGGGAATTACATCTAATGCAAATCTAGGAACTATTTTCTGAAGTAACTTGTCTGTAGTTGTGTGCATAAGTGAAACGTGGCTCTGGCTCTGAGCACTATGGGACTTAACTTCTAAGGTCATCAGTCCCCTAGAACTTAGAACTACTTAAACCTAACTAACCTAAGAACATCACACACATCCATGCCCGAGGCAGGATTCGAACCTGCGACCGTAGCGGTCGCGCGGTTCCAGACAAGTGAAACGTGGATAAGCCGTTCAGACAAGGAGTGCAATGTTGTGCAACAGGAGAATGTTGAAGGTTTCGTGGGTAAATCGAGTAAGCAATGGGGAGGTACAGGATCTAGCTGGAGAAAAAATATATTTTTGACACAATCTGATTATAGGAAGGGAACAGTCGAGAGAACACTCCTCAAGGCGTTAAGGAATCGTTAGCTTCGTAATGGTGCGAAATGTGGGGTGCAAAAATTCTAGAAGGAACCAAGGTATGAATACTGTAAGAGCATTCAAAGAGCTGTAGGCTGCCGTAGTTTTGCAGAGACGCTTGTACAAGGCGAAGTAGCGTAGAGAGCTGTATCAAACCAGTCTTCGGACTGAAGATCACAACAACAACAACGTCTAATCATACATCGCTAAATGAAAAAAAGTGTCATCCACACTCATATTAACAGTATTAACTACCCACAGCGACCTTACGTGGAATTACCAAATAAAACTAATACCAGAAAAGCAAACGCCAGAGGAGGAATCTAAGGAAATGAAACTCATTCACGAAAGAAGTGTCTCACAAGGCGCTTATTGGATCGATTTCTTTGTTCATCAGTCTGGGACCCTACCAGGTAGGACTGATAGAGGAGATGGAGAAGATCCAGCGAAGAGTGGGGCGTTTCGTCACGGGATGGTTTAGTAGGCTGGAGACCGTTACAGAGACGCTCAAGGAACTCAAGTGGCAGGCGCTACAAGAGAGGCGCTGTGCATCACAGAGAGGTATACACTTGAAAGTTCGAGAAAGTCCCATCCAGGAAGAGTCTCACAACTACTTCGCCTCCTCGCTAAATGATCACAATGAAAAAATTCTAGAAATTAGAGCTAATACAGAGACTTGAGCTGACAAATCATTCTTCTCAGGCACCGCTCGCGAGTGAAACAGGGAAAGCGGGATCGGTCAGTGGTACCAGAAGTACTCTCCGCCACACACCAACAGATGGCTTCCGGAGTACTGATGTAGATGGCTTTGCACATTTGCTTACCTCTGAAGCGTGAAATGAATCTATGTTTAAAAAAATTTTTGGTTGGCTAACTATCACCAATAAGTTTTATGTATTTCACGTCAAATTAATTTATTTGGGAAGGACATATTCCCGAACTCACCTAATCAGTTATATACGATATAAAGGTAATATCCGGAGTACCACAGGGTAGTGTGATTGGACCGTTGCTGATTAAAATATACACACATCAGAAAAAAGTTTTGCATCACCGCTGTTCCCAGGAAGTTTTGCATCACCCCAGTTCCCAGAACTCCTGAAGATAGACATTGACTGTGGATACTGTATCACAGACACAGTCCCTTTGACTGTTCAGAGGTGTCACTAAACCCGCCCAGAGATGTAAACCACCATGCATGAGCAGCGCCTATTAGACGGAGGGGGTCCCACAACCGATCAGTTCCAGACATTCCACGAGGAACGAGGCACATTGCACGTGTTGTCTGTATCTCAACCATACCTAGGCCGTCAGTACCGCGGTTTGATGGGGTCCGCATTGTTACTTTGTGCCAGTAAGGGCTCTCAACAAGGGAAGTGTCCAGGCGTCTCGGGGTGAACCAAAGCGATGTTGTTCGGATAGGGAGGAGATACAGAGAGACAAGAACTGTCTATGGCATGCCTCGCTCACACCGCCCAAGGTCAACTACTGCAGTGGATGACCGCTACCTACGTATTATGGCTCGGAGGAACCCTGACAGCAACGCCACGATGTTGAATAATGCATTTCGTGCAGCCACGGGACGTCGTGTTACGACTCAAACTGTGCGCAATAGGCTGCATGATGCGCAACTTCACTTCCGACGTCCATGGGGAGGTACATATTTGTAACCACGACACCAGTTAGCGCGATACGGATGGGCCCAACATCATGCCGAATGGGCCGCTCAGGATAGGCATCACGTTCTCTTCAACGATGAGTGTCGCATACGTCTTCAACCAGACAATCGTCTGAGACGTGTTTGGAGGCAACCCGGTCAGGCTGAACGCCTTAGACACACTGTCCCCCAGCAAGGTGGAGGTTCTCTGTTGTTTTGGGGTGCCATTATGTGGAGCCGACGTACGCCGCTGGTGGTCATGGAAGGCGCCGTAACGGCTGTACGATACGTGAATGCCATCCTCCGACCGATAGTGCAACCATATAGGCAGCATATTGGCGAGGCATTCGTCTTCATGGACGACAATTTGAGGGCCCATTGTGCACATCTTGTGAATGACTTCCTTTAGGATAACGACATCGCTCGCCTAGAGTGGCCAGCCTGTTCTCCAGATATGAACCCTATCGAACATGCCTGGGATGGATTGAAAAGGGCTGTTTAAGGCCGACGTGACCCACCAACCACTCTAAGGGATCTACGCCGAATCGCCGTCGAGGACTGGAACAGTCTGGACCAGCAGTGCCTTGATGAACTTCTGGATAGTATAGCACGACCAATACAGGCGTGCATCAATGCAAGAGGACGTGCTGCTGCGTGTGTACAGCAATGTGGACCACAACTTCTGAAGGTCTCACAGTGTGGTGGTACAGCATGCAATGTGTGGTTTTCATGAGCAATGAAAAGGACGGAAATGATGTTTATGTTGATCTCTATTCCAGTTTTCTGTACAAGTTCCGGAACTCTCGGATTCAAGGTAATGCAAAACTTTTTTGATGTGTGTATATAAGTGTCGGATGCTGTTTAAGGCTATTCGCAGATGATGCAGTTGTTCATACCAAAGTAGCAATGCCAGAAGATAGTAAGAATTTGCAGAACGATCTGCAGAGAATTGATAAATGATGCAGACTCTGGCAGTTGACACTGAACGTAAATAAATGTAACATATTGCGCATACATAGGAAAAGAAATCCACTACTGTACAGCTAAACTATTGTTGACAAACAGCTGGAGACAGCGTCTGCGTAAAACATCTATGCGTAACTATTCCAAAGCGACCTTGTTGGATGACCGTATGAAACAGATAGTGGAAAAAGCAGACACCAGACTCAGATTCATCGGAAAGATCCCAAGGAAATGTAACGCATCCACGAAAGAGGTGGCTTATAAGGTTCTTGTTCGCCCGATTATTGAGTATTGTTCATCTACGTGGGATCCCTATCAGGTGGAACTGATAGGGGAGATAGAGAAGATCCAACGAAGAGAGGTGCGTTTCGTCACGGGATCGTTTAGCAGGCGAGAGAGCGTTACAGAGATGCTAAACAAACTCCACTGGCAGAGGTTACAAGAGAGGCGCTGTGGATCACAGAGAGATTTACTACTGAAATTTCGGGACAGCACTTCTCAAGAGGAGTGAGACAACGTATTACTTCCCCGCGCATACATCTCGCGTATTGACCACGAGGAGAAAATTAGAGCAAATACAGAGGCTTACCGACAATCATCCTTCCCACGCTCTATTCGCGAGTGGAATCGGATAGTGGTACGCAAAGTACCCTCCGCCGCATACCATTAGGTGGCTTGCGGAGTATGATGTAGATGTAGATACAAAATGACAATTTTGACTATTTTTCGAGCGTGACTGTCTCAAGAAACATGTAAAGGTTTTTTTCTTTTTAAATTACCGCTACCAGTCACAAACTTTGTCAACTATTGTATTACTTATTTACTTAGCGGCATGTTTCGAGGTAAAGCTCATCTTCAGGCTAAATGACATTACAAAAACAACTTTAAAATAAGGCCATACTGATGTTACATAGTCATATCGTAAATGCTGTGGTCATCTTTTTCCTCTCGCGTGACAGTCTCGTAGTGATGCGCTGGGGTGCCTCCATTTCCGTGCCTCTCCTGGCCACTTTCTCTGAGGTCACTGGAAGCTATTTTTGTAGCGTCCCCGGTTGCATTCTTCTGCTGTTGGTAGTCTCTGGAATGTAAAGAATGCTTACCGAAGAGATCTGGCAAAAGGGCAAACAAATCCTTTTAGCACAGCCAAAAAGAAAGATAGTAACTATACAAGGAATGTTTCAAGCCCAGAAGTTTGGCTGATTATTCCACTCCAGAAATTATCAATAGTAAAAAGCTTTCAGTTTACAAGATTATTTTAAGCTTAATACGGGTTGTAGTATATTGATGTGACTACTCAGTTTTTTCTGGCAGATGTGTTTGTTTTGTGGCTCTTGGTTCAGCCTTAGGATAACGTTTTGTAAACCCCACAGTAACCAACTGCTCGACTTGGCCGCTTCGTGCCCGATAATTACTGCTGGCAAATAGCAGGCAGCGGGTGGTTAGTTGGCAACAGGAACCACCAGCCACGGCCTGACTATGTCGAGTAGTTGACTCGAAGAAATGCTGTGCAGTTTACAATATGTGATCCGGTGACAGAACCGAGAGGCACACAGACGTACCGTATTGTTACTTGAAAGACGCTGTTGGTTGCTGGTAACCGACAGGGGCGTAACATGAAGCGATCGTGCGATGTGGTCAGCATGTTGTAGTCAGTGGCAGGTGGGTGATGTTTCTGGCTTGTGGGTGGTGTACGCAGCGCGTGATGGTGGAGAAGAGGCAGTATTTGGTGTGTTGCGGAAAAATGTTCGGGAAACTGGGAATTAATATGGAAGATTGCTGCAGAACGAGCGTATTTTACACATATTACAACTGCCTCGATATCGGAAGTCTGCAAATTCGTCGGAATTTCATGCAAGGTGGAAAGCCTCACCTATGTCCAAGAATGTTGGTTGGTGATGATGCCGACGAGATGCATCCACCAGAAGTCGGCAGGAGAACTAGTCCAGAGCAGGCACTCGGCACTCGACGCCCGAGGTTTTCAGTCATTCCGTCAG
Organism: Schistocerca serialis cubense; assembly: GCF_023864345.2. Classification (NCBI taxonomy): domain Eukaryota; kingdom Metazoa; phylum Arthropoda; class Insecta; order Orthoptera; family Acrididae; genus Schistocerca; species Schistocerca serialis. The sequence continues at coordinate 37,907,283 of NC_064638.1, forward strand.
GTAATCCTTTAGACTGTGACGATCGTGCGAATAAAGAGCTAGCTGCGTTGCACAAGAACGATGTTTTCTGAAACCATGCTGATTACGTATCAATAGATCGTTCCCTTCGAGGTGATTCATAATGTTTGAATACGGTATATGGTCCAAAACCCTACTGCAAGCCGACGTCAATGATATAGGTCTGTAGTTCGATGGATTACTCCTACTACCCTTCTTAAACACTGGTGCGACCTGCGCAATTTTCCAATCTGTAGGTACAGATCTATCGGTGAGCGAGCGGTTGTATATGATTGCTAACTAGGGAGCTATTGTATCAGCGTAATCTGAAAGGAACCTAATCAGTATACAATCTGGACCTGAAGACTTGCCCGTATCAAGCGATTTGAGTTGCTTCGCAACCCCTAAGGTATCTACTTCTAAGAAACTCATGCTAGCAGCTGTTCGTGTTTCAAATTCTGGAATATTCCATTCGTCTTCCCTGGTGAAGGAATTTCGGAAAACTGCGTTCAATAACTCCGCTTTAGCGGCACAGTCGTCGGTAACAGTACCATCGGCACTGCGCAGCGAAGGTATTGACTGCGTCTTGCCGCTTGTGTACTTTACATACGACCAGAATTTCTTCGGATTTTCTACCAAATTTCGAGACAATGTTTCGTTGTGGAACCTATTAAAGGCATCTCGCATTGAAGTCCGTGCCAAATTTTGCGCGTCTGTAAATTTTAGCCAATCTTCGGGATTTCGCGTTCTTCTGAACTTCGCATGCTTTTTCCGTTGCCCCTGAACAGTGTTCTGACCTGTTTTGTGTACCATGGGGATCAGTTCCATCTCTTACCAATTTATGAGGTATGAATCTCTCAATTGCTGTTGCTACTATATCTTTGAATTTGAGCCACATCTCGTCTACATTTGCATAGTCAGTTCGGAAGGAATGGAGATTGTCTCTTAGGAAGGCGCGCCGTCATACTTCGGGCCATCTTACACGGTCCGGAAGTGTGATCAATGGCCGCTAACAAACTCTTGAAACCGGTGCAAAAACAAAGTGCAAAGTAGGTCTCTGCTATACTCTCCGCACTAACGTTAGTAAACATTTAGCGCATGCATCCATCTACCAAACCATTCAGAAAAAGATGCATCAAATATCACATGGAAATAAATTTCCCTGCAACAGTTTTATCTGTTCACTACGTCAAATACCTACAAATCCGCTTCTTAAAAGACCAAAGACGATCCACATACACACACGACACTTCAGGAACTAACACACGTTTACCACTTCTATATAGAAGAGGGGCACAATACCCTGTGGAGGTTCGGTTGTCCTCAAGACCATTACGCTCGCGGCTCCAGTAGAGTCGTGTGTTCGCATCACTTCGTGTTCACCAGCTACTGTCCGGCTACTTCCCAGACGCCGAAAATTACTGCGACGCCGAAGGACTGGCTACTGGTTGCCAGCGTTGGCTAGATTCTCACTTTATGTTCAGCAAACATAAAACTGTCCTAGTGCGGTACGTTCAACATACAAGAGATATGACGCGCTTCCTGGCGCTGTATTTCATTGTCTGATGAGGGGAGATTGTCGTGTTGGTCAGTGACTGAGGTAGGGCGTAGCGCCGAGCTTGGCAGTAATCGTGTCACACATTAAAAACAAACCTGAAAACAACATGGTTTTCGCCGGAGCAGTCATAGCGTACAGCTCCGAAATCACTGACCGTGCGTCTTGCCATTGTCGGGAAACAATTAATTTAATGCGTGGAGCCAACACAAAGCGCACTTTTCAATAGCAGTCAGCACCATCCAGTTCTGTTCAACGCGCTGAACTGCGCCTCTTTTACTGACAGCTCGTTAACACCTTTAAAAATACGCGGGCGCGTTCTTGGCCTAGTTTGCCGTGCGTTTGTCTTTCTCTTTGGTGCTCTCACCTGATGAAACATTCTGTCACGTACATAATTATGCGAGTTCAGAAACCTTACGGACCGCATTAGAAGCCTATATCACGAGCAGCTTTCAATGTTATTCAGCCCTATGTGTCATAGATACTCGGTTACTTCGTCTACACGTCTCGCTCTCGTCGTTCAATAACACTTTGGCTGTCCAGTCTTGGGTTTATCTCGCATCTTACTCATCACTTCTTTCTTCTGTTGCTAACCATATCATATTATAAAGATCTCTACCCTTACCTCCGTGATAGCCCAGTGAGGTGGCGCAGTGGTTAACACTGGACTCGCATTCGGGAGGACGACGGTTCAAACCCGTGCCCGGCCATCCTGATGTAGGTTTTCCATGATTTCCCTAAATCGCTTCAGGCAAATGCCGGGAGGGTTCCTTTTACAGGGCACGGCCGACTTCCTTCCGCATCCTTCCCAAATCCGATGGGACCGATGACCTCGCTGTTTGATCCTGTCCCCCAAATCAACCAACCTCACAATTTGGAAAGAACCCAGAATCCAGTTGTAAGAGTCAGATATGTATTTTTAAGTTTTAGTTGTCACATGACGAAGGCTTAAATAGTTGAAACGCTTTTAGTGATCAAGCAGAAATAATTTTGCAGAACATTACGAAAGTAGTTACCTTTTAACATAAGCTTCGATATTCAAAAGTCTTTTCTGAAGGTATCTTCATTGCATGTAGCCTTTTACACAATGAAAAGTAGGAGATAAGAAGCGCAGGCGATAGAAGAATAGCTTTTGAAACGTGCAGTCACAGAAGAATGTGGTACATTACGTGGGTACATAGGATAGTTTATGAAGAGGTACTGAATCAAGTTGGAGAAAAAAAATAACGGCTTGACTAAACGAAGGGGTCGATGATAGGACACATCCTGAGGCGTCAAGGAATTGTAAATTCAGTAATGGAAGGATGTGTGGAGGTTAAAAATTGTAAAGGAAAATCAATGAATTTGTTTTACAAACAGTACTCTACGGCACTGGCCCCTTACGTAGCCTACATCTACATCTACATTGATACTCCGCAAGCCACCCAACGGTGTGTGGCGGAGGGCACTTTACGTGCCACTGTCATTACCTCCCTTTCCTGTTCCAGTCGCGTATGGTTCGCGGGAAGAACGACTGTCTGAAAGCCTCCGTGCGCGCTCTAATCTCTCTAATTTTACATTCGTGATCTCCTCTGGAGGTATAAGTAGGGGGAAGCAATATATTCGATACCTCATCCAGAAACGCACCCTCTCGAAACCTGGCGAGCAAGCTACACCGCGATGCAGAGCGCCTCTCTTGCAGAGTCTGCCACTTGAGTTTATTAAACATCTCCGTAACGCTATCACGGTTACCAAATAACCCGGTGACAAAACGCGCCGCTCTTCTTTGGATCTTCTCTATCTCCTCCGTCAGCCCGACCTGGTACGGATCCCACACTGATGAGCAATACTCAAGTATAGGTCGAACGAGTGTTTTGTAAGCCACCTCCTTTGTTGATGGACTACATTTTCTAAGCACTCTCCCAATGAATCTCAACCTGGTACCCGCCTTACCAACAATTAATTTTATATGATCATTCCACTTCAAATCGTTCCGTACGCACACTCCCAGATATTTTACAGAAGTAACTGCTACCAGTGTTTGTCCCGCTATCATATAATCATACAATAAAGTATCCTTCTTTCTATGTATTCGCAATACATTACATTTGTCTATGTTAAGGGTCAGTTGCCACTCCCTGCACCAAGTGCCTATCCGCTGCAGATCTTCCTGTATTTCGCTACAATTTTCTAATGCAGCAACTTCTCTGTATACTACAGCATCATCCGCGAAAAGCCGCATGGAACTTCCAACACTATCTACTAGGTCATTTATATATATTGTGAAAAGCAATGGTCCCATAACACTCCCCTGTGGCACTCCAGAGGTTACTTTAACGTCTGTAGACGTCTCTCCATTGATAACAACATGCTGTGTTCTGTTTGCTAAAAACTCTTCAATCCAGCCACACAGCTGGTCTGATATTCCGTAGGCTCTTACTTTGTTTATCAGGCGACAGTGCGGAACTGTATCGAACGCCTTCCGGAAGTCAAGAAAAATAGCATCTACCTGGGAGCCTGTATCTAATATTTTCTGGGTCTCATGAACAAATAAGGCGAGTTGGGTCTCACACGATCGCTGTTTCCGGAATCCATGTTGATTCCTACATAGTAGATTCTGGGTTTCCAGAAATGACATGATACGCGAGCAAAAAACATGTTCTAAAATTCTACAAGAGATCGACGTAAGAGATATAGGTCTATAGTTTTGCGCATCTGCTCGACGACCCTTCTTGAAGACTGGGACTATCTGTGCTCTTTTCCAATCATTTGGAACCCTCCGTTCCTCTAGAGACTTGCGGTACACGGCTGTTAGAAGGGGGGCAAGTTCTTTCGCGTACTCTGTGTAGAATCGAATTGGTATCCCGTCAGGTCCAGTGGACTTTCCTCTATTCCTTGGACACTTATTTCGATGCCAGCCATTTTTTCGTTTGTGCGAGGATTTAGAGAAGGAACTGCAGTGCGGTCTTCCTCTGTGAAACAGCTTTGGAAAAAGGTGTTTAGTATTTCAGCTTTACGCGTGTCATCCTCTGTTTCAATGCCATCATCATCCCGTAGTGTCTGGATGTGCTGTTTCGAGCCACTTACTGATTTAACGTAAGAGCAGAACTTCCTAGGATTTTCTGTCAAGTCGGTACATAGAATTTTACTTTCGAATTCAATGAACGCTTCACGCATAGCCCTCCTTACGCTAACTTTGACATCGTTTAGCTTTTGTTTGTCTGAGAGGTTTTGGCTGCGTTTAAACTTGGAGTGGAGCTCTCTTTGCTTTCGCAGTAGTTTCCTAACTTTGTTGTTGTACCACGGTGGGTTTTTCCCGTCCCTCACAGTTTTACTCGGCACGTACCTGTCTAAAACGCATTTTACGATTGCCTTGAACTTTTTCCATAAACACTCAACATTGTCAGTGTCGGAACAGAAATTTCCTTGTTGAGCTGTTAGGTAGTCTGAAATCTGCCTTCTATTACTCTTGCTAAACAGATAAACCTTCCTCCCTTTTTTTATATTCCTATTAACTTCCATATTCAGGGATGCTGCAACGGCCTTATGATCACTGATTCCCTGTTTGTACATACAGAGTCGAAAAGTTCGGGTCTGTTTGTTATCAGTAGGTCCAAGATGTTATCTCCACGAGTCGGTTCTCTGTTTAATTGCTCGAGGTAATTTTCGGATAGTGCACTCAGTATAATGTCACTCGATGCTCTGTCCCTACCACCCGTCCTAAACATCTGAGTGTCCCAGTCTATATCTGGTAAATTGAAATCTCCACCTAAGACTATAACATGCTGAGAAAATTTATGTGAAATGTATTCCAAATTTTCTCTCAGTTGTTCTGCCACTAATGCTGCTGAGTCGGGAGGTCGGTAAAAGGAGCCAATTATTAACCTAGTTCGGTTGTTTAGTGTAACCTCCACCCATAATAATTCACAGGAACTATCCACTTCTACTTCACTACAGGACAAACTACTACTAACAGCGACGAACACTCCACCACCGGTTGCATGCAATCTATCCTTTCTAAACACCGTCTGTACCTTTGTAAAAATTTCGGCAGAATTTATCTCTGGCTTAAGCCAGCTTTCTGTACCTATAACGATTTCAGCTTCGGTGCTTTCTATCAGCGCTTGAAGTTCCGGTACTTTGCCAACGCAGCTTCGACAGTTGACAATTACAATACCGATTGCTGCTTGGTCCCCGCATGTCCTGACTTTGCCCCGCACCCGTTGAGGCTGTTGCCCTTTCTGTACTTGCCCAAGGCCATCTAACCTAAAAAACCGCCCAGCCCACGCCACACAACCCCTGCTACCCGTGTAGCCGCTTGTTGCGTGTAGTGGACTCCTGACCTATCCAGCGGAACCCGAAACCCCACCACCCTATGGCGCAAGTCGAGGAATCTGCAGCCCACACGGTCGCAGAACCGTCTCAGCCTCTGATTCAGACCCTCCACTCGGCTCTGTACCAAAGGTCCGCAGTCAGTCCTGTCGACGATGCTGCAGATGGTGAGCTCTGCTTTCATCCCGCTAGCGAGACTGGCAGTCTTCACCAAATCAGATAGCCGCCGGAAGCCAGAGAGGATTTCCTCCGATCCATAGCGACACACATCATTGGTGCCGACATGAGCGACCACCTGCAGATGGGTGCACCCTGTACCCTTCATGGCATCCGGAAGGACCCTTTCCACATCTGGAATGACTCCCCCCGGTATGCACACGGAGTGCACATTGGTTTTCTTCCCCTCTCTTGCTGCCATTTCCCTAAGGGGCCCCATTACGCGCCTGACGTTGGAGCTCCCAACTACCAGTAAGCCCACCCTCTGCGACTGCCCGGATCTTGCAGACTGAGGGGCAACCTCTGGAACAGGACAAGCAGCCGTGTCAGGCCGAAGATCAGTATCAGCCTGAGACAGAGCCTGAAACCGGTTCGTCAGACAAACTGGAGAGGCTTTCCGTTCAGCCCTCCGGAATGTCTTTCGCCCCCTGCCACACCTTGAAACGACCTCCCACTCTACCACAGGTGAGGGATCAGCCTCAATGCGGGCAGTATCCCGGGCAACCACAGTCGTAGTCCGATCAGGGGATGCGTGGGACGAGCTGGCCGTCCCCGACAAACCCCCATCCGGACCCCCACAGTGATGCCCATTGGCAACAGCCTCAAGCTGTGTGACCGAAGCCAACACTGCCTGAAGCTGGGAGCGAAGGGATGCCAACTCAGCCTGCATCCGAACACAGCAGTTGCAGTCCCTATCCATGCTAAAAACTGTTTTGCAAAGAACGTCTGAACTAATCTACAGAGAGCGCAAACAAATCGACAAAATTTAAACGGTTATTAAAATACAAGATTGCCTAGTAAATGCAGTAATGCTGCTACTTGCGCACTGCTGACACTGCTCGGCGGCGGAAGGAGACTACGCGAATTTACACTATTCAGGTACTAAAACGCGATGCTACAACTCTCAAATACTATAATACGCCTGCATTTATCGTGAATCTCGGGCCCGGTATAAACGCCCAAGTGACTGGAAAAAAAACCACAGGTGACTGAAATATATTAAGTAGGGTAAAAATGGTTCAAATGGCTCTGAGCACTATGGGACTTAACTTCTAAGGTCATCAGTCCCCTAGAACTTAGAACTACTTAAACCTAACTAACCTAAGGACATCACACACATCCATGCCCGAGGCAGGATTCGAACCTGCGACCGTAGCGGCCGCGCGGTTCCAGACTGTAGCGCCTTTAACCGCTTGGCCACCCCGGCCGGCAAGTAGGGTAAGAAAACGGACCTGCAGAATTACAGTCCAATAGCGCTAACTTCTGTTTGCTGCTGAATACTTGAACACATTCTCAGTTCGAAATATTAAACTTTCTTGCGAATGAGAAGCTTATTTTTACGAATCAGCATGGTTTTAGAGAGCATCGCTCGTGCGAAACACAGTTTGCCCTTTTCTCACATGATATACTGCAACTATGGCTGAAGGGCAACAGGTAGATACCATATTTCTAGCATTTGACACGGTGCCCCGCCAGGCGCTGTGGCCGAGCGGTTCTAGGCGCTTCAGTCCGGAACCGCGCTGCTGCTACAGTCGCAGATTCGAATCCTGCCTTGGGCGTGGATATGTGTGATGTCCTTAGGTTAGTTAGGTTTAAGTAGTTGTAAGTCTTAGGAGACTACTGACCTCAGATGGTAAGTCCCATCTTAGAGCCATTTGAAAATGGTGCCCCATTACAGCCTGTTAACAAAGCAACGAGCATGTGGAATAAGTTCATAATTGTGTGAGTGGCCTGAAAACTTCTTAAGTAATAGAACGCAGCATGTGGTGCTCGACGGCGAGTGTTCATCAGAGGCACGGGCGTCGTCGGAATTGCCCCAGGCAAGTGCGGCAGCCCAGCTGCTGTTCTCTGTATACGTAATAGATTTGGCGGACAGTGTGGGCAGCAATCTCCGGTTGTCTGCTGACCATGGCGTGGTGTTCGGTGGGGTGTCGAAAGGCACGAGACGACTTAGACAAAATTTCCAGTAGCTGTGATGAAAGACACTTCGCTCTTAATAACGAAAAATGTAAGTTATGCGAATGAGTACGAAGAACAAACTTGTTATGTTCGATTAGAGTATTACCAGTGTCCTGCTTGAGACAATCAAGTCGTTTCAATATCTCGATGTAACGATGCAAAACGATGTGAAATGGGACGAACATAAGAGAACTGCGGTAGAGAAGGCGAATGGTCGACTTCGGTTCATTGGGAGAATTTTAGGAAAGAGTGGTTCACATGTAAAGGAGACCGCATATAGGACGCCGGTGCGACGTATTCTTGAGTACTGCTCGAGTGGTTGTGATCAGTACCAGATCAGATTGAAGGACGATATGGAAGCACTTCAGAGGCGGGCTGTTAGATTTGTTACCGGTAGGTTAAAACAACACACAAGTGTTACGGAAGTGCTTCGGAAACTCAAATGGGAATTCCTGGAGGGAAGGCGACGTTCTTTTCCAAAAACTCCAATCAGAAAATTCAGAGAACTGGATTTCGATGCTGACTGTCAAGCGATTCTACTACCATCAACATACAGTGCACGTAAGGGCCACAAGATAAGAGAAATTAGGGCTCATACTGAGGCATACAGGCAGTCATTTTTGGCTCGCTCGCAGCGAAGGAAATGACTTGTATGGGTACAGGGTACCCTCCGCCACGCACCGTACGGTGGTTTGCAGAGTATCTATGTAGATGTAGATTTTGATGTAGATACAGTCGGCAGGTTCAAACGGATGTAGATTCCAGTAGTTAATCACAGATGAACAAGGTTTCATTGGATAGACTAGCGTGGAGACTACAATAGCAAGAAATCATAAAAGAATTTTCGAGTTTCGCCTTTTAAATATTTAGAATCGTCAGCCAGATGGCGATAATGAGATATGATATTATCGTTATTTTAAAATATGTCATTCACTATTTTTATAACAATGGTAGCTGAGAAACTGGCCTAGTAATCTTTTTGCAGTGATTGTTTAAGCCGGCCGGGGTGGCCGAGCGGTTCTAGGCGCTACAGTCTGGAACCGCGCGACCGCTACGGTCGCAGGTTCGAATCCTGCCTCGGGCATGGATGTGTGTGATGCCCTTAGGTTAGTTAGGTCTAAGTAGTTCTAAGTTTTAGGGGACTGATGACCTCAGATGTTAAGTCCCATAGTGCTCAGAGCCATTTGAACCATTTTATTTGATTGTTTAAGAAAACATCGTTGTAGAGAAATGCAAATTTGACATGAAGGATTTCGTCGGATGATTATTTACGATTTTCTTAAAGGTCTAACTCAAAAGGTTTTGGTAACCAACACCTTTCAGAAATGTGTTTACAGTTGGTTTGAAGAATTTCGTAGTACTCGTTATTCGGTTTACATCCTTTATTTTAGGCGACCAGGATCACAGAATCACGCGACATGACAGTTAGGGCTGTCCATCACCTTCTGTCTTCTGCTACCTGCCCTCGGTTCTCCAAGAGTCCTATCTGCAGCAGTCTTGTGTCACCCCATGCATCCATTTGCTCCTGGGTCTTCCAAGTGGGCTCCTGCTCGATGGGATCCAGCCCACTGCAGTATTGGGCCATTTGTTTTCCCCATTCTCACTACGCGTGCAACCCATTCAGGTCTTTTGCTTTTCATCACTCCAACGATGTTAGAGTCCTTGTATTATTCTTCTTGTTCTGTATTGCAGCACTTTCTCCATTCTCCGGTATTTGGGTCCCAGACTCGTCCACATACACTGATAAGCCAAAGCAGTGTGACCACTGCCCACCGCGACGTTGGATGCCGCCTGCTGACGTTGCGAGCACGTGACGCGGAGACAGAAGTATGTAAGCGGGGCAGACACTTGCGTGGAGCACCCTAACGAAGATATGGACTGCGAATTTGGAAATCCATTGAGATAAGCTACTTTGACAAAGGGCAGATTATTATTTGACAGAGCCTGTGAACGACGTAGGTGATCGAATGTTCACATGCTGCTGTCGTGAGCATGTCTGAAAGAGGTAGAAGGACAGTGAAACTACCACTGGGCGCTGAATGGTTCGACGTCCACGACTCTTCACAGAACGTGGGGTTCGGAGGCTTGTCTGCTCTGCAAAGTAGGACAGATGGTGGTCTGTGACATCTCTACCGAAACAGCACAATGCTGGTGCACGCACAAGTGTTTCACAGCACACCATTCGTCGTACATCCTTGAACACGGAGGTTCGCAGCAGACTACCTCTACGTGTTCACATGTTGACCCAACGACATCTACAATTACGATTCCAGTGGGCACGGGACCAACTGTATTCGACCGTCAGTCAGTGCAAACGTGTCGGCTCTTCGGGTGAATCAAACTTTTGCTACGCTAGGTCGCTGGTCGTCTCCACAAACGTCGTCATCGAGGTGAACTGCGGCTCGAAACGTGGAGCGCGCTACGGACGCTGGCTGGTGGGAGCATGGGACCCGTGGTAGTAACCGAAGACACGCTGCCAGCTGCGAACCACCTGCAGCCCTTCATGCTTGATGTCTTCCCCGACGGCGATGTCATCTTTCAGCAATATAATCTTCCGTGTCTCGTAGCCCGAACCGTGCTACAGTGGTTTGTGGAGCATTGTGGTGAACTCATTGATATCTCGGCGACCAACTTCGCGTGATGTAAAGCCTAAGCTACCCATTTGGGTCGCTATCACCGCTTACACAATTCAGAGGACTTATATTTACGCGAATTACATAACCTGTGCGTAGTCATCGAATGCCACGTACCTCCACAAACTTACGAAGAATCAGCCGGAGACCTGATACGTAGAATCAGTGATGTGTTTCGTACCAAAGACGGACAAACACACTATTAAGCACGTGGTCATAATGTTTTGTCTCATCAGTGCTTTTTCCTGTGGACCTTTCTCACAAATGTAAGCAATTTGTTTTCGTGTGTTGCAGGTTTGTCAGCGATATAGTGCTACTGGAGTTATTAACGTTTTATATAGTCTTATTCTCCGTCGTTCTTACGTGTTTCTTCATATTACACTACTGGCCATTAAAATAGCTACATCACGAATATGACGTGCTACAGCCCCGAAATTTAACCGACAGGAAGAAGATGCTGTGATATGCAAATGATTAGCTTTTCAGAGGATTCACACAAGGTTGGCGCCGGTAGCGACACCTACAACGTGCTGACATGAGGAAAGTTTCCAACCGATTTCTCATACACAAACAGCAGTTGACCGGCGTTGCCTGGTGAAAAGTTGTTGTGATGCCTCGTATAAGGAGGAGAAATGCGTACCATCACGTCTCAGACTTTGGTAAAGGTCGGATTGTAGGCTATCGCTATTGCGGTTTATCGTATTGCGATATTGCCGCTCGCGTTGGTCGAGATCCAATGACTGTTAGCAGAATATGGAATCGGAGGGTTCAGGAGGGTAATACGGAACGCCGTGCTGGATCCCAACGGCCTCGTATCACTAGCAGTCGAGATGACAGGCATCTTATCTGCACGGCTGTAACGGATCGTGCAGCCACGTCTCGATTCCTGAGTCAACAGATGGAGATGTTTACAAGACAACAACCATCTGCACGAGCAGTTCGACGACGTTTGCAGCAGCTTGGACTACCAGCTCGGTTACCCTTGACGCTGCATCACAGACAGGAGCGCCTGCGATGGTGTACTCAACGACGAACCTGGGTGCACAAATGGCAAAACGTCATCTTTTCGGATGAATTCAGGTTTTGTTTACAGCATCATGATGGTCGCATCCGTGTTTGGCGACATCGCGGTGAACGCACATTGGAAGCGTGTATTCGTCATCGCCACACTGGCGTTATCACCCGGCGTGATGGTACGGGGTGCCATTGGTTACACGTCTCGGTCACCTCTTGTTCGCACTGACGGCACTTTGAACAGTGAACGTTACATTTCAGATGTTTTACGACCCGTGGCTCTACCCTTCATTCGATCCCTGCGAAACCCTACATTTCAGCGGGATAATGCATGACCGCATGTTGCAGGTCCTGTACGGGCCTTTCTGGATACAGAAGATGTTCGACTGCTGCCCTGGCCAGCACATTCTCCAGATATCTCACCAACTGAAAACGTCTGGTCAATGGTGGCGGAGCAACTGGCACGTCGCAATACGCCAGTGACTACTCTTGATGATCTGTGGTATCGTGTTGAAGCTGTATGGGCAGATGTACCTGTACATGCCATCGAAGCTCTGTTTGACTCAACGCCCAGGCGTATCAAGGCCGTTATTAAGGCCAGAGGGGGTTGTTCTGGGTACTGATTCTCAGGATCTGTGCACCCAAATTGCGTGAAAATGTTATCACATGTCAGTTCTAGTATAATATATTTGTTCAACGAATACCCGTTTATCATCTGCCTTTCTTCTTGGTGTAGTAAATTTAAATGCCAGTAGTGTAATACCGGTTTAGCTGGCAATAGCGCCTATTTACAGCCTGCAGTCTTGCCTTAATCTCTGCTTAACTTGATGTTTCTTCAGTAAAAATTGACCCAATATTGAATTCTTTCACACGTTTATGCCTGGCACAGTTCATTGTTAGATCTTGTGTTCCTCTTCTTGTGATCCTGTGTTCACGTACTCAGTCCCTTCAGCACTAATTTCCAGCTCGAACCTCGATGCTACTGAATCTAGTGTCTGAATATTTCTTTTCAATTCTTCATGTGTGCACGATGTTACAGCAACAACATATGCTTAGATCAGACAGATAATATTTCCGTCGTTGATTTGTACACGGTGAAAGTTCTCTTTGTTGAACTCCCGCGTTACCTTTTCGTAAAATATGACAGCTGCTCCTCGTACATCTGACACTGTACTGCTTTGCCTGCCAGCAGTTTTTGTTCTCAGTTCACCTGATACACTGTTACGCTATGAAAATCAGTTTGAAAAGTTACGACGAAAAGCATGCACTGAGAGATGACAATCATCATTTTTCTGGCAACATGCGCACTGTCTTTTGTATGAATTTATGGCACATTGTGTTTGTGCCAGGTTGTATGAAATTTTTTAAAAAAATAGTCCAAATATATACTGCTTCACTCCAGTGACGATAAACTTGTTTCTGTAATTAAGCACAGACTGTCGTAATGTCTCTTCGCGTGCTTTAGTGCTGTAGATTAACAAACCAGGAATGCATTTCTCTACAACTGTTGAAGCAGTAATTAAAGCGGTAGTTCTACTGCAATTAAGAACACGTTAGAGACGAAATCTTCCTGTTTAGACGAGTTACTATTCCACTCACAAATGATCCAGATATGGTGAGAAAACGTGAGGTTCCATTATATGCTGTCGGATGGAAGATGTGAATCTGCTAGGAATGGTTAGAAACGAGAGAAATTCTCTCCCAGTCATTCCTCCCCCCCCCCCCCCCCCGCCAATTCCTCCCCCCCCCCCCCCTCTCACCAACCCCAACAGAAACATTATCTCCCTTGCTGTCTAGTCCTGACTTGTTTATTTATAATTCTTTTAAGGAATTATGAGGCAAAAGTGAAACAGTAAATTAAAGTTGCGCTGCTCCATTGTAGCATTATGGCTAATTCTAACCGTTGCGTGAAACCATCTAAAATTTTTAAAAATCATAAAGTTATTCACCAATGTATGCGTTTTGATCCAGAATTTATGCCATTTGCTTTATCCAGTACAGGAAATGAAAGCCAACTGTTGTCTTCAAAATCTATAATTAGTACTATTAGCAAGTGGTTTAAAGCCATTTTTCCGGCAGGCCCATGTAAATACTCATCTGACAATTATTTATGTCCCGACAACAGTTAACCCTTGCAAGCACAATGGAAAACAGACTCTTGACTATTAGATGGAAACAGTTGGTCGTGACAATAATTATTCAGTCCCGTAAAAAAGGTAAGTGAACTATGACTTGCGCAAGATATGAACTCTTAGTAGACGGAGATGTCCTTGCACGAAGTCGTCCGCCCCTGGCACACATTTCTGCAGTTTCTGTAATGTATCACAACTCGGAGCACTGCTGAAGTACACAATGTCTTTGGATGCAAAACGAACTTTTACATTAGCATAGGGTGAAAGTTGACCAGTGGCGAGTATTGGCTATATACCTATATTTACCAGTTCCCTGTGTGATTACTTAGCGGGAACTTCTGAAAATCACATTATATGTGCCAATAGTCATAAGTAGGGGAATATGAAAAATATTTTTTGGACAGTGGTATAGTTGAACCGGACATGAGACCATAGTATGGTCTCTTGTATACCGTGGTCTTATCTAACCACGAGCTTGAGGAAAAAAAAAAAAGGAAGTTTCTGGAAAACAATTGTGTGGATACCACATTTGCTAATAACTTACTCTATTAAAAAAGCTGCTCTTTTCACAGAGTAAGCAGATGAGCTTCAAATGTCATTGATCAACATTAAAATCCGACCGAAGTAAATATATATATATATATATATATATATATATATATATATATATATATATATATATAAGCAGACCAGTGCTTTACAGAATACATAATATGATGGTGTCAATGAATCTAAGGAACGTGTTACCAAATGAGAGGGTGATTTAGCATCTCGTATGAGCACGTACGCCGATAGAGTGCATGAATCATCCGGTACACATTGACTCATGACTCAAACCCGTCCACAAAAATCTATGTTTCATTTTCAGTCAGAATGCCAAACAAAGTGAAATATTTGCTGTACGTAACTGCAACATTGGAAAAACAAATTCGTGCTAAATGAATTCTGCTGTCTGTGCCTGTAGTGTACTGCTTACGCCAGACGCATGTAGAGACCTCAACAACAGGTTTGCTGGAACGTAAAGTGAGCACAGTACCGCCACCAGCAAGCCACCACCTACTGGAACCAAGGCGGGGAGAACGTCAAGTTCAGCTGTGATAAAAGTGAAGTCCCACAGCAAAGTATCTAATTGGCTGCCGCAACCAAAGAGCTTCCTATGAGACATGTCACACGTCTGGGTATCTGCTAGTTCAAAGATCTATGCAAGATGGTGCAGCAACTTCGATCACACATACTAGTAGACTGGCCTTGCTGTGCAGAAGCTATAGGGCTGGTGTGGCTCCAACATAAACCACGTGACTATTGGCAAAACGTGGCGGGATTTCAAATCAGCGGTCTGCCATCCTATGTGTGTATCGTATTTTACCCACATTTGTCAATTCTCTGCCAAACGCTTCCAACAAAAATTACTTTTTTATTTGCGAAAAATTATGCCAGAACTACATTTGACCTGGATTTGTTCACAGTACCATTTATAAAATCTAGCAAATATATCGAACGCCACTCTGGTGGGCAGCAGGACGAAATTACTATAAACTATCATTTAAAGTAAAATGTCGTTAAAATTCTTTTAAACAGTAAGAGTGGGCTCGCGTCAAAACTTTAAACATTGGCTTCGCCTAGTTTTGAGCTCTAGTCACTTATAAAAGAAAGTGGGATATCGGAATTATGTCAACTATAGGTGCCAAAATTGTAGACTTTAGGAGCAGGTACATTTTAGAGTATCAATTTTAGGTGCACTTCAAAGGTTCAGTTCCCACTATTTTTACAAAAGTTTAAACTACCAGTTTTAAAAAAAATGATATTTTAGATGAAAGGTGAGACTTTGAAGTTTCAGAAAATAATTTTGGAGCCTACATTTATTTAATAGTATTAGAAGGTAGAAAAAAATTCTCTTCATGTGTCGACTATAGATGCTCTTACCTTATTATAATCTCACTTGTATATACAAAAAGGTACGTACGTGCAGATGGCTCAAAGTTTTTCCGTTTCAGGGCCTGTATCCAAAGCTGCCTTCGGTTTTCATCCTTAGGGAACCTATGAGTAGGAACGAGAAACAGTTGTACTTACTTCTGTAACGGAATTATCACAGATATTTTCCAAAATGTAATATGAGTCTGACTTTACAGGCATCACGGTCAACACTTTAATTTACGTGATACTACATTTCAATTGTAAGAAACATACAAAAGTCACTTCAGCAGCTTTCAATAAACGCATCTCCACTATCATATAAACACTTACACGTGAACTGTAATGCCATTTTCCCCGACAGAACGCTGAGTACAGCCATAAGCGCAACACGAAACAACCATGTTTTGCCAACATTCACGTGACTTCAGCCCAGAGATGTTGGAGCCACGAAAATGACGTCAGGGCCGGTCTGTTATATTTATGGTCGAAGTGCAGCAATGGAAATGACAGAGTAGCGTCACTGAAACAAGGTGAAAAGCATCACTTTATCCCACATTTGAAAAAAAAAAAGAAAATGTTATGTGGAACGTCTTCCATTTCTACATGATGTGAGAGATTCTTGCACGTCTTTGAAGTTCAGCCCTGAACACAGAAATGGAAAATTGACAGCTAGCATCATGACAACACAATAAATAGCCTGATAAAATGATTATAACTTATAAATATCAAAACAGTAAGAAATGGGAATGTAAGAAAAGACAAGAAGAACAACGATTAATGGTAACTTGTGTGTCCATGGTAGGAGCTACACAGCAATACTACGAGGTGCCGCCACCATACGGGCACAACCAGTCACCTGACAGAGAGTGCAGTCAACAGTGGACTATTTTGCTTCCGCGAAGTACTGGCACGGATGGAGATCGTAAGGCGGACGCACTGCGGGTGTTGTCTCTATTTCTGTAGTTCAGCTGTTCGAGCAATACCAGCATTTCCTACAATCACGCTATGGACCACAGTCCTGCGATCAGAAGACAACAGTTCCGATTTCGCAGTCGCTGTTTAGGGAGCAACTACGAATGTCTTCACAGTACTTTCCGTCATAGTGATAATATCATATACTGCTGTATTAGGTGTAGGACCTGAAGTGGCATGGTTCAAGTTGTTACCGTAGTTAAATACAATTTTGTAACGTAACTATTGCTAACGTTATTTAGTATTACTTATTGTGTTGCCATATTTCTGTTCCAGTGCCCTCTGTCAAGCAAGTGTATAATTTGATAGTACTAGTTTGCGTATTGCCACTTCTTTTACAGAACTATAGTAGGAAATAACAGTGGGTTTATGGGCTGAATTGATGATAACATTCAATTACTAAATCCCAAAAATAACATATGTGTCCGTCCAGAATGGCATGTTGAAAGTTAAGCTACAATATATATAAGTATTCAACAGTTTAAAAAGGGTTGCACCTGACAACAAATCAGTGGCTATCATAAAAGACACACTAACAAATACAAAATGGAAAATCAAGTTTTCAGCTGAAGCCTCCAAGCCTTTTGAGATCAAAACTGACGTAAGACAATGAGATGCACTGTTCCCACTGCTCTTCATTTACGTACTAGAAAAGGTAATCATGGAATGGAGGAAAAGAACAGAAAAAGAAGGAATTAGAAGAATCACGGTTGGGAGAAAAGGAGATAATCTGAGTTTTGATTGTCTGGCTTTTGCAGATCTTGCCATCTTTGCTGGATCTGTAGACTGTAGTAGATGAAACAATGATGATAAGTGTCCTGCAAGAGTCAACTTCAAAAGCAGGCCCACATACATCTTTTGAAAAAAACAACAGTACACGACAGACGTGAAGGAGGCACTGAATTATGACAAAATAAAAAAGGCTGCAAAATTTAAATACCTAGATGAAATAATACAATCAAATGCTTTAGGTGAAGAAGCTAACGTCGCAACGCAAGGCTTTTCAACTAAAAAAAAAAAAAAAAAAAAAAAAAAAAAAAAAAAAAACTGTATAACAAGAAATCTATATCCATAAATGCGAAACTTCAGCACTACAGTACTGACGTTAAACCAGAATGCCTCTATGCATCAGAATGCCTTTCGTTAAATATGGCCAAACAATCACGTGAAATAGGATAGAAGGAAAGGAAAATAATCACTAAAATTTTGGGACCAAAACATGAGAATGGGAAATGGAAAGTAAGAAGTAACAAAGAAGTTTACGAAAAAATAGAGCAAATATCAGACACGACGAGGAAGAGAATAGTTTTATGGACGACTAAAAAGACTGGATGAAAAGAGGATCACAAAAAGAATTTTTAACTTCTTTGACAGAAACCCTAAAACATCAGTGACGTGGATAAAAGAAGTTAAAGCAGACCTCAGGGAAATGGAAATAATGGAGAAAGAAATAGGAGGAAGAGAAAGGATCAGAGCAAAATTAAAAGATTTCAAGGGTTTCCAGGAGGAAACAAAGAAAAAGACAGGTGTAATATGGTCAGGAGAAAGAAGAGAAAAACATAGGGGAAGAATAAAAAATTACTGGAAGGAAAGGAGAAAAGAAAGAAACTTAAGTTATTTCATGTGGTCCTTAATAGGCCAAACCAATGGAAAAAATATCTCTATGGAGTAACATGGGTGTGTAAAGCACATTGGCATTTGGATTGCTGAATAACAAAAAGTACAAAAATAGGGAGAGTGGTATCAGTTGTCAAGGCAGTCCATGTTTATTACAGAGCAGTGTCTTGTAGTACTTATTATAAAACAACAAGAAAGTAATGTCCACGATCACTAGATGTAGAATAGGTTTTAAGATCCTGTTGCACCATTGTTTCTTTACTTGGCATGGCGGAGTTAACATAAAGAGGCTGATGCAAGAAGCACCAGGGATGAGGATGGAGCGAACCTGCCCAGGAGTTCTTGCATAAAAACTACGTGTGGCCTATGCTGATATCGCCCAGACCACACAGTGGGTGCCGGCCGAAGTGGCCGTGCGGTTAAAGGCGCTGCAGTCTGGAACCGCAAGACCGCTACGGTCGCAGGTTCGAATCCTGCCTTGGGCATGGATGTTTGTGATGTCCTTAGGTTAGTTGGGTTTAACTAGTTCTAAGTTCTAGGGGACTAATGACCTCAGCAGTTGAGTCCCATAGTGCTCAGAGCCATTTGAACCAATCTCACAGTGGGTGATGTTCCACAGCCAAAACTGTAGCAGGAAGCAGCAGAAAGATGGAAGCCAGATGGTGCCAATGACAGTCTGATTACCACATTACCAAGCCTCATAACATGACTCTATTGTGGCATAGATGATGGAAAGAAATGCCTTTTCAGAACAGTGACATGTCAGACCCACATAAATTCGGCACATGTTAGCCATGTGGTATCAGTCACTGCCTGCATCCAACTGTCCGTGCTGGTCAGTGTCCTGATATCTGTCATCTAGCTGCTATTAGTTAGACACCTAGGCCTGATGGTACAGGGAGTCGAAGTGGTGCCTTCCAGCCAGGGGACCATCTGCCGGCTGACCGCTGGCGAGTCAGGGACACCCATCCAGGAGTCCAAGGTTCACACCTGAGCCAGACGGGCTACTGAGCTGTCACTCACCTGGTGCAGGCAAACTCTACTGCAGCGTGCTTGCCTCGTGTGTGTGGGCACGCTCTACCACCGCAAGCCCCTGCCGCTGCTGCCTACGATGGGGCCCCCGGTTCAACTCTCTGCGCTCAGACATCCCCCACACTGAATTGGCCATTTGTCCACCTAACGTGAGAGACTTTTCAGAGTCTGTGGTTGCACCTTGCAGACCTGCTGCCTGGGCGCTGACGTGTCACCACGCCGCCAGAGTGCTGACTGCGTATCCTCGCCCCGGCTGCTGCCTGCTGGACGAAGTGGCACCGCATGCTAACCGTGACTGGGGGCCGCTTGCTGAGCTGAGCACACTTCACCGATCCAGACCAGCCCACGGTCTCGGGGCGCTGTCCGACACCTAGCAACACTGATGCGGTTTGGCACAGAATAAATGGATCTATGAAACTGCTGACTTGTCGTTGGAAATCCGCCAGACTCTATACATCTGCTACCCAGCTAATCATCTCACACCAACAACACAACCCGTAGCACGATGCCTGAATTAAGCGCCATCCTGATGCTGCGCTACAGACCGTACCAGGTGCTCCTCCAATGGTGATAAATGTCTGAAGGAATCGTGGTGGGCGCCAAATCACACATCGCTCGTATGGGAGAATGTTCTCGAACCAGTGCTGAATTTAAAAAGAAAAGGACTCGATGTGGTAATACGAGGCGCATCTATAAAATAAGTTTCCGTATTTTTTTGAAACAAAGACTACATATTTACATGAAAACTTTATTGGAAACAGGTACAGCAACGTTTGAGCTATTTTTCGACATAGCCACCAAAAGATCGGAGACATTTGTCATAAAGTGGGATCAACTTTTCTATTGCTGTGTCATGGAAGTCTGCTGTGAATGGAACAGCGTGTGCCAGAAGCCTTCAGCTCTTCGTCGTTGTCAAAATGCTGACCAGAGGACAGGAATTTTTTGAGGTGCACTGAAAGATGGAAATCGCTGGGAGCAAGATAGGGATTGTATGCTGGATGATCGAACAGCTCCCACCCCAACTCTTGCTGTGCTGCGATTATCAGTGTCAGGGAGCAGCACAACGCCTGCAGTAAGCATTCCATGCCTCTCGCTGTGAACGGCACGTCGCAGTTTCCGGATTTAACAGTAATGGTCAGCGTTCACTGTTTCATCTGTGGGCAGGAAGTCAAAGAGCAAAATGCCCTTCCTGTCCCAGAACACTATGCGCATGAGTATCTCCACGGACACAGTCCGTTAGAATTTCATCTCGACAGGATATACACTGTGACGTCAACGCATTGACTGCTACTCGGTTTCCGGGGACGAGTGAGAAATCCACGTCTCAGCAGCCGTGACAATCCTGTCGAGGAACTCGTCGCCGTCATCGTGATAGCACTGCAGAAAAGTGAGTGCTGCTCCAAAGCCTTTTGTGCTCGAGTGTTAGGTTTTTTGGCACGCACCTGGCACACAACTTCATGAACAACAGGTGTTTAGTAACAATTTCGTGCAGCTAGGATCGCGATGTCTGTGCAAAATGGCTGCTGAAGCGACGGTTCTCCACGATGCGCTACCGCGCCTGCTCAACCGTGTGCTCATCGATGAGAGACGGCCATCCACTGCGCTCTTCATCATGGCCACTTTGACGACCTTCGGACAAAAGCCTACCCCAGCGACGCACCAATTGTTTTGCTCACGATGCCCTTGCCTGTAAACCTGACAGAGCTGACGTTGACTTCCGATGGGCGCTATATTTTGTGTACTAACGAACCTTATCACTGACCGAATCTCGCAGGCGGTGGACCGAGCCTCGCAGGCGGGGCCCTGGTGCCGCAGTACTGTCATCAGGTGGAACCTGTCCGACCGACATTTGACTATCACGTCATACATCTGTTGCACATGCGCAGTTTTTCCGGCTAAATATGTCTTCTTTAAAGGAAACAACACCGGGGAACTTACATTCGGGAGTCGCCTCATATTTTAGCTTAGACGTTATGGATGTCAAGTGGCCGGCCGGAGTGGCCGTGCGGTTCTAGGCGCTACAGTCTGGAACCGCGAGACCGCTAGGGTCGCAGGTTCGAATCCTGCCTCCGGCATTGATGTGTGTGATGTTCTTACGTTAGTTAGGTTTAAGTAGTTCTAAGTTCTAGGGGACTGATGATCTCAGAAGTTGAGTCCCATAGTGCTCAGAGCCATTTTTTGATGTCAAGTGAAAATACACATTACTGTAACCAGTCACATTATCCTTCTGCAGACTGCACGTTGCAAAGGATTCTACAGCTCCATCTTCAGGAGGATTTATTCTCATTAATAAGCCGCAGATGATTTGTAAGTACAACTTTTGAAAAAATTTTCGTACTACCTTTCAGTAGTAAAGGCCGCTTTTGGACTCATTTTTGCCTTACATGCATTTTGTAGAAACTCAACTCTGAATATAACACGCCACCTTTGCTCGTTCTACGACATCGTTTCTACTTTCAGTATATAGAGAATGTATGTAATGTGAATAACTATTGAAACACTGTCTGTGACCACTAAAAGACGAAAAAAAGTCGTACTACCGAATCAACAAGACAATCTCTCTCTCTCTCTCTCTCTCTCTCTCTCTCTCTCTCACACACACACACACACACACACACACACACACACACACACACACACACGCGCGCGCGCCCTTCGGTAGTGTTTATCCCGCCGTACATTTTTTTCGTCATGTGACTACTTTATTTTCAATTTAACTTAATGTCCGGATGGCATCCTTTCGTCAGAGTCTTCAGCTTAACCTAAGGGAAGTCGTATGTGCCACTTGTCTGTGAGTCGTATAAATTTTGTCCTGAGCGTTGTCGATACATACAAATGGCTTTCACATTATTGACTGTGTCAAGTGAAAATACACATTACTGTAACCAGTCACATTATCCTTCTGCTGACTGCACGTTGCAAAGGATTGTACAGCTCCATCTTCAGGAGGATTTATTCTCATTAATGATGAGGCATTAATTCTCCGAAACGCGTGGTGGGGAGAATAGTGAATGTGACAAGTAACAGTAATTTCTTCTTCCAATAAAGTGATACAAAAGAAATCGTTAGATAACACGCTCATAGTTTAAGCATTAGGGAAATCAGTGCTGTATTACACGAGCTGGACAAAGACATGGACACACGCGAGAAATGCATGCTTGATCATAAACGCCAACGCTAGGCAAGCCTGCATGTTGCTCTGTTGTATCTGACCGACAACGACACCCGTTCAGTGTCCTCAGTTCGTTGCAGGTGTCAACCGTCGTCAGAAAACTGTTCTGTGTAGTCGTGAGTGCATCATGTCAGAGCTAAGCGAACTCGAAATTGGGCAGATCGTTGGTGTCATTTAGTGAGTGCTTCCGTAACCAAGACAGAAGAAATAGTTGGCGTTTCAAAAGGCACCGTCTCGAAGATATAGGGAAAGCGGGAAAACGTCATACGCCAAGTCACAACGCGGACGAAAGAGTGTGTTGAGTGTTCGTGATGGACTGTCAGTGGAGGCTACTGTGACGAAAAATAACGGAACGACAGCTGCAAAAGTCACTGCGGAACTAAATGTTGCACTCACGGGCCTTATCAGCACCAAACCAACACCAAGGGAGCTCCATAACCTGGAAATTGCACCACGAGCTGGAATTCCAAAACCGCTGATCAGTGATGCTAATGCCTTAACAGGAAAAAGTGGTGCCGAAGCCACAAAACCTGGATCATGGAGCAGTAGAAAAAAGCCATTTGTTTGGATGAACCTTGTTTCGCAATGTTTCCGACTAAAGGCCGGGTTTAACACCCAAGAGTGAAACATAGCGCTACAGTCTGGAACAGCGCGACCGCTAGGGTCGCAGGTTCGAATCCTGCCTCGGGCATGGATGTGTGTGATGTCCTTAGGTTAGTTAGGTTTAAGCAGTTCTAAGTTCTAGGTGATTGATGACCTCAGCAGTTAAGTCCCATAGTGCTCAGAGCCATTTGAACCATTTTTTAAACATAGCGAGGGTTGGTGATATTTTGGGCAGCCATATCCTGGTATTCCGTAGTTACTCTATAAGGTTGCATTACTGCCAATGATTATGTTATCATTTTGGCTAATCAGGTATATCTCTTGATACAATGCTCGTTTCCCAATGGTGATGCTGTGTTTCAAGATAGCAGGACCCTGTTCACACAATTCGCATCGTCCAGGACTGGTTTTGTGAGCGCGAGGATGAATTCTTGCATCTCCCCCCGGCACCACAGTCACCAGATCTCAGTATAATTGAGCCTTTGTGGTCTACCTTGGAGAGGAGGGTGCGTGATCAGTAGCCATCTTCATCATAGTTACCTGAACTTTGCATTATTTCGCCCGAAGAATGGTGTGAGATTCCATTGAGAAGCCACACAGGATTTATGCACGCGAAGACGAGTAGGAGCTGTTCTGTGCGCCAGCGGGTTTCCTACAAGGTTTTGGCCACGGTAATGTGCTGTGTACATCACAATGGAGGGTAGAAAGAGTCGTGCTCTAGTTACAGTAACCTGTCGCGGCTTACAGACCATGACATTTGGTCAACGACTGTGTCGTCATCATCACCTGCATTGTTGCTTGGGTCAGTTTCACGATGTTCCTCTGAGATGTCTGTCATGTTTATTGTTTGTTGTGTCTCATGCCACGTCTATTTTGTCGTTCTTTTATTTACTGAAGGTGTAGCGTCTTTGCGATCTAGTCTGCCGTGCTATCGATTTCTTTCCGTGCTGTTTCATCTCCAATGGCGTTGTACAAGACCTACTATGTGTGCTCTAGTCAGGAATGTGCAATTCATTACGACGTGCTCTGGCGAACTTCTCCCAACCCCCTCATCCCCCGCCAACAACATTCTTCTATGTTACAGAGATGCATGCAGTGTAAATGCGTTGGGTAAGTCAGGGCGTTAATCAACTCCAAACCATACCAGCAGAGCGGGAGATTGTGTCTTATACTAAGGTGTCCCAGAAGCAAAGTGTCTGGCATCCTCCTGGTACAATGGAGGGACGCTTTGTACCGTTAGGCAGTGCCAACGCTCGCTTGTAGCACAAACATACGCTACCAGACAGGCACTTTTACTGAAGCCTGACGTTTGGTGAGGTAAGATGGCGGCTTCAGGAAGTTTGTGCGTGGTACTAACATGATTTTCTGAAACGAAATGGCGTTTCAGGCTATACGAGGTGGCTTAAAGAATTTCAGGAGTTGAGCAAATATCTGCATACTAGTTGAGTTTAACATATACAATGTAGAATCGTGTAACGAGAAGAGTATTAGTTTACATAATATTTTAACACGTTTAAAGGAGACCATAGTTTTCGTAGGTACACTCAGATGAATAAAGACACTTGTTATTAACGACAATTAGCACTTTCTAGTTGTAGGAGCACTTTCATAACGAGCGTACTATTCGAAGAAAAGCTGTAGTCGATCGAAACTGGTTAAAAGCATATCATTCAACTGTGTCTGTTAATACTAGGTTATTAAACTCCCTAAAACAGACACAAACTATTTAAATACTGCCGGTATTTCGGGTAAGACAAACTGTAACGTAATTATTTAAACTTACATACAGTAAAAAAAAAAAAAAAAAAACGTAAGCCGTTACTAGTTATGCTTGCACTGAGACATGATCCTTTCCTTCTTATCTTCCGTCTGCTATTCGAAAAATTACAGCCAAACACGACGCATTATGTCTAAATTCCCATTTATTACGAATGTAGGACATGTTCTGAGGCATCAAGGGCTCACCAATTTAGTATTGGAGGGCAGCGTGGAGGGTAAAAATCGTAGAGGGAGACCAAGAGATGAATACACTAAGCAGATTCAGAAGGATGTAGCCTGCAGTAGGTACTGGGAGATGAAGAAGCTTGCACAGGATAGGGTAGCATGGCGAGCTGCATCAAACCAGTCTCAGGACTGAAGACCACAACAACAACAACAACGAATGTTTTATCGGTGAATAAACAGCTGTTCACAAGTACTTTGTGCTCATCGCCATATTGCTATTCTAAGTTGTTGGTTCAGTGACACCAGTGATATTGTATGCGGTATTGCAGGCTAGTAATGTATGTCTGTGGCTCAGAGACACTTAAAGGAAAACTGTATATCTTTGACTTGCCCTGAGCTCAATGCTACCACAATACAGTTACGTTGGTAAAGCTCCGGCATGCCTAACTGTATTGTGATAGTACTGAACGCAGGGAAAGCCAACGATATACAGTAAGCTCTTTGGTTCACTGTGGAAGTTCTAGATACAGCCATTCGTTCAATCAGTCAGATGGTTGCACAATAAGGGATGTGGACAAAATAGATACCAATGTGTTACAAACACACACATTTTCCTGCGCATGCTTCCCCCACAGACTCGCCACCATATAACCTCCCCAGTAAATTCGTTTCTGTGTGAAATTTAGCCCAACTTCACCTCCCACTCTATAAAAGTCTACCAAAAATATGTCCCTACAAACTGTTATTACACTCGTGTGCTAACTTTTGGCGAAAAACAACCTAATTTGGACTGAACTGTAACTGATCAGGCAGCTTGTCTTTATATTAAATGTGTAACTGAAGTAAAATAATTATCTGGCCCTAATCAAAATTTCCACTTGCCCGCCGGCCGGGGTGGCCGAGCGGTTCTAGGCGCTACAGTCGGGAACCGCGCGACCGCTACGGTCGCAGGTTCGAATCCTGCCTCGGGCATGGATGTGTGTGATGTCCTTAGGTTAGTTAGCTTTAAGTAGTTCTAAGTTCTAGGGGACTGATGACCACAGATGTTAAGTCCCATAGTGCTCAGAGCCATTTGAACCATTTTTTTTTCCACTTGCCCTGCGTGTTGAAAACATTATTACAGTTTTCTCGAAAGCGTAACAGCAAAGGAAGCGGCTAAGCTAGGTTTCTGTTTCTGAATACACATTCAAACTGTTGATGTGGTTATGCGTAATGATAAACAGTGAAGTGGGGAGAGTAACTATTTCTATGAAATGATATTCCAAGACAACGATTTTAGAATGAAATATGTATTGAAAAGGACAAAGTAAAACTTCACGTGATCTTCACGGATAACATAGGTCTGAACAATACTATGCTTAACTAAGTTAACAATGATTTACAAAGTGTACAATATTAACAGAGAATTTCTATAAAAACTAAACAACGTAATCACTTAATACCTTAATGCATGTCACAGGGAAGAGGGTTGGTCTCTCTCTCTCATACGAGCAAGTTAACTAGCTGACAGTAACCATTCCTAGCTGCGCAGCCTCCAACTTCCTCTCTTCAAAAATAATATTATTCAAAATTTATATCCCTTTCGCCTTCCAAAATATAAATCATATTCATCCGTGCTGTCCTTTACAATAAATGTTTCTTCATCTAACAGATACAATCACAAGTCAATGCAGCACTACAGAATACGTCCTTCACCTACCACAATTCAACTAAGAATGTAGCAAAATCATAACAGCGCACATTCCGCTGCAGAGTGAAAATCTCATTCAAGAATGTAGCAGATTGCGCAGTGGCAAAGACTGTGGCACGACGAGACCAAAGATTGTTTAACAGTAACGTAACTTGCCCTCCCTCGCTGACGTGAACATCGATAACCTATAATCAAAATGACACGGCTACCTTACAACTACAGTAAAAGCGTGAGATTCAGTGTCACGTGGTAACAACACGCTAGGAAATTCCAAGTGGTGTTTCATCCTGAACTGTTCTTTCAGTCCCAGTGAATGTACGCTCGATGAATTTTGGCAGGGAAAAAAGGCAGCATTGGACGGTAGCTTAATTCTGGGCCGCAAAACTTTGATACCGAGACACAGAAAACTGAAAGTAAACAGGGAAAGTCGTATCACACGATTGTCTGGGCGACCGTTAGGGGCAAGTTTAGCCACCTCATTGGAAACATTTTTCCCTACAGTTTGCGTACACTTCACGAAATGTGAGATCTGTGCCGCGCGGAATTAGCCGAGCGGTCTCGTGCGCTGCAGTCATGGACTGTGCGGCTGATCCCGGCAGAGGTTCGAGTCCTCTCTCGGGCATGGGTGTGTGTGTGTGTGTATTTGTCCTTAGGATAATTTAGATTAAGTAGTGTGTAAGCTTAGGGACTGATGACGTTAGCAGTTAAGTCCCATAATATTTCACACACGTTTGAACATTTTTCAGATTTGTGTTTGTATCTGATACATGTAGATGACTGATGTGCGTGTGTGGTGTGCTGTGTTATTATGTTGTTTGATGGTGAGAGAGGTAGAGGTTAAAATAACGAGGAGTAGCAGAAATTTTATTGACGATTAACTTAACATCAAAATGAGGACCACGAAGTAGACGAGGTTGAAGAAGTCTGTTATCTTGGAAAGAAAATAACAAATAACGAATGAGGCAAGGAAGACATAAATAGCAGATTATCACAGACAAAAAGGGAATTCCTGATTAAAACAGGACTGCTAGTATCGAACATAGCCGACCGTTGTGGCCTAGCGGTTCTAGGCGCTTTAGTCTGGAACCGCGAGATCGCTACTGTCGCAGGTTCGAATCCTGCCTCGGGCATGGATGCTAGCACACAGCTTCCTCCACACGAACAGTACCACGGCGGATCACTGTCGACAGCACCGCTTGCCCTCACTTCGACAGACACTGCGGAGAGGTTTGGGACTTAACCCACGAAATCGGCGCAAAAGTTTGACGTTGGGGAACTTCACCCCTCCTCCCCTTTGCCGGAGAGACAAAGGGAAGACTGCCAACAGCGTGTGACCTACCCGGGGGGGTCACCCATGGGAGTTACCGGACACTCTCGGGGCTGTTTAGCTTGACCTGTAGTCAATGAGGCGAGGCCGTTGGCGAAGTTTACAGTAAGCAATGCTGATAATGCGAATAAAAATACCGCCATTGGTTCACAGCGATGTACACCACTGGCCATCAAAATTGCTACACCACGAAGATTACGTGCTACAGACGCGAAATTTAACCGACAGGAAGAAGATGCTGTGATATGCAAACGATTAGCTTTCCAGAGCATTTACACAAGGTCGACGCCGGTTGCGACACCTACACCGTGCTGACATGAGGAAAGTTTCCAACCAATTTCTCATGCACAAACAGCAGTAGACGGGCGTTGCCTGGTGAAACGTTGTTGTGATGCCTCGTGTAAGGAGGATAAATGCGTACCATCACGTTTCCGACTTTGATAAAGGTCGGATTGTAGCCTATCGCGATTGCGGTTTATCGTATCGCGACATTGCTGCTCGCGTTGGTCGAGATCCAATGACTGTTAGCAGAATATGGAATCGGTGGGTTCAGGAGGGTAATACGGAACGCCGTGCTGGATCCCAACGGTTTCGAATCACTAGCAGTCGAGATAACAGGGATCTTATTCACATGGCTGTAACGGATCGTGCAGCCACGTCTCGATCCCCGAGTCAAGAGATGGGGACGTTTGCAAGACAACAACCATCTGCACGAACAGTTTGACGACATTTGCAGCAGCATGGACTACCAGCTCGGAGACCATGGCTGCGGTTACCCTTGACGCTGCATCACAGACAGGAGCCCCCGCGATGGTGTACTCAACGACTAACCTGGGTACACGAATGGCAAAACATCATTTTCTCGGATGAATGCAGGTACTGTTTACAGCATCATGATGGTCGCATCCGTGTTTGGCGACATCGCGGTGAACGCACATTGGAAGCGTGTATTCGTCATCACCATACTGGCGTATCACCCGGCGTGATGGTATGGGGTGCCATTGGTTACATGTCTCGGTCACCTCTTGTTCTCATTGACGGCACTTTGAACAGTGGACGTTACATTTCAGATGTGTTACGACCTGTGGCTCTACCCTTCATTCGATCCCTGCGAAACCCTACATTTCAGCAGGATAATGCACGACCGCATGTTGCAGGTCCTGTACGGGCCTTTCTGGATACAGAAAATGTTCGACTGCTGCCCTGGCCAGCACATTTTCCAGATCTCTCACCAACTGAAAACGTCTGGTCAATGGTGGCTGAGCAACTGGCTCGTCACAATACGCCAGTCACTACTCTTGATGAACTGTGGTATCGTGTTGAAGATGCATGGGCAGCTGTACCTGTACACGCCATCCAAGCTCTGTTTGACTCAATGCCCAGGCGCATCAAGGCTGTTATTAAGGCCAGAG
Organism: Schistocerca serialis cubense; assembly: GCF_023864345.2. Taxonomy (NCBI): domain Eukaryota; kingdom Metazoa; phylum Arthropoda; class Insecta; order Orthoptera; family Acrididae; genus Schistocerca; species Schistocerca serialis. Next base: position 37,936,783 of record NC_064638.1, read on the forward strand.
GTGGTTGTTCTGGGTACTGATTTCTCAGGATCTATGCACCCAAATTGCGTGAAAATGTAATCACGTGTCAGTTCTAGTATCATATATTTGTCCAATGAATACCCATTTATCATCTGCATTTCTTCTTGGTGTAGCAATTTTAATGGCCAGTAGTGTAAATCAGTGAGTGAGTGTAGGAGCAGAAATAGCGCGCTATAGAAAGAGACACGGAGGATTTGGAGGAAGGTCAGACGGTGGTGGGTTACAAGGGCGCGCCATTACGGCGGCGGCCAAGTGTCCGGGTCACGCAGCAGCTGCTAGCTCTACCCGCTCCGCGCCACGCTAAACTCCCATCTGCGAGCCGGCGGCCGCGTTCTTACAGCCAGCCAGCCGCGCCACCTTGACGGATAACGCCGACCCACACTGACACCTCATTTCCGGCCGCGTTTTTCCCAGCGATATCGCCTCCTGGCTCTGGAGTGCTTCTAGCTCCACCATCCGGAAGCAAAATGATTCCTCATTTCGTTGCGCGGAGAAAGTTTGATTCGTTTAATGCTGTGCGATGCTCACTGATGGACTTCTGAAGAAGAGACGTTAAACTTTGTTCAAAAGCGTTCCAGGTGAGCTTGTTTCATTTGCTATGCTCCTCCCTCTCCCCCTCCCAACACCTTCCCCTTTTTCCGCAGCGCCTGACTTTTTTTAGAGTTATCAATCTTCTGACTGGTTTCATTCAGACCGCCATGAACTTCCCTCTTCCAACTACCTCTTCATCTCAGAGTAGCTCTTTCACACTCTGTCCTCAGCTGTTTGTTGGCGGTATTCCAACGTCTGCCTTCCCCTAAGCTTTATACCCTCTACAGCTCTCACTACTACTACAAACGTATATCATTGTTATGCCTTGTTGTCTTAACACAAGTTTTGTCATTTTGTCCATTCTATTCTTGTCAGTGTTTTCCATATGACCCTTTCTTCTTAGCTCCACCTAATTTTCAATATCTTTCTATAACACCACCTCTGAAACTATTCTATTCTTTTCTGGTTTTCCCACGTTCCGTTATTCAGTACCAAACAATGCCGTGCTCCAGATACACATTTTTCAGAAATTTCTTCTCCAAGATGCGACCTATGTTTGATACTTGTTTAAATGGTTCAAATAGCTCTGAGCACTATGGGACTTAATATCTGAGGTCATCAGTCCCCTAGAACTTAGAACTACTTAAACCTAACTAACCTAAAGACATCACACACATCCATGCCCGAGGCAGGATTCGAACCTCCGACCGAAGCGATCGCGTGGTTCCAGACTGAAGCGCCTAGAACCGCACGGCCACATCGGCCGGCTATGTTTGGTACTAGCAGACCTGTTTTGATCAGGAATTCCCCTCTTGTCTGTGATAATCAGTTAATTATGTCTTCCTCGCTTCGTTCGTTATTTGTTATTTGCTTTCCAAGATAACAGACTTCTTAAACTTCGTGGTCCTCATTTTGATGTTAAGTTAATCGTTATTCACATTCCTGCACTCCTCCTTGTTTTAATCTTTCTTCCGTTTACTCTCAATCCATATTCTGTACACATTAGACTGTTCATTGCATTCTATTCTTTCTGTAATTCTTCATTTTCACTGAGCTTAGCAGTGTCATCTCTGAATCTTATCATTGACATACTTACACCCTGAAATTTAATTCCATCCATTGGTCTATCTATTATTTCGGTCATTGTTACTTGGATGCATAGATTAGAGTTGAGGCGAAAGAGAGCATCCCTGTCTTACACTCCTCTTAATCCTATCGCTTCGTTCTTCGTTTTTCATTCTTATTGTTTTCTCTTGTAATGTGCTAGTATTTTTCTCAGAATTTTGAACGTCTTGCACCCAGTTTACTTTGTGGAATGGTTTCTCTAGGTCGATAAATCCTATGGACGTGTTCTGATTTTTCTTAAAGTTTGCTTCCACTATCAGTCGCAACGTCAGAGATACCTCTATGGTGCCTTTGCCTCTCCTAAAGTAAACTCATTAACATCTTCTTCTTTTCAGCGCTCACAGGCCCTGTACACCACACGCTGCATCAACGATCTGCTGCCATCTTCTTCTGTGTCTCACTGTCTCTCTCTAAGCTGCGAGGATTCCTAATGCTGCGACGTCGTTCTCTATGTCGTCTTTCCACTGTGTCCGAGGTCGGCCCAATGGTCTTGTAGCTTGGAGAGTGCCCTCAAATGGCTTCTTAGGAACTCTGTTGGTTTCCCTTCAAGGCACATGCCCAGCCCATTGCAGTCTCCTAATTTTTAATTTCTGAACGATTGTAGGTTGCTTCATTAACTGATACATTTCAGTGTTGCTTCGAACTCTCCATATACCATTCTCCAACACAGGTCCCCAGATTTTACTCGTCACTTTTTTTCGAAAACATTCACTTTTTCTCTCTCTTTCTGGGTAAGCGTCCAGCTTTCAGAACCATACAGTACTACTAGGCAGACGATGGTGTTATGTGTCTTGATCTTTGTGGTGACTGACAAAGCTTCACTTTTGAGTGGGCTGCTTAGAGCTTACAGACATCTTGATCCTGAGGCTACTCTCTCATTGTCCAGTGTCATGATACTTTTACGGTTTAAGCGCGATCCAAGGTATTTAAACCGATGACTTCTCTGAATCTAAAATGGCGGTCAGTTTCAAAGTGTGGATTTGGGTTATCACTTGACCTGTTTCCGTATATTCTGTTTTCTCTTGGTTAATCAAAAGTCCCATTTTGATGGCACTGTGCCTAAGAGATCTGTACACGGTCTTCAGCTCTTCTTTTGTTTCACTGAGTAAGACTATATCATCTGCGTATGCGAGGAGTTTTGCTTCACTGTATTAACACCTAGAGTCGAGCAGATCAATTTTCTTATCCATTCTTTTGCCTGGTACGAGAGGCAGATACCTGCTCATCTTGAGGAACGCAAACGTAAAATTACATAATGCTTCCAGGACATAGAAAGTTCTCCAACAGCTATCTGCAACAAAAGTTCCGCACTAACACAATTCCACTACTGGGACAAGGTGAAGTGTTCGTGATCTTGAACAAAGACGGCATTAATTTCTACGAAATATTGCTCATGCCATATTCTTACCTGTTGAAGAATAATGATGTGCTGCGTCGAGCCCGCCACCGTTTAATCGATGCCGTGTCGTTCAACTTGAATTTTCCGGAGGCGCTGCCCAGAGAGGCTACTGGGCCATATAGAAGGCCCTATTGTCCATGCCTCGGCCAAGGTGGACGAGTATACGAGTACACATAAAACATAATAAACCAGTTACGTATTATTGTAAAACTTGTTGCACACAACCAAATCAGCTTTTCAGAACTCCAGTTGTTATTTAAGTCAAGTGTCCATTTGATCTAAGCAACGGGTTTCTTACGTGTAGCTTTTTAAAGCAACAGTGTTCTGTGTGTTTCATTAAAGTGACTATATTGGAGGGACGCATCTTACCAAATTTTTACAGGCAGGGCAAATTTAGCAAACTCTGATGAATATTCATAAGGACACTAGCGAACCAAGCAATGCTTCACAATTGGGAGTTGTAGGATATACATCGTAAGGCCCTTCTGCCCCCTCTCTCCGCCAGTCTCCCTCCACCTCCTCTTCATCCCTCTCTCTGTCCATCTCATTCTTCCCCCTCTCTACGTGCATCCTCCTCTCTCTGTCCAGCACATCGTCTTTCCTGTCTTGTTTACAGCTGTAGCCAACGAAATCTTGTTTGGGAATTGAAGTCACTTAAAGTGAGTAGGTAAACTGAATGGGATTATTGCTACGAGTGAGAGACCTCTCGTGCTGCTGTATCTGTGAGGATATTACCTCCAACGACAGTTTTTCGCATATTTTTAATATGCAAACGGTTGGATTACAAACTGCCGGACGATTCAGATTCCATAGTAGTATTCTAATCATAAACCGACAAGCCATAAATACAGTTTTCCTGTTTTCTGTTAAAATACATCGAGAGGAAGAAAACAAAACAGTACATAGCTTTGTATATGATTTTTGTTTAATACTGTATGTATAAAATGAAATGATATACATGGGAGAAACGATTTGCCTAATGTTTAAATGCGCTGCTATGCTAGTTAAAACTGCCTGTGAGAAGAAAAATGAAATCGCACGTTTTTTTTCACCACAGCATAGCACATGGTTTTCTTGCTCACAGTCTGTGTAATAGAAAACCTGTACATTGTTGTTTAATAAAATATGTAGCTGTCTGAATGTTTATTAGACTATCGTGTAAAAATCTGAAGTAAGTCTGTCAAGAAATTTCGAGATTTTTGCTTACAATTTTTCTCTGCTCTACGTTATACATATATATGCTACACATGTTAAAAAAAATACGTATCCTGCGTCCGTCCATATATTTATTAGAGTAGCGTGTAAAAATCTGAAGTAAATCGGTCGAGAAGTTACCGAGATTTTTGCTAACAACATTTCGCATTTATATAGTAAGTATACAACCTTTTATTTCGTGAACGGTTACATATATCGAAACGCGGTTTTCGGCAAATGTTAGAGCGTCGAGGTCCACGTGCGTTTTTATTTGGTTAATGTTTTATCGCTGGCATCAATTGAGATATTGAAGCTAGTACGTTTATTCAAATTGAACCTAATACTTTTTGTATCTACGTTCGATAGCTCTGGAGAAGACAATTATAGTGATGTAGCGTTTGTTAATGTTGACGCTGAAACCTGTGTAAAAAAAATTCGAGAAATATCCTAGAATGTGAGAGCGCAATGGCCGGAAGGCGCATTTGCAGCGCGAATACTGCCAGACAGGCAGCTCGGATCAAACAACGCAGCTTTATAGTGGAAGGGAATAAAGCTTTATTTGCCCTCGAACTACGAATGTTGTATATGCAAATACAACATAGGATGTGATGTAGCGCATCACAAAGAGCTTAGGGAAACTATTTCACATCGGTGTATCCTCCCTGATTTACGTGAACTGAAACAGAGACATCAGCTGTTCATTCTTCAAAAACGAAGACGTCTTACACGCTCTAAAAAGCAACTACTCTATTAAATTCTAAATGTTAGGAGGAAGAATTGAAGTCTCTTTTCCACTACGTGGCTGTGTGCTTCTTAGAGTAAAATACATGCTGCCGGACAACTGTCTCTACCTAAACTGCTCTAAATTATGTCGTATGGGATACATTCGTTGAACTAAACATTTTACTAAAAATACTTTGGTGACCACTTGTACACCGCAAAATAAATATTCTTCTTAACGAATGTAAGCGCTTAATGACAGTCTTACCAGCTACGTCCAATGCACGCTGTCGACGTATATTATGAAACGTCCCCTTAGAACAATTATACGAGACTCTGCTTAAACTGACACACAGTATTTTTAGCGCAACGCAATCTGACTTTCAATAATCCCTACACAAGAATGGCCCTGACTAACATTAACCTATACCTTTCACAAATCACTTACCTCACAAAAATCTTCGTTACTCGAACTACTGCAATACAGCGAGCGCCACTACTGCCAGCTAAATAAAAGATTCAAACTACGGAAGGCACTAACTACTGATAGGCATAGTTAGAAAATGAAAGATTTTAATAGAGAACAAACAATGTATTTACCTTAATAGTCATAATATATATAGCAGTTCATGACATCCAATCTTACAAATTTCAAAAATCCGCCATCTCTCTCCCCACATCCACCGCTGCTGGCGGCTCACCTCCAACTGCGCAACGCTACGCGCTGTTCACATCCAGCTGCCCAACACTACAATGGCAGACAACAATGCAAACTAGCCACAGACTGCACACAGCACAGCCAGTCATTTTCATACAGAGCGCTACGTAACGTTGCCAATAAGAAAACGTAAACAGACTACTTACATAGCCCCCATGCTCCCCACAAAAAATTTTACAAATTGTTTTGGGCAGTGGCCAATAATGATTTGATAAAATTTTTCATAATTGCAATAACAAAGATATCAAATGCACACACTTATTGATACAATGTTGGTCAAAAGCTAAAATTTTCTCACAGTCCATAAAGACAGTCCTGATCATTCATCACAGTAAAATTGCAGTGTTTTTTTTTTTTTTTTTCAAAGTCAGAGCAGTAAAAGAAAACGCACACGGAAGTAGTGGATTTCCACGCAGTCTGGAAGAAGTAGTGTTGTCCTTCCAAGGGAAAGACAGTACTGACTCTTGACATGCAGACTGGTAATGGGCCACTGTGGTGTCTCCGCCAGACACCACACTTGCTAGGTGGTAGCCTTTAAATCGGCTGCGGTCCGGTAGTATACGTCGGACCCACGTGTCGCCACTGTCAGTGATTGCAGACCGAGCGCCGCCACACGGCAGGTCTAGAGAGACGTCCTAGCACTCGCCCCAGTTGTACAGCCGACTTTGCTAGCGATGGCTCACTGGCAAATTATGCTCTCATTTGCCGAGACGATAGTTAGCATAGCCTTCAGCTACGTCATTTGCTACGACCTAGCAAGGCGCCATTACCAGTTACTATTGAGATTATGAATAATGTACCGTCAGACCGATGTTCACCAATTATGGATTAAAGTTAAGTATTGCAGAAGCTACGTACTATTTTTGCTACTATAAAGACCTTGTCATTTTCCAGACCTCACGCCATCCTGCGTGAGCTTAAACGCATGCCTTTCGGCTATCTCATAGTGGCTTGGCTGTCTTGCCAAGTCACAACAGGCCACAACAGAGCAAACCCACAGCAGAGTCAGTCGAAGTTTTGAAGAATATTGGTAGGTAGGTCATCACAGAGCAGACCCACTGTAGTCCTAGTGGAGATTACGGTATTGGTGGGCCACCAAACATGCAGACCCACTGCAGTCCTTGTAGAAATAATGGTATTGATGGATCATCAAAGGTGTAGACCCACTGTAGTCCTTGTAGAGATGGCCAGCAGCCATCTGCTGCGACTGTGCAGGTGCACAATCACCACTGAAGAGTCTTGCGGACAATATAGCAAGTCCATAACCATCACTTGTGTACTCATAAAGTTTTTGGAATTGTCCTTAGAACCAGCAATGCTGTTGACCAGTCCCTTGCTGAATTATTAGCACATGTCCAAACACTAACAGTCCCAACTGCTCATATATTGTCCATATACTATGACCAACAGAAACGTGTGCAGTGAAATGGAACTTACAAGTTACTTAATTTGATGAACTGGTGTCAATTACAATTTTATAACATAAGAATACAATAACAAAGGTACAAGATACATCATTAAAGAACATAAAAATACAGATAACATTTGTAGTACAGGATTTACAAAAGAATCGAAATAACATATACATCAGTGTTACAGGAATTATGACATAAGTACATACATAAAAGATCAGAATAACTTTCGAAACATCAACTTTACACATGAGCATTAAAACAAAACAGAATAAATAACGTCTAACATCTTTACAAAGTAAATAACATATTATTAATGCAAATTATATTTGAGGATAACGGTATTCCTCATCATAGTTCATGTAGCTGAGTATTAGAAAAATTCTACAACATAAGTCTTATCAGATAAACATAAAGACAGGAAGAACATAAATACACAAGGGTATGCAAACACATAGTGGGATAACACAAGGAAAGGACAGGGTTTGTTTTACTGCAGTATTTTGCAAACAAAACTTTCTTTACTTCTCCGAGATCTCCCTTCGTTCTTCATTATTTCCAAAAAGTCCTATACATACCTGCTTTCTGTACTTTTCTCGTATAACCTCTCAGTGCATTTCTTCAAATTCATCGCAACTCATTCTCTTATAGTCTACCCCCTCTTAAGCTAACTTAAACCTACTGAGCTCAGATGCATAAACTAAGGAACGAGGCAATGCAGCAGCACAAAACAATTAATAGAAACAGCAATGATAAAAAATACAAATTGGCAAAGAAAGCTACAGTAAATCTAAATTACCAAGCAAATGCAACATTACAACTAATATGAGCCAATGTGCAGCAAGAAGAAAAATAAATCGGTAGTAAAACTGGCTTAACAGAGTAATACAAAGTGAAATTTAGTAGCACTATGCCTGACAAGCAGCAGCAGCAAATGCAATAACTTATACTTAAATATGACAAAGCTCAAGCAGAAAAAATATTACAGTAAAAATGGCCATTTTAATACCTAAGTCACATCTTAACACTAGGGTGATCCATCACGAGAACTTACGCTAGCAGATAAGTTACCAAGTCGTAAAAAAATTATTTATGCAATTCCTGTGAAGGCAAATGTCTATTTGTGCTCTCTTTTCTACGAAAGTACATCATAAAATTATTCTTTACTGGGTCTGTAGACAGAAAATAGTGATATTAGTACATCTATTAAATTTTGTAATAACCAATGCTGCAGTGCAGCTAGAAACTAGATATTAAACGAAATGAGCAAATATATATAGCCTATATAGAGCAATGCATGAAACGTCATTCGCTAGGCAAATGGCGTCTCCAAAGGCAAAAGAATCTCTCAACTAGAAAGACAATAAATGTAAAATGTTTCTCATCATTTCATTAGGCATTTCAGTAAATATCATAAATTAAGAGCTCCACAGTGTTATCATATGTTTTCAAGTTTGAGCGTGTCGTCTTTGTGATGCTTTCTACAAAGGAATGTCAATAGCGAGGATAATGGCCCTCCTTTTTTTTTCACCTGTGCCTCTGAAAGGAACACACTAATGGCTTTTTTTTTCAGGCGATTGTCGCGCAGCTGGGTGCCCATGACTCATTACGTGAAGGTGGTCACTTAACTTTCTTACTGAAATATTTACGACACCAGTTTGCATTACAGTGACAATCTCATATAAAAAATTTCACAGGTCGAGAATTTGCGTTGCAAATCTGTAGAAACAAAATCCTATTGATATAACAGAGTCCAAAACGTTTTCGATGGCATTGTGATACATTCACGCATTTACATGCATTTCATAACTCTTAAAGCACGATTCTTTGTTTCCAACATCCTTTTCCACAAATCAGAGTCCCTAACCACTACTCATTATTCATATACGTATTCGTCAACACTTCTTCAATATTTCATCAAAATAAATACGTAGCATAATCAAATTCTTCATTTGTGGTAGCATCATCTTATTGATCATAAACATACCTCAACAGCATAATACACATCGTCGCCGTAATAATAACGTCATAACACTCAGCCAAATCTCAAAAACGTCGTAGCTTTCTGCAATAATTTCAAAGCCTAAAGAATTCTCTGCTCATTTCAATAGTGTCATCTACCTCAAACGTACTTTAAAAATCATGATTCCATACCAAATACATCATTCAAAGCTCTCACAGTATCACAATGGTTCCAAAAAAATATGAACAGCTTACAAAGTACAGACAAAATACAATTTCATAAGTGTGAAGTTATCCAACTGTGTAATTACGTAAACATCTGTCACTGATGTAGTAAAAATATGTTTGCTTCTCTGTTAAAATAATCAAGCAGCTGTGTAATTCTGTGTCAGAGAAATATGGTACCGATGTGTAAAGTTGTATAAGGAAATACCATATTAGCTAGGGCTCCTTGTGCTTGCCAGACACATGGTACACAAAGTCAGCGTGTACCCCCCTGAGGTGTTACAGATTACAGCAATGGAATGAAATGTATCACGGAAAACCTTTGTATCATTGTACTTCAAATATCTTTAAAAATAAATGTTTTAAGTACAAAATTAATCACTCAAATACGTGAACTGTAGCGCTAAACTGTGCGTCATGTTGTAAGATAATCTCTGTGGAAGTCTCGTAGTTATCGTCTTCCGAAAGCTAAGTTCTGCAGAAGTCAATGTACTTACCTCATGATAAACAAAAGTGAAATGCTTTGCGTATAGATATCATAGTTATAACGTACCTTACCATGATCAAGAAAGTACTATAATGTAACATATTGTTGTGCTACGGAAAAGGCTGTCTCATTGTACCTATACCACAAAAGTTACTACTAAAACATGTTTTACTTTCCAGAATAATACATCAAACTGTGCAGACATAAAACAGAAACACCGCAAAAGCAACATTGTAAATTGTCACTCATTAGTAGCGTCGTGATAAAATCGTGTAGCTGTCACATAAACTAACCACTGTGTCATCTGGTATCTCACAGAAAGTACTTTAAATCCAGAATGTATTTTCAAGTAAACCAAAATGTTCTGGTAAATGTACTGGTAAATGTTCTAAGTATGTGAGCCTTATAGTCGTTACATAATCGTGCAACTAACAAGCAAGAATGTACACACACAATAACACTTTGTCGTCTGTTCACTATAACAATGCACTTGTAAATAGTGTATAAATATGTTCCTTAGGTTCTAGACTGGATAGTTAACTTCAAAACATTGTTGCATGTTAACAGTTTCTCAGTGTGACAAAGAGTACTAGTAACGCGAAGTGAAAAATTTTATGTCAAAGACTAAGTTAAAAAAACAGATTGTCTCTCAATAAATATTTTTAGCGCAACGCAATCTGACTTTCAATAATCCCTACAAAAGAATGGCCCAGACTAACATTAAACTATACCTTTCACAAATCACTTACCTCACAAAAATCTTCGTTACTCGAACTACTGCAATACAGCGAGCGCCACTACTGCCAGCTAAATAAAAGATTCAAACTACGGAAGGCACTAACTACTGATAGGCATAGTTAGCAAATGAAAGATTTTAATAGAGAACAAACAATGTATTTACCTTAATAGTCATAATATATATAGCAGTTCATGACATCCAATCTTACAAATTTCAAAACTCCGCCATCTCTCTCCCCACATCCACCACTGCTGGCGGCTCACCTCCAACTGCGCAACGCTACGCGCTGTTCACATCCAGCTGCCCAACACTACAATGGCAAACAACAATGCAAACTAGCCACAGACTGCACGCAGCACAGCCAGTCATTTTCATACAGAGCGCTACGTAACGTTGCCAACAAGAAAACGTAAACAGCCTACTTACAATATGACATTGCAGTGAGATTTCGTACAAACGTAAGTAAATAAACGATTTATTAACAATGATTTGGTAACCACCCAAAACACATAACATAAATTTAGTCTACCAAAAAGTAACTTTATCCTTTATTTAAGCGTGTGTCCAGATTGTTGACAAAAGACTGAAAGGAACACTTGCAATCGCCTTTCGCAACAACGATGAACAGATTTAATCACAGTGGGTGATACGGTACAGCATGCACTGGCGATTCGACGACCATATCGTCTGGCGTAGTTGGAGCTTCGTCGTAGACTGCATAGAATTTCGTCCTATCCAACGTCCTGGAAAGTTCTCATTCAGTATTTTCGTTGCAACACTGGACGAATGGACAACCGTCGTGTTGCAGCCCCACACACTGTCGAGTATCCAGTGGCATCTCTTCCAGAAGAACCGGTAGAGTGTTCGTCAGAAAGTGTGCGTACGGTTGTCCATTCAGAACGCCTGAGACGAAGTAAGGTCAGACAGAGTACTTTCCTATGACGCCGCACCTTGCGTTTACGCTACACGGCCGACATGACAACGCCAGAGTGGATTTTGGCTGCCCACTAGTGTATGTTATGCAAATTTACATTAGCGTGGTTAGTAAATATTGCTTCATCGGTAAAAACGTTGCTTCATCGGTAAAGAGGACACGTTGGAAGAAAATGGGGCCGTCTCTCGGTTGCTGAAGGGCAAACCGACAAAATTCTGTACGACGTTCGAAATCATCGTCGTCGAGTGCCAGATGTAGTGGCAGATGATAGGGGTGGAAATTCTATCGATGCGGGATGCCAATATCATTCGTCTGGCTGATTCCAAATTCCTTGGCAGTATGTCTCGTACCACTGAGCGGATTTATTAGCGCCGTAGCCAGAACAGCTTCTTCGTGTTCTCTGTCAGTTGCGGTCTCATTTCTTGACTTCTTTTTGACGTTCAAGCAGCCTGTCCGCACTAGCTTCTTGATAACTGGTGCTATTGCCTAGCGCGTCGGACACTGGCGATCGGGGTAGATTGCCCTACACCGCTGTACTGTTTATTTCACTTTCACCACGTATAAGTGGGATATCCAACTTCACCTTGTTGGTGCAACTGTCTGCACGCAACGAAGGTTGAGGCAGCGGCCTGCAGTGCAGGCAAGTAAACATGCCAATATGTTGACATTCTGACACAGCGTAACACGAGACCTAAGACTGGCGATGTTTGTACCGGTAATGCCGATTCCAGTCACCATTCACCCAGTTTCTAGGACATTTCTCGAATATTTTTACGGCAGGAAGTAATGTCAACATTAACAAACGCTGTATCACTGTATTGTCTTCTCCAGAGCAATAGAATGCAGTTATAAAAAGTATAGGGTCCCATTTAAAAAAAAAGTACTTTCGTCAGCATATTTCCGTTGATGCCAGAGCTAAAAAAAAAATATAGCTCTGAGCACTATGGGACTTAATATCTGAGGTCATCAGTCCCCTAGAACTTAGAACTACTTAAACCTAACTAACCTAAGGACATGACACATATCCATGCCCTAGGCAGGGTTCGAACGTGCGCCTAGAATCGCTCGGCCACTCCTGCCGACCCAGAGCTAAAAACATTAACAATACTTGCCCCTCGACACTTTAACATTTTCCGAAAACCGCGTTTCGGTATGTGTAACAGTTCACGAAATAAAAGTGATGTTAGGATTACTTGACTCAACCTGTATATTTATATACAAAATATATTAAAATATGTAGCCTATGCCCGTCTAACGTTTATTAGAAAATGGTTTAAAAATGAAGTAAATCAGTCGAGATTTTTGGTGACAACCTTAAGTAGCGACTTGACGTACACTGACGAGCCAAAGAAACTAGTATACGCATGTGTATTCAAATACAGATTGGCTTGGTTCAAATGGCTCTGGGCACTATGCGACTTAACGTCTGAGGTCATCAGTCGCCTAGAACTTAGAACTAATTAAACCTAACTAACCTAAGGACATCACACACATCCATGCCCGAGGCAGGATTCGAACCTGCGACCGTAGCTGTCGCTCGGCTCCAGACTGCAGCGCCTAGAACCTCACGGCCACTCCGGCCGGCTTCAGATACAGAGATATGTAAACATGCAGAGTACGGCGCTGCGGTACGCAACGCCTATATAAGACAACAAGAATGTGGCACAGTTGTTACATCGGTTACTGCTGCTACAATGGCAGGTTATATCAAGATCTGAGTGAGCATGGTGGTATAGTCGGCGCACGACGGATGGGACACAGCATCTCGGACGTAGCGATGGAGATTTTCCCGTAGGACCATTTCACGAGTGTATCGTGAATATCAAGAATCCGGTAAAACATCAAATCTCCGACATCGCTGCGGCTGGAAAAGATCCAGCAAGAACGGGATCAACGATTCTCTTCAGAGAATCGTTCAACCCTTCCTCAAACTGCTGCAGATTTCAATACTGGACCATCAACAAGGATCGGCGTGGGAACCATTCAACGAAACACCATCTATATGGGGTTCCAGAGTCGAAGGCTCACTCGTGTACCCATGACGACTGCACAACACAAAGCTTTACGTCTCACATGGGGCCGTCAACACCGACATTGGACTGATATCTGGAAACATGCTGCCTGATTGGACGAGTCTCGTTTCAAATTGTATTGAGCGGATGGATGCGCACGGGTGTGGAGACAAACTCATGAATCCATGGATCGTGCATGTCAAGCTGGTGGAGGCTCTGTCATGGTGTGGGGAGCGTGCAGTTGGAGTAATATGGGACCCATGATACGTCTGGGTACGACTCTGACAGGTGACACGTACGTAAGCACCCTGTCTGATCAGCTGCATCCATTCATGTCCATTGTGCATTCCGTCGGACTTGGGCAGTTCCAACAGGACACTGCGACACCCCATACGTCCAGAATTGCTACAGAGTGGCTCGAGAAACACTCTTTGAGTTTAAACACTTTGGCTGGCCGCGAAACTTCCCAGACACGAACATTATTGAGCGTATCAGGGATGCCTTGCAACGTGCGGTTCAGAAGAGATCTCCACCTCCTCGTACTCTTACGGATGTATGGACAGCCCTGTAGGATTCATAGTGTCAGTTCCCTCCAGCACTATTTCAGACATTAAAGAGTCCATGCCTCGTCGTGTTGCGGCACTTCAGCGTGCTCGCGGGGGCCCTACACGATATTAGGTGGGTGTATTAGTTTCTTCGGCTCTTCAGTGTAGAAGTATAGAGAAGGAGACGTTTTCTTATTTTTAGGTCTTGTGCGTACTTCTCTAAAATGTGATATATAAGAGGACGTCCAAACATTGCTACTGCAGATGAAAACATCGGTCGAGTAGCGACAGTATGATATTGGACGATCAGTGGTTAACCGTATGTAACAGCTGACATCACGAGCATATCAAACGAAAGAGAATGGAATATTTCACATGAGGAATTAACTTCCGGAAAGCTTTATGAGAGATGGGTACTGCATATGTCGATTTCTGACTAAAAATAAATGCCAAAACGAATTTCTCTGCGGCGTCTGGACCGTTTTGAAAATGCTGTAACCGCTTTTGAGTGTGGATTTGTAACTGTAGAGAAAACTACCACAGCGAAATAGATATGGTAGCAGTGAGTAACAGTCGGTGGTCTTACATGAAGAAGGGGAAGTGGAATTCAGATGCCAGACCGAGAGACGTGGTGCAGTGGGCCGCATACTGGACTCGCATTCGGGACAGCGGTTCAAATCCGGGTTCCGTGATTTCCCTAAATCTCTCCAGGCAAATGCCGGAATGGTTGCTTTGAAAAGAAAACGGCTGGCTTCCTTCCCCATCTTTTAAACATTAGCACCTTTGTCCGCAGCTCGTGGTCTAATGGCTAGCGTTCCTGCCTCTGGATCAAGCTGTCCCGGGTTCGATTCCTGGCCGGGTTGGGGATTTTCTGTGCCCAGAGGCTGGGTGTTTGTGTTGCCCTCATCATTCCATTATCATTCGTAACAGTGGCAAGATTGGACTGGGTAAAAAACCGGTCTGTGTAAAATTTGGGACTTCGTACGGGCGCTGATGAGTGCGCAGTTGAGCGCCCCAGAAACCAGTCACCTTTATCATTATCATCACCGCTTGTACTACGCCTCTAACGACTTCGATGTCGAGAGGACGTTGAACACTAACTTTCCTTCCTCAAACTGACAGAGACGTTAAGGCCTGTGTTTTCTGGGATGCAAAAAAGGCTCTGATTATTGATTATACGGGCATAAGGAATGAACAGGGAATACAGCTGGTTCTCCTCCTATAATAACGCGGCGTAACCCGTCTGTGTCGATGCTGCTGCACATGCTCCACGAGTGACGCGGTCTTACCGGAAACGTCACTCATACAGCTGGCAGTTGGCGATGACCGCAACATCCCGTGCAGCTCTTCCCTTATCAGCCGTTGTGCAATCCTGATAACGAATTTTAGTTCCCCGCGACGTAAAACTAGAGCGTCGCGTACAAGGCACCATGATGGGCGAGGCAAAGTACCTAGAACGCCGCACGTATTACACTAGCATATCGGAGACTTATATCATAGTAAATAGCAGCAAACTTATATATAATGGCTTGGTTCCCCCGTCTGAGGTGTCAATATTTGTTGGTGAATCAGTATCTGCATGTCTTGGGATGGGTCATTTACCATTACCCAATAGGTTTCCTTTTTTGCTGTGTGTATTATTTATTATTAAGTTTTTTTATCAGACGGGAGATAAGGGCAGGATAAGTAATTTGTTTCAGTTTCTATAATAATATGTGACGTCACCAACAACTTTAATCTTGCTACAATTAAGAGCTCCTTTAACCCATACCGACACAGACTCTGATTCATTTATTTTACGACGGTTCGTCGTCCTAAGAACCAACGGCATTGTAGACACATAATAAGATGTACCTCTATCTCTCTTATACACTTGACATATCTAAAAAGTGTGTAAGTATGTGTAGAAACTGAAATAAATTACGAAGAACAAAGGGAGGAAGGAGATTACGATGAGGTCTTTATAGAGGGAACACGGCACGGATTACGGATGGGTGGGGAAGGATATCGGCTGCTTTCTAATCGCAGGAACCACCCCGATGTTTGAGTTACGTCATTTATTGTAGCCACGGAAGCCTAATTCTCGATGGCCAATTGCCGATTTGAACCACCGATATTCCGTGAATCGATCTTCCTCGGTAACTGGACGTAGAAAAACACGAGATGAGACGCTTCTTTGCAAAGTAATAATGAGAAAAATGTTATCTCCATTAGGAGAGTGTAAGCTTGCATACCATGGAAGATAGTTTAGCAATGGGGAATGTGAGAGATCTGAAATACAGATCGTAGTACAATTAATCCTGTTCACCACGTTTGCAAATCCCCAACTTCCACCAAGGGAGGGAAAGCCTTTTTGTCTGCAAAACCCTTTGCCGGCCGCGGTGGCCGAGCGGTTCTAGGCGCTTCAGTCCGGAACCGCGTGACTGCTACGGTCGCAGGTTCGAATCCTGCCTCGGGCATGGATGTGTGTGATATCCTTAGGTTAGTTAGGTTTAAGTAGTTCTAAGTTCTAGGGGACTGATGACCTCAGATGTTAAGTCCCATAGTGCTCAGAGCCATTTGAACCATTTTTTTGCAAAGCCCTTTGGGTGAAATCTAGAGATTGGCGACTCCATGGAGTTTGTGATCGCTCTAAGCTTGTTGACATCAGTGTCTACCAATTCAAATTGTATATTACAGCACTGAGGATGGTCACTAAGTGACCGAAAATCGATTTTGCTGTTAATAAAACAAAAAAATACGACCAATGCTGTCTCTCCTTCCAAATGAAATCTAGAGGTTACGACAACGGTCGATGGCTACTTGGCACTTAAGGGACTGAGTTCACAGACTGGAGGAACTTTGATCCAGACCACTTTACATCGCTAAGGAAGTGCATTCCTTGCATTAGAAGCTTATTCTTTTAATGATCGACACACCTTGCCGTAATGCTGTTTCACTCTTTCTGTAATGCAGAAGTCTGAATGACCAATTTAGCTCTGGTTCCACGCCATAGGTGTTACGTATTGAAAGTCAGTGGCACGTCAGTACGTCTCTAACGACCTCTACGTCGACGGGACGATACTTCCTGATACTCTCTCCTTTCCTTTTTCGTTGCCTCTTCAATTCTGTTAAAAAAAAATTTCCAAGAGAACCGTATTTATTGCAGACAGGTAAGAAAGGTGTCACTGCCTATGCTGTAATACGCTGTGGTGACACAGTCATGAGATGGGGATGTGCACTTATACAGACAGCGGTACTATCGCGAACACAGTGTGTATATGAGCAGTGGATTGACGGAGCTGTCATTTCTACTCAGGTGATTCTTGTGAAAAAAGTTTCCGACATGATTATGGCGCACGTCGGGAATTAAGAGTCTGAACGCGGAATGGTAGTTAGAGCTAGACGCAAGGGACATTCCATTTCGAAAATCGTTAGGGAATTCAGTATTCCGAGATCCTCAGTGACAAGAGTGTACCAGATTTCAGGCATTACCTCTCACCGTGGACAATGCTGTGGCCGACGGCCTTCACTTAACGAACGAGGGCAGCGGCTTTTGCGTAAAGTTGTCGGTGCTAAAAGATAAGTAACACTGCGTCTTATAACTGCAGAAATCAATGTGGGACGTACGCCGAACATGTCCGTAAGGACAGTGCGGCGAAATTCGGCGTTAACTGGCTGTGTCAGAAGGAGACCGACGCGATTGCCTTTGTTAACAGCACGACATCGCCTACCTCACCTCACCTGGCCTCGTGACCATATCGGTTGGACCCTAGACGACTGGAAACCCGTGGCCTTGTCAGACGAATCCCGATCCCAGTTGGTAAGAGCTGATGGAAGGGCTCGAATTTGGCGCAGACCCAACTAAGTTAGGAACTTATGTTGTCACCAAGGCACCGTGCAAGCTGGTGGTGGCTACATAATGGTGTGAGCTGTGTTTATACGGAATGGAATGGGTCCTCTGGTCTAACTGAACCGAACATTTGCTGGAAATCGTAATGTTCGGCTATTACGAGACCATTTGCAGCCATTTATCGACTTCATGTTCCCATCCAACTATGGAGTTTTTATGGACGACAATGCACCACTTCATCGGTCCACAATTGTTCGCGATTGGTTTGGGGAACATTCTGCACAATTCGAGCAAATTGTCTGGCCATCCAGATCGCCCGACATTAATCCTACCCAACAATTATGAGACATAGTCGTGGACAAAATCCTGCACCGGCAACCATTTCGCAAATGAGTTAACGTACGAAATATTTGACGTTAAGTATGTAAAACCTTTATGGTTGAGCTGTTATTAATAAATAAATGTGTGAAGAGGGAGTGGTTATAATAACGAAACTTGGTTCTTAGCGAAAATTAAACAGTGCCATGCCAACATCGCGTGACTACATCGGTTGGAGCTAGTAATACGCTCATTTCATACACATTCCTACTGCACGGTTTGCACACGATCGCATAATAAGAAATTGAGTGGTCTCAGATCGAGTGAAAAAGATGTTCACGATGCAGGATTACCTCGAACTCCTCCTGGCGATGTTGTAGGGAAAGTATGACACGGCTGCTCATGAGCAAGATGTCCAAAGTAAGGGGTACTGTGTCCATCATAATGGCGCCACATACGGGGACGAAGCTCAAGTGGGATATCTCGCAACTACGAGGGAGTATGTGTGTGTTACACTATTCATTAGTAGTATGGAGAAAGGAGTGCTGTTCAGATCAGTTTTTGTGACAAATACGTGTGAAATAAATGTGAGAGTGAAATTACATAAAACGGCGTGAAAACAATGTAACCAAAAGCTGTAGAAACCAGAGATACACAACAGGACGGAAAAAAAGGAGGGGGGAGCATTGAAACCGATCTGCAAAAGTGCATTTTCATTAGCAGTGTTGTTTTCAGAAATAAATTTGACCCAAGGTCAAGGTGTCGATACAGGTCTGGGTGAATAAAAACACAGTGTTTTGCATAAGGCGTATTTAAAAAGAAATAAAATAAATCGTAGACACGGAAAAACATCAAGATGAGCTACGAATCTAAGGAAGATGAACGGCTGTATGTTAGTCAGGTTTAGGAACCCTATCTTGTTAACATGCGCATAGATAATACACTACTGGCCATTAAAATTGCTACACCAAGAAGAAATGCAGATAAACGGGCATTCGTAGGACAGTTATATTATACTGGAACTGACATATGATTACATTTTCACGCAATTTGGGTGCATGGATCCTGATAAATCAGTACACAGAACAACCACCTCTGGTCGTAATAACGGCCTTGATACGCCTGGGCATTGAGTCAGAGCTTGGATGGCGTGTACAGGTACAGCTGCCCACGCAGCTTCAACACGATACCACAATTCATCAAGAGTAGTGAGTGGTGTATTGTGAGGAGCCAGTTGCTCGGCCACCATTGACAAGACGTTTTCAGTTGGTGAGAGATCTGGAGAATGTGCTGAACAGGGCAGCAGTCGAACATTTTCTGTATCCAGAAAGGCCCGTACAGGACCTGCAACATGCGGTCGTGCATTATCCTGCTGAAATGTAGGGTTTCGCAGGGATCGAATGAAGGGTAGAGCCACGGGTCGTTACACATCTGAAATGTATCGTCCACTGTTCAAAGTGCCGTCAATGCTAACAAGAGGTAACCGAGACGTGTAACCAATGGCACCCCACACCATCACACCAGGTGATACGCCAGTATGGCGATGACAAATACACGCTTCCAATCTGCGTTCACCGCGATGTCACCAAACACGGATACGACCATCATGATGCTATAAACAGAACCTGTATTCGTCCGAAAAAATGACGTTTTGCCATTCGTGCACCCAAATTCATTGTTGAGTAGGCCATCGCAGTCGCTCCTGTCTGTCATGCAGCGTCAAGGGTAACCGCAGCCATGGTCTCCGAGCTGATAGTCCATGCTGCTGCAAACGCCATCGAACTGTTCGTGCATATGGTTGTTGTCTAGCAAACGTCCCAATGTGTTGATTCAGGGATCGAGAAGTGGCTGCACGATCCGTTACAGCCACGCGGATAAGATGCCTATCATCTCGACTGCTAATGATACGAGGCCGTTGGGATCCCGCGGCGTTCCGTATTACCCTCCTGAACCCACCGATTCCATATTCTGCTAACAGTCATTGGATCTCGACCAACGCGAGCAGCAATGTCGCGATACGATAAACCGCAATCCCGATAGGCTACAATCCGACCTTTATCAAAGTCGGAAACGTGATGGTACGCATTGCTCCTCCTTACACGGGGCATCACAACAACGTTTCACGCCGGCTGGAGTGGTCGAGCGGTTCTAGGCGCTACAGTCTGGAACCGCGCGACCGCTACGGTAGGAGGTTCGAATCCTCCCTGGGGCATGGATGTGTGTGATGTCCTTAGGTTAGTTAGGTTTAAGTAGTTCTAAGTTCTAGGGGACTGATGACCTCAGAAGTTAAGTCCCATAGTGCTCAGAGCCATTTGAGCCAACGTTTCACCAGGCAACGCCGGACAACTGCTGTTTGTGTATGAGAAATCGGTTGGAAACTTTCCCCATGTCAGCACGTTGTAGGTGTCGCCACCGGCGCCAACCTTGTGTGAATGCTCTGAAAAGCTAATCATTTGCATATCACAGCATCTTCATCCTGTCTGTTAAATTTTGCGTCTGTAGCACGTCATCTTCGTGGTGTAGCAATTTTAATGACCAGTAGTGTAGATCAGTTCATCACATCGTGCAATCTATCATTCAGTGTTCATGTATTCCAATGGCAGACTTGCTTCGTAACTTTTAATTCTATTGTTCCCTTTCTCAAGTTGAAACGTTTGTCTATCTCCTTTATCTAATACACAGGGTGTTTCAAAAATGACCGGTATATCTGAAACGGCAATAAAATCTAAACGAGCAGCGATAGAAATACACCGTTTGTTGCAATATGCTTGGGACAACAGTACATTTTCAGGCAGACAAACTTTCGAAATTACAGTAGTTACAATTTTCAACAACAGATGGCGCTGCGGTCTGGGAAACTCTATAGTACGATATTTTCCACATATCCACCATGCGTAGCAATAATATGGCGTAGTCTCTGAATGAAATTACCCGAAACCTTTGACAACGTGTCTGGCGGAATGGCTTCACATGCAGATGAGATGTACTGCTTCAGCTGTTCAATTGTTTCTGGATTCTGGCGGTACACCTGGTCTTTCAAGTGTCCCCACAGAAAGAAGTCACAGGGGTTCATGTCTGGCGAATAGGGAGGCCAATCCACGCCGCCTCCTGTATGTTTCGGATAGCCCAAAGCAATCACACGATCATCGAAATATTCATTCAGGAAATTAAAGACGTCGGCCGTGCGATGTGGCCGGGCACCATCTTGCATAAACCACGAGGTATTCACAGTGTCGTCTAAGGCAGTTTGTACCGCCACAAATTCACGAAGAATGTCCAGATAGCGTGATGCAGTAATCGTTTCGGATCTGAAAAATGGGCCAATGATTCCTTTGGAAGAAATGGCGGCCCAGACCAGTACTTTTTGAGGATGCAGGGACGATGGGACTGCAACATGGGGCTTTTCGGTTCCCCATATGCGGCAGTTCTGTTTATTGACGAAGCCATCCAGGTAAAAATAAGCTTCGTCAGTAAACCAAATGCTGCCCATATGCATATCGCCGTCATCAATCCTGTGCACTATATCGTTAGCGAATGTCTCTCGTGCAGCAATGGTAGCGGCGCTGAGGGGTTGCCGCATTTGAATTTTGTATGGATAGAGGTGTAAACTCTGGCGCATGAGACGATACGTGGACGTTGGCGTCATTTGGACCGCAGCTGCAACACGGCGAACGGAAACCCGAGGCCGCTGTTGGATCACCTGCTGCACTAGCTGCGCGTTGCCCTCTGTGGTTGCCGTACGCGGTCGCCCTACCTTTCCAGCACGTTCATCCGTCACGTTCCCAGTCCGTTGAAATTTTTCAAACAGATCCTTTATTGTATCGCTTTTCGGTCCTTTGGTTACATTAAACCTCCGTTGAAAACTTCGTCTTGTTGCAACAACACAGTGTTCTAGACGGTGGAATTCCAACACCAGAAAAATCCTCTGTTATAAGGAATAAACCATGTTGTCTACAGCACACTTGCACGTTGTGAACAGCACACGCTTACAGCAGAAAGACGACGTACACAATCGCGCACCCACAGACTGCGTTGTCTTCTATATCTTTCACATCACTTGCAGCGCCATCTGTTGTTGAAAATTGTAACTACTGTAATTTCGAAAGTTTGTCCGCCTGAAAATGTACTGTTGTCCCAAGCATATTGCAATAAACGGTGTATTTCTATCGCTGCTCGTTTAGTTTTTATTGTCGTTTCAAATATACCGGTCATTTTTGAAACACCCTGTAACTTGCATCATCATCATCTGCAGCAGCACCACAGAAACACTGAATGTTCATGGGGACTAATCCGCGGCGACGTGAAATTTTCCCTCTAGCGCTAGAGAAAAGTCGCGTTACCCCTGAAGAAAACCTCAATAGTTTCCAGTTGCTACTCCAAGGCTGTTTCTGAATACAAACGCATGAGAACAAATACTAATCAAACTTTGGTGCGACCGTAATTTGAAATAAGATAGGTGCAAACTGATTTCAAGGACCGAATGTCTTTTAGGGTCAGCTGGTATGCGTCACACGTATCGGGCTGGACTTGCACGTAACTGTGCCAGGGTGGCGTGCGGACTTATGCAAATCGCGGCACAGTGTGGCGCCGAAAGCCGCAGCGGCTTGGCGCCGAAGCGAAGACCTGGAACACTTTTCCCTGGTAAGTGTCAAACACACGCTACTCGTGAATTCATTAGAGCCGGCCGACTGCGAGAAGTTACACGCAGAGTTTGGCGCAGCAGCGAGCAGAAGCCAATTATGTTGCAAAACCGGCGGTGTCTTGTTACACTATCTCTTGCTGCTCTCAAGCCGTAACTTCATACCTTCAAAATCTCGTCGTGGTGGCATCACTGTACTGCGAATGGAGACTTCAGAGCAAACTTTGGCAGACATTCTTTTCCCTATAATGAAATTTGTTTGTGGATGAGAACCCAAAAAGTTATTTTCTTTTCCGTGATTTTCGTTTCCGTCTATATTCCGTCACTACGTTCACATGATTCTCTTCTGTACCATACACGAAGCCAGGTAAACTTTGAACAATGTACTTTATTAAAAGTAAATTTAAATAATGAATATGCCACGCGGGGTTGCCGCGTGGTTTAGGGCGTCTCGCCCCGGTCGTGGGCTCCCCCCCCCCCCCCCCCCCCCCCCGTCGGAGGTTCGAGTCCTCCCTCGGGGATGGGTGTGTCTTAGCGTAAGTTAGTTTAAGTTAAATTAAGCAGTGTGTAAGCCTAAGGACCGATGACCTAAGCAGTTTGGCCCCATAGGAACTTGCCACAAATTTCCAAAAATTTCCAAGTAATGAATAAATACAATGAAGGGCCAAAATTATTGGGAGACACTGTGACGTAAGTCGGTCAGCGTCTACTAAACGCTGTGCGCTGTATATGCCTCTATGCAGCCCTGGGAGACTTTCAAAATCTCGGAGATCTTGAACGGCACTGTTAAATTGGATGTGACCTCACTAGTAGCAGTGGACATTCAAGTTCCACTTTCAATTGCCCTAATGAAAAATGCTGTCTATGCAATGTCATTGAAATCCAAAGGGCATAATTTTATTATGCAACCTGACTATCCTCAGGAATGTCACAGACACGCATAAGTAATGCACTGGAAATTCTTTTTGCATCTGATCTACTGTTGATTCTGACCTAGTAATGTAGCACTGTCACCGAACATAAAAACGGGACGACTCAACAGTTGCTGCCCAGAAACTCTCGAGGCCAACTTAACTTCAGTAATTTGAAAATAACTTACTAATGCTAACGAGTGCTTGGTATTTGAATTAATTGCTCGGAGCAGAAGTAGTTTCAATTGAACTATCCATCAAATTGTCTTGTGACAGCCAGAGCGAGAGCACCAGCAGCAGCGAGTACTGTTTGTATAAAGCGTTTATTTTGCATTTTGTTTACGACCTTCCACTAAGGAAGGGATTCTATTTGTGTTTATCTGCTCTGCATAGTAACTAACAGTTCTTGATAAAACTTTACGTAGTTTTCGTGTTAGATTTCTTAGTGTTTTCTTGATCGTTTAGAACAGAAAGCGCCCTAAAACCGTCTTTTGTTTGTTTCGCGGCCGTTAGCCACTAGTCACTTGAATCAGCAGTTGTCTCGTGACAGCCAGAGCGAGAGCACCAGCAGCAGCGAGTACTGTTTGTATAAAGCGTTTTTGTACTTATTTGCTGCGCTTAGCTTTTAAATAGTTTTTCTGGGAAAACCTAGCGTAGTTTTCGCGTCTCGTATTTCAGTGAGTGTTTCTTGATTAGCAGAGTAGCTCATCAGAAGATTATCTTGGGAATTTGTCACCGTATAGAGTAGGGTAAACATAGTCATGTGTAGGGACTGTGGTTGTTGTGAGCGGACGCAAGGAGAATTGGCCACTCTTCGGGGGCAGGTGGAGGCTTTGTCTGTTAGGCTCATCGAGCTCGAGGCGCAGGCGTCGGCTCGTAGTGGCGTTGGGGCAACTGTGGTGAGACCTATGCCTACTTCGGTGGCCTTGGAATCACATGGAACCCCTGATGTCGCTGCGTCTTCCGGCAGTGAGCATCTTACCGGTCAGCCATCACTCCAGGGTGAATGGCGGACAGTGGTGGGCTCGCGCGTGCCTGGCCGAAAGGCGAAGGTGGGATCTGGCCGCGTGGCAGCTGCCTTACCCCTTTCCAACAGGTACGGGGTGCTTCCTAGTGGTGATGACATCGTTTCCGAGCCACCACAGGATGCCTCGCCTGTTGGGCCAGTGGCCGATTCTCCGGCAAGGTCCCGACAGTCACAGAGGGCGGGCCTATTAGTTATAGGGAGCTCCAACGTTAGGCGGGTTATGGAGCCCCTCAGGAAAATAGCGGGTAGGTCGGGGAAGAATGCCAGTGTGCACTCGGTGTGCTTGCCGGGGGGTCTCGTCCGTAATGTGGAGGAGGCCCTTCCGGCAGCTATTGAACGCATTGGGTGTGACCGGCTGCAGATAGTAGCACATGTCGGAACGAATGACGCCTGCCGCTTGGGTTCTGAGGCCATCCTTGGTTCCTTCCGGCGGCTGGCTGATTTGGTGAAGACAACCAGCATCGCACGCGGAGTGCAAGCTGAGCTTAATATCTGCAACATAGTGCCCAGAGTCGATCGCGGTCCTCTGGTTTGGAGCCGTGTGGAGGGTCTAAACCAGAGGCTCAGACGACTCTGCGACTATAATGGTTGCAAATTCATCGACCTCCGTTATTGGGTGGAGAACTGTAGGGCCCCCCTAGACAGGTCAGGCGTGCACTACACACCGGAAGCAGCTACTAGGGTAGCAGAGTACGTGTGGCGTGCACACGGGGGTTTTTTAGGTTAGAGGGACCCCCCCTTGGGCGAAACGATAAAATACCTGACGGCTTACCAGAGAGGACATTATCATCGTTGATAAAGAACGTCCGTCCTCAGAGACCAAAAACAGGAAAAGTTAACGTAATATTGGTAAACTGCAGGAGTATCCAGGGCAAGGTTCCTGAATTAGTATCTCTTATTGAAGGAAATAGTGCGCATATAGTATTAGGAACGGAAAGTTGGTTAAAACCGGAAGTGAACAGTAACGAAATCCTAGACACAGAATGGAATATATACCGCAAGGATAGGATAAACGCCAATGGTGGAGGAGTATTTATAGCAGTAAAGAATTCAATAATATCCAGTGAAGTTATTAACGAATGCGAATGTGAAATAATCTGGGTTAAGTTAAGTATCAAAGGTGGGTCAGATATGATAGTCGGATGCTTATATAGACCACCTGCATCAGCAACCGTAGTAGTTGAGCGCCTCAGAGAGAACCTGCAGAACGTCGTGAAGAAGTTTCGTGATCATACTACTGTAATAGGGGGAGACTTCAATCTACCAGGTATAGAATGGGATAGTCACACAATCAGAACTGGAGCCAGGGACAGAGACTCTTGTGACATTATCCTGACTGCCTTGTCCGAGAATTACTTCGAGCAGATAGTTAGAGAACCAACTCGTGAAGCTAACGTTTTAGACCTCATAGCAACAAATAGACCGGAACTTTTCAACTCCGTGAATGTAGAAGAGGGTATCAGTGATCATAAGTCAGTGGTTGCTTCAATGACTACAAGTGTAATAAGAAATGCCAAGAAAGGAAGGAAAATATATTTGCTTAACAAGAGTGATAGGGGACAAATCGCAGAATATCTGAGTGACCACCATCAAACGTTCATTTCTGAGGAAGAGGATGTGGAACAAAAATGGAAAAAATTCAGAAACATCGTCCAGTACGCCTTAGATAAGTTCGTACCGACTAAGGTCCAAAGCGAGGGGAAAGATCCACCGTGGTATAACAATCATGTACGAAAGGTACTACGGAAACAAAGAAAGCTTCATCATAGGTTTAAGAGTAGTCGAATCATAGCTGATAAGGAAAAGCTGAACGAAGCGAAAAAGAGCGTAAAGAGAGCAATGAGAGAAGCATTCAACGAATTCGAACATAAAACATTGGCAAACAATCTAAACAAGAACCCTAAAAAGTTTTGGTCATATGTAAAATCGGTAAGCGGATCTAAATCCCCTATTCAGTCACTCGTTGACCACGATGGCACCGAAACAGAGGACGACCGAAGAAAGGCAGAAATACTGAATTCAGTGTTCCGAAACTGTTTCACTGCGGAAAATCGTAACACGGTCCCTGACTTCAGCCGTCGCACGGACGCCAAAATGGAAAATATTGAAATAAACGATATCGGAATTGAAAAACAACTGCTATCACTTAGTAGCGGAAAAGCATCCGGACCAGACGAGATACCCTTAAGATTCTACAGTGATTATGCTAAAGAACTTGCCCCCTTTCTATCAGCAATTTATCGTAGATCGCTGGAAGAACGTAAAGTACCTAGCGACTAGAAGAAAGCGCAGGTCGTTCCCATTTTCAAGAAGGGTCATAAATCAGATGCGAATAATTATAGGCCTATTTCGCTTACGTCAATCTGTTGTAGAATAATGGAACATGTTTTATGTTCTCGTATTATGACGTTCTTAGATAATACAAATCTCCTTCATCATAACCAACATGGATTCCGCAAACAGAGATCATGTGAAACTCAGCTCGCCCTATTTGCCCAAGAAATTCACAGTGCCGTAGACACTGGCGAGCAGATTGATGCCGTATTCCTGGACTTCAGGAAGGCATTTGATACGGTTCCGCACTTACGTTTAGTGAAAAAAATACGAGCTTACGGAATATCGGACCAGGTTTGTGATTGGATTCAGGATTTCCTAGAAGAAAGAACACAACATGTCATTCTTAACGGTTCAAAATCTGCAGATGTAGAGGTAATTTCGGGAGTACCGCAGGGAAGCGTGATAGGACCTTTATTGTTTACAATATACATAAATGACTTAGTTGACAACATCGGTAGCTCCGTGAGGCTATTTGCAGATGACACGGTTGTCTACAAGAAAGTAGCAACATCAGAAGACTCGTACGTACTCCAGGAGGACCTGCAGAGGATTAATGCATGGTGCGACAGCTGGCAGCTTTCCCTAAACGTAGATAAATGTAATATAATGCGCATACATAGGGGCAGAAATCCATTCCAGTACGATTGTGCCATAGGTGGTAAATCATTGGAAGCGGTAACGACCGTAAAATACTTAGGAGTTACTATCCGGAGCGATCTGAAGTGGAATGATCACATAAAACAAATAGTGGGAAAAGCAGGCGCCAGGTTGAGATTCATAGGAAAAATTCTAAGAAAATGTGACTCATCGACGAAAGAAGTAGCTTACAAAACGCTTGTTCGTCCGATTCTTGAATATTGCTCATCAGTATGGGACCCTTACCAGGTTGGATTAATAGAAGAGATAGACATGATCCAGCGAAAAGCAGCGCGATTCGTCATGGGGACATTTAGTCAGCGCGAGAGCGTTACGGAGATGCTGAACAAGCTCCAGTGGCGGACACTTCAAGAAAGGCGTTACGCAATACGGAGAGGTTTATTATCGAAATTACGAGAGAGCACATTCCGGGAAGAGATGGGCAACATATTACTACCGCCCACATATATCTCGCGTAATGATCATAACGAAAAGATCCGAGAAATTAGAGCAAATACGGAGACTTACAAGCAGTCGTTCTTCCCACGCACAATTCGTGAATGGAACAGGGAAGGGGGGATCAGATAGTGGTACAATAAGTACCCTCCGCCATACACCGTAAGGTGGCTCGCGGAGTATAGATGTAGATGTAGATTACAACACGAGAATATTTCTGAAATTACCTCCGCACAACGCATCAGTTCCAGCCTCATGGTTATTATTGGTTTGGTGCATAAATTCGTAACGTTTTCCGTAAGTTTAATACACACAACAAATACACGTAGCAGAAACTTTTTTCGTAAGAGATATGTTTTCCTTCACCATTTACAACAGTCTACAGACGCTGGGGTAACTTTTTGAAAGTTCCTTGAATGTTGTTCAATAGGGCTAAAAGGTGAAATTCCGTGGGTAGAAGATCAGGCGAATAAGTTTGGGGCGGGATGACTTCCCAACACAGCTCCTGTGTAGTGTTTTTTTGTCAGTCTAACAAAATGCTGGCGGGCATTATCGTGGACTAGCATCACTTTACGCAGAGTTCCTGGCCGTTGTCCTTGGATTGCGTCTCCAAGATTGTCAGTTGTTGACAATAAAAGTCACCAGTGATGGTTACACCTCGGCGAAGCAATTCGCAGTACACCACATTATAATTTGTGGATGCTCGCAGGTCTTTGTAGGGGAAGTTGCTGCTTTGTTTGGGCTCAAGCGTTCCTTCTTTCCCTGATGTTAGCATGAAGACACCATTCATCTTCACCAATAACGATACAGGATAGGGATGGTCGGTATTGTTCACGAGCCAATTGATGACGAGCAAGCAGAGGTGGACATATGACCACGCGCTGATTTTGGTGATTTTGGCTTAGAGCATGCGGTACCTATACACCCGATTATTGAGTCGTCCCCATTGCATGCAAATGTCGCACGACGGTGGAATGGCTACAGTTCATCACATCTGCCAGCTCTCGAGTACACTTTCCTGCATCATCGTTCATTAATGGGTGCAAACGATCTTCATCAAACCACGAATGTCTCTGAACGCGGAGAGACACTAGTGTCGAAACGATGCTCCGGAAAAGTGCTCTGTCCAGTGGCGTTGTCCCCATGCAGGGCCCAAGTGTTTCTGGCCGCCTCCGCTGCTGTCACCCCTCTACTGAACTCAGACAGAAGAATATGTCGAAACGTTGCGGTTTCTCCACTAGGCGCTGCATTTTCTAGCGTCCACAACTCCACTCACTATCTCAGGATGGCGAAACCACCATATGTAAACTCAAACAGCAACATTGAACTACAAATAAAACATAACAATCGAGGAATAAACCCGTAGCAAGCGGAATACCAACAAGAAAAACAGAAAAGCTACGTACTTACACTACTGGCCACTAAAATTGCTACACCAAGAAGAAATGCGGATGATAAACGGGTATTCATTGGACAAATATATTACACTAGAACTGACATACGATGGCATTTTCAAGCAATTTGGGTGCATAGATCATGAGAAATCGGTACCCAGAACAACCACCTCAGGCCGTAATAATGGCCTTGATACGCCTGGGCACTGAGTCAAACAGAGCTTGGATGGCGTGTACAGGTACAGCTGCCCATGCAGCTTCAACACAATACCACAGTTCATCAAGAGTAGTGGCTGGCGTATTGTGACGAGCCAGTTGCTCGGCCACCATTGACCAGACGTTTTCAATTGGTGAGAGATCTGGAGAATGTGCTGGCCAGGGCAGCAGTCGAACATTTTCTGTATCCAGAAAGGCCCGTACAGGACCTGCAACATGTGGTCGTGCATTATCCTGCTGAACTGTAGGGTTTCGTAGGGATAGAATGAAGGGTAAGGCCACGAGTCGTAGCACATTTGAAATGTAACGTCCACTGTCCAAAGTGCCGTCAATGCACACCATACCATCACGCCAGGTGACACGCCAGTATGGCGATGACGAACACACGCATCCAATGTGCGTTCACGGCGATGTCGCCAAACAAGGATGAGACCATCATGACGCTGCAAACAGAACCTGGATTCATCTGAAAAAATGACGTTTTGTCGTTCGTGCACCCAGGTTCGTCGTTGAGTGCACCATCGCAGGCGCTCCTGTCTGTGATGCAGCGTCAAGGGTAACCGCAGCCATGATCTCCGAGCTGAAAGTCCATGCTGATGCAAACGTCGTCGAACTGTTCGTGCAGATGGTTGTTGTCTTGTAAACATCTCCATCTGTTGACTCATGGTATGAGACGTGGCTGCACGATCCGTTACAGCCATCCGGATAAGATGCCTGTCACCTCGACTGCTAGTGATACGAGGCCGTTGGGATCCAGCACGGCGTTCCTTATTACCCTCCTGAACCCACCGATTCCATATTCTGCTAACAGTCATTGGATCTCGACCAACGCGAGCAGCAATGTCGCGATACGATAAACCGCAATCGCGATAGGCTACAATCCGACCTTTATCAAAGTCAGAAACGTGATGGTACGCGTTTCTCCTCCTTACACGAGGCATCACAACAACGTTTCACCAGGCAACGCCGGTAAACTGGTGTTTGTGTATGAGAAATCGGTTGGAAACTTTACTCATGTAAGCACGTTGTAGGTGTCGCCACCGGCGCCAACCTTGTGTGAATGCTCTGAAAAGCTAATCATTTGCATATCACAGCAATTTCTTCGTGTCGGTTAAACTTCGCGTCTGTAGCACGTCATCTTCGTGGTGTAGCAATTTTAATCGCCACCCTCTTCGAAAATTATACATTCAATTTAAAATGATGGAAGGAACTAAATACCAATAAAAGCATGAGATTTCCTTTTAACTTGAGGTCTATTATTTCGTCCCAAAAAGCACAATGATTCTGCATAGAACAATAAGATTAATGCTACTTTAATTACGACGTGTCTTCAGCAAAGTTATGCAACCAGGTTTGAAAAACACATAAAATGCAAAAGCTTTTGTTGAATGAGATACCGTGTTGCTAAATATGATCACGTATCAGAAACAACACGTAAAAAAAAGCCCGGAATGTGCTCCACACTAGGTCGGCCGCTGTGGCCGAGCGGTTCTAGGCGCTTCAATCCGGAACCACGCTGCTGCTACGGTCGCATGTTCGAATCCTGCCTCGGGCATGGGTGTGTGTGATGTCCTTAGGTTAGTTAGGTTTAATCAAGTCTAAGTCTATGGGACTGATGACCTCAGATGTTAAATCCCATAGTGCTTAGAGCCATTTGAATTTTTGTGCCCCACACTGATCGTAACTGCGAGTGTCCCTCTTCTGCTCATTCAGTAACATTGCCTAAGCAATCACAGTGTTCCAGTATATATCGGCAGTTCGTGAAATAAAGAAACACAATGCGTTGTGTTTGCAAACACGCGCATAGAGATGAGCTGCGTCTGCTTGTTATGAGTGCTTCGGCAGTACCAGCCCACTGCTGCTTTCATGCATGGCTGCTTCTCTTCCTCGCAGGGTATGTTATTGCAACCGCGCTCGTTAGAACACCCTGTCACACACGAGCAAAACATACCTTCAGTCCAGAGCTGCCAAGCACAACGACTTGTTTTCATTAGAAACAAACAAGTGGCGATGGCATCCGCGCCAGACACACACCTTAGTCACTCTGATCTCAGGCAGATGCACGCTCGTGCAGCTGAAGCAGCCGTGAATATGCGGAAGTCGGCCAGTGCGCCACAGCTACAACAGGAAAGAAAGCTGCTCTCGAGAAAGCTACGTAAAAACAGAATGTACGCAAGATGGGTGATTATAATGGACACCTCTCGATCTGAGTCCAGCAGACCGTTGATCGCTCAGCACCGGTCTGCGGATGCGGCGTGACGTCACACACAGGTGGTCGTCCAATACGGCGGTTTACGCCTGTGGAACCTTTGTCTCTGCCGTACCGAAGATGCACCCTAGATGCTATGGGCAACCCGAATTGTTGTGTAATCTCCTTTATATTGGGACTCATACACTCCGTAACATTTGGCCGTTCAGCTTTATCTTCAAGAGAGGTTGACATACTTTGTCAGACACTGGAAGAACCTAAGGACTGTCAACGTACAGCAGTGTAAACCGCGACACGATGCTTCCTGACAAGTCAAACAGCAATTAGAGACGAAATCAGGGAGTTACTACCTACATGAAAAGGATACAACACTGCTCTAGCTACACACTTGAAATTCAAACCTATCCCGCTCGAAGTTTTCAGACTCAATGAAGTCAGTGGCGGTGAATCAGGAATTCACTACGAGTGTCGGGCGCGAACCCTACAAGCACTTCGCCATTTTCTCTGTTTTTATTTATTTGTTTTTTTTTTTCATTTTCAGTATAGATTTCGGTCACACTTAACCATCCTCGGCTATAAAAGCAGTATTCGACTGTAAATTTCGCAGGCCGGCCTTTGTGGCCTAGCGGTTCTAGGCGCTTCAGTCCGGAACCGCGCGATCGCTACGGTCGCAGGTTCGAATCCTGCCTCGGGCATGGATGTGTGTGATGTCCTTATGTCAGTTTAGTTCTAAGTTCTAGGGGACTGATGACCTCAGAAGTTAAGTCCCATACAGCTCAGAGCCATTTGAACATTTGTAAATTCCACAACTGCAATAACTAATAGTTCTGCTTTGATATCTTATGTGTTCCAACAAACATGTAACTTTCTGTGCCTTAGAATGTAAACGTTAATGTGTCTGGCGCTAGGTATAGGATCTGTTTAGTTAGTTCGTCGAAAGGGCTGTCACGACACCTGAAGAGTTTTGTCTGCGGTCTGTGGTTAAAGTTACACTCGCTTTAGTTATTCTATTAACAGAAACTACAACGGCAGTTCTTTATTTTTTTTCTCCCTCCAGTAGGCCAGGTGTAAAAGACAAATGTAAACAAAAAAATTATAGTTTTCTATAAGTTACGTAAACTGGTTACTTTTTGAGATAATCACCCTTAGTGGAACGAGACCAAGAAAGCTTCCACTTGCTCACTGTTGATGGAGCCACTGTGATGTTCCTGGCTGGTCACGTCGGTCTGACAGGAAAGGATGCCGGCGACGCCGCTGCCAAAGCTGCAGTCCTCCTACCCCGGCCGCTAGCTCTTCCACTTCTTCGGATCATCTCCGCGTTGGCGTCTGTCGGCTGGTGGCGTCACTTTGGGATCACCACTGGTCTTCTGTTCACGGAAACAAGCTGCGGGGAGTTAAACCTCTCCCACAGGTTTAGCAGACCTCCTCTGGCCCCCACTGTCGCCAGATTATTTTAGCTAGGTCGCACTTTCGTTTTAGCCACCGTCATTTGTTAGTTGGTGATCGCGCACCACTATGCGCCCATTGTCCTCAGCCTTTGACGGTTCGCCATTTCCTGACCGAACGCCCCCCCTTTTTTTTTTTTTAACCACTTACGTTCTGTTGTCTGTTCGACGTCTGAGTTTTAGGCGATTTTACTGAACAACGCGCGGGCTGTCGACCGCGTTTTACTTTTTATCCGTAGTAGCGATATGGCGAAGGCCATTAGATTTTTGGTCCTGGACCTCCGTATTTTGTTGACCTTTTTCGAAGAGGAAGTCTGTTCTTAGCTCCCTTTCCTTCCTTCGGTTGGGCTTCACGTGTAGTCGCTTTTAACCTTTTAGTATTACTGTTCTAAGGTAATGACATGGGCGAGCATGATCTAAGGTTTTTTTTCTTTTTTTTTTTTTGCGCCGAAGAAGAAAGCATATCTCTATGTCTGTTAATATTCATGGTGAAACCTTCAGCTGTCTTTATTTTGTACAATTCGCTACAAGTGCAAAATAAATGACAGGTGAAGGTTCCACCATGAATTTTAACAATTATTTGGCGGCTGAATATCCCCACCTGCAAACATACGTAACAACATCACGGATATTGTCTACGAATTTAAAGATTAGAATATACAAAACTATTATTCTACCAGTTATGGTGTATGGGTGTGAGACTTGGTCTCTCACTGTGCAAAATGAAAAGCCGTTTCGAGTATTCGAAAACAAAATTTTGAGGAAAATTTTCGGAGCAAAAAGGGATGACATTAGCGGAGAGTGGCGAAAACTGCATAACGAAGAGGTTCACGAACTCTGTTCAAGCCGTGACATAATCAGTATTATTAAAGCACGTAGGCTGCGATGGGCGGGTCACGTAGATCGAATGCATGAGGGCAGGGCAGCGCGCAGAGTACTGGTAAGGCACCTAGAAGAAAAACGTCCTGTGGGGAGACCGAGGCGTAGATGGGAGGACAATGTGAAGGCTGATTTGAGGAGCCTAGGTATTGAAGGTAAATGGAAGGAAATAGCCCAAGACAGGAACAGGTGGCGAAAATACGTTGCTGCGGTAATGGGCTCTCGAGTCCGGTATGACCAGTGTGTGTGTGTGTGTGTGTGTGTGTGTGCAAACATACGTAAACCTTTAGTGTAATACAATGCGCTCCACCACCCACATACGAGGTACGTGGCTGGTGCCGGGGACTCACGTGGCGGTGTGGGGTTGGCCCGTGCGTCAGCCGTGTGGGCGCCGTGATTACGATCGCCCCAGAAAACAGCCTCGGCGGCGGAGGGTGGAGGGGGTGGGGTCGGGGGGTGGGGTGGGGCCGCGCATAATCTTAACCCGCTGCGCCGCCCCGCCCTCCACTGTGCTGTGATAGCCGCGCAACTGGGTCGCCGCGGGCTGCTCCAGGAATAGCGGGCTGCGCTGCGTCACTGTGCGTGCACTGCCCGCCACGCCCGCCGCGCTGTCTCCTTGGTCGTGTGCACAGTCTGCCGCGTACGCACAGTAGCCGGCGCGTCGGCGCTGAAGGGCATCGAACAAACCGACGAGGAGACGCCACCCACTGCCACACACCGACTCCTACCAGCTTTCGGGTATTAGCAACACCGACTCAAAGGAAGGCCCCGGCGCTTGTTCGTGACGTCACGTCAGCTAGGCACGGCGAACGACAGGTCTGTTGCAGGCATACTCATAATGGTGGTGTCTCCCTAGCTGACACAGGAAAATGTGAAACTATTGGCGGTAGTTGACCAACACACATTGTTCTGAGAGATTTCTGCAATCAATTAATTGTGCAATTCATTACACTTCTTAACAAATAGTGTACTCCTGAACTTAAGTTTCCACCTGTTTTAAGGATTGACATGCAAAAACAACTTCATGGTCCAGCAGCAACAGAATTCGTGCTTCTTTACCTTATTTGTAAATCTCAGGAAGTTACGTTTGTACTGGTTTGCTTTTACAAGAAACTGTGAACATATTGGTGCTCTTCTTTAGGTATCTTGGTTGACTATGGGGTGAGGAGCACTGAATGTTAATGAAATAACTTACGATTGTACACGTTGAGGAGGGGGTGGGGGGACAGAAGAAGAGACAAAAGAGGGATATTTGTTTTATCAAATAATTTTTTTTTATCTTATAAAGTTTCTCCTTTCAGTTAAAAACGTTAAAGCTCAGCAGTATTTTCGATGTATGAAACTATTTTGTTTCCTGTTTATAATTCTTTTCGTTGAAAACGATTGTAATCTAATGACTGGCAACAGTGGGACATTTACACATGTAAATTAGTTCACATTTCCAGTGACGATGTCAAACGAAAATAAATAAATAAATAAATAAAAGAAGCGAGTTCATTGTAAGGGGGTTGGAGTAAGTTTCGATAGCAAAATGGATCAAGTAAATATTGTTACTTGAATGTAAAATTTCCGAAGCTTGCAATGGGGCAAAGCGTCTTCTCATATTGACATACGTTTGTTTCGACAGGATTCAGTAATACAGAACTGTGACCTTCGTTTATAGCTTTACGATAGTAAGAAAATCTTTCATCTAAATAAAACTGCAGAATACAAAACAATACCAAACATTTTGTCCAAAAATAAGAGATTTATAGTGATAAGCACGCCCAGGCGTTTCTGCCTGCAACAGACCTGGCGTTCGCCGTGCCTAGCTGACGTGACGTCACCAACAAGCGCCGAGGCCTTCCTTTGAGTCGGTGTTGGTATTAGCCGGGGACCACTCGAAAGTGACTCATGTGAAAGCGTTTAGATCTTTAAATTTCCGTTTCCAAAAAACTGAGTCCGAACGTCATGCCAGGGACCACACATAGTCTAAGGAAACTTCACTGAATAAATCGGCCAAACAAACTCTTAAGACAAAAAGAGACGCACCACAAAAGAATTATCCGAATGGGACGGAAATCGCTACATGTGACGTCCATGTCATCATCATCAATGTTCTGCCTAAAGGCAGGTTTCCACATGGTAGTTCTTCAGGCTGTCCGGTCTTCTGCCATCCTCTTCAGGTCTGCATAATTTCCTCTTCCCTTTATGTCGTCTATCATCTTGTTTCTTCTTCTTCCTCTCAGTCTTCTCCCACAAACCAATCCTTCCAAAGCATCGACTAGCAAGCACTCCCTTCTCAATGAATGTCCCAACCAGTTATTTTTCTTTCTCTTACAACCTTCAGCAGGCATCTTCTCTCACCAACCCTTTCCAATACTCTTTCATTACTCACTCTTTCCATCCAGCTTATTCTCTCCATTCTTCTTCACATCCACATCTCAAATGCTTCTAAACCTTTTTTCATCCTCTCGTCCCAGTGCCCATGTTTCTGCCCCATATACTGCCACACTCAAGACAAAACATTTGCCAAGCCTTTTCCTTAGTCCTTTATCTAATTTGCCACATAAGAGTCTCCTCTTTATGTTGAATGCCTCCTTCGCTATGGCAATTCGAGTTTTCACCTCCTGGTGACATCTCAAGTCTTCAGTTATTGTGCTTCCGAGATATTTAAATGCACTTACTTGGCTAATGGTAGATTGTCCTATTTTAATATTGGATAGTCTGCGTCCTGTACTGATGACTATACTCTTTGTTTTTGCTGTGTGTATTTGCATCCCATATTCCACACAAACTTCATTCAGATCTTTCAGCATGTTATTCACTGTTCGCTCACTTTCTGGCACTAATACCATGTCATCAGAAAATCTTACACATTCTATTCTCTTTCCACCAATACGCATCCTTCTTTTCCCATCTACGTTTTTCGCAACAATCTGTTCAAGGTATACGTTGAACAACAGTGGGGAAAGGCAACAACCTTGTCTAACACCTCGTCCAATACTGCTTCCTTCTGACATTTCATTTCCAATCCTTATCCTTACTTTCTGGTGTAAATATAGATTCTGTATCAGTCGTCTCTCTTTCCAATCTACTCCTTTCCTCTTCAAGATATCCATCAGCTTGTTCCACTGAACTCTGTCAAAAGCCTTTTCTAAATCTATAATAACAGCAACGATTTCCCTACCCTTTTCCATATATCTTTCCCCTATAGTTTTTAGCAGGCCAATAGCATCTCTTGTTCCTTTTCCTCTTCTAAATCCGAACTGCTCCTCTGCAATCCCTCTATCCAGCTTGCCATATAACCTTATATTCAACACTCTCAGCAAAACATTAGCTGCATGAGAAATTAGACTGATGGTCCGGTGCTCTTCACATTTTTTAGTGTTTCTCTCTTTCTCTATTGGTATCATAGCTGTTGCAGCGAAGTCCTCAGGACATTCCCCTTTGTCATATATCTCGTTACAGAGGTAGACTATTTCTTTTCTTGCCTTGTTACCCAGACTCTTCAACAGTTCTGCTGTCAAATAATCTATTCCACATGCCTTCCTATTCTTCATCTCCTTCAGCGCCTTTTCTACTTCTACTTCCAAGATGGTAAATCCCTTTCCATCTTCCGGCACATATTGCTCCTCTTCAACCTTAATTTCGCTTTGCATTTCATCCCCCTTATACAGACGTACATATAAAGGCAAACAAATGATTATAATTTCAGAAAAAAAACTCGATGATGTATTCAAGAGAAAAAAACTGAGCAAGTCACCGACTCTTTGGTCCACCTCCGGTCATTATGCAAACAGTTATTCGGCTTGGCATTGATTAATGGTTGAAATGGCTCTGAGCATTATGGGACTTAACATCTGTGGTCATCAGTCCCCTAGAACTTAGAACTATTTAAACCTAACTAACTTAA